>NC_090990.1:86771476-87409160 GCF_041146395.1 Eulemur rufifrons
CTAGGCGCTTACTAGCTGAATAGACCTTCCCAACTTTGTTTTTCTTGTTCACAGAGCCATAGTAATAATAATAAAAATAAGGCCAAGCTCAGGAGTTCACTGTCAGATAAAATGAGCTGATCTATGTAAACCACTCGACACAGTGAATGGTTTCTGGCACAGTGACTCCAATTCCCTGCTTTGAGCTGGAAGTCGCTCGCTGTGTATATCAGGGGAGGGAGGAAGCTGAGGAGGAGGGCAGAGCTACAATGCCCTGGTCCCAGTGCCTGGACGATGGTGTCTCTGTGTGAGACCATGCCGATGCTGATGACATACTTGCTCCACTTGTCACCAGCTCTGCCTCGTTCCCCTCACCTCATCCATCCAGCCGCCGACATCTCTTATCCCCCTTCCCCATCAGCCTCGCCCTCTGTCTCACCTGTGGGTCTCTCTGCCTTGTGTGCGGAGCCATCTGTTCTGCTGATGGGCCTTTAACGTCCTTCAGGTTTTGTTTTCTTGGCTAAATGATGGTCTGCCTATCTCAGGTGGGTGGTTTATCTCAATAGCCCAAGTGCGTGTGAAGAATGGAATGTATCAGAGAGGAAATGTAAGCCGGTGGAGTGAAAATGTGGGTATTGGTTGGGACTCGTATATGAGGGCACAGGACAGAACTTAGGGGCTTGAAATATTAGAGTTGGAAGGGTCCTAGCATGTCTCCCAGGCTTCCCTATCTCTACCACCCTAAGTTACAGGTGCAGAAACTGAGACACAGAAATGAAAAATTATTATACTTGCTTGTGTTCATGGGACTCCTGCAGCACCCCGAGTCAGTCCCAAGTTTCCTCTTCCCTAGTGAAGCTCTTTCTGTGATAAACCACTTCTTTTTCAGAGCAAGTTAAAATTGCATATGGTGCTACTTATTGCCCTAAAGCCCCCCCTCCCAAACCAAACCAAACCAAACAGCAACAACAAAAAAAAACTCAAAAAGAGGTTGCCATGGCTATTCTAGGTTGCTCAGCCCTCATTGTTTTCTCAAAGGCAAATGGCCCCAAGCCCATATCCTAATGCCATTGCTCCCTCCCCAGCTCCTCCTCTGCCCCTTTCTGGGTGCTGGTTCGCTAGACAGTTAATGTGTTCCCAGAAAACAAGAGTTCTGCTCCATCCTTGCACACACCCGGAAGTTGAAGGCATGTGCAAGGCTCATCCCGCAATAAGCTGATCCAGTACTTGGGCCTGACTCAGAGGCCAGCCCTGATTTAGAAGCCTTCATTAAACCTGGACATATCTGTAAGCTGCTCTACTTTGAACAGTTGGGACAGGTCCATCTTGAATATGTTCACTGTCATGTGGGTAAACTGAAGGGTCTCTAATTTGATGGACATCTCTGGCAGTTTGGAAATTCTCCAATCGGAATTTGTCCTGGTTTTAACATTTGCCTGCAACATCAGGCAGATAATTCCAATATTCAGCAGAGTGAATTTTCTTATCATGACTCCATATCTACATTTGTAGAACACATTTTATCAAGTACTTGGCAGGAGATATGGAGTGGCAAAGAGGTGATTCTCCTGTATTGTACTGATTTGAGAATTTTTAATAAAAACTCCCCAAAATCCAGTTGCACCTATACAGATGGGATTGGTAGTGTGTGCTTTAGACTGACTTAACTCTTTAGACACTGAACTAATTGCAGGGGTCCTCAATCATCCCCTTATCCACAGTCCTGTGTGGTGCTGTGTCCTACCCCTGCTACAGACGACCCTCGGTCAAACAACAGCAGATTCGTCTTGGCCTACTACAGTCCATAGAGCCCTATAGTTTACCGAGTGTTCTTAGCATTATCCACATTTGGATTCCCAAGTGTTTATTTTAGAAATGCAAAAATCAATTTCAATTCAAGAGGACTTCTGTTTCCCCACACAGAGATCATACATGCTCAGTTTTGGAGAGCTATTTCCTACCTGCAACTGCCTCAGAGTCACCTATCTTAGGCTACTCTCAGGCCACACCTGGGCGCCAGCCCCACCCCTCATTTCCTCCGTACTCTGGTCCCCAAATTGACCTACTGTTCCCTTTACCTGATGGATCATCCTTATTCCAATTCCCAGATCAACACTGAGATGTGAATGGCGGCATGTAAATAGCCTTGCCCACCATGGTTGGGATTAGCATCGGTCACCTCGCCTAGCTGAGACCCAGGTGTTCAGTATTAACTACTGCCTCCTCCGTTGTCAGAATCAGGAGCTGGCAGGCCTGGGATAGTCACATAAAAGTAAAAACAGTGGTGGTTATAATCATAGCCAACACCTAAAGATGTGTTGAACACAACTCACTGTGTTCTAAGTGCTTTACACACATAAGCGCATTTAAGTTCTCCCACTAACACCTGAGTCATAGTCCCTCCCTGAGAGCCCCCTGCCCTCTTCTCCAGGCTCCAGATCCCAGGCCACTTTGATTCTCTACTGACTGCCCAATTCTCTTGCTTTGCTTATTTCCTCTTCTAGGACTAACGAGCTGCTCCTGAACCCTAATTTGAGGGCTAAGACCAGTAACCTGTGGACAGGACTCCTAGATAATGACTGTATTTTCTTCTGCGTGGTTTCTAAAACCCCTCTGTGCAGAGTCTTCGCTGGAGCTGGCTCCCTGTTATTGCAATTCCAGCGCTCTCTGCTATGTGAGTCTTGGCTGGTGTGGCCTCTCTGTTTGGACCCTGAGCCTCGCAAGCTCCAACACACCACGTTTGGTGGTTGTAGGTCCCACACCAAGTCTTTATTGGATGCCTCAGGCCAGAGTCTGGAAGAAATAATCATGAGATGTCAAGATTGTCCAACAATGAATTCCTTTGGCTACCTCCATAACTAACATGCATTGGATATGACTGAAAACCAACTCATTTTATACCAATAATGAAGAAAGTGATAGTGCGATTCCATCATGGATATTACAGATCTGATTTTGAAAATTTGTAAGAAAGAATAGACTCAGTCTGTATGAATCTGATGTTTAAGAACGTAAGAGACAATGAAAAATGGCTGGGAATTCAAGACAGCACTCTGGGCTTGTCTTGTTTATTTGTGTCTGTCTCCAGCATCCTGAGTTCTAATGGTCTCTGATAAATAGCACGCTGGAATATGATTACAGAGCAGACGTTGTTATTACACCACACAGTTGTCAACTGTGCAGCCATTACTGCCAATGTTCAGAGATTCATAATAATGAAAGTAGAGATAACATGGATAATTAAAACTTAAAGAGAATTCAATATCATTTTTAAGCCATTTAGTTTCTCCCACACCTAATCTTATCTCCTAACTCACAGAAGCACAGACTACATTGAGCTGTACCTCTTCTTTCTACTCATACCCACCCTATGGTGGCAGGAGAGAGGACTGATTTATAAAATCATCAAAAGACAGAGTAGCAAAAGAAAAAAAAAATAGAAAAGCCTTGGGTAATCCAAGCCTGATTAATCATGCCTGGGTGACAAGAAATGAGAAGTAATACATTTATATTTTCATGATAAGTTCATCTTTAGGGGCCAAAATAATCCAGGTATTAGCTAATCAGTGCCTGGATAATTAAGTGTTGGAGGAACTTCTGTGTGGTTCTAAGAAGAAATCTTCCGCTAAGGGAGAAATGTCAAATTTAATGTCCTCTAGCCTCCTATTTTACTGTCTAAAGCTTGTCCCGGCTGTGACTTTGGATTAGATCTCTTTGCTCAGACTTCTCATCTGTACATGGGGCCCCATGATCACCATCAGACACCACTCTGCAGAGAAGGAGATGCTGTGTATAATGAGGGGGAATGAGCATCAGTCCCCGGAGGTGACAAGCTCCTTCTCCTCACCCCCATCTCCAGTGAACTTTAGAAGGGACTCATGGATTTTCCAGGTCCCTCCATTACTTGTCAAACTGCACATGAGCATCTAATTGCTCCTCTCTGCAGAAGCATAACTCATACAGTCAGGTCCTTGCGAGTCAGGCTCTTGTGCAGGAGGGAGTGCAGACCTTCTAGTAATGTCCTTAATACGCTGGTGCTGAGATCTTCTCAGGGTGGGGTAGAGACAGCAAGAACAAACTTCCTTTTATGCAGAGTCTTGCTGGAAGAGATGTCTTACAAGCCTGCTCTTGTTCAACTGGCCAGGAGAAGAAATTACAAAAGTTTTCTCAGTCATTAACAATAATCAGTTGTGACACTCTTGGGCAGGACATGAAGTCCCCCTCCTCAATGACTTCCAGAGGCTGGTCAACCTCCTTCCTGGGGGAAATGTCAGACTCTCTCTCAGTTGTGTATTAGGATCCCAAAACCCTCTGGCACCAACTTTCTTTCGGATGACTTTGCAGTGAACGGGCACTTGTGCATATGGCCTCAGGCCAGATCTCAGCACAAAAGGACCATCCAGCAAAATGTTGCTCTGGACTTTAGCACCAGAGTTAAGGGAAGAGGTGAAACTGGTACTGAGCCCCTGTGAACTGGTTGCAGGTCACTAGAGCTCACACATCAGAATGTTGGGGGAAGGGAAAGTTAGGGTACCAAGGCCCCCCAGCTGAGATTAGAATGTCACCAAATCATCTTCCACATTTTAACAGGATCCCTCTCTTGATTGATTGGATGACTCTACAAATCACCTAGTCACCAAGTCCAAATTCCAGCAAATCACTCATTCATAGGGCTATTTGGCATAGCCATGTGGCATAATTTAACTAAGCAATCCCTACTTGTTTGCATCTAGAATATTTTTTTCCAAATAGAAGTATCCGTTTTCCTTATTTTATTTATCTTCTAACTCTTATTCTTTCTTATGGAAACAGAGTTTTATTAACTGAAATATTCTTTGTGTTGTTCAAACCAAAAATCTTGGACTCATTCTTTACTTCTCGCTTTCTCTCAACATCCACATCTATTCTATTGGCACATTCTACCAACTTGATCTTCAAAATATATTCACATTTTGGTCACTCCTCCACCTCTACTCCAAGCCACCAGCATCTCTCATGGAAACTGGTGTCCCTGTTTCCCTGCCTCGTTATAGTCTCTCCCATACATAGCAGCCAGAGTGATTCTTTTTATCTTTAATTTATTTTTTATTTTTACTTTTTGAGACAGGGTCCTAGGCTAAACTCAAACTCCTGGGCTCAAGTGACCCTGCAGCCTCAGCCTCCCAGGTAGTCAGGATTAGAGGCACCTGCCACAATACCTGGCTCCAAGGTGATTCCTTTAAGTCCCAAGTCCATTATGCCACTCCTCTACCCAAAACCCTCTAGTGGCTTTCCAGCTCTCACACAGCAAAAGACAAGGACCTCATCATAACCTGCAAGACCTTCCATGACCTTGACCCAGCTAACTTTCCAACCTCACCCAGGATCCCTGGCTCACGGCACACACCAGCTACCCTGGCCTCCAGGTTCACTCCACTTCAGGAATTCTAAACTTCCACTTCCTTCAGCTCTAAATGCCCTCCTACATGGTCACATGGCTCCTCTCTTCATGTCGCTTGGTCTCTTCAAATGTCCTCTATCACTCAAACTTCCTTCTTCCCTATCCTATATATGGCCTGTATGTGCCAAGCAAACACTAAGCATACCCTTCCTGAATGTTTGCTGTAAACTGTAAGGGTAGTGGGCTCCTCAAGTGTTTGGACATCTACCTGGGAGGAAGAATTTAGGGGGACTTGGTTAAGCCACACGCTGACACCATTACTCCTAGTACCAACACCAGCCAGTGATTTTTGGCAGGTGTTTGATTTAAAGTTTGCCTGTCCATCTAATTGAGAACCTTTATTCCAAGGGCATACTTTGCCCTACCTACTCCAAAAGACTTTGTTAGGGGCCCATATTTAGGGGTTCTTCACTATGTGGAAGGACACATGGTCAGGTTTCTGCCATTCCCTTTGATTCCCCATGAGTTCAGAGGAGGTCTCAAATTGTGTGCATTTTCTCCCCTATGCAATTTAATGCTTTTGGCCTCTCTTTAAAGGCTTAGGGCTAGTTATTAATTATTCCACCCATTTTGCCTGATCAACAGCATACACACACATACACATATATGTATTTATTTATTTATATGCAAGTGGGATGATAAGGGTTAAAATCACCATAAAGTACCAGAAACAAAAGATAAGTGAATTTACCTTTTCAGAATTAAACATGTAATCCTATGTCCTACCAAGTAGAGGTGCCTATGTGAGATCATGTCACTGCCCAGGTAGAGTTGAAAAAGGGTGACAACCTAGCCTGATGATGTAGAAATTTCACATGATGCTGTTTTCTAAATTATATGTGTTCTCACTTTAATTGTTGCGATATGTATTTACATATTGATATCTTGCCTTGATAACAAAAGAACTCAAAGTACATGATAATGAGATATACTACAGAGCAAAATAAAATATATAAAATTTGGGGAAATTGGGCAAATGAAAATAAGGTCGAAAAAGGATGCATCTGAGAGTGAGGTTAATACAAAAAAATGTATGCTTTTGAAGCCTTACACACTAGCAAGTGGCCAACTACAAGTTTAATTTCAAGCTTTCTAGCAGCCAATGAGAGAGAGAGAGAGAGAGAGAATCAATTTTATGATTTGCATTGTCCATAAGATAAAAATAAATGAGTTGTCCAGGAGAAGCATCTAGGTGGTAATGCCAAATAAATGCTCCTTAGTGTCCTCACAGGGAGGACACAGTAATGTAAGGATTAACATCTCAGCAGCATCTGCCATTACTCACTGTGGAGAAGGACAATGGGATGGAATGGCCCATTGGGCAAGGAGTTTTACCCTGTGGGTAGGAGAAGGAGGCTGCTTGGCAGTGCTTTGACCCTCCTTATTTATTTCTTTCTTTCAGCTAGGATTTTAAAAAATCTTCCCCAAGCCTGACACTGGAATAAAAAACTACTTTTCATTAACGTAGCCCTTTTTTCATGAAGCCAGGTTACAAATGGGCTTGCTGTAGGCTCTAGGATTGTGCTGAGAATCCTTTGTATTAAACCAAGGGGGAGATGTGTTAGTCAATTACTGACTAGGAAAGCCCCACAGCGCAGGTTAAAGAAATGAGCTATCCGAGGTGCTGGAGTCTATCACTACAGGAAGAAAATGGTATTTTCATGCCAATTCACTTCAGTTTAGTTCAAGAGACATTTATTTGGAACCTATTATGTGTTAGGTACTGTTAAGCTAATGCTATGAAGATTAATAAAACCCTGTCCCTGGTATCACTTAGATCATAATCAGAGGAGACAGAAAGGCAGACCCAATAATCCCAGTCCAGGGCTGTGCCGACTCTCTGGATTGGGATTATAGTGGAGGACAGTCTGGCAGCAAAGTGAAAGGCCTCTAACTCAGCCCAAATGGACCAGAAATGCAACACAGAGGAGAAGATCTATGAACTGAACCTTGAGGAACACTTCCTCCACCAACCTGCCCCCAATCCACAAGGGATAAGCGAAGTACGTGAGAAGTGCATGAGCAAAGTACATGAGAAGTGCATGAGCATTGTGTGCATACACATATACATGTGTATGTGTTTGTGGTGGGGTGAAAGTGCATTGCAAACCTAGGGAACAGCATACGCAAAAGCAAGGAAGCATGAAGCTGCAAGCAACTTGGTAAATTACTGAAACTAAAGGCTGCAAGCAGAGAGTCACAGGAGATTCATATGGAGAAACACCCAAAGGCCAGGTCGCAAAAGGAGCTTGGACTGTTTGTAAGCAATGAGAAGTCACTGAAGCGGTTTAAGTGGGGAGTGACATGATCATATTTACATTCTCTGTTACCCCTACGGTGCTGTATAGAAAGGACTGAGGTTGACAGCCAGGATGGGATGCAGAAAAAGTGAAGACGTGGAGACTGACTGGGATGTTGCAATGGTCTATCAGAAAGGATAGGGCCTGGAATAGGACAACGACAATTGGAAAGAGGGGCAAGGGATAGTTTTGAGAATCACTAGAAGAAACATTAACAGAATTTTGTAATCTACTGTGTGAGAGGTGAGGGAAAGGAGCCTAAGATGTTTCTCCTCTTTCCAGCGGGTGATGACAGGGACGTGCGTATTCCTGCCCTGCATAGGCCTGTTTTCAGATAGACATTGGCCTCCCACACCCAGTTCCATAAACACTCTTGACATCCTAGAGTTATGCTGCCTGCTCCCTAAGTTGTGATGGGATTTATCTCCCACTCCATCTGCCTCTAGGTGGAAGGCAGTGCTCCTCAGTGGGAGGCATCTGCAAGTAGGAAGCACGGATCCTTGGCTTCGCCTACACCGCTGCTGAGTAACAGTGATATTTGTCTCCACAAGTCACCAACTCTCTGTGCCTCAGTTTCCTCACATATACAAGGACAGGCCTTGGAGTTGGAGTTTCACAAGACCTGTCCATCTGTCCAAGAGTCAATGTGAGGACCAAGCATGGTGCTTTGTTGGACAATGTTTTTAAAATATGTGTACTATGCAAAGGTAAGACACTGTTGTTATTGTTATAGGAGGAGAAAACAAAGGCTGGTAAGAGGGGGATCTAGGAATGCAAGAGCAGTTGTGCAGAGCCCAGAGAGCTGTTTAATTATGTCCCTCCTTCTTTTCATTTTCTTTCAGCAGGCAATGAAAAACATATATAAATATGACCATAGAAGTGATGCCAAATTCAATACTCATAATATCTATTCAATATTCAGCAATACACATACGATATTGCAGATGGTTGTGGGATGAAATGGTCTCTTTCCAATAGTTCCAAAGGGGAAAACAAAATGTTATAAGACAATAGTCAGTCATTTGATGCATCCTGATTGTTTAAGTGATATGAGAGTCAGCAATCATGTGCAAATTAAAACATAATTATGCACACGGACCACCCAGGATTAAGTAACATTTCACAGATGCATGCTAAATTGCTAAACGCCCTTTGAAATAAATTGTGACCATGATTTGCTATTTCTCTGAGAATATTGTTACTTTAAAAAGTCAAAGTACAGAGATATGTATTGCCTAGTATGTTAATAGTACACATGTGATAAGAGATTGTTACTACAAATTAGGGGGTGTGGTAGCTACTAAGCAGTCATGTTACCCCACAGGGTCAGTAAACAATTTATGTAAATGTGCGTCAACAGACACATTATCCAACAGCATGCCGTTCCTCCCTTGGCAACGCAGACTGTTTAGCTCTGAGGTAGCCGTCTCAGTTTATCGCAGATCTAACCAGTGCCACCTCATCATAATCCCCAGTTGCAAGCAAGTGTGTGTTTCCATACTCCTGGTGTGAACTGTATTATACTCAGTCCAGCCAGATGGTGGCTGTGGCAGAAGGGTGGAGAGTGTGGTGGTGCTGCTCTTAGTGGTCCAACACTTGCAAGATGAAGAAAGACTGAGTCGTGTGTTATAAAGTAGACCAGTGGTTGATTCCTCACTGTCACCATTCCTTGGCACCCCTCCTCCAGTCCCACAAAGCTGGGCAACTTCAAGGGAGAGCTGACCCTAATGGCAATGTCCTGGGGTCATTTTGTGAATTGTGGCCCTGAGATCAGTCTTCTTTTCTATGCAACCCCCCAGACTAAGCAACTCCCACCATCATCATCGTCTCTGTCTTCCCTCTCCTGTCATGGGGCCAGGCACACAGTAAATATTCAGTGCATATTTGCCAAATACAGGCAATTCTGAAAACAAGTAGAATCCATGTCCTGGTCTTGAAGAGCCGTTGCACGTTGGGAGTTCCTGCTGGAGCCCAAGCCTTTGTTAAGTCACACTTCTCCTTCTGTGTCACATGCCCTCAACATTTACAGAGGAAGGAGACAGTGTGTGAAGACTGTTCTTTTTGTCATTTCATATTCGTGAATAAACTTTCATTTTTTACATGATTTAAACTTTTTCTTTTTTTCATTGTCTTGGGAATGAGCCATTAGTCAAAGGTGAAGTGAACAAATTATCAAGCATTTATTGAGTGCTAACTGGGTGTAGAGCTCTGAGTTAAATACAATTGAATTTTTTTTCCTTAATTACAATTTCAGCTGGGAAGATTAAAGAGATACAAATGAAGTAATTTGGAAACAATAATAAAATGGCATGTGTTTTTAAATGATCACAAAATATATGCATAATTTATATACTGCTTACTTTCAAAATTATTTTAATCAACATACAATAAAACACATATATGCAGAAAACAATTGAAATAAAAACAACAGGTCAAAACCAAGAAAATAAAACAAAAAGATAATTATGCTCTAAATTTAGGGATATGTGGTTGATGCCACCAGCATGGGGGTGGCTTTAAGATTCCCAGTGGCCACAGCAATAAAAGAAAAGGAGCATTCTGGAGTCTAGAATCTTTGCAATCACTTAAGAGGAAGCATTCTATTTTGTCAAGAGAAGAGAACATTTTTCTGATATTAAATTCTAAGAATTTATAGTGTGGATCATTGTATCAGGGACATTGAACAACATAATGGACAATATCTTCCACAACAGTTTTTAGAGAAAACATGAAAATGTTCTTCATTTGGCTGATTCTTAAAATGGCCTTCCATAAAAGTTGTGGGCATCATAACCAGCAAGACTCAGTGAAGATATTTCTGCAGGGAATAAAGTTAATATAGTCCAGGAATATAGCTTTCTGAACAGCCAATGAGACTCAGGGAGAAAATTTAATTAACATTAAGCAATAAGTGATTGGCATATACTTTGATCTAACATAAAATTTACAAGTTATCTCAACTAGGCTTTTTTTCTGGAGATAAAGAGCAGTTACTTTAGTGATTGATACTAGCAAACACTAGAATGTTGAATGATGAGAGAGTCATATGCTTTAAATATCAGACAAAGCTGGTATTATGATATGAAAGTTAAGAAACCTGACAATTTTTCTTATGTGGACTAAGGGTCACTAGAAGGGCTGTAGACAGGGACAAATTTTACCTAATGCCCAGGTGCCAATGCCAGAAGGTAAGTTTGGGGTAGTATATCAAAGGGTGAACATGTTTGGGACAGGGCAGTGAAATAAAGATATTCCAGTTGCATATGATTATACAATCACACACTCTCCCTACGCCTTCCCCCTCCTCCCTTATAACTCAGGTCTCTACAGACTTCCCACCCCATGGCCACTAAAGGGGCTTCCATCTGATTCAGGTAGATCCTCTGTTCAAATGTTCCTCAGGACCTCAGACCAACGTTGCATCTGGATTTGATTGCACTGACTGGGTTGCTTTTTACTAGAAGCTATCCACATAAACAGTGCTGTCCTTACATGTGGGCAGAGCACCAAGCTGTCAGGATGGCATAGTCTGCTGGCAGAGCAGGAGCACAGCCCGATAGAATCCCTGCTGCAAATAACTTTCCCAATGGCCCATTATAAAGCTTCTAGCTCCATAATTAGAGATGCACTGTTTGGGCTTCCTGTCTTTAAGATGTTACTATTAAAATACTCAGTAGAGAGAGCAGAACTTTAATCTTCTACCAACCACTTATAGACCCAGAAGAGCCATAGTTATTATCTGATCCAGAGATTACAAGCTGATTACCTACAGGCCGAATTAGGCCTGCAGATGTGTTTGCCTGGGTGGAAGAGCAGTTTGGAAGTTCTGGGGTGGCTGATCTTAGGGCAGCCAGCAATCAGCTGGAGTGGACTAGCCCCTGCCCCTTAGTGATGGCAGGGTTTCTCCTCTCTGCCCCAGTCCCCACCCCTCCCTACTGTCTTCTGCCAGGCCTACTTCATCCATTTATATAACCTGTCCTATCTTGTGGTCATTTGAGTTTAATTCTTCTTGATCCAATAAGCTCAATGTATGTCCCAAAGAGGGGAAAGGACTTGCTCAAGGTCACACATCTGGTTAGCAGCTGAGCCAGGAGCTGACCTCACCTTCCCAGGCTTCCAGCTCTCACCATTGCAGACCTAAGCTTTCAGCAGGCAGGATGGGACAGGCACAGGCCAGCCCCTGAAATAGGAAAGAGGAGTCAGGAGAGCACCAAAGACAAGCTTCCCACCGTTCCCACGATTTTGCCTTAGGCTAGCTGGCTCTGCCTGCAATAATGTTTTACAGCATCCTCTAGAAAAATCAATTTGTTTAAAACAGCAACTGATTTTGCCCTGGGTGAAAATGTTTGGCATATGCAAAAAAGGGAACATTGTGTTTTCTTGAAAGTTCTTCCTAACCTATGAACAAGCAGAATTGTTCACTACACACACAAAAAAATTGCTCAAGTATATTTTCTTGGAGGGGAGGGACAGACTTAAAATTTAGGAAAGTAAGGTTTTATTTAATTCTGTAAGAGCCTTTCTTTCCTCCACATAATACCTTTCTTTGTTATAGTATTCAAAAATACGTTTGTCACAATTTTGTGCTTAAAAAAAAAAGCTCATGGTTTCAGGTTCTCTTTTAGGAGAAAGAAGCAAAGTGAAGGGAGGAGGGGAGGCAGGAGGAATCACAGGCAGAACATTTCCAAGCTACTAAACACCAGAAGGAGATAACAGGCAGTGTGTGAAATGCCAATTATGATGGTAACAATAATGCAAATAGTCCTAGCCATGGTCCCACTGTGCTTTGGAAAGTCTCAAGCCCTAGGCAGCTGTGAGCCCCTTCAGGGCTCAGGTGTTCTTGGCAGTGGAGCCTCCCTTACCGGAAGCTAGAAGCTGTGTGATTCCAGCAGTGAGTCAGGAATAAGAGGCCCCAGAATAGCCCCCCAGGGGAGATGCTCCATCAGACCCTTTGCATCCATGCTAATTGGCAATGATTTCTTCTCTAAAGCAGAACCACTGGTTTCCCAACCTTTCCCTCTTCAATCTCCTCAGCTGGGTTCAGTGCAGGTGGCAGGAGCTTTTGCTCACCTGTCCCCCTTTTAGAGTGCCCTCCACCTCCTTCACCTTGAGGTTCTCTTCTCCCTGAAGCCATCCCTGATCCACTGTACCCTCCTCCTGCCAGAATTATATTTTACTTCCTCTCCTCGCTGCGAGCTGTTGCTTGCAATTCCTTTCTAGCTCTTACTTAACTCTGCCTGGTTTTATAGCTGTGGTATAGCTGTCACCATCCCTAACTAGATTGTGAGTTTCTCGAGACTGAGGACAATGCCTCAGCTATGTTTATACCCTTTAACCTGCAGAGTTTTCTGTCTATAGTAAGGACTCCATAGGTGTTTAATGGATATAAGACTCTACTTTTAAAAAAATGAGCTGCTTTGCTGGAATGGGAAGGCCCTGTGTGATACCAGCCAGGTAGACTGTAAGCTAATTATGGGAACACAGCCTCAGGCTACCCAATCAGTTTAAATGACTGAAAGGGACAGCCAGGGTGACATACCACCCCATCACTATACCATCACAGGCCACCAGTGGCTTGGCATCCTGTCTAAGAGACTGAGATGGGCCAGTTTTAGTTCTCGCCATTTCAGATTTTCTCCCTTTATTCCTCTGTCTCTGAGGAGGGAGTGTCTCTCCTCTGACAGCTCGCTTCTTCTCAGTGCATCCGCCTGGCCTCCCCTCCCCTCATCAGCTGCCCCTGCTCACACTTGCCCACCCAGCTTTCCCTGCCCAGTGGCCTTTTCTCCTTCTATGACAGCAAATCAGTCTTCTCCCATAGTAATAAATAAAGTCTTCCTCAGCCGGGTGCAGTAGCTTATGCCTGTAATCCCAGCACTCTGGGAGGCTGAGGAGGGAGGATCACTTGAGCCCAGGAGTTCAAGATCACCCTGGGCAACATAGCAAGACCCCGTCCCTACAAAAAGTAGAAAACTTACGTGGGCATGGTGGCATGTGCCTATAGTTCCAACTACTCGGGAGGCTGAGGCAGGAGGATCACTTGAGACCAGGAGTTTGAGGTTACAGTGAGCTATGATCACGTCACTGCACGTCAGCCTGGGTGACAGAGCAAGACCCTGTCTCTAAAAAAAAAAAAAAAGAAAGAAAGAAAGAAAAAAGAAAAAAAGAAATTCCCCTTCCTTCAAGCCATTTTTCTCCTCTTTACCACTAACAGTGTTCCCTGCCCACCTGTGCCCCCAGCCTGTTCCAATCTTAGTCTTCCCATCTCAGTAAACCTAGTACCATCTACCCTGTTGCTCAACTTAAAACCTCAGGAGCCATCCTTGATTTCTCCCTTCTGTCTGTGGCCATTCTTGTTCACCCTGCATCCAGAATACCTCCTGATCTGCCCACCTCTCTCCTCCACTGGGACGCCCAGCATCTCAGGCCTGGACTGCCTCAGCAGCATCCAAAGTAGAGCCCTGCTTCCGCTGTGTTCCCTGTGACCTCGATTCTTCCCAGTAGCCAGAGGGATTGCAGAGCATGGCGAGGCTCTGCCCTCCCTGCCTGAACCCATGCCGGGGCTCCCCACCACACGAGCACCAACCTAAGGACTCCTGCCCCCTCCTGGTTTGCTTCCCTCCGGCTGCTCTGCCTGGCTTTCCTTTAGCACACCCGCAACTCTGCCACAGGGCTATTGATTGCTGTTCCTTCTGCCTCAAAAGCTCCTTCCCAAGCTGTCCTCCACATTCAGGGATCAGCTTAGCTGTCATCTCTTCTGAGCACTTTACTTCACCCCCTGTTTAGAGGACCCTGCCTGCAGTTTCTTTTAATCACACCACTCTGTTTATTTCCTTCTCAGTCTTCAATTCTCATTTCCGATTATCAGAAATTCTGATGTCACTGTGCTGCTTGCTTATGCAACGCTCAGACCCCATCAATGTGCCATAAACTCCGTGGGGAGGGCAGCGTCTTCTTGTTCCCTGGTGCGGCTGCAGCACTGGGCACAGGCCAGCACACAGAGTGGGCTCTCTACGGGAACGGCCACCGGGAAGTGAGCCTTCACCTCTCCCTTACCCCCCGGGGCCCCTCTCCACAACCCGGGCCTCAGTTTCCTCGTTCCCCACACAGTCCTGGAGCTGCTCCCGACTGCCAACCCATGGCCTTCTTGCTCCCCTCATCTTCCTCTGTGTCTCTGAAACACTGCGTTCATCCACAGCTATTTTTCCACCTTTACTGCTCACTCTTCGTGCACATGTGTTCTAGAAGCTTCTCTACTCAGCATTCCTCACATTCACCTCTGCATTCTCCTGTGCTGTTTCCTCTGCCTGGAAGATGTTTCCCTCATTATTTTTGGGGGCTGGTAAAATATTATGACTACCCCATGTTAACATAAGTTAAGATGATAAAAGAGTAATATTTAATATTAAAAGTAAATAGATAGATATAAGAATGGCTAACAAACATATGAAAAAATGCTCAACATCCCTAATCATCAGGGAAATGCAAATCAAAACCATAATGAGATATCACTTAACTCCAGTGAAAATGGCCTTTATCAAAAAGTCCCAAAACAACACATGTTGGCGTGGATGCGGAGAGACAGGAACACTCATACACTGCTGGTGGGACTGCAAACTAGTGCAACCCCTGTGGAAAGCATTATGAAGATACCTTAAACAGATTCAAGTTCACCTACCATTCAATCCAGCAATCCCATTATTGGGCATCTACCCAGAGGAACAAAAGTCATTCTATAAAAATACACCTGTACCTGAATGTTTATAGCAGCACAATTCACAATTGCAAAGATATGGAAACAACCCAAATGCCCATCAATTCATGAGTGGATTAGTAAATTGTGGCATATGTATACCATGGAGTATTACTCAGCTGTAAGAAATAACAGTGATATGGAGTCTCTTTTGTTCTCCTGGATAGAGTTGGAACCCATTCTATTAAGTGAAGTATCCCAAGAATGGAAAAACAAGCACCACATATACTCACGAGCAAATTGGTTTCCCTGATCATCAACTAAGTGCACATTTGGGAATAACACCAATTGAGTATCGGACTGAGGTGAGGGGTGGGGAGAGGGGATGGGTGCATAACTACATGATGAGTGCGTTGCTCACCGTCTGGGGAATGGTCACGCTTGAATGTTCTGACTCGGGGGGATGGGCGGGACATGGGCAGTGCATGTGGCCTGAACTTTTGTACCCCCATGATGATAAGCTGAAAAAAAAAAAAAAAAAAAAGATATTAAAAAAAAAAAGTAAATAGAGCTAATCATGCAGGCAAGTAGAAATTTTTAAAGAGCAGTGCTTCTCAAACTGGGATCAACAGAACCATATGGAACTTTTAAATTTTGTGCTTTGATTTTCATATCTGTCTTTACAGGATTACAGCTTTACATTCACAGAGACAAGGCCCAGGCCTTGGGGACCACGAGACACAGCTGTTAGAAAAGAGCTTCCCCAGGCAGAGGATGCAGCATGTTCTCTGAGGGTCACCCTGGGGCAAGGGAAGGATGGGTAGCAGATGGGAAGGGTCAGACCCAGAGCGAACAGAGAGGCTTTTTGCGCTAAGGGGAGAAAATCAGACACAGTAAAGATTTTTAAATATAATATAAGAAAACTGTGAATGTTTTAATACAATTGAAAAAACTAGATAAAATAATATGAAATATAATACTTATTACAGATATTAAAAAGGTAATTGAAGAACTCTTTTAGAAAAATCCTAGATCTGTCAGGGCGGCAGCTCACCCCTGTAATCCCAGCACTCTGGGAGGCCGAGGCAGGAGGATCGCTGAGCTCTCGAGTTTCAGACCAGCCTGAGCAAGAGTGAGACCCCATCTCTACTAAAAACAGAAAAATTAGCTGAGTGTGGTTGTGCGCGCCTGCAGTCCCAGCTACTCGGGAGGCTGAGACAGAGGATCGCTTAAGCCCAGGAAGTTTGAGGTTGCTGTGAGTTAGGCTGACACCACTGTACTCTAGCCCAGGCGACAGAGTGAGACTCTGTCTCAAAAAAAAAAAAAATAAATAAAATAAAATAAAATCCTAGGTCTGGTCATTTATACAGGTACATTCTGGTAAATGTTCAAGCAGTAGATAATCCCTACATTATGTAAGTTGTTCTGGAAAACAGAAAAAATAATATGCCCAACTTGTTTCACGAGGTTAATTATTATTGTGAGACTAAAACTGCATAAGGTCAGTACAAGAACAAAAGTTACAGGTTCATTTCACGTATGCACACAGAAGCAAAAATTCTAGATAAAATATTATCTAACTGAATACAACAGTGAAATAAAATAGTTAAAAGAGTCTAACAAAATAAGAATTATCCCAGGAAAGAAAGGGTAGTTTAACATCAGAAATATGTTCTAAATCACTCTATTCATGGATGTAAAAGAATAATTATACTATTATTTCAATATATTCAGAAACAACATTTGATAAAATACAAATCTATTCATGATTTTAAAATAACTTTCAGAAAACTAAGAATAGAACTTTCTTGATCTGATAAAGGCTACACTGCATATTAAAATCCCAGAGCAAATCTCATACTTTTAAGCTAATAGATTAAAAATATACATATATGAGACATATTTGTCACCTTGAGTTAGGAAAACACTTTTTAAACAAGACTTAAGGGAGGACAAATGACAAGGTGAAAAATTAATAGATTTAGCTACATGTGGAGGCTAGAGCTTCTCCATCTTGGATGCTAATTGGCCATGTTGACTTCTGATTAATGTGGTTTGGGAATGCCTCCAGATTTCTACTTTATCTGTTGTCACCCTGACCCTGGCCCTAAGTTTTGCCCTCAGGCAGATTCACAAAGCATTCTTGCCTCTCTCTGTGGGGTCCCCTACACATTCCCTCCCTGTGGTGTGTAAGCCCTGGGTCTGGGGATAATGCCACGGGACCCACCATTTGTCTCATCTCGCCACGGCCCAAGACCTGGCTTCTGTTTAAGTGCCTATTAAATGTTCCTTTCTGACAAACTGGTTATTTAGCCTCTTAGCCCCCTCGGACTTTGGGGGTAGGTTTGCATAGACCTGCCCACCACAAACAATCCATTAAAATTAAGGATTTCTATTCACCGGTGGCCATTAGAGACAACATTCATGGATAAATTACAAACTTGGCAAAGATTTTTCAATGTATAAAACCGTAAGAAATTACTGTGTTACAAAAACATTTCCTGCAAAGAAACAAGAAAGGAAACCCAGCAGAAAAGTGAGCGAAAGCTATGGGTAGAAAATTCACAGCAGAGGAAAGAAAACAGGCTAACGATAAATCGCCACAGAGATGGTCAATCTCACTATTAATGGAGGAAAAAACTGCCAATGGAAACAATGGTAGAATACTTTACACCTATCAGTTTGGCAAACATTCTGAAGTCAGACACTCTCAGGGAGAGGGAGGGCAAACCTAATGCATTGCTGCTGGAAGCGTCAAGGGCACAGGAACTCTGTGCTGTAAAATTATCCGCATGAAGGTCTTTTACAACCACCAGCCCTGTTCCTGGAGATACACTCTAGCGAAACTTTCACACAGATCTTTGAGGGTATTTGCCATAGCTTTGTTTGTGGCAGCTGGAAATTGGAGTCAACTAGGTGTTCCTCCCTAGTAAAGATGATTAAAACGTAGCCGACACGTAGCCTGGCCCTGCGTGCACAGTTAGAAGCGATGCTCAGAAGTCCACTCAGCAGCATGGGCAGTTCTTACAAACACGGCAGTCAGTGAGAAAAGCAAGAAACAGAGTAAAACCCACTGCTCAATATTGTTTATGTAAATGAAAGCCAAAGCACAAAACAGCACTAAGTATTTTATCTGAAAACAAAACTTAAAAAGCACCTGTCCAAGGACACATGCCCCAGTGGTGCTTGCAGGGCGGGGCACCGGGACGGAGGGGAATGAAGGAGAAAGATAAAATGGAACAATGCGAGAGAGTGGTCTCGTGCTGACAAATTATGATAGTTTGCCTTGATTTTAAGGGATGTAATTAATTCAACTTTCTGTATCTTGAGTTTACAGAAAAAAAAAAAGACAAGTGTTGGAAACATTGGTTTATTATATGACATACGCAGACATCTCAAAGGCAAAAGAATTGGCGCTATGTTACTCGATAGTCAGATTTGTTACTCACTTTGTAAGCAGAGATTTATTCTGAGCAAAATGATAGAATATCACATTAAAGGAATGTTATTAGCTTGAATGTAGGTTTTTTTGATTTAATTTATAAATTTACTTTGTTCTCTAATTATATAAGATTTCCAAGTACTAAGACTATATGCTGGTGAGTGCTGCAGGAATCCTCGTGGTCAGGGTCCCTCTTGAGGAGGATGGGACATGTGCACAGAAGCCCCTTGGACACTGCGAAGGAGTGAAATCTGAAATGTAACTATTGTAATGGGGATTAGCATTGCTGCTTCTCCGGTCACCATTAGCAAAGAGCCAGCCACGACCTGACATGAGTGAATTGCTCTAGTCCTTCCCCGAGTAGGGACAGTGCAAGCCTCACAGCTCACCAATGCCCTGGGCTGTGAGGAGACAAGAACAGAGAGGTTTAGGAGAGGCTGGTCACCCTTTGGTTCTGTGCTGTCACTAAAGGAACAGTAAGGAGACTCATGAAGGCCAGGTGAGGAGAGGCCTGTCCAGGGTGGCTTGTATGGTTACACACCTTGTGCTGCCCAAAGGCTCAGCCCTGGGGTCGAGGGTGCTGGGACCCAGCCAGGGCCCTGCTCACGGAACTGTGTGCCCTGTGCAGAGGAGGCAGACAGAGCACATTCAGGCACCAAGCCACAGTCCATCTGCTCAGCAGGGCACCTTTTAAAACTCCATCCTTACAGGGGGAGAGGAAGAGGAGATGAGGAGGGTTGGAGGGTGTGTGTGTGTGTGTGTGTGTGTGAGTAGGGAGTCAACCTTTTTCTAATTTGCACCAAGTCTTCATCAGCTTGCCAAGCTCTATGCCACCCCTGTGCCAGCCCTGAGGTGCTCCACAGAGCAGCAATGACCTCGTCTGTGCGATGGGGCAGGCAGGGGAACCTCTGCCAGCTAGTAGTGCAGGACAGCCGTCAGGCAAACAGAGTTTCAGTTCCTGCTGCCCAGACCTGGATCTGAACCAGTGCCCCCTCGGTAAGACTCTCCCAGCTGCATGAATTCAGCCAGTCAGCCCGGCTCCTGGCTACGGTTTGGTCCTGACCAAAGCGCCTGCTTGGGGGCTGCTGTTGGCCGAGGTGCTCTGTTCCACCTGAGTGGGCTTGGAGCCCACTCTCTCCACCACCTGCCCTCTCTCCTATCCCAATTAGCCAAGGCTGTTGGTGAGAATGTCACTGGAGGAGATGCAGTGGGTCCCCAGAGTGTGACAGCTCATAAAAGAGAGCTGTCGGTCACATTGGCCCTGTGCCGAGAGGTGGCAGAGGTGAGGAGATCAAGACTGCGGGCGCGGTGGGGGGGGGGGGTTCTGAGGTTGTACGTGACGGGGTTGGTGTGCGGTTTTGCATTACATGTGGTTGTGTGAGCTTGAAGTTGTGTGTGTGTGGTGCATGCATGGGATTGTGCCTAAAAGGGTGTAAATGTGGTTATGAGTTTCTATGATGGTGAGTAGATAGGTATGTAGTTGTGTGTTTATTATATGTTTGTTGTAGGAGGCTGTGCATGTTGAGTACAAAAGGGAGACAGAGAGACAGAAAACTTGAAGAAGGTTAGAAAGAGGAAGATATAAGAGATAAGGAAGTAGGTCCAGGAAGGAAGAAGAAAAGATACCAATGGAAGAGATGGAATGATTCAATGAAAGGGAACGAGCCTGTCCTTTAGGTGTGATGGTTCTCAGAAGCAGAGAGCTAGAGCATTCTCCACTAAGGGGGGTGCAGGAGGGGATGGAGAGAGGAGAAGCAACATCAAACCCACTGCCCCGACATGGACGCCCAGTAGCACTGCAGACTGCCGCTCAGGCACTCAGGTCCTATGTCACTGTGTCAGGTGACAGGCCCCAGGGCTCAGGGCCCGGTTCCAGGACTCTCACTCTCAGCCCACTCCTGGTGAGGTGAGGCCCCCAGCCCCAGGGCATGGAGCCAGGGCTGCTGCACTCCCGCCCCACACCGCCTGGGCAGCCCCTCAGGGGGGTGGGACTCGGCTCCTGACAGCCTGACCCTCTGCCCCGCCAGGCCCGGGCTCTCAGGACCCCGGGTGGGGGCCAGGAGAGGGCAGGAAGGAGGCGCTGCCTCCCTCTGAACTCACAGGAGAACTGAGGCACAGGGCAATTAAGCAGGTTCACCAGAGTCCTGAGTACACAAAGGGATGGCGGTGGGGAGGCAAACTCTATGCAGGAGACCCGCCCCGTGGGTGGGTGTCAGGCCCGTGTGCTTCCTGTGGACTGCGGGGAAGGCCCAGCGTGACCTGTGCAGGGGGCAAGATAAATCCCGTGCCACCCACCCCAGCTGTGGCGTAGCTGCAGGATCTCAGGCTGCAAAGGCGAGTCAGGAGCAGGATGGTCACAGGGGAGGTGCTGAGCAGCTTGCAGGAACCTTCCATCAAGTAAGGATGACATTCTCAAGTGGTCCCGGTGGCTAGAACTTTTTCAGAGTCAATGTCCAAGATCTGGCATTCCCTCCCCTCCTCCTCCAACCGTTTACACCACTCAAGCCTGTGGCTGGGTTAGGCAGACTTTATGATAAACACATATCCATTGATTCTTTGAAAACAGAAGCTCACAAATAGGGATTTCTCTTCCTTCAAAATCGATACTAGCAGACAGAATTTCTCCTTTACTCTCTTGCCCATCCCTGGAGCCCGTTTCAGAAAACAGAACCACGTTAACGGAAGAGAGGGAAGAAAACCAAGGCCAAGCACTGACTGCGCACAGGGCCCTGTGCTTCCACGTAGGGTTTTCAGGCACCACCACGCTGAGCTAGACCGGAGGAAGACGGCAAACGTTCAGCGAGGGCGTCTCAAACTAAGCCACACTGTCCCAGGCAGAGAGAAGAAGAGGAAAGAGGATGGGGGCAGAAGCCTCTACTCTCCCCCATCTCCACTTCCGCAGATGCCAAGCACGACCCTAGAAGCCCCAGCAGGCAGCTCAGGCCTCAGCTGGGCAGAGCTGGCTAGAGTCTGACGTACCAACCCTACCAGGCAGGCGAGGCTGGCCCAGCAAGCGTGGCTTCCCCCAGAAGGCTGGAGCTGCAGGTGATTGGCAGGGCTGAAGGCTGGGGGAAGAGCAGTGGATCAGAACCCTGCTGGAACAGATCCTCTCCAGCTCATCACGGATGAAGGTGGAGGCCAGGTCTGCCAAGGAGGAGCGTATCAGCCAGGAGCAAGCTGCTTTAGAGACCCTGCGTCCCAATAAGGATGGGGAGAGCAGGAAGAGCCAGGTGACCAGGCATACTGGCCCATGGGCTCCATTTGTGTGTGCTGACCCACCCAACACCTCCCTTCTTCACCCTCAGAATGATTCCCTCATAAGAAACCAGGAAGCCAGTTGAGGATCTTGGCAGCAAGGCCTCAGGAGCCCAGGACGTTGTCAGAAGGCTGAGAGCCACGCCAGCACTGCTCGCGCAGTCTCCCGCCCATCACCTGGGGCAGCGGTCCCTGCCCTGCCTCTCTCACAACCACCACTCTGAGGGCCAAAGGAGCAGATGTCTATAAACCCTAAGGACTGCTCACAGAGGACACAGCTGCAGGGTCAGGCACCTGGGGATAACGCCAGGGGCTGGCAGGTCAGGGGAGGGGTTGCTAGAAAAAAATAACCTGGACTCATACTGGAGATCTTTCTGTGGGTTGTTTGTTTGTTTTGCTTTGTTTTGTTTTTGCCTTCATGACTGCTCTTAATTTTCTTTCACCAAATTGTTTCTGTATATGAATTTTGGAGGTGGTTCTGGGTGAGCGCTTGAAAACTTATGACCCACGATTCAGATGCACAGTGCGTGCAGGAGACCTGGGTTCTGATACGGACACCCTCAGAGGCTCGGAACCAGTCTTGTCCCCTCTCTGAACTCAGTTTCCACAAATTTAAAATGAGGCACTGAGCTCGCCAGTGGCTCTGAGGAAGGCGCATGAGCTGTGAATCCGGCCTCCTGACCGACCAGGGTGCGGAGGCAGGGGCGGCAGAGGGGCACCGCGTGAGACGGATCGAAAACTGCCCTTTGGTCATGAGCTGTCCAGTCAGCTCCTACAGTGCCCAGCCAGCACAGGAGCTGGGCACAGCTCGGGGGCAGCCCCTGAGGACCTCCATTACCCTGCTGGAAGGTCACCTACGCCACCAGAAGAAAGAGAATTTTACTAGGGATTGTAGATCCCTTTAATGTCATTGACCGGGCACGTGACGCTGGGCAAACCCTTTCATCTCTCTGTGTGCCTCAGTCGCTCTGTCAGTAAGGTGCCCTGTGTACCTCTCAGGCTTGCCATGAGGATCAGGTAAGAAGAATGGTTATAAAAACCCTTTAAAAGGTATAGACCTTCTACAAATGACAAGTTTCAATTCATTCAATACTTATGAGAACCTCAAAAATGCCCAGAGTTATCATAGACATCGGAGAGGGTGTGGGAAGTGGCTGAGAAAGAACCCAGAGGCCATGGGTCCTAGAATGCGCCGAGCTCCTGCTAGGTCAGGGACAGAGGAGCAGGTCAAGAAAGTAACTGGGAAACAGCAGAGTGTGGAGTTAACAGCGGGTTCCCACAAGTGGAGGGGTGTTCGCTCCTTCTCTGCAACTCAGCAGAGGCTTCTAGAAGAAGCAGAACAAGAGTTGGGGCCTTATAGGAAAGGAGGCTCCAGGTAGTGTGGGGCCCTGGGGGTGAGGGACAGGCCCCCAGAAATGACACTGATGCCTGTCGCCCACAGACCCGCCAGAGTCAGGATGTGTGTTGATGTTTTCACAGTGCTCAGAGTTCTTGGAGTTGGGTGGGGTCTCCAAATAGTCAATGTTCTTTCGTTCCATTCTTCAGTCCCAAATTGGTCCCACCAACATTTATTTACTGAGCTCCTGCTCTCCCCCAGACTTCTTGGAAGAGAACCAGGGAGCCCAGTCTGCAACGAGAATGAAGGTCCCAGAGCCCTGGCAGAGCAGAGCCACCTTGCTGAGGTGCGAGGTGGTGAGTGGAGAAGCATCTCGGGCATTCCGGCCCCAGCCGACCTCGCGTGGACAGGGCTGAGCGGCCCCCACTGTATGTGTCTGAATTACTGACCCCAGGGCCCATGAGAAATGAGAAGATAGTGCCTGTTTGAAGCCACTGAATTGCATGTGATAGAGGATGACAGGGAACTCAGGAGGAGGTGGGGATTAGAGGGGCACTTCTTGCAGGGACATCAAGGAAGACTTGACTGTGGCCGGGGGTTGGGTTGGCCCTGGAGAGAAAGGGCTTCTAGACCTTCTCTTCAGCCGGCCTCACTCTGCCCCACAGCTCCAGCCAAGAGGAGGCCTCCCGCTGTTTGACAGCAGAGCGGGAGTAAAGCAAATGTCTTCCTGCAGCCAGGGACTGCACTGCAAATCCCTAATCAATGAAGAAAAATTTAAAGAGATTACGGCAGCTGCCAAGGCTGCCCATGCCTCCTCTCCCTCATCCCTGCCGGACCCTTCTCTCCTCTGACTTTATTTTTCTCCGTCTCTCTTTCCTGCCCTCCACAGTCACCCGTGCTCTCCCCCTCCTCCCTCCTTCCTCTCCAGCCCTGCCCGTCCACCCCTCTCTCTCCCACCCTGCGTTCTGCCTGCGCAGGTGCTCTTGTTCCTCAGTGGCTCTGGCCTCGCGAGCGTGCAGGCCCTGTTGGGAAATTTAGGACCAGGCAAAACCACCCCTTCGACAGACCTAGAAGGAGACATTCCTGCTTCTGTCCCCAGCCCCTGACACCACCCAACCCCAGAAGTGAACGTCCTGAAGAGCGGGGCCTCCCGACGCTGGCCTGCCTTCACGTGGTAGGATTGGGACGTGAGGGTGAGAACCGGGAAGCGCGGAGGAGCAGGGCAGGGGCAGATTCGGGCTTGTGGGTATTGGAGCAGCTGTCAGGGATCCAGGTCTGGGCAAGAGCAACCACGCTGACAGCATGGCGGTTCATAAAACCCTGTGTTTACTAGGGGCTCTGTCAGCGTGCCCAAGCGCTCTTCTGCGTCTTGCTCCCTTCTTCCGGTGGGGTCAGGCGCCGTGTGAGTCCCGCCTCTCCCACAGAAGCGGTGAACTCCCTGCTGCAGCTCGAGCTCGCCTCTCCCACACTATGGCTCCTGGTGTTTTCTGTGTGTGAGTCTTGTCCCCCTCCTGGGGCTCCTATGGGGCCCGGCAGGGCCTACTGCTTCCTCTGTGACTGGCCAGGGTCTGGCTTGGTGCTGTGCATCTGGGAGACGGTCACTGGTATCTGACTGATCAAGGAAGATAATTGAACCTCATGCAAACCTGTGAGGCCGGCAGGGATGAGTCCCTTCTGTCACTGTGATGTCAAACAGAATGGGCCTGGAAGGTTTCTGTTGCCTGTCCTCTGGACCAAAGGATGCATTTATTCCACTGATTCTGCAAGACTTTCCACAGCCTGCGTGTGGGAAGCAGCGTAGCGGGAGGCTGAGAAGGGCTGTGAGTGCTTCCTCCTGGGTGCTGGCACCCTCAGGTCTCACCTTGCTCCGCTGCTCGGGATGGAGGTCGTAGTGTCCCAGGTGTGGTGACCAAGATGTGAGGTTTCATTTCAAACAGAACTGTGTTCCTATCCCAGTTGGGCTAGTAGTATCTCTAAACTTCTCTGTGAAATGGGTTTAATCTCTACCTCACTGGTTTGTTAAAAGGATTAAATGAGATAATTTGTGTAAAGCCTTTAGCATAGCCTTTGGAAAATGTTCAAAAAAATGACAAATGCTATTATCCTTCGAAGCCACTAGGCTCTGTGCTGCCTGGGCCTCACTCACAAGGAGACATTAGAATCCAGGAGCCACAGTGGTCTTCCTCCGCTCCCCAAGCAGCCACCCTGGCAGGGGACCCACCCACCCTGGGCTCCAGCCCCTCACTCAGGGGCACTCCCTCTCCTTCCCCTCTCAGAGTCACAAGTGAGACCCTGGTGCCGATCAGGCCGGCTCATTGCCAGGGTTCATTCCAAGGAGGGGTAAGAGGAAGAAGAGAAAGCGCACTTTAGGAGAAGGGGGAGACAGCCTACTACTGGAGCTTCGTGGTGCAGGGCAGACAGGGGCCGCCTGGGACTGCTAACTCACCAGCAGTGCAGGAAAGCTGCAGCAAGCTGTGCAGGTACAGGGTGGGGACACGGGCTTGTCAGCAGCACACAAAGAAAACACACAAGGGTTGGTTCGCTCTAAGTTCACTATGAACCGATGGTGGGATGGGGAAAGAAAGCCCAACAGCAACCTACAGACAGGGTAAAGCCCAAATGGATGACTATGCCAGAGTGCCCAGAGAAGGGAGGTGGCAGCTCTGTGCTAGCCTGTGTTGCATTGTGATGCTCCAGCCTGGCTCTCGCCCTGCAGATGGAAGGGAGACAAAAAGCCGAAGAGAACAGCCAGGATGGCTGAGGACTAGGAACTGTGACTTACAGGGACCCACGGAAAGAACCAAACAGCTCTTTGAGTGTGGGGAACTGCAGACTCCGAGGCCACGGGCATCACGTTAAGCAATTGCAGGGACGCCTGTGAGACAGGGATTTCTTTGCTCTGTGGGAACCCAGGGGACAAGTTGATGGGTGGGGGGAGATTAACATGGAGATGGACTCCTGTGTAGAACAAAGGAGAACTCCCCAGCATTTAAAACTGTCCCAGGGCAGGCCCCTGGGGAGGGCAGTGGGCTCCTGCGGGTGGTGTATGGACAGAGGCTGGACCTCACGGGGTCGGGGAGGGCGCCAGAGACGGGGCACTCCTGTGCTAGGAGGGAGGTTTGACTGCATGACCTGAGAGGGCCCTTCTAACCCTCAATGGCTATTTAATGAATAGTTAATTCTTTACATTGTTTTTCTCCTTAACAAGCCGCAGCCAGCATGCCTCTGGGGATAGACCTGGTCCCAGGCTTCCTCCCTGCATGGGTTGGCCACACGGGTCCTGGGAGAAGCAGCTGTCTTGAGATTCCTCTCCTGCTGGGATTCATTCCACCAGAAAAGGGCAGGCAAGAGGAGGCACAGAGCTAGGAGGAGATGGGAGGGGCCTCCAGCCAAACACCTGCTGCGTCAGGTCTGACCTGGGTGTTAGTGTCTGGGTAGATGGAAGGAAGGGCGGAGCAGTGGGGTAGACTGCCTTGGTGGCTGGTTTAGCCTTTCTGAGACAAGGAAATAGGAAGAAGAGAAAGCGAGGTAGTCAGGGAAGAACTTTGACCTGTGGTAGGCTATTCTGAAGAAACCAGGGATTTCAGAATTTCTTAAGACTATCTAGAACCTTTGTGAATCTTCTATTTTCTGAAATTGCAAAGGTTCTCTGAAACTATGTGAGCTTTTCCCAAACGTACTGTCTGCTGCAGTGAACACAAGGCACGTGAAGTATGTCAACATGTAAATAATCAACGAATGAAAGATTCAGGCTAGAATAAGCCTCCATTCTCTATTTACTGCATTCAAATATAACCTTATCAATGTGATTGGCACAGACTGCCAAAAAGCAAAGACAGAAGAGGCTGGAGTGTGGGGTTGACAGGAAGCATGCCCCAAAATATCAAAGGCAGGGAAATATAACAGAAGGGGAAAACTTCCAGGGGTGGCCCAAAGGTACCATCCCTGAGTGAGTTTGCTTAGTGAGCATAGATGAAACTTGCAGGTAGAAATATACAACAGTCAAAAGGATGATGGAATTTGAACAGGGTGATGTAACTTCTTACCCACCTAAGCGAGTGAATGACGCAGCTAATATTCACGCTAGCAGAACATTACCTGGTTGGTCTTCTAAATGCTGGATTCTGTATTGGAATGAAGAAATAATTGGGACACAGTTTTTCTCCCCTATAACCCTGGAAAATGCTATCACCTCTTTGGAGGTTTTATTTACAACTGGGATGTTGCATGAGGCTACTTGATTTCTAACATGTCTTGGAGTCCTGAGGTTCTAATTCTGCGGCCAAACCCACGCTGTCCGTGAGTGGTTCCCTGTGTGCGTGAGACCACTGCCTGCAGAGCTCCTCCGCTGGTCCCCAGGGGGTGACCTCAGGACTCCCTGAGTGTGTGAAGAGGAGCAGGACGTTGGTACTTTTCCCACCTTCTCCACTCATGTCCTGGAGGACTGCGGCCCGAGCACTGTTCTTTACGTCAGAGTGGTTAAAAAGAACAGTCACACAGAGCTTTGGGGCCACCGCACAGTGTTTCTGTTCTGGGAAGCAATGAAAACCATTCCACTGACGAAAAGGAAATGAAAAGCTCTCAGTTAATCTTTTACTCATTTTCTTATCTATTTCTTTATCAAACTTTTGTGTGTTTCTCGTGTGCCAGGTGCTACATCGGACACTGGAGATAAAAGGTAAAGAACTCCTGTATCTTTTCTGGTCCCAAGTACTGTATATATACCTCAGCGAGGAAGTCAGGCCTCTAACCAGGAAACGCCCTGTGAACACGACCTACGGCAGTGAGACCTGGGGCAGGGCACTCAGGTCTGCTGAAGAGAGTCCAGGACCCTGGACCCTACGAGCTCCTGAGTACCTACTGTGTGCTAAAACTCCACTAATGACAAAGATCATTCCACCCTCTTGGAAGGGACCCGTTTCCTGGGAAACCCTCTTAATTTACGATGAGTGAATAAGAAAAATTTATAATGGTCATATATTAATTTCTACTGAGTACCTGTCCTGTCTTGGGGGCACTGTATACATGACTGAGCTCATACAACCCTGAGAGGCAGGTATTTTTATTGCACTCATTATACACATGAGGACACTAAGAATCAGAGAGCTTGTGTGCCTTGCCCCAAATGGACCGGGGCAATTCTTGTCTGCAGTGGCCTTTTTAAGATGTGACATTGCCCGGCTCCGTCTCTCTGGCCAGCCCTCAAGGAAGTTGGTGCTTTGCCTTAAGGACCCGCCGGAAGTGGTCAGGAATGGCTGCGGAGGGCAGCCGCCCTGCTCAGCGGCAGGAGCCGCTTCCTGGACGTGCTGTCATGGAGCCCCAGCTCCCTGCCTCCCTGTGACCCCTCTTAGGAACCCACCCTCAGACCCCCAGGGAGGTTCTGGGCTGCATGGAGTGATGCTGGTCATTCTCCTCTGCCGCTCTCATCTCACCTCCAGGCCTGATGGCTCCAGAGAGCTCCCGGTGGCTGCCGGGTGCCCCTAATCGGGCGCTGCTGGGAAACCGGGAAGTCAAGGGCCACGCTGCCTGCCGAGCGCCGTCAGTGAAGCCCTTACTCCCACCAGCAGGAGGCAGGTCTGGCTGGCTGGGCCCAGGATTGCCCCAACAGCATGTTCCGTTCCCACACCTCTGGGACCCTATTCCAGATGCTTCAGGGCCCTGCTTTTGAATCAAAGCTCCCCAGCTCCCTGCTTTTCACCACACCGTTCCTTCTTGCTGAATGACCTTCCCACCCTTCTTCACCGTTTGAAAACCTGCCCGTCCTTCAAGGCCTGGACCTTACAGCTCCTCCTCCGTGATGTCTTCTTCCACACCCCATCCTCTGTGCTGTCCCCACAAATGACACTTGACACGATCTGCTTTGTTCATGGTGGACAGAGAGTCTCCTGCAGGAGCCTGGAAGCTGTGACAGTGAGGACCATGCTTCACCTTCCGTTTATACCCCAGCCTGCACTTCCTGTTTTGTAAATATTCCTAGAGTATAAGCTAATAAGAATCCAAGGAGTGAACCCCTCCCAGCTTGTATGTGAATGTGTCATCCATTGCTCATTCACACACATTTCTCAAGCACCTACTGTGTGCCGGGCATTATGCCATAGACTGGGAACATGATGTTGAATACACCCCTTCTTTGAGAGGTTTCCAGTCTAGTTGGCGAGATGCACAAGTAACAGGCAATTCCGATACAGAAGCACCAAGAAGGCCTCCTGCTTCTTGGCATCCTTTCTCCCCTGATGCCCTTGCCTGGCTGTCCCTGCATCCCACTTCCCTCTCCCCTCCTGACTGCACGCTCCTGGTCAGATTCGACTTTCTTTTATGTTGCAGCAGGATCTGGCCACCCCAGCTGGTGGGAATGGAAGGATGAACTGGAGGAACTGAGGGGGAAAGCACTAGTCCATGGGTCAGCCAAGGAGACACAGTCTGCCCATCCCTTGCTTCTCAAAGAGTGGCCAAGGATTGGCACTGTTAGGGAGCTTATCAGAAATGCTGAATCTCAGGCCTCACCCCAGACTTACTGAATCAGAAACGGAATTTTTAACGAGATCTCCAGGCAATTCATATGCTTATTATTCACATTTTAAAAGCACTGGTCTAATCCATACTTTTTGACCAGTTTTAGTGGAAGCAGACTCAGGAGTCTCCCTTGCAGGAAACGGGTCTGAGGGCATCTCTTATGTGCCATTTAACCAAGAAATGTGCATGAGTGAGATTAACATATAAAGCACCTTACCCGAGAAAAGACATCAGAATGAGAGGCACACAGGGAGGAAGGGTAGCCCTACATCTTTTGCTGGACCTCGGTTTTAGTGGCCAAGTGGCTTTCGGGTTAGCTGTTTGAGGAGAGATGCCTTGGGTCACCATCAGCCCCAGGGTCTGCTTCCTGCCAACCGCTGTGCCCCTGCGCCCCACCCATGCCTGCAATCTGGCATCCCCGCAGCAGGGAGGCTGCTTTTCTTAACCACAGCTGTTTCGAGACTCGCCCGCTGGGCACTGGGAAGCAATCCACCCTGGCAGGAGGTAGAGTGACTTGGCTGCCCTGGGACTGGCAAAGGGGAGAAGCAGATCTTGCTGGCAGTCACGAGTATTGCCACCTGGCATCGCAGAAAGAGTCAGGGACTTATACCGGACATGGCTATAATGAGCATAAGAATCACCATTTATTGAACACCTACCATGACTGGCACTGTGTTAATATCACACATCTTCTCTCTAATGATCTCAACAGCTCTACAAAGAAAGCAGCATCACCTCCCTTTTAAAATTGAACAGATGAGGTTGAACGAACAAGTGACTTACAAGAGTTCACACAGATGGCAAGAGATACGATTGAAATCTGAACTCAGTTTACCCCAAAACCTGCAGTCTCTTACTGCCCCTCACCTCCTTGGCCTGGAAGGTACAGCCTCCCTCCAGCCTGTTGGGCCGCTAGAAGGAAGATCAGCCCTCCTCCTTAGTCAGAAGCCAATGAGCACATCAGCTGCTGCCTCAGTTTCTCCATATTCTCCCAGCAGGCAGCAATAAGTGATAGTTAATTATCTCGCTAGGGACTCTGAACACACTAAAGAGATAATGACAGTAAAGCATTTGAAAGATAAAATGCACTAACCATTATAATTACAGCACTGCTTCAGCTGGAACTCCCTTCTTCCCTGCAATCTGGAGTGAAAAACATTCCCTGGGAAGGCCCGCTGCCAAGCACCGTGCCTGGTACTTAACGTGGTCACTGAGCAAACGAATGAACATCTCAAAGCTTTTCTAACCCCACTCCTGGATCCCCTCTGAACCCACACTCCATTACCCACATCAAACAGGGGTGCCATGCTGTGCTCAGCACCGTGGCGTGACTTCGCCCTCTGCAGAGCACCGCTGAACCAGGGTTCAGGGATAAAACAGCTAATCATTTCTTAGTAAAACTGTAGGTGCTCCAGACATAGGTCATGTAATTACCCATTTGGATTTTGTCCCAGTAGAAATCCAAGTTAAGGTTTTGTAAAAAGGCCCTGCAAGAGTGTTCATGTTAACAGCCACCAGCTGAGCCAGGGTTTCTGGGGGGTGTCACCGTGGAGGCAGAGAGGCAACCTCTCAGATCTTGGATGCAGAGTCAGAGCTGACTGTGGCGAGAGGGCTTTGGGTGGTGGGCAAGAAAAGGGGAGGAAAGGGTGGTTCCCTTAAAAAAAAGCAATCTGAGCCATTGGTTCTATGTTCTCAGAAAAAAATAACCCTGTACTCTCACTTCATGGCTCCTGAGCATCTCCAGCTCAGGGCCAAGTGCTCTGCTGGCATCTTGGTTCCAGCATCTTGATTCTCGTGGCGGAGAGAGAATCCCAGGGCAGGACTGGGTGCTGCGCTGTTAGACCATGTGGCTTGCACTACGCCAGGCGGCCTGGCTGGAATAGGCCAACCCCACAGCCCCACCTCCCCCTATGCTCTCATCTCTCCTGCATACAGTCGGCCAACAGCAACAGGCATGCTGAGTTTCCAGAGGGTTGGGAATTGTCTGCATAGGCACCAGATTGAGGTCATGAAATTCATTTCACTTATACTGTGACCTCTGCCACTGCAGTATTTCCTATCTCCGGGGCACAAGGCTGGTTACTTCATTAACCCCTGAGAACTGTCAATGCCCATTTGGGAATTTCAATAACTTCAGGATCTAGGTATTCGGCATCTGAGAACCTCAAACCCAGGATATGAGGCCCATGTGAAAAACAGGTGAATGCCTAGTCCTCCTGTGTCCCACAGAAGGGGATGGGAGAGGGGAAGGTCGGTAGCATCTGAGCAACCAGAGGGGATAAAACATATTGTAATTCTAGGTTGGCAATTTATGAGCTCAGAGAGTTGGTAAGAAAGTTTTTGATCTGGGAATTATGTATACATTTACTTATTCCGCTGCCATTTGCTGTGTGCCCACCATGTGCCAGCCACAGCTCCACGCAGGAGTGCGGTGCAGCAGAGATGAGCGATGGAGACCAGCAGGCCCAGGGTGCTGGGGACACAGGGGGACAGGCACGTGACTTCGGAGGCAGGGAAGGGTTCCTAGAAGGGAGGACGATCGGGCTGAATTCTGAAGGACAAATAAAGTTAGGAAAGAACATGACACGTTCAGGAAAACACAGATGGTTCCAGATGGAGAGATGGATGCGGAAGGTGAGAGTGGGATGGGCACAAGTCATCAGAGGCTCGTGTGCTGGGCTAAGGATTGTCAAGCTGTTCTGAAATGCATGGGGAGCCAGTGACAATCCCAATGTGGGCAGATACAGAGTCAGGTTTATATCTTGGGAAGATCACGCTGAGAGCACTCCATGAGGGCTGGATTAGGAGAATGAGCTAAAAGCTGTTAAAGCATTCAGGTGAAGGACAATGACGGCTGGCACTCAGGCCATAGCACGGAGGTGACTGAGGAGAGCAGCAGGGATGGAGAGGGAGCTGTGAGGGAAGGAGAAGACAGCACGTGGTTACTGGATGCCTGTGGGGCTCTCTAGGAAGAGAGAGTGGCCGAAGTTGGTGGCTTGGGTGAGTGCACTCAAGGCAAGAAGTGCAGATTTAGGGGAAAGGCAGTGGGTCAGCTTCAGACATGTTGGGTTTGAGTTTTGAGGAGCCTGTGGCCATCATCCAGGTGGAGGTGCCCCCTAAACTCCTGCATGCCCGGTTCCCAGGAGCCATGAGAAGCAGGAAGAGAGCCCCACCTAGGAGCTGACACTGCGCAGCCAGGCAGACTTGCTGCCTGTGGAAAGGCTGGCTGGGCCGAGAAGACTGACCCTGCAGGAGGGAGGGAGTGGGGCCACCCTGACTCCTTTGGGGTTGGCAGAGGCCCCTGGCACTTCTACCACCCTGCCAGGACCCCTGAATGGGTATGGAGATGTTCTTCACTCAGCACTGTGGCAGTGGCAGGTGGCAAGGGGATAAGGTTGCCAGATAAAATACAGGACACGCAGTTAAATTTGAATCTCAGATAAACAACAAATAAAATTTTAGTATAATATGTCCCAAATGTTGTGTGGGATATGCTTATACTAAAGAATTACTCATTGCTGGCTGGGTGCGGTGGCTATGCCTATAATCTTAGCACTCTGGGAGGCCAAGATGGGAGGATCATTTGAGGTCAGGAGTTTGAGACCAGCCTGAGCAAGAGTGAGACCCTGTCTCTACCAAAAATAGAAAAATTTAGCCAGGCGTGGTGGCACACACCTGTAGTCCCATCTACCAGGGAGGCTGAGACAGGAGGATCACTTGAGCCCAGGAGTTTGAGGTTACAGTGAGCTATGATGAGACCACTGCACTCCAGCCTGGAAGAAAGACTGTCTCAAAAAAAAAAAAAAAAAAAAAAAGAATTATTCATGTTTATCAACTTCAAATTAACTGGGTATTCTGTATTTTTATTTGCTAAATCTAGCAGCCCTACAATGGGCTGAAGCAAGGCTTACCTCCAGGTCCTGATAGTACTAGGCCTGGAAAACTGCACTTGTGCAAGTAGCAATGATTCCTCTGGCAGCCCTGGCTGTGTCTGTGGTCCCTGTCATACCCTCTCCTCATCCAAGGGAAACTATGAGCTGCACCTGTGTGTGTGGTGCTGGGGAGGGGACAAGCAGTGTTGATCTTCCACTAAGGGCATGGACTGTGGCGTCAGCACAGTGGCTGGCTCACAGGAGAACCACAGTGAATCTCTGAATAAAGAGATGGATGGATGGATAGATTCAAATTTCTGCTCCACAAGCACAGTGACTTTGGGCAAATTACTTATCTCTCAGTCTCAATTTCCCCATTAGTAAAACAAGGACAATAAAATCTTGCAGAGGTATTGTGAAAACCAAATAAAAAACCCTGCGTAAAATGCCAAGCACAGGCACACAACACATGTTCCGTGCCCACCCTGCCTCCCCTGGTCAGCTGGCTCACATTCCCCCACCTTTCCTACCTGTAGCCAACGTGGACAGGAAGATTCTCATGGATATGACAGCCTTATGCAGTAGCCACCCTGACTTTGGCCTATGAGCTGTGACAACCTAGGGACTGGGCCTACAGTAGCGAGAGAGATTTGCTGACTTTAATCATCTGATTTTTTTTTTTAATGCAGTGAGTAGAAGGTGGGGCAATCTTAAATGTTGCTCTTCTCCCTAAGTAAGAACAAACTGTCTTCATCATTTAATATCCATTGAGTGACAACTGTCTCCACCCAAAGGCAGTTTCTGCAGGCCTTCTTAGTGAAGACAGCTGTGCCCAGGCCAAAAACCTGTGCATGTATAGAGGTGAATTATAACCAGGCCTGAGGACACCCCACAGCTCCTTTTGCTGATAGCACCTGAGAAATTTCCAAGCCACTCCCCATGCCAAGGGAACATGGGCTCCCAGCGAGCTCCAAGTTTGCAGAGGAGGAGGAAACAGGTGCATGCTACAGGGATTAGGTCTGATTTATCATTGTCATCAGCTTGCATTCATATTCCCTTTTCAATTCTGCAATGCCTTCTGAAATGCTGCTTCCTGCTAGGCTAGTCACCATGCTTTTCCTTTAGTCAACACACTTCTCATTCCAAGTCTGCATATCTCTGCTCTTCCCTCTGCCTGGAAACGCCCTGCCACAGCACTGCCCTAGGCTTCTTCTGAGTTCCAGCTGAAGCTGTGAAGCATCCTATTCCGTCTGGATCCACAGGGCCTACCTCACCTGTCCCTAAGGCAGGTGCATCTGCATCCTTCACTGGGGGCCTATAATTAAAATCTGCCTTGATCTTGCTGCTTCACTGTTTCCTCTGAAAGCCTTGCCTCCTCCACCTGATTGCAAGCTCTTGGAGGGAAAGGCAGAATGAGACATTTCTTTCCTGCCCTCCTCACGCCCACGCTCGTGCTGGCCCAGGAGTAAGCATTCGATGGATGGTTAGAGAACGAATGAAGGAAAGAAGGGCCAGCACCAAGGACATTCATTTATCCAGAGAATTAGCAAAGCTCCAAGCCTTGTGGGGAGGCAATTAAACAGACAGGGGTCCTGCCCTTCAGGGATTTATAAGCTAAGACAGACAAGGTGACTCTGATGGAGAATGTAGCAGAGTTCAGTGCAACAAGCAGGTGCGGGATAAACAATCAGATGTTTGCTTTATGTGGAAGCAAAGGGGCAAGCGTATTTGGGGCCCTGGAAGAATAAAAGAGCGTGTCTCGAGTGTAAGCTCATTCATTTAGCCATTCAACAAAGGCTTTTAAGTGTCTCCTATGAACTTCAGCTCAGTGCGGCACGCCGAGGACGTGCAGATGAATGAGTCTTGCTTCCTGCCACTCAGGACCTCACAATCGAAGTGAGTAAACACTTCCCCTTGGCCAGAGAGATCCAAACAGTCTTCTTTGGAAGGTCAGATTTTAAGATCTGCTGCTACGGGAAGGTAGAATTGGAAAGAACTTAGTGTGAAAGACGTTGCTGGCGTGCCAATCGTAGTGAAAAGCAATCAGTGTACAGTTATTACTGGTTAACGGAGCCACAAAAGCTGCACCCAGAGAACAAGAAACTGAAATACACAACGGGAGATTTGAAGTGGCGAAGCACGTGGTGCCACCAACCTGAAAGTGCTGGGGCATTTGCCGAGGCCCAGACTGCCCCTTCCCCCTTCTTGCCCTGGGCCCAGCACTGTGGAGTAATGACGGCCGTGTGCCTCTTCGCTTTTTTCGTCCTGGTGGGGAAGAGCAAGTCAGGGAGGTGGGTGCAGTGGTGCAGGAAATCGGTGGTCTCAATCCAGGTGTCCACTAAATGAGGCCTGAGTATGTCCAGTCTGGCGGGAGGAGATGCCAAGTCGGGGGGTGGGGGGAGAGTCCCACCTGGGAAAAGGTTAAAAGAAAAGAGGAAAGGACCAAGGGAATGTAGGAAGAGAGGCTGGGGATCCAGGGATGAATGCTCATTTTCTTTTCTTTTCACCATGAGATAGCTCCCCTCCTGAGCAAATAGAACAGAAAGACACAGTTCTGAATGGCAGCTCTGGCCTAGAGCTAGACCTCTGGAAACCACAGCCCAACTCCATCAAATTCCATTCTTTATACTTGAGCCAGAAAGCCTCCCGTCAGGCTTAAGCTGTCAATCTTGTCCTTCCCCACCCTGCCCACCTCGCTCCCCAGTGTGGATATGCATGCGCGTGCACACACACACGCACACACGCACACACACCTCACCACCGGCCTACCACTTCACCCTATGGGGCCAGAGGGAGTAGTGATTCTACAGACTACAGTGACCAACTACCCCCTTTGCTAAACTTAGCCTGTCCTGGGCAAGCCAGGACACTTGTGCACCCCACAGTAGTCTGACTCCTCCAGGCGCAGAGACGCTCGGACAGTACGTCCAGTGCCTGGCCAAGTGGCCCCCCAGGGCAGCCCCTCCTCCAGCTCCCTCTGACTTCTGGGTCCTGTTCCTCTTACTCATCCCTTGGCAGGGAGGAGAGGACCAGGCCCCCAGCATCAATCTGGTGGGCTTCAGAAAACCTGTCCTGCTGTGATGGATTTTTTAATTGGATTGTGACAAACATTTAATACCTAATAGAGCTCTTACCAGCACAGTTAATTAAGAATGTGACTAATCTAATTCAGTGGGCGCTCAGAAAGAGAGAGAGAAGGGAAAGCTAGGAGAAAGAGGGCAGCATTTGGGGATATAGGGGTGGCTGGAGTTGCAAAACGACTGTGGAGCTTATTTTTTATTCAGTGTAAGGGGGACTCCAGACACACAATGCAGGGGGACTGCATTAAGTTTACAAGAGAGAAGCAAAATGTTGGCAAGTTGCAGAGCAGCCAGACAAACAAGGACCTCTCTTCTCAGCAGCTAGCTTGGTCCCATTGTGCACATCGGCTTGTCACCGCTGGCTTGTTAGCAATGCCTGAACGAACTGGGCTTTGTGGATCCTCTAAAGCTCTGTAGATAACTGCTGAGTGTTACAAGCCTTGTTACTGAACCTGTCTCACAGAGGGCAGCACGGCTTGGTACTGCCAGCCCAGAGCAAGTGGGCCCCTGACCCCTTTGTGGACCCCATTGTCATGGCAGATAGCAGCGTGAACACAGATATCACATTCATAATTCCCTTCACCCCACAAGTGCATTCACACCCAATCGCATCATGAGAGTGTGTCGTGTATAAATGCCCACCTGTATGCTGTACACTTCGAGCAGGCAGGTAGCCCTGTGCACAGCAGAAATGCATTCACATGCACACAAGACGCACACACAGACGCAGTCACTGGCACAGAAAGGCACGTGCAGCGTATCTGTGAACACCCATGGGAGCACAAAGCCTGCACGTGGGCCGCCTCCTGTCCCCAACACAGGCTTGTCTCCTGCTCAGCCTTGCTGGTACCTGAGCGGAAATCTCCCCCACCTCCTGAGGTCTAAGTGTCTGTTTCCCTGAGGGGATGGGGCAGGGCTGTTAGACAGCTGTCACTTTCATTCTGGCTGGTGGCTCCACACAAAGGAACAGGGAGGGGGTCTGTGGGAGGACACTGAGTTGGTGTCCTGGGACTCTGGGCAATGAAAAGTGCCCTGGAAACCCTGGATGCTGTCATGCTTGCACCTGATTGTGGGAGCACGTGAAAGGGAGGGCTCAGTGTCAGGGTCACCTGTCAAAGGGGCCATGTGGGGTACTAATCCCTGATATGTGTGGTGCCATAGTAACTGCTGGGGAAACAGAACTATTTTGAGTTTCTCTCTGCCACAGCTCGGTGGAGGCCCTGCGCTGAGCTTTACAAATGTGCAGCTTTCATATTCTGATCTTTAATGGCAGGTGATAAGATTAGGGAAAGAAAGCTGTGATTTAGCAGTTTCCAGGTACTTGGTATCTCACCAGGGCTCAGCCACCAATTGTCTGCATTAATCCTCAAGACAAACCTGTGAAGCAGGAGGGTGGGATTGAGCTACCTTTTGTCTCAGGAGAGGGAAACCCAGCCCCTCGAGCTGCAACTCCTGGAGGCAAGACAGCCCTTCCTGCAGCGGCACCTCACCACCCCTCACCACCCCGTGCTCAGCTCCAGCCAACTCGAGGCAGCGGTGACTTGGAGAGAGAAGCCGGCTCCTCATGAGCAACCTGGCAGGTGTGGGCCCAGCCCCCTGGGCAGGCCACACAGACCCGGCTCTGTGCATGGGGCCTGGGAGCAGAGGGAGGGACTCTCTTTGGGACCAAAACACAGGACAGGTCTCCTGATAAGACTGGAAAGAGACTGGGGATGAGAGTCACAGCCAGAAACGCCAGAGGATGCATCAGCAACAGGCAAAAAAGCCGCAATGGAGGAAAAGCAGCCAGGAAATGAGAAGATCCTATTTCTCCCTTCCTTCTTCATTTGTCTGCCCCTAATGTATAATTATTCCTCACATTTGTGTGGGCATTTGCCATTCTCGGATGCCTTTACATAGCCTGTTGAATATCAATGCCAGAAAGAACCTGGGAGTCCCTGCTGGTTAGCGGTGGGGCCGCGGAGAACCCAGGGCTTCCAGACTCCACACAAGAGCTGCTCCTCTGCACACCATCTTGCTCACCCTCCCGCAACCCTGTCCCCATTTTACAGGAGAGGAGACTGAGGCTCAGGGTGAGTGACCCATCACGCCCAAGGCCATTCAGGAAATACACGGCAGAGGCAGGACTTGTGGTCAGGGGTATGGATTTCCAGTGGGATGCATTTGCTGCTTCTCCCCTGTTGTGCTACTCCTTGTTAGCAAACAGAATTGTCAGGGGAGAGGAGAAAGGAGCTGAAATGTGGGCAGGAACATACCTGTGCTGCTGGTCCTCCACCGCCAGAGGGCGGACCATGCTGGGATGCAGAGCGGGGCAGAGTGTGCCAGAAACCGTGGCCAGGGTACGCCAGAGAGCCTTCCCCAGCCTTTCCTTCTGCCGTTGCCTCCCCTCTGCCTTCCGGGTGCCTTTCTTCAATTTCTCTCCACTGCCTCTTACATAAAGTGTCTGCTCCTGGGCACTGCTGCCTCTCTTGGGTTGGGTGAGGCACAGTGGTCCTCTGGTATTGTGGCTTTGCTTTCTGGAGCAGCTGCGGGGGGGGGGAACACATCCCTGCGAAGGGACCACCTGTCAGAGCTCATCACTGCTCCCTGCTTTGGGCCCGTTCCTGACAACATCACAGATACCACCACCCGCCAAACTTCTGACAACTTTATCCCAGGAGGAAAAGCCTAGGCAGGCAGGGAGGGGATGGGGAAGAGGCAGAGCCGTGGTGGTGGGCAGGCTCCGGTCAGGGGAACAAAGCCATGTGTACCGCTTCCTGGGACAGTGACCTTAGCCAAGTCATTATGCATTTTGAACTTCATCTATTAGCTGGGAATTTAAAATCTCTGCACGTCTTGTTAGATTTTTGTTGGGAAGAAATAACATATGGGAAAGAGGTATGAAAATTGTAAAAGGCTACAGAAGTGAAAGGTAAATGAAAGATATTTTCTATTAAGTAGAAGAAGGAAGATCAAGAGTGACAGAGAGAGGAGGGAGAAGCCAGGGGGGCTAGGACTAAGTGCCAGCGGGAGTGAATGCTTTCCCACCGAGAAATGCATTAAGCACCTTCAGATGTTCATTCTGTTCTGATCATAAAGGAAAAGCTATTCCTAATGGGCAGCAATTATAAGACTTAAGAGTCAGCTCGTAGCACCTGTGATTGGGATATATCATAGCAATTCTTTCAATTATTTCCCAACCCCAGCCTGTTACGTGAAATTTCCTATTTCTTACCCTCAGCCATCCTAGAAGGGGCAATGAGAAGGATGAGGAAGGTGACAATGAATGATGCCCTCCACCCCCGAGGTGGACTGGGGTGAAATGGCATAAATCTGTGCTTCCCAGACAGGTCTGCCTTGTTGGGGGCATGTTAAACATACAGATTCCTTTCCTTAACCTGGACCTGCTGAATTCAAATCTCCAGGGTGGGGCCCTGGCATCTGTATTTTTTTTAACATGCCCTAGGTCATTCTTATACCTGGCCAGGTAAAACCACCCTCTATCTCAGGCACCACCACTGCCAAGTCACATGGACCAGTCTGCAGGCTCAGCTGCCTTCCTGCCACCCCTCAATTAACGGAAACTAACCCCCTTAAGGACACAGTGCTGGGATGGTCCTGCCTCCTGCCCTGCTCACCTCTCCTGTCCACTTCCTCTCTGATGCAGAGACAGTCCCGGGAGCTGCACCTGGGAGCAGGCTAGCTTGCAGCTGCCGGGCAGTGGCCAAAGGGAGATCTTAAAGACAAAGTCTAGGGATAGAGGTGACACTGACAACTAAATAAGCAAAACAAACAGGCCTAAAACCAAAGGGCTTGGCAGAGACAGGAAGACCAAGTGGGAAACCACTTGCCTTGGGAGGCCGTGGCCTTGCCCTTCCAGAGGCCAGAGAGACCAGGACATACTCAGGCCAGACCACCCGCACCGTCAGGGCACAGGTGGAAAGCTGTGGTCATTTGGGGTGGCTGGCTATCTGCCCCCTGTTTCTGGAGAGTGCCTGGGTTGCATCTGCTCCTGCAGCTGTGTCTGCTCGCACTCTAGGGGATCTCTGAGTCAGGTGGGCACAGCTCTCCTGCCAGAAGGGAAAAAAGCAGCTCCCGAAAAGCAGCTTCTGACTTGCAGGGGGGCTTAAGAAAAGACTTTTCCAGCTAATTCGGCATCTTTTGTATTGATAAAGTTTACCCCTAGGGGTCAGGGTAAAATAAGGGGGGGGGGGCTTTTTGCAGTCTTGCTGCCTGGTCCCAGCTTGTATGACTGGTATCTGGGAACAAAGCTGCAGAACTCCTTCTCTGAAGCTTGCTGGGCCTTCTGCATCCTCCCCGTGCTGTGGAGCAGGCGCCAGGCCGGGTGGCTGGGGTGCTGATGAGGAATGTCACGTTCCAGCCAGAGGCGGGCCCTACTAGGTGTTAGATGCTAAACTAGCTGCCAGAGGAGGAGTAGAGATAACATTAATAGTAATAGAAAACGTGATCCCTGTCTTCCAAATACCTGCAGTTCAATTGATGTAGGCAAAAAGTCCAATACAAGTTCATTTTGTCATTAAGGTGCTGTCCCCCCAGCCATGAGGATGATGCCATAGACCATTACCAGCGAGGTATAGACTACAGACAAAGTACTGAGGAAGGGAGGGACTGGAGTGAGGCTGGAATCATCAAAGCTTTCTTAGAAGAGGCCAGGTTTGAGCAAGCAGGTGAGGGAGGGCCCACTCAAGGCTGTCCATGCAAAAGCCACGGGGAAGGCCAGGGGCTCCCTGCAGTGGTAGCCTGAACCAGACAGCAGCATGGAGGAGCAGAGAAGCCTGCAGAGGGTGGAGGAAGGCCCGGATCCTTCTTCCCGGATTCCAGTCCTTTCATCGCCCTGGCTTCGGTGCCCCACCCACACGGGAGGTACTGGCACCAGTGAGATAGCTCCATGGTCACTGCCAGTGTGAAATGCAAAGGCCCTCCAAGCACCCAAGTGCTGTCTGCTGAGGGCATTGAGGAAAGACAGAGCTACCCCCCGATCATGCAGCCTCCACCTAAGCACAACCTGGCCTGGGCCCTGACCGGAGGCACCAGCTGAGAACTACGCAGGCCCCCAACTGAACTCAACAACCAGCTGCTCCATCTGTATGCAGAGCACTCTTGGCCCCAGAGTTTATAAATAAACCAAGACAAGTCATTTTGTCCCAGGAGACTGGGATGTCTCTTGAAATACAGAGATGTTCTCTGTGGTTCCTGAGTTCATTGTTATTCTTTGGCAAGGAATAGGGCTTGGATTGAACATGGTTCCCATCTGCAGCTGAGCGTCTCAGAGGAGGCAGAGGGGGTGGGGTGGGATGGCAGGGACACAGACAGAGATGCTCTTGGTTGTGCCCTGATGTAATAAATGGGGCCACTACAGGAACAAGAGAGGGGGACTAGAGGGAACCATGGCAGGAAGGGAGTGAGAAGGGAGGTGGGTGTTGAAATGAGGAAGGGGAAGTGAGAGAAAGAGATATTGACAGAGACACAGAGAAGAGATGCTGGCAGGATGACAGCTGGAAACACACGCCTGGGGACAGGAGCGAGATCGGGGAAATTAGACAAGAAAATACAGAGGCAGACAGCTTGAAGCGAAGCACGAAGGCTGTGGAATTGCAAGAGGACAGAGACAGAGCTCCAAGGAGATGGGGCACATGCTGGGTTGGAAGGGAGATGCAGCAAGGGACAGCAGGGCGGGGCTGGCACAGAGAGGACGGGCGGGGTCTGAGTGCAAGGGCAGACACCGACTTGTGGGAAAACAAAAGAGCAGCACTGTCTGCCTGGCATTTACCATTGTGTAAAGAAACCACTTCATTTTCTTCTAGAATTCTAATCGTTTCACACCTAAAGTTTAAGTCTGTTATCCACCGTGAGTTGATTTTTGTGAGAGGTAAAAGGTATGGATCCTGTTTCAGTCTTCTGCATGTGGCTATCCAATTTTCCCAGCACCGTTTATTGAATAAGGATTCTTGTCCCCAGAGTATATTTTTCTCTGCTTTGTCAAAGATTAGATGGCTATATGAGGATGGTTTTATATTTGGATTTTCTATTCTGTTCCACTGGTCTGTGTCCCTGCACTTGTGCCAATACCAAGCAGTTTTAAGAACCACAGCCTTGTAGTATAGTTTGAAGTCTGGCAAATTAATACCTCCCATTTTGTTTTTATTGGTTAAAATTGCTTTTGCTCTACAGGGTCTTCTCTGATTCCATACAAAGTATATAATTATTTTTTCTATATCTGTGAAAAATGATGTTGGTAATTTAATAGGGATTGTATTGAATCTGTAGATCACTTTGGGTAGTATAGACATTTTAACAATGTTGATTCTTCCAATCCACGAGCATGGTATGGTTTTCTACCTATTTACATGCTCTGCAATTTCCTTCCTCAGTGTTTCATAGTTCTCCCTACAGAGATCCTTTACCTCTTTAGTTAAATATATTCCTAGGTATTTTATTTTCTTTGTTGCTATTTTGAAGGATACTGAGTCCTTAATTTGGTTCTCCGTTTGACTGTTATTGGCATATATGAATGCCTCTGATTTGTGTGTCTTGATTTTGTAACCTGAGACTTTACTGAATTCATTGATCAATTCCAGGAGTCTCTTGGTTGAATCCTTGGGGTTTTCCAGATATAACATCATATCATCAGCAAAGAGTGAGAGTTTGATCTCTTCTTTCCTTATTTGGACTCCCTTGATTCTGCTCTGTTGCCTGATAGCTCTCGCAAGGACTTCCAATACTATGTTGAAAAGTAATGGGGACAGTGGCAACCTTGTCTTGTTCCAGTTCTAAGTGGGAGTGCTTTCAATTTTTCCCCATTCAGTATGATGTTGGCTGTGGGTTTGTCATATATGGCTTGTATCATTTTTAGGTAGGTCCTGTCTATGCTTATTTTGTTAAGCATTCTTATCATAAAAGGGTGTTGGGGGGAGGGGATGGGTGTATACCTACATGATAAGTGCGCTGCGCACAGTCCGGGGAATGGTCACGCTTGAATGTTCTGACTCAGGGGATGGGGAGTGGGGGGAGGGGATGGGTGTATAACTACATGATGAGTGCAATGCGCACTGTCTGGGGAATGGACACGCTTGAAGATCTGACTCGGGGGGATGGGCAGTACATGGGCAATATATATAACCTGAACTTTTGTACCCCCATCATAAGCTGAAATAAAAAAAAAAAAAAAAAAGCCACTTCAGGTGGTATTCAGAGTGTGGACTCTGGACCTAGACTGTCCGGGTTTGCATCCTGGTGCTACCGGTTTCTAGTGGTGCGACACCGGGCAAGTCAGGGACCCATTGTGAACTCAGGTGTTTCCCCCTGTGCGAACGGGGATGATATCAGTACTCCCTCTAGGGTTGTCCTGAAGACTGAGCAGTTTTATGAAGATTGTAGAAGCAGCTAGGACAGTGCTGGGCACATGGGAAGGCACTTTGAGGGCTCCCAATACAGACAGGGTGTCGGTGCCCACAGACAAAAGGGGACAGGAAGAACAGGGGGCAGGGAGAAGCAGAGTTCAAGGGTGAGCCCACCTTTTATTTAAAAATGTATTAATTCCAGCAGACGCCTTCGTTGTGAGCCGTGGAGCTAAGGAGGAAAGAATAGCTCCCAACAACGATGGGCACAGCAGGCCCCGGCCCCGTGAGGAAGCCTGAGTGAGAGAGGGAGGGGAAGCCGAGACAGCCTGCAGAGGTGCCAGGGGAAGCTGCCTTGCTGGGGGTGTCGGCAGGGCCCAGAGAAGCACGATGCCAGGGAGAGCTGAGGGAAGTGCTGGCTTTCCTGGCAAACGGGAGGGTGGGGGCCATAAGGAAGTGCTGGCCCATCCATCCATCCCTCCCACAGCCCAGGAAAAGGGAGTTGGAGTAATCTGCCGTCTCTCACAGGGCCTGCACCTCCCCCCCACCGCCCCCCGTCTCCCGCCCTCCAGGAATGGGTCTGTTTCTTCTTCCTAAGCTGATGTGAGATTCTCAGAAATGACTTCCTCTGTAAAGAAGGTCTCCACCTGTACACTGGTGGGAGAGAACACATTCCACTGAGCAAGACGCAGAAATGTCATGGGGGCAGAATCACAAATTTGAACCCCTACAGAGGGAGAACCAGGAGCAGGAGTGGGGAGGGGGCCAGGATGTCAGCAGAACGGTGGGAAGGGACCGAACCCTGTTCCGTTGCTGTCTCACCCCCACCTGAAGCTGACTGGTGCTCGCAGGGTGGGGCAAGGGCTGGAGCTAAGGGGGCTGCTTTTTCCATCCGCCCTCCCAAAGCGGACCACTGCTCATACATGAGACACAGCAAACCTGAGAACAGCACTTTGCACAGAGCAGCGGTTGCTCTGTGAACGGTACTTTGTCATCGGAGATGGTTCCTGAATCAGGTGAGATCCCAATAGCCTAAGGATGGTTTTAATCCTAAGAAAAATGCAGCCATCCGGTATCTTAAATCCCCATGTTTACTAAACCGGCTCCTGGTGCTGGAATTGAGCCTGGAGCAACAAACGTAAGGACACACTGAAAAAACTAGATGTATTAACTACTAACTGCCTGTGCACATTTGTGGTTATGAATATTATAATCATAGCTATCACTTACCGCAAGCCTCCCCAGGCCCAGGCACTTACACCCGTAAGCTCCTAAATCCTTGCAAGGACCCTGTGGAGTAGGAAGGGCGAGTCCCGGTTCTGCACAGAGACACGGGCTCAGAGAAGTGAGTAACTCGCGAGGCCGGGGTGTAGTCTCCACAGCCAGCACTCTTTCCACATCTAAATCTACCTCGGGTTTTCTTAAGGAACATGATTTTCCTTTCATTTCAGATTCTGTGTTAAATCCAGTTTCATGGGAGGGCAGGACCCAACCCTGACGCCCACTCTCTACCCCTGCAGGATGGAATGGTGGGCTCAACTGAGACTGTCCTTTTGAACCAGACATGATCCCAGAACCCTGGCGGGGAGGACTATCCTTCCGAAAGGAGTCTGCCTGGAGAGGGAGGCTAGTTCTGCACCCTTCCTCCCTCCCTCACGGACTGTGTGGACTCCTGGAGGGGACGGGGATGAACCAGGAAACCTCCTCTCCAATTCTGCTGCAGTAAGACCGGGCGTGGCGCCCGTCAGCCCTGGGGCCCTACACACACTCTGTGTGGGTGGTGGAATGATACAGTTTCCCTCTTCTGCGATCCGAAGTCTAAGATCTTTCTCCTCCAGCAAGTACTCCGTGCTGTAGCTACAGCCACAGAGACAGCCCACGGAATGGGGCGGGGCGGGGGCGGCGCTGCCATTTCTCTGTTAGCAGCAAGATTCAACTACCCTGGGCCACTTGTTCCCAGAAACAATGGATGAATTTGGGGGCAAGGGTTGTCACCGACTTGACAGGGGTGTGTGGGCCTGTGACAGCTGTTCCTGCTCCCCCTTTTCTCTGCCTGTCTACTTGAGTGACTTGTACAGTGGTCAGAGGGTCCCAAGGAAGGTCTGCTGACAACCAGCCTCCGTGCCCCTCTCTCCTTACTGTGTGCACACACACACACACACACACACACACACACAGCTTATTTCCTGAAGAGATTAAAGAGCCACAGAGGTGTAATCAAGGAAGATAACAAAGGCTTGTCCTAGAAAAATTAGCTTAATGTCCATACAGGCAGCAAGTGCAATGTGTTACCAATACTGATCACATTGAGTTTGGATGTGACAAACTCCACAATCTCCAGGTCAGAGCTTCTTTTACTGGAACAATTTTTCTCAAGGAGTGATTCTACTGCCATCACTCTTCTCCAGAAAAGGCTCAGAAAATATCTAACTTGGCCAGGGTGAGTCTGGCAGGTGGAACTTCTAAGCTGCTTCATCTCCCCGTCCCCTTCCAGCACAAGGCAGACATGTCCCGTGCCTGTCACCTTTCCTCAGCCCAGCTGGACACCCCCAGGGACCTGTGTGGTTTCCATGCCAGCACCCACCTCAGCCCAAACACCTGCGGTGGGTGCAGGGGGACAGAGCAGGGAAGGGACAGATGAAGAGAGTGGCGAGAGAGGGAGAGGGGAGAGCCGTGAGAGCACGTGGGAGTGTGTGTTTGAGGAAACCCTGGGAGACCAGCTTCCAACAGTGATTAATTTAGTGAGAGAAAATAGATTCTCGCTGCCAGCCACCAAGTCGGCAGTAGCTGACAATGAAGCAGTCAGTCCTGCTTTCAGGCAGCTCTGGTCCTGTGAGAAGGCAATTTGTGAGCTTTGCGTTCATACACCAACAGGAGCGTGACTGTGGGAGCTGTCCCCGTGGTGGGAGAGCAGCCACCCTGCCCCTGGAGATGGGAGACATTACCCTTTCCTAGAGCACAGCTCCAGCCTAAGTGGGACTCGGGAACCCAGAGGCACAGGGCTCCTGTGGACACTGACACCTGGCCCGCACTGTCCTGGACAGTGTCTGTGTGCTGGGCGGGGGCACCAGACTCACTGGGCTGCTGGAGGAAGGCTGAAGTCTGGCGTGTTAGCACTCTGTCGTCCTTTCTGACAGGCATGACATGATGGCTCATGTCACGAAGCCACTCATTAATTCATTCAACAAACTGTATTGAGCTTCCACTGAGTGTCAGGCACTGTGTTGGGTGCTACAGTCATGATGGTACACAAAATAGATGCAGACCCTGCCCTCTCCTTACAGAACCTTGCAGCTTAGTGAAGGGGACAGAAGGCAAATTGAGTGATAAATGACTTTCATCCACCTATCCATAACATGCACATGGTTCCAACATTCAAAGGGAGCCAGTTAGCACTATAAAGCCCGAAACAGGATAAGACATCAGCATCATCTAGCTTGTCGTCGTTTGGCACAGGAGGAAACTGAAGCCAGAGAGGATGTATGACAGGCAGTGGGTGCCAAGAGCTAAGACCGGAAAATTTCCTTTCCCTTTGTAATAATTTTCCCACCACACCACACTGCCATAGTCCAAAGACACCCAGTATGAATGAAGCATATTCAGCATTTCTGAAGTATGTTCTTCAAATGCCGCTCTGACAATGCTCCGTGAATACAAGTGCTCCGCAGCGGGCAGGTTCGGAAACGTCGGCCGTGCGTCTTCCTCGCGTTGGCTGACAGCGTGCATGGCCGCACTGAAGGCTCCGAGGCCTGTGGGAAAGAACTCTGTTTATCATTGTTTAACCCAGCATTTCCCAAATCTCTCTGGCTGCAGAAGCCCTTTTATTTATGTTACACATCTTAACACCACACCTTCATCTTCCTTAGAACATTGGGAAATCCTAAATCAGGTAACATTGTTAATTTTAGACGGTAGACCCTCTTTGCTGCCTTTTTCTTTTTTTGTCAAGGAGTCTTGGTTCTTCCCCTCTAAGTTATATTAGAGCTGAATCCTCACTATCTTTCAACGTCTCGGTACTTTCTACATTTTTGGACATTCTTTTCCCCTGGTATTCGGGGTCCACTATTCTCTTAAATTTTCTTCACTTTGTTCTCTCTGAATAGCTTCTGGGGACTTTTCACCTTTCTGACCCTCAGTGGTTGATCTTCAATTTACTTCAAGCTTGCTTTTTCCTAAGTGGTCAAGGAAAAGACTTGAAACTTCACCAATCATCTTCTTGTGAATCAATCACAAATCCAGTAACTGACCTGTGACCTTTCTTCACCAAGATTTGCTTCTCCAGCTAACAGTTCTTTCACGTCTTGAGCAACACTGGCTGAACACTGACGCACAGGCCACACTGAGCTGCTTTCCCAGCGATCTCCACCAGCGTTATAACCGCACTGGTTGCAGAACTGTGGGGATAGGGCGAAGTCCGTGGGTTTGACCCTGGGCACGTGAGTTTCATTCTGTCCATGACCTTGAATCCTGGCAATATTCTCTCCGAGGGGTATCCTTGGGCGTGAAGGAGCAGGATAAGAAGGCATGTCTGGCTTGGCTCAATTTGTCATCTCTAAAGGGAAAAAATAGTCAAAGTCCATGCCCTGGGATGAAGTATGTCCAAGTGACTGCCAGCTCTTCCCTAAGTCAGCCTTCCACCCCAGGTCCCCAGGTCCCCAGTCATCTCCAAAACCATCTCCCTCTGCAAAAGCCTGTAATCATTTCATCATAAAATAGTTAACATTTGTCTTTTATTCTTTTTTCACTCAAACAAACCCAATGTTTTTTCTATTAGCTGTCTTATTTCTTTACTCCCCCTGACACAGTGGTTCACATGTGTTACTCAGAGATTTCACTTGGACCTAAAGAAATGAGAGAAGTGGCCCTAAAACATGTTCACTGTTCAGCAGCAAGATTATCAGCAGGATGCCTCCTTCCCAAGAAACCTGCTACCGCCGGGTGTGGGAGCGGATCTGGATTTTGATCACATGCACACACGCGCACACGTGTGCGAATAGAGTGTTTTTTCAACAGTAAGGAAAAACTCAGAAGTTTTTCACTTGCCGTCCTTTGCTTCTCCAGCTAACGGTCATGTCCATATTCAAACAGCACTTACTGAACACGACATACAGGCCCCACCGAAGGCCACTTTCCCAGTAAGCCCTGGCTAGTTAATTCCACTGATTTCATTTCCCAGAAAACTCAGAATTATTTTCATGGAATACCACTTATTACTCCTGCTTCCCCAATACACCTGGGAATATCTAAAATATAAGGCAAACAACACTCTTAACATTCAAAATAAAGCAATGTGCTCTTTCCCTTCCTTTCCTTCCTTTTCTTTTCTTTCTCCCAGCAACTTCCAGCTTGCCTCCTCTTCCATCTCTAAACCTTTCCAGACTCAGGCAGATCCTGTTCACCCCCAAATGAACAGGAGACGTGGTGTGCTGAGTGTCCTCACACCCAGTCCTATCCCCAGGCCCCTTCCTTTCCTTTCCGAAGACAGCAGTGGGCACTGAGCAAATCCCTGCTCCCCTGCACCAGGGAAACACAAGCCGCAGACACCGTGAGGCAGATGCGCCTGTCAGGATCCCATGCTTCAAGCGAGACGCATCCCATATGGCTCAGGCTGGAGACGGCCAGGCCCTCCCCATCCTGTGCTGTCAGCCCTCGGCACCCGCCCCTCCCCCAGAGCACGCTCCAATCTTCCAACAAGCCGGGTGTGAATACACCAGCCATCTCAAACACCCAGGGATTTGGGAACGTGTTAGGAAGGAATGTAAACAATACATGCTAATTGCTGCTGTGACATAAGTTATAAATTCAAGGAGATGGGCCCCCGTGCCAAGCCTGCCTCCTCCCCAGCCCCCATGTTAACACAATGGCAGGACAGGCATCTCACCTAGAGGAAACAGCTTTCTAATGAGCACCTCTTGGTATTTCAGTAATGAGACCCCTGGATGCCTTGTGCCAAATTAGCCCTGGGCTGGGCATGGGGTGGACTGTGCAGGTGGACAAGCCTGCCTGCAGCTCATGTGCTTTTCATGAGGGCTGCAGACTCGGGAGTGAGCACTTCGGAATCAGCCCTGCCTTTAAGAAGTGGCCCAGAAGAAAGGAGGTGGTGAGGTTTCCAAATGACTGTGAGGAGGCCTGCTATTCCCTTTTGTTGTGACTGCCCCGGAAATCTCTGTGCCTGGAGCAAAGCAGATGCTAAATGAACATTACCTGAGTAGATGAATGAATGTACAAATGAGTAAGAGGATAAGGAAATCTGTTGCAGACCCCAAATGCGGGTGCTTTTTGCAGCCCCAAGATTCATTCTGTTTTGTCCCCCGAGTAACCCAGAGAGAAGAGGGAGGTGGGACCAATTAGACGGGGAGGAAATGGGAGTGCAATTGAGTGGGCCCAGGAGCCCTTGCCTTTGTCACAAGGAGTCCTTAAAGCTGGCTGAATTTAACAGAATTCAGAAGCAAAGTGTGAGGGTTCATTGCTGTTGTTTGGTAAAGTCAGAGTGGAGTGGGGCCCAGGCCCTAGGCTTCTGTTTCTTGTTCCCAGTAACTCCCAGCCCATGAGCCAGTTCTCTCCAATTCCCTGCACCCTCAGCTCTGCCCCTCTCAGAGTTTTTTCCAGGCTGTGTCTGTCCTGATAAGAGCCAGGAGCTTAGTGTCAACGTTTATTCATTCACTCAACAAACATTATGGAATGGCCTCTGCATGCTGGGAATTGTGCTGGGCTCCGGGGACCCATAAATGAACAAAGCACATCTGCTGCCCTCAAGGGGCTCACAGTGTAGCGGGGAGAAGACAAGTGGGGAGATGGACAACTGCAGTCCTGAGCACTCTGCAGGCCTCGACGCCCTGGATGTGAGTATGAACCCCAGAGAGGACCAGAGGCCTGAGCCTGGAATCTTCTCCTGGTTCCTGCCTGGGGCTCTCTGCCTTCTACCAGGCTATGCACCAGCCTGGCCACCCAGAGTGACTCCAGACCGTGCCCCTCTGCTTCCCCAGCACCCCACTTCTTTCTGAAACATGTCACAAGGAGCTCCCATTTTCACAGGGACACCACCAGGCAGCATGGCCAAATACTTTTGTTTTCCCATTGTTTTCATCATATAAATCCAAGGTGCCAAATACCTCTTAAGTTGGAGGCTTGCAAGCTTCCAGGGAGGGAAGCAATGCTGGGAGCGGGGCCATTTGCATGCTTTCATTAACGCAGTCTGTGGCTGGGCTGCCAGCACACCTGAATGTGTGTCTTGCCGGGGCGATAGAGAATCAATTGGCTTGATGTAACTTCTGGATCTTTGTCACAGGCCTGGCTTGGGTCCTGCAGAGGCCTCAGACAAACATCAATAACCTTTCCTCTCATTGCCTTCCTTGGCCTCGATGCTGGTCCCATTAGAATGCACCAGTGTTTATGTATATCTTAACGGCTCTGCCAACAGCAGCATTATAACTGGGTGGCCAGGCAGAGGCAGTGAGGGAAGGCTTCAGGCTGTTTTCTCTCCCTTGTGCTGCTTTTATTCAATCTAGAGGCAGGGGGCTTGTTTTTGCTTAAATCCTCTTCTCCAATACCTGTGGCCACAGTTTCCAGCACTACCCAGAAGTTCAACATTAATAAAAATAGGTAAAATGTGTTGGGGATCTACAACATGCAAGGCACACTCCTTTCCGTGCATCCACTACTTTGTGCAATTGTCACAAAATGCAGCAGGATAACAGTACTTCCATTTAACAGATGAATGAATCACGGCTCAGAGTGGCTGATGAGTAAGCCCAAGGTCACACAGTTATAAGCAGGGTCACAGGCAAGCTGGAAGGAAGAACCAAAGTTTTAGTTTAGGTCTGGGCCCAAACTCCATGCACTCATACTCAGTGACATTGCCCTGAGTCTCTATAACTCAATAAATACAATGCATGTTTATTGAGCCCCTACTGCATGTCCGGTGCTATTATAGGCTCTGAGCATGCAGAAGTGACTAAGACAGACAAGCTCTCAGCTTCAGTGTCTGGATATCATAAGACAATAAGCAAATATATAAACAAGAAGATATAATATTACCTGGTGATAAGTGTGTGCCAAGTGTTGCAATAGACTGACGTGAGAGTGAGTGACTGGGTGGCTACTTATAGACGGGGCGACCAGGAAAGTCCTCTCGAGGAGGTGACATTCATACTGAGCCGTGAATAGCAGGAAGGAGCCTGCCACATGCCCCAGGAGGCACAGCTCCTGGTTCCCAAGTGGGACTGAGCCAGATGAGCTTGAGGAAGGGGGACCAGTGTGGCTGGAACACAGCAGTCGGGAAGGCAGCGGGGAGGGGGGTGGGGGGAGGAGGTGGGAGAGCGAGGCAGGGCCTGGGCCTCCTGGTGTAGGTGCCGCGGAGCCATTTGGGTTTAAGTGTCATTGTGATAACGAGTCACTGGACTTGGTCTGATGCGATTATTTAATGTTCCCTCTGCTTTGTGTGGGGAAGCATTAGAGCGGGACAGAGGAGAAACAGCGTGTGCTAGGAGATGGCAGTGACGGTAGCTGAGGGGAGGGTGGGGGTCAGTGAAGGATGAGAGAAGTTTGAACGCATTCTAGACAGATTTAGGATAAATTAGACTGGCTGATGAATGGGATATGAGGTGTACAGAAGAGAGAAGAATCAAGAAAGTCACCCAGGTTTCAGAACCAAGCAACGAGGTAAATCTCATACTGCTTGTTAAAGTGGAGAGCACTGAGTGAAGAATGTGCTGGTGGGTTTGGGCTCAGCAGCCAAGGGTTCTCTGGGGGCCATTCTAAACTCCAGGTGTACATTACGCCTCTCTGTAGTACGCACTTGGAACTCACCGTGGAGAGTGCACGGCTGCAGGTGAGAAAGGGCCCGGTGCGTCCTGGCCACACCTTGGCATTCAGAAGGGCACAGGAAGGGGACTGCGCAGAGCAGGCCGAGGCTGGAGACTACAGGTTGCACAATACTAGTGATGACAATGATAGTGACAATAATAATAGAAGAGGAGGAGGAGGAGGGAGGAGAAAAAGAAGAGGGAAGGAGAAGGTAGTAGTAGTAGTAATAACATTAAATAATAAAGAGCATATTATGGCGCAGTTCTGAGAGTTGTTTAAATCTCACGACAAGCCTAAAAAGGAGATACTGTTTTTCTCTCCACTTCATAGACGAGACATCTGAGGCGCAGAGACTGAAATCCTGGTCTTTCCACCGCTATGATCACTGAGCAAGCAACACCCAGTTCCTTCTTTCCATGCCCCACAAATCAGCTTCCGAGCCTCAAACAGGTACTGACTGAATTCTTGGGAGGTCCTGTGCTATTTCAGCCCCACACTCGGTTTATTAATCTCTGTGTTGTTTCCAGTGCTCGGATCGGGGAAGCCTGCTAGCTTAGCTGACAGACAAGCAGGCTGCCGCTGTGGAGAGGAATCAGGTTTCTTATTTTGTTCTGTTCTCCAACACAAACCTTTTCCCTCAGCCTCGTCCTCCTTCCAGCTCCCAAACCCGTTGTACGGTGTCTGGGCTGTCCCTGGCCATTCCCAGACGGCTCCAAACACTTTATCAAGACCTCGTCCGTGTCCCACCCCCTCGAAGGGGGCTTCCCTGAGAAGGCTGCCCAGATCCATCTCCACAATCCCTCAGAAATTATTGCATATATAATTAATTTTCACTCCTAATTAGGTTCCATTTTGCACTTTGTATTGGCAAAGTAGTTGGGTTCCCATGATACACTTCACAATCAAAATGTTATTACCAGAGGTGGAAATAACAGTGAAGGGAGAGAAACATATCCGTGGGGGTGAGGAAGGGGGTAAGTTAGAAAAAACAAAATTTGATGCCAATTAACCTTGGGGCAGAGGCATGCAAGACCAGGGGACATCGCAGGGAGCTGGGGGAAACACGGGTTGGGTTGGGACACCCCAGGCCCAGGGAAAGACCTGGCTCTCTGTCTTGGCAGTGCTTGGGACATGGCATTGTGCAGCTAGACATGGCTGGGGCCAGCCCGGGCCACCTGGGAGGTGAGCTCTTGTCACACCCATCCGGCCAAATACATTTGCACAGGGAGGGTGCCCTAGCAATGGTCACCATAATTGGGAAGTGCTCCGAGTTCCCTTCACCAATCTTCCGATCTGCTTAGGGTGTGGAACTTGTACACTTGAAAAACAAAGGATTTAACTTTGTAACTATTAACAAGTGGGCTCATTTCCCAGAGCACAGCTGAGTGCACACAGTGAGGAAGGGTCAGTCACACGGAGGGGTACACAGGTGTAGGCAGCGGGGAGATGGCTCGAGGAGATACTGCCCCTCAACGGCAGGGGAGGGGAGAGGAGAAGAAGAGAGTGAACTTCACAAGCCCCCAGGAGAGGCCTTGCTTCCCTGCAGTGTGTGCAGACACAGACACACAGGGCAAAGAGAGGTGTTTCATTGCACAGAGCTCTACACACAGGTGTGGCCCTGGAGAGCCAACACCGCGTGCAGGAAAAATGATGCCGGTCCACTTAACAGAATTCTGGAGAACATTCATTCATTAACTCATTCAACAAACATTCATTGGACATCTACTGTGTGCAGACACAGATAGAACCAAACAGACACTGATCTCTGCACCTGTGGAGTTACCGCTCATGTGTTGGGACGCAGTAAACTACAAACATGATAAACAGTAAATTAAATAGGGTGCTAGAGGTAATGAGAGCAAAGGCTTTAAAAAAGAGACCCTCTTTCCCCAAGTATGCACCGTCCGAACGACAAAATTGTCACATACAGTCTCAGCGTGTTCTCTGTCCTGTCTCCAGGTTCTCTGAGGCTAAAGCTGCCACACTCCTCACTTCTCTCTTATTCCATCAAACACCCTCCTCCATCCACCTGCCTCCCTCGTAACTTGTACTACACGTGTGATTGATCACATGTTAGCACTGAACTAAACATCCTAGTTTAGGAGCACAAACTGTCCCCCTGCAGAAATCCTCATCTGAGATTGTCTGCTTGTCTGTTTACCAGCAGATAATCCTGGGGCCCCATCTCTACAGACCCTCCCCTGTGTCACATGCGGGAAATGTGGTCATCCGCGGACACCTGGGTGGTGGATTTCTCTCCCTCTGCTCTCGGGCCTCCCAGGTGCCCCATCTCTACCCATCACCTGCAACGCCTTCCTCCCCTGGTCTGTCCTGACCCAGAAGGGAGCGGGGCGAGGCAAACACTGTGTTCTTACCTGTGTGCCATAGGCGATTGGTCTGAAATCTGCCCTACGGAAAGACTGAGAGTGTTGAGATTTAATCTCATTTCCAACACATGTGTATACATTTGTGACATGGAGAAGCCAGCCTCCTTCCATGTGTCCAGCATTAGGGGACACGGGCAGAAACAGTCTGTACAATAAAATCAGGGACCTCACTGAAGTGCATTTGGACTGCTCTCTTGACCTTAAGTTATTCTCATATACATGACATCAAGTTCTATAAAGACCTGGCTAAGTCATGCTTTTAAATTCAGCGTATGTAAAAAGAGAGGAATGAGGCTTCAAAATCCAACGTTTATACGTACCAGAGTTCTTTCAAGTTCAGCCCTGGGCCCTTTCTCTCCTCACTCCTACCATCTCCCTGTCCAATCTCACCTATGTCCTTCCTTCACAAGCCGCCTCTCTGCCAGGGACTCACAGACTTACATCTGCAGTCCAGACTTTTCCTCTCAGTCTTAGAACACAGTACTACACACCAGCCCGAGGGCTCCCTCTCCTTGGTTGATGACCAGGCCCCTCCATGCCACACAACCAGAACAAAGCCAGTCTTCCCACCATCACCTCCGCATCATTCTTCAACCCAGCAATAGCTCCATGCCCAGTGGCACAAGCCAGAAACCCAAGTGTCATCGCTGACCTCCCTTGTTCTCTCCCTTCGTGTCCAATCTACTCAAAATCCTAGCAATTTTGTATCCTAAATGGGTCCTGAATCTATCCACGTCACTTTGCCTCTTGTGCCACCACCCTAATCCCAACACCCCTCACCTCTCACCCAGACCTCTGTAAGGATTTCCTGTTGACTTTCACTTTGCTCCCTGTCAAATCAGATCCTGTATTGCATCCAGAGGAATTTCTAAATGCAGATCTGATAGTGCCACATTTTCACTGTGCCTAAATTGTTCTAATAGTTTCCTGTTGCTCTAAGAATAAATACCAAAATCCTTATGTTATGGGCTCAATTGTGTCCCCCCAAATTCCTATGTTGAAATCCTCCTCTCTTCTAGGAGCCTCAGAATGCAACCTAATTTGGAGTTAGGGACTTTAGAGAGGCAATTAAGTTAAAGCAGGTCATCAGGGTGGGCCCTAATCCAGTATGGCTGATGTCCTTGTAAGAGGAGATCAGGACATAGACAGGCAGAGAACACCCTGTGAAGACACAACGAGAAGACCACCATCTGCAAGCCAAGGAGAAATCAACCCTGCCAACACCTTGATCTCAGACTTCCAGCCTCCAGAACTGTGAGAAGATAAATATTTATTGTTTAAGCCAACAGTCGGTGGTACTTTACTATGGCAGCCCTGGCCAACTAATACATCTTAGCAGAGTTACAGTACCCTCCATGGCTTGTATGCTGTTTTTAAAATATGTCCACACATTTTTTGATACTCTTCTCTTCAAAAGTTGGAGCCTGATTCCTGTCCCCTTGAGTGTGGGCTGCGTTTAGTGGCTGGCCTCTGGCAGATAGAACATGGTAGACGGGACATGATAGGCATGAGGGCTTCCTGCTCACTCTTTCTCTGGGCTCACTTGCTCTGGGGAAAGCCAGCTGCCATGTCACGCGTACTCTCAGGGAACCCTCTGGAGAGTCCACGTGGTGAGGACCCAGGCCCACCCTCCTGCCCACAGCCGTGTAAGAGAGCCGTCCCCTACCCCCTATCTTGTTTGGGATCCTGCCGTCCCAAACAAGCCTTCAGGTTGCCACAGCTCTTGCCAATGTCTTGCCTACAACGTTAAGAGAAACCCTGAATCAGAACTGCTCAGCTAAGCTGCTCCCCAATTCCTGACCCACAGAAGCTGTGAGAGGATCATGTGTGCTGTTTTAAGCCGCTAAGTCTTAGGCAGTTTGTTATGCGTCAGTAGATCACCCCACGGCTTGGCTCTGCATCCCAGCTTGTCTCTCACCACCCCCTCGCTCTCCCGCCTCCCGTCCCATTGGCTTTTCTGCCCCTCCTCAAATTTCTATGCTTCCCAAACTCGTCTTTCTAGACGTATGGTGCTGTTTTTGCTCACCTCTATTCCCAGTGCCCATACAATATAGTCATTCAGTGGATAATTGTTGGACGGATGGAAGGATGAATATTCGCCACTATCTGCAAAGGCACAAGTCTTACATCTCAAAATCATGCTTCTAAGTCTCCTGGTTGTGGGACCCTCTGTGACGCTACAAACACCGTTAGCCAATCTACAGCTAAACATGAGTACACTAAGGCTCAGAAATCCGTACTTGGTCTGCTCATTCATTTTATGCCATTAAAAATATGGTTTAGCTTTTCTTTAGTATCTTTGCAAATTTTTTTCAAAGTTCCATTATATCAGTGTTTATGAGTCCAGAGAGGAAAGGGGCAAATCTGTAACTGACAGAAAGGTAAAGCCCCACAGGTAGATGGGCGGGGCACTGGGGTTGCCACACCTCCTCTCTACAGCTGTGGGATGTGACTAAAGAGGTTTACTGTGGGGACGAGTGTGCAAGGCTATGTCTTCTAGCCTGAAGATACGGCAGCTGTGCAGATGGTGCACTGCACACAGTTTTGCCTTAATTGATGAGCCTTGAGAAAAAGGCCACATAAAAACACTGGTTATGAATTGGATGATCCTGCCTTGTACAGACAATAACACACATAGCTCAGGACCTGCCTGATGCAGCAACCCTAGAGGAGAAGGCCCCAACCCATTTCTTTAAAATGATTATCATAATTTTAAATAAAAATGAGTGCTTTTAAATCCAAGAGCTTTATTAAGTCAAACTATTTAGCTGCACTTGGGCTGGTTTGCTCTTATTTAAATTTGTGCTGTTGGTAATATAGTTTATGAGTGACATTTCTTTAAAAGAAAAAAACAACCAGAAACCTGTTTATCTTAAGCCTCTTTATCTTGGGCTACTTTGCATGTGTATGTATGTACATATATCTGTAATTTCTCCCCAGGACCAGGAAAGCTAGGCTTGGGAAGAGCTTTTATTCATTACTTAATCAAGGAAAGAGCTTAAATGAGAGCCAGGTGGGGGTGGGGTGGGGCAGAGCGTCCAGGCTGCAGTGGAAGAGGCTGGACAAGAGAAAACATTTTTATAAACAGACTCTTGAGATAAAAACCTGAACAAAGAGCAACAAACAACTTCTTTCTACATCTTTTCTCTCTCTCTCTCTCTCTCTCTTTCTTTCTTGAAGCTCCTGACAGACTCAATTCCCTTCCTGCATAATCTCCCCTCATTTTTTTCTGGAGCACTGTCGGTGTTCTGAATACAGAAATACACCACGCTTGTTTCCCCTTAAGGTTGCTCCTTCCTCTGGCTACAGACGGAAGATGGAAAGTCTCAGCCCAGCCTGACAGGTGGAATGTGCCGCTTGCGCCTCGCTCCCAGCCCCGTCCTTTCCTTCTCCATGGCACTTGGTTTCAACTCCTGCAACTTGAGCCTCCCCAGGGACTCTTCCCCTCTCCTGCGATGGGTTTCCATGATTTAATTAATTTTGCAAGGGGCAAAGGAGGTTGATATTCAGCCTCAGTTCCCCTTGGGAGGGGACAGGAGGTCAGTCCTGCTACTGGACCTGATTCGGGTCCTGCTGGCCCTCACGAACACCCACCATGCCAGCACTGTCTTGTGCCAGCCTCTCAATAAGGGGAAGGTAGGTTACCCCCTCGCTTTGCAGATAAGGGGACCAAGGCTCAGGCAGATGCTTCACATTCCTGGAAGGAGTCCTGCCTTTGAAGTCAGACCTGCCTTTCCCCTGTGCTAGCCTCTCGGACACTCCACCCCGATGTCTCTGCCATCTCTGTCAAAACATTCTCCCTGCAGATGTCCTTCAGTGGTCTAAATCTACCCTCTCTCTCTGCCTCATTAGCTGGACTCCATTCCCGCCTTTAACTTTCACTCCTTCGTTAATGCGACAACTGTGTCTTGAGCACGTCCTGTGTGAAGCAGGGACACTGTCCTGGTGGTGCTCACAATCTAGTTGAGGAAGACAATGAGCAGCAAATGCGGCACGTGCTGGGTGGTGCCACGTGCTAGTGAGGAGGAAGGACGGAGCAGGGCAGAGAGGACAGAGTGCTGGGGGTGGGGGAAGCTCCTGCCCTTCGATACTGGGGCCAAATTGCAAAGGCGACCCTGAAGAGCACACCTGAAGGGACTGAGGAATTCAGCACTGGGGAAAGAGAGCTCTGGGTAGATGGGACAGACAGTGCAAAGGCGTGACGTCCTCGATATGTCTGAGGGACAGAGAGGAGGCAGGCAGGCAGGGGTAGAACGTCACGGAGGAGTGAGGATGAGGCCAGAGAGGGAAGAGCAAGCCAGCGAGTGGTCAGAGACTGAGTCAGTGACGGCAGGAGGCAGGGCGCAGGGCCTTCTGCCCTAAGGACTGTGATTTTCACTCTAAGTGAGCTGGGAGTTATTGGAGGATTGTCTGTAAGCAGAGGAATGACATGATCCGATTGGGTCACCCCGGTTGTGGTGTTAACGTTAGGTTGGGCTGGGGAGGCAGGATCAGAAGGAAGCAGGGCCCAGCTAGGAGGCTCCGGGTAACCCAGGTGCGAGCTGACGATTCAGAAGCGATGACAAGTGGTGAGTTTGGGGCTAGGTAGAGGGCGGAGCCCGCGGGGGGTTGCTAATGGCTTGGATGTGGGATGTGGAGAAAGGAGGAGTCACGGATGACTTGGAGGTTTTGGCCAGAGTAACCGGAAGAATGAAGTCACGTGACTGAGAAAGTGAAAAGGGTCAAAGGGGAAACACCAGGCAATAGTGAAGAGGGGGAGGGGCTGCTGGAGAAGAGAGAAGATGGGAAATAGTCACAGGAGAGGAGAGTGACCGGACTGGGAGAGTGAATTCGGATTGCCCAGCGGTGCTGAGGGCTTGCTTGAGATTCGCGGCCATAAATTTAATGTAGCATCACGGATCGTTTTTCTCCAGCCACTTTCAGTTGCATGCGTGCAAGTGTGGAGTCCGCGGAGAGTTGGAGTGAACCGGGTGGGGGATCTGCCGGCCAATGTGACGGAAGACATGGGGGTGGGAGATGTGTGTCGCCCGGGAGGGATGGCAGTGAAGATCGATGGGAGCTGAGCAGGCTGCGGGGAGGTGGGGGCGCAAGACAGGCAGAGGGACAGTGAGAAGATGCAGTCAGGACCCGTGGGCTGCACACTTCAGTGCAGTGAGAGAATTGTTGAGGGGTGCTGGGGGAGTGAGCTGGGGGACAGAGGCGGGGGTGCTCAGACACCAAAAGGCTCACAGCAGAGATTGTGGATGGGGCGTAGAAACCCACAGCAAAAGGGCCACGGGTATGAGTGTGGCCGTGGGCGACTCCCAGAGCCACCTTCCCCGATACCCCACACCTTGGGCTCCTCTCCTTCTCTGCAGCTGTGTGCACTTCGAGGAATCCTCTCCCTTTCTGACAGTTACATCATTAGCTGATACAAACTTGGCTCATCTCCACCACGTTGGTCCCCACTTGTGTTAGTCTGAGTCCTCTGAGAAGCAGAGAGATGAAACACTCGGACTTTCATTCGGGAAATGTGGGGTGAGAGGAACCGGGGAGGAGCTGGGTATGGCCAGGAGAGCTGTCAGACCACAGAGCCAACCTCAAGCGAGGGAGAGAGAGCGGGTGGGATGGAAGCACCCTGGAGAGCTGCACAGTCTAAGGAAGGCTAGCTAACTGGTTCAGCAAGGCTTTTGGGAGTCTTCTGCCAAAGGCAACTGGCAAAGGAGTTTCCTCTCCCAGGAACAGGCCCATCTGAGCCCCTGAGATGCACCCGGTCATGGCTGGGAACAGCTATGGGAAGTGTGGGCTCCAGCTAATGCAGCAACGGGCTTCGGGCCCCAGCAGCTGGGGCCTGTGGTCAGTTACGCTGCCTGTAGTTGGAGTTCTATGAAGGACACTGTTCCACACTGTTCCACGGCAGGACCAAGCTCAGGAGTGAGGTCACTGCTTTTGAATTCACTACCCTGTGCCTTTTAGCCCATTGCTAAGGTCTGGGTGCTGAGACCTTCTCAAGGAAGCACGTGGGCCTGATGCAGCCTCCTGGTGCAGTGTGGCACTCTCCACACCAACTTAACTTCTGAGAAGATTCAGTGCCTTTGGGGAGGGGGCACCACCTGCCAAGCCCATGTCCAGTCGCCCCTGTAAAAATGGGCATGAGTGTTGGGTTTGCACGAGCTGGGCTTGGAGCGGGCTAGGGCAAGGGACTCCTTACACCGGCTGACCATGGACATGGAATCAAAGGCGGTTGGATTCCATTTATCACTCCGCTGCTGATACCATGTCTCCCCCACCAAAGGGCTAATTCCTTCCATCCACTTGGCATTCTTCATGTCCCACCAGATTCTCCGTCCTGTATTTCCGACTCATTGACATCTGAAAATTCAGCCCTCACAAAACCCTACCTCAGAGGCATCAGCCCCCTCCCCAAGCCTGATTTCTCAGGCTGCCACCCAGATGAATACCGGTCTTCAGCCCCAGCAGTTTGCACCTTCATCATAAAATGCACCTTTGATTTCTCTTTTCCTCTGCAATTTCTTTCACTCCACATCCCTCAACAACGCCTAGCATGTCATTTGTGCGATATCTCTCAAGTCAATCCCTGTCCTCTTATGCCTGCTGCCAAAACACTGGTTCATGCTCCAGTTATGCCCTTTCTCTAACACAGTCTATTGCTTCCTGCTTTTGCAGCTACATTCTTCACCCTTTTCGTCTTTCCTTCCCTCTTGGCTGTGCTTCTGCCTCTCGTGACTCATGTTCCCGCTCCCCTATCTTCTCCAGCAAAATGTTTGAATAAATCCCAGTGCTCAACCCTCAAAACTCTCTCTTCCTGAAAAAACAAAACACCTTCCAAGGGCAGGGGTATTGACAGCAAAGTCCAGCAGGTCCTGGCTCCCAGCCCTAGCTCGATGCATCCCCAGGAGGTAGGGTTTTTAGAGACTGGGGATGAGGTTAGAGTTCGAATAAACTGGACTGTGGCTTCTACAGTGGCTTCCTCAGGGTTACCCACTAATCCAAGGTAGAGCTAGAACCCAGATACAGTGACTCCTCAATTCACTGTTCTTTCAACTGTATTAACAGCACTCTGACTAAGAAGAAACTCCAGCATTGGGTGAGAGCAGGGGCTTTCAACAACTCCAGAGTCTTGGAGGAGGAGCAGCAGCATGGGCTCACCAGGGAGCTTCGTGGAAATGCAGAATCTGGGCCCCACCTGGACCTACTGAGTCACAATCTGCATTTTAACAGGATCTCCAAGGGATTTGTGTGCATATTACAATAAAAGAAGATCCAGTCTTGAGAACCTGAGCCGAATCTCCCAAGTCCAGATCAGAGGCTCCAGAACACAGATATTTAGCAGTTAATTTAGAGCCAAGTGTAGACCTCTCCATAACACAGTAGATGCTGAATCAATTTTATTTACTGACAAACTGATTAAACAGTCCTGTTCCTTAATTATTTTTGTCTCCTATAAATGGCAAGTTAAGTCACTCTTTTCTGGGGACTTTTTTCAAAGGAAGACACTCTAAGGGGGACTCCAAGGCACATTTTGTGGCTATTATATCTTCCTCCTGTGCTAAATGACCACCCACTGGGACCCCGGGAGGCTTCCGTTCAGGATGGAGCACTCGGCTTGGTGAGAAGTCAGCAAATATGGACGAATCTCAGATGCAGCGCCCCAGCTCCGCCCCGCCCACCGAGAGACGCCTGCACAGTGCCCCAAGCTATTCTTAGACTGACATGCCGCCTCTGGGTTGTCACCCAGCCAGCATTCTTTGTGCTCTAAAGAAAGAGAGTCCTAGAAACATTGATTTTTGGATCCATGAGCACCTTCTATCTTCCAGACCCACAGACAGGACGAAAGGCCTCCTTGGCAGGTACCCAGGCATTCTGACTCAGCTGCACAGTAGATGGAGGCAGGAAAGCTAATATGGGGAGGGGGCACGATCTAGTTATTTCATGCTGAAATGAGGTAAAGGGTCAGAGTGCCATGGAAACAATCCTATGTCTAGGCACAGCAGTTGTGTGTGTGTGTATACAGCGTGGGTACCAAAACGAGCTTTAAGGAGGAAAACATTTCCATCTGAACAGCAGGGTCTGCACTACAGGCCCATGAGATTTGGGGGTGGGTGTGGCTGCACCTGCCCAATACACATAGAAAAAACATCTGGAGCTACTGAATGTTCTGCATTTTGGGAATGTTCTGGATCAATACCAAATGAGGATGTAGGTTTCTTCTTTCTGCTCAGGGTAAAAATGTGCTTGAAAGACGGTAAAATCCTTTGGATCTGCCTTCATGTAAAAAGCACAATTATTCCTAAAGTTTTCAGTTTGCTACCACAGACAGTTTCCTGCTCAAATATAGTAATCCAAAATATCCATCCATAATTCTTAGCATCTGCTCTGTAGAGAACACCATATTTCGACATTCCAAGAAAAAATGTTCAGTATAAAGAGGAAGGAAAAAAGGAAGGAGAAAAGGAAGGGAGGGAGAGAGGACCAAAATAAATATTCTCTGAGAGTGGTTTCTTCTCTGAAAGGCTAATAATATATAAACTTCAAAAATATTTACATTGGCAGATTCTTATGTTGGTTAATTGATAGTCTACATATTTTTAGTAGAGAGCTGTTAGCAAAAGCAGGTGAAAACAATTAGTAATGCATTCATTATAGATCAATTTACTGTAAAGGTTAATAGCTCTTTGTTTTGAATATCATCTCAACTAACCCGTCTGTGATCTATGATGTTCCTTTGCACTCTTTGCAAACTTTAATAGTTTTTCTCATATCTAGCATAGCTCTTGGTTCAGAGGTATTATTCAATTAAAAAACTGTCCAATGAACAGGTAAATCAATGTATATGTTTCTATGAAAATTTCTTGAATGTCAACAAGAATGTTTGAATTTCATATGCCCTGCATTTTACAGCTAGGGTAGGGTCCAGATTCATTTAACACTTGGCTGTACTGATCATTTTAATTAAGGTATGAATAATGATTCTTCACCAAAGAAGTCAGAACAGAACCATTTCTTAAACTACAAATCAATACATCACCAATAGAAAACTGAGCAAAAGATACAAAGAGGTAATTCACAAAAAAGAAAATACAGATAGCCATTAAACATATGAAAAAATGCACCCCCCCCCAAATTAGCAATCAGGGAAATGCAAATTAAAACACCTGGGAGGCACCAGTTTAACCATCCAATGGGCAGCAATCAGATAAGATGGCACAGTGTGTATGGGCTTGGGCTCTGAAGGCACGCTGTCTGAATCCAAATCCTGGCTACCACTTGCCAAGGTTTGACCCAGGACAAGATTCTGAACTTCTCTGAGCCTACAAAGGAGTAATGATTTCAAAACCTACTTCACTGGGCAGTTGTGAACATGAAATAATTTCATACGCATAAAACATTCAGAACCAAAAAGCAACCACTTGACAAATTTAGCTACTATTAGCATCAAGTGTTAAAAGGACTGGGGGGCAGCAGACACTTTCCTATACTGTTGGTGGAGTATGAACTAATACAGTCTCTTTGGAAGGTAATTCAGTGGCTTCTGTTAAAATCAAAGGTATGCATAGCCTATGACCTTGTAATTGCTTCTGAGTATCTACTCTTGAAAAACACACATATTTGTTTCAATCTCATGCTCACTGCAGCATTACATGTAATGGAAAATCTCTAGAAACAACTAAATAGGGAAATGGCTAACTACGGTAAGACCATGAATACTACATAACATCTAAAAATAATAAGGTAGATTTCTAGGTACTTACATGGAATGGTTTCTAAGACATTTGATTAAGTGAAAATAGCAAGTATCTGCATAATATATCCAGTTGTGATATTGTTTGTGTAAAACCTATATACAAAGCCACATGTATGTGTTATAGTCATTAACTCTAAGGCAGGTATTAGTACTGGGTATGGTAGTCAAAGAGGACTTTGTCTTATTTGTCTTATTTTATTTTTTACAATGCATTCCTCTATTATTTGTATAATTAAAATTTGGTGAGGGGGAATGGGGAGTTACTGTTTAATAGATACAGAGTTTCAGTTTGGTATAACGGATCATGTTCTGGAGATAGACAGTGGTGATGGTTACATAACAATGTGAACGTCCCATTAAATACATTAAACTGTGCACTTAAAAATGGTAAATTTTGTGTTAAGTACATTTCCTACAGTAAAAGAGTTTTAACTTAATAAAAAATCTTTTATACCATAACATGTGACAACAGGAAGACTCTAGTCAAGGCTTAGGTAGTCTGTGCCACAGGGTACAAAATTGATGAAATTTAAGCTCAATGTTTAAAGAAATACAGATTTGTTTAAAAAGTAGGCAAAAGACATGAACAGAAACTTTTTAAAAGACGATAGACTAATGGCCAAGAAACATAAGAAAAAATGTTCAACATCTCTAACCATCAGGGAAATGCAAACCAAAACCACAACATCATTTAACTCCAGTGAGAATGGCTTTTATCAAAAAGTCCCAAAACAGCAAATACTGGCATGGATGCAGAGAGATGCTGCAGCATACACTGCTGGTGGGACTGCAAAGTAGTAAAACCTCTATGGAAAATAATATGGAGATACCTCAAAGAACTAAAAGTAGAACTACTATTTGATCCAGCAATCCCACTACTGAGTATCTACCCAAATGAAAAAAAAAAAATTGTAAAAAAAAAAGACATCTGCACTTGAATGTTTATAGCAGCACAATTCACAATTGCAAAGACGTGAAAACAACCCAAGTGCCCATCAATACATGAGTGGATTAATAAAATGTGGTATATGTATACCATGGAGTACTACTCTCTGATAAAAAATGGTGAACTACCTATTGTATTAACTTGGATGGAACTGGAGCCCATTCTTCTAAGTGAAGTATCACAAGAATGGAAAAACAAACACCATGTGTACTCACCATTTAAATTGGAACTAATCAATCAACGCTATGTGCACATATGGAAATAACATTCATCGGAATTCAAGCAGGTGGGAGGGGGAGGAGGAGATGGGTAAATTCACACCTAACGGGTACAATGCCCACTATCTGGGGGACGGACATAGTTATAACTTTGACTCAAACGGGACAAAAGCAATTTATGTAACCAAAATGTTTGTTCCCCTGTAATATTCTGAAATTTAAAAAAAAGAGAGAGAAATACAGTATTTGGTTGCAGGAGAGTTTGGTGGACAGAGCAGAGGCTTGGAGAAGGCCAGGCACTGGGGAGGCTGGCTGCCTAGAGGATAGTCTAGAAAAAAGATGGAAAACAAACTTAGGCAGACAATCAGTGGGAAGCCCGCGGGATGGAGTGATGGAGGTTAGCCTTGATCTGCCAGGAGAGAAGGTCACTCCCCTGGCTCCTCCTTCTCTCCTCCTCCAGTCAAAAGCCCTCCAGAGAAAGTTCACAAAGGGGGGTGGGGGGAGGTGACATAGGAGGAGAGGGAAAAAAAGGTCATAAAGAGTAGAATCTCATAATAGCTTATATTTTTGCAGCAGCAGCTCCTCCTTCAAAGAGCTGCCACACACCTGGAAAGAACTTGATTTCCTTCTGAGAATCTGCCTTCAAGTAGATTAAGAACTATTTTCATGAGATGCGGCTGTTTACATGCAAACCTGTCATTCAGATGATGTGTGCCTTCACAGACGCCCACAGAGGCTTATCAATGGCTCCCTTCTTTTTTCAGATAATTTCCATTAGGTTCCTATGCAGTGTATCTGGGCGAGGGAGGCAAGCAAGGGGATAGGGGGTGTTTCATTTCCTCAACAAGGTGAAAATAGGGATGAAAAGAAGATAATGGAGGTGGGGCTGGAGCAAGAGTCCAGAGTCTCCCCCAGCTGGGACAAGGGCAGCAGGGTCACAGAAGTTGAGCATCTGGTGCTGAGGTCATCTTTGAAACAGATAAGGCTCAATGTAGTCTGTAGATAAGGCAACTTCCCATGGTCAAAACTCTCATGACTCCTGGTTTCCACCACCCATTCTTCAGTACTAAGGCCAACCTCTAGGACACAGAAAGACTTTATTTAGAGAAGAACACACTGGTTTTGGGAAATTCAGGAGGGCATAAGAGAGCCTTAAGCTCAGCCATTTTCAGCCCCAAATTTTAGAACAAACTTTAAAATGTATGCCGTATTGAATTTTAGGTTCATTTTTTCTTTGTTTATTTGTTTTTGGTATGTGTTTTTTGCCAAAAATTCAAAAGTAAAAAAAAGGAAGTTGTGAACTACTTTGATCTAGAGCTACATTGTTTTCTAAGATTTATGTAATTGAATATAAGGGTTCTATACACGGAAGATTGATTTAAATTCTAGAAAGATAAAGATATGGCTTATGAGCCTTTGGAAGGAAAAGGTTGATCCATTCAAACCAACATAAGACAAAAATAGATGCCAAACCAAGGGGGGTGTCTGTGTGTGTGTGTGTGTGTGTGTGCGCGCGCGCGTGCACGTATTTGCCTAAAATAGACTGGTCCTAGGTAAATGCCATATTGTAATGTGTCCATACCAAATGCCATAGATACAATGTGTCTTGATTTCAATAAGTCTTTTAAAATAATATTTCATGGACAGAATGAAAGAAGCATGATCAGGATATTAACAAACACAAGCTGGCTGAACAACATTGCCCCAAGTTTATTTTATAATTCTAGGTTTCTTAATCTATATAATTAAAAAATTGATTTAGATAACCACTAAGTTCTTCTCTATCTCTTCAGCCTATGATTGTATTACTTCAAGGAAGGTCCTAGAAGATATTTCCCAAGATTTGTCAAGGCTCAGTCCTGTCTTGGATAAAAAAAAAACTGCTTATAAGCCAGAGAAGACACCAAGGGGAGGCATATCTATGGCCTAGACGATAGAATCAGAGTTCAATATTATCTACTCCATCCCCCCAAAGTCAATGACATCATAGTTTGAAACCAATTAGATAAAATGTAACAGAATAGAATTTCGATTTTTAAAAAACTATTCTATAAGATCAGCATATCAGAGATCTATTTGGATAGCAGTTCAGATTAAAAAAAGTCACAGGGATTTGATTAAATTCAGCACCAAACACCAGCATGGCGTATGTCAGGCCTGGTGCAAAGGAGGACCGGACACAGGCCAGGCTGTATTGACAAAACATGGGGTCCAAATCAAAGGGTGCCGTTATCCTACTCGATACCCTGCCCTGGATTTGGAGTGCCATGTTCGGTACTAGTGCCAGCCCTTGAGAAGAACATTGACAAGATGGAGAGTATCCAGGACAGAGAAGGAAAATGGCAGGAAGGCATCTCAAAAGTACACAGTAAGGCGCACCTCTCGCCATCCCCCACCGCACCTGGCTCAGCTGTCCCGGCACCTCTGTGCTGTGGATGCCGGTCCTTGCCTGATCATGGTAGGATGAGGAAAGCACCCTCCGTCAGGTCTCCTGGAAACTTCCTCCTTACCCTGAATGGAAAGTTCATTCTCTATGACTCTTCCACTCATTGGCCCAGGTTCTGGCTCCCTGGAGCCACACAGGTCAATTTTAATCCCTCTTCTACATAAACAGCCCTCCAATAAGCCCAGAGAATGGATAGTCACCCCCCAAAACATGGTTTCCAATGAAACCTGGGCCGTTTTCAAAGATTAATCCTCAAGATCCTTCTTTAGCCTCTCTGCCCCTCGGTTGGAAAGCTGTCTGTCCCAGCCTTGTTCTCATTCTTTCTTTCTTCCATGTTTCAGAAGCAGCCCTGAGTAGCACGAAGCTCGAAGCTCGGGGGGCCTGGCCTCCTTGGTGTTGTGCCGTGCCTAGCCTCTGAGGCTTAGAGAGTCTTAAAAATTGGAGTGATGACTCCTAAATGTGACTTTTCTGATACATTAGTGTATTTGTGGTTTACGTAAAATTCTTAGAACACTCTTTTAGCTCACATTAATTTCAAAAATAAACATACCCTAGAGCACTTTAACTATCAAAATTCCAAGTTGCATTTCCAAACAAGTTGAAATCATTGACTCATCTTGACATTTTTCTTCTATTTCCAAAATAATTACCTTGCATTTTCTTAATATCTTCTGAATGCTATGCTGATTCCTATTTTATATCTGACAGCCATTTATACACATTTTTATAATGCTGCTGGTGTTGCTATATATTTCCATTTATCTGGTATTTATTTGATTGTCTATTATGTGCATGACACCTCAAAATACATGACAAATGAAACCAAAATCAAACACCAGTGGGTGAGCTTGTCTGTACCATGGTCTGGAACCAAATCCCTACTTAATAAAGAAACAATGAAATATAAACTGCTTGAAAAGTAGTTTGGGTGATTTGCTTTTGCAAGGGACAGAATTGGATCCCCTCCTTTTTTCACAGGCCTGAAAAAGACCAAGAAGTGTTGCCTGAGTGTCCTCATTGATATTTTATAACCTATTTGTAAAACCCAACTTGTTCAAAGTAAGTAAAATGTTGCTTGTGTGAGTAATTAGGAATTACATGGAAGGTTTATTATAAGACCAATACTAAGCAATTTCCTGAGGCACTTGGCAAACTCTCTCTTTCAGTAAATAATTATTTAAGTTAAAATTATTTACTAAATTAAGTCATTCCTTTGTGATATCTCTGAGACTTCAAGTAATTGGTTGGGTTTGCTTTAGTTTGGTGGTATCTAAAGAAAAAATAGGGCTACATAATGAATTAACTGTGCAATTAACTATAAATTTAGCACTTCAGAAACACATTTTTAATGACTAAGAACAGGTACAAAGAGGCTTGAGTGTGGGGTGTGTGTGTGTGTGTGTGTGTGTGTGTGTTTAAACCTAGGTATAATTTTCCCTCTTAGTTAATGAAGCCAGGCTGGGAAAGTGTTAGCACAGCATAACTTATTATTTTCCATTTACAGAGAGTCATCACCACAGAGAGCCCATTTCAGGCATAGCTGCTGGCACGGGCCCCTGCCCTGGGCTCACGGTGAGAGCTGCCTTGGCCTTGAGGCAGAGCCCCTTCTTCCTTTCTCTCTTCATCTCCCACATAAGGACAGGCTGGAGGAGCCTTCCCTGCACCCTCCTGGGATTAAGAGCATAATGATCCGACGCCTAGAGCTTCCTCCCTTTCTCCAAACCAAGACACTTCCTTGTTATAATTATGAGGAGGGAAATAAAGAAAAGTAAGGTCTCAGTTAACTAAAACCTTTAATAAACTAGTTTTTGTTGTTATTATGTTCTTAATTTTTAGGAGTAAAATGCAAATCATTGGATTTTTAAAAGCAAGGAAGTAGCCTAAATTCATCTTTTTGAACATCTGATATCTTGCAAGGGTGTGTCCTATCCCTGTAAGTTTTCTCCACACTTTAAGGTTTCTAGTCACATAACAGGAAAGGGCATCTGCGGTGTGACAGGCACTGGGCTGCAGCATCTCCCAGGTGTGTTATCTCAGGTAATCCTATGACAGCTCCCAACTCTGGTGTGGCAGGTGTTACCTCACTGGGAGAAAATCAGGGCCCTTTTTCAATGCCATGCACCTTCTTCATAACATAGCCAAACAGGACCTCCTCCCTCGGCTTCACACACACACACACACACACTTCCCCCAAGAAGTCGGGAATTTATTCAAAATGTTGTCTGGGGCACATTCTCCACCTTTGCTTCAAACATAAATGACTAAAGTTCAAATAAACCTAAAGCTCTTGAAAATCCTCCATTTATTAATTAGTTAGGTTTCTGTAGTTAGTTCCTCTAGTAAAATTTCTAAAGGCAGGAAAGTAAACATATTTGTTGTGCAAATATATAAATAATTTTGACACCAAGGGTTAAAATTGACAAGATTGGATCTCCCCGCTAAGTAGACATGCTAGCTAGCTAGAATACTCATTCCCCAACATGGCAAGTAATTAAGGTCTCACTTGCCTCGTGACATCTCTTTTTGCTCCTAGACGTTGTGCTGTGGTATGGGGACTTGTTTTCTGTTCCCATGCCAATTCCAATGGCTTCTGCTCAGCCCTTCTCGGCTTCTTTGCAGCATTTGATCCTACTGAGCGCCCCCCTGCTTCATTCAACAAAATCGTTAGCACCTCCCATGTGCCAGGCACTCTGCTTGGTGTTCCTACAGGACAGGATCCCCACCTTCAGAGCTCAAGGACCATCACGTGTTGCCAGCACCTCGGCAACTCACTCTAAGGCAAAGTGAAGATGAGACAGACGCGGGTGGAGATGGCAGTGACAGGGCTTTGAAGCCATATTAAAGATTTAGTGGATTATTCTAAGGTCAATGAAAAGCTATTGATGGATTTTCCTAGGAAAAAGGTATGATTAGGCTTGCAGTATTCAAAGATCACTCAGGTTATGTTAAAATAAAAATAAATAAAGTAAATACCATTAGAGTGAATGGATTGGAGGGAGGCGAGAGTAGCCACTGGAAGACCATGCAGGGAGCCACTGCAATCGTCTTGGAAAGAAAGAATGGCCCCTGACAAGCCTAGAGTGATGGCAGAAGAGAGAGGAAGAAATGGACAGATTCTGCAGGTGCACACGGTATGCTTGGAGGGCGCGGTGAGTGAGCAGAGATGGGCTGTGCTGGGAGGGCTTCCTTGCTCCTGGCTGGATGGGGAGGCTTCCCCAGCTGTGGGGGTGGAATAGGCTGTGAAGGGTGGGCCAGTGAGCCCGTCCTGTGCATGCAGGGCGGGAGGTCCCTGTGATGTCTCCACACTGCAGCTGCTAAGGAAGTGTCTACAGGCCAGGGCATGGCCTGGGCTGGAGTGACGCATTTGGGAGCTGTGGTCACCTGGACGAGAGCTGCAGCCCTGGGAGTGGCTGAGCTCACCCTGGAGAGTGTGCGGAGTGCTAGTGAAGGGGCCTCGGGACAGAGCCCTCCGGATAGCCGTCCAAAGCCTGCCAGTTACCCAGCCCAGTCAATGATTATTAGCTCCAGCAGTTTCCTCAATCTGCCCCCCTTCCCTGCCCACTTCTACCCTCCAGGTTAGGCACCGGCTGCTTTTTAAAGATGGACACAGCAGTCTGGTCTCATGGGTCTACTCACGCCCCTCTATTTACCTTTCTCATTGCTGCCAAACTACCTTGCCTGACATTTGACTCCTGTCATGTCACTTTTCTCCTCCAAAACCTTCCCTGTCTCCCCATTCCCTCCCAACAAAGTGTCGTCAGCTCGCCGGGGTGCGAGGCCCTGCATAAGGCGGCCCAGCCTACACTGACGCATCTTTCTGCTGCTCTGCTTGTCCCGCTCCATATGGGACCTTGCGCAGGTCGTTTAACCTTCTCCCCCATCTCTCCCGTCTTACAGCCATGGATGCTCGATGCAGGGAACACAAGGCTGTGCCTCTGTGCTCAGAGACAGACACCCCCTCCTGACAGGGGCTTCCCCTGGTCTTCAAGTACAGTCGCTGCGACGCTGGCAGACAAATGTTCCGTGGACTTGGTGGGGAGAAGATCCAGGGGACACACCTGGAGACTTAAGAGGGAAGCATTTCAGCCGCCAACCGATCATTTCAGACAAATGGAGTCTTGGTCCATTTTGAAAGAACTTTACAGAAGGACATTCTATTTGTGTCTTTAATTGCTCGAGTTACTCACAGTCAGTCAGTCAGTACTATGTATACATGTATTTGTCTGGCATTGCAGCCAGCCCTGGAGGGGAAATGGAGCTCACAGTCTCATAGAGACATGAGATATAAACAAATGTTCCAACGTGCACCAAGGCGAGCTCCCCAGGACACAGTGCGGGCTGGCAGGTAGCATGCATGGCAAGATTTGTGAAGGCTCCCCTATGTGCTGGGCACTATTCTAGACGCTGGACAAAGCAGACAAAAATCAATGCTCTCATGGAACTTACATTCTAAAGGAAGGAGGAAGGACACAGGCAATATGCATAACAGATGAGTAGATTGTTTGCTCTGTCAGAAGGTGGTAAGTGCTGTGTGGAAAGGCAGAGCCAAGTGGGGAGACGGACGGCTGCAGCAATTTGACATAGGCCACCAGGACAGGCTTCACTAAGAAGGTGCTGTTGAACAAGACTTGCCGAGAGCAGGGGGTGAGGCCGTACCTGGGAATACAGGTGTCTGTGAGGTATCTGGGGAGAGTGTCGTGGGCAGGGGAGTGGCCAGCGCAGAGCCCTAGGCAGGAAGAACAGGAAGGAGGCCAGTGCTGCGGAGCAGACTGAGTGAAGGTGAGGAGGTGGACGGTAAGTGAGAGCAGGGGTGCGGGTGGGGAGGAGGCAGATGGAGAGGCGCCTGGGTGGCACCACCGGAAGGTCTGGGGCAGGGCAAGCGCAGGGGCGGGTGCGAGGAGAAGCTAGCACAGGGAACCAGGTGGAGGACAGGGCGGGGCAGCAGCCGGCCGGAGAGGTGTGCAGAGCGGCTGGGCTCTGGGTAGACCTTGCAGATACGGGAGCCAGGACTCAGACACGGATTGGGTGGAATCCACGGGAGAATGAGAGCAGGCAAGGTTTTGGGTTTGAGCTTCCAGAAGGAAGGAATTGCCATCTAGTGAGTTGTGAGAAACTTTGGGTAGGGCACGTTTAGGGGGTAGAATATAAGGAGTTTTGTTTTAAACTTGTTAAATTTGTAATGCCCATTAGACATTCAGGAGGAAATGCTGTGCGGGCCAGTTATGTATATGAGTCTGGTGTTCAGGACAAAGGTCGGAGCTGCAGACATAAATTTGGGTCGGGATCACAAAGACTTTCCTCTGTAAGAATAACAATAAAACCCAACTCCTCCCCTTCTTACCATCTCTGCCCTCACCTCCACCGCTATGGATAATCTCTCTGTGCCAGGCACTGTGCTAGTTATTCCACTCACATTATCTTATTTACTTCTCACAATGACCCCATGAAGCAAACGTTATCATCCCCACTTTTACAGATGGGAATCTCAGGCTTACAGAGCACTGCATGCCTTGCCCACGCCCACACAGCTAGAAGGAACTTCATCCGGCAGGCAGTGAGGAGTCATTAAAAAATTGAGAATAACATCATCAAATGTTCATTTTGGATAAATTGCTGTGAGGGGAGCACCGTAGCTAGGACAGGGTGGTGTGACACCTTCGAGGAGACCGTAGCAGTAACTCAAGAGTCCAAGCTCAAGGCGATGCGGGAGGAGCTCAGGCTGTGGTTGCAGAAATGGGAAGAGGGGAACAGTGTTCAAGAGTGACTCCGTAGCCTGGTGAGGCTTGGGGGCCCATTGAATTGGGGGCACATGGGAAAAGCCCACGACGTCTATGGGCTTCTGGCGGGTGGAGCTGGTTAAAGGGTGGTACCACTAATGGAGATGGGGAACGCAGGAGAGTGGTCAGGACCTGAGTCCACGGGGAGCGTGGCAGGCTGGAGCAGAAGGGCGCCTGGGGAAGCAGGGAGAGGATGCTGGACAACTGGCTGTGACCAACCAAGGACACCTTTCCCCGTGAGGCCTCAGAAATTAACTTGGCTTTGCAGACAAATGTGCGTGAAGAGCCAGGTAAATGTGGTTACCCATAAGAAGCAAGCCCTGTGGCTCCTTAAGCTCTGTGAGGGCAGGACCTGAGTCTCCTGTGAGCAGGGCACTGTACACCCACCTGTGCACAGAAGCTACTTTAACACAGAAACAACACTCTTGCTCCCAGCCCTGTTTTCTTCCATTTATTGGGCATACTTGCAGTACATTTTTATTTCAGATGTAGGCACATTGTGCAATTAGGTTGAATAAGCTGAATAAATCCATTCAGTACTTCTATAGAATTTTTTAAAAATCCAACTTATAACAAGTAACAGCCCGCTTTCCTCTCCACAACTCACTACTCCCCACCACCTCCATTGTCTGCCCTGCCTGGGATAATGAGTAATTGTGTTTCAACAAGCATTATGCTAAAACGCTTCTCTTTGCCCAGCTTCAATCATTATCAAAACCCAGATCCTAATCTAACTTCCCCGTCATTAAGCAGCCAACCCAGCTGCAGCAGTGAAAACAGGCGGGGACAGGGAAAGGCTTAGGGGAAGAATGACATTTCTCCAAGAAACAAAAGAATCCTCTCTGATCAAGTGACCCGCACCAGACGAGGAAGGGAGGGCTCCCGGAGCTGACTAAAATAAAATTGCCAGTTAGGCCCTTTTCTCATTAGTTTTTCTTTCACACTTCACATTAGCTCAGTGAAAAGAAGATGAATTAAGAGTTAAATGCACCAAAATAACTTAAGCGATCTTTAAATAAGACTTAACTGTGCTTCACTTTCCATCCAAGCCCTCTCCCCTACAAGCCGGCTCCTTCCTTGTCCCTCCTCTGTCTCTTCCCCAGTGGCTGCCTGTTCCCTGCTAGTCCATTCCTTCTCCCCATGGCAGCCCTGGCCCTCGCTCTAAAGCTCCGGTCCCCTGCACCCGCTCTGTGTCCTTGCTGCATGCACTGCCCTCTCCCCCCTCCCCGTGTTGCCCACCTCGGCACCCACGCCTTCCGCTTCCCAGTGTCTGGCCCGACGGCACCAGAAGCCAAATTCCCGGTGACGGAAAGCCTATTGTTGCCTGATGAAAGCAGATGATATAAATGAGGCAATGGCTTCAATACATAATTAAAATAAGCCAAACGAAGCAGCAAAACAAGACAGATTCATGGTTTGGAGATCCAAGGATGAACCCTTTGCAGAAGACACTCCTCCTTTCCCCGACTCCGGCTGGCACTGTGCCCCAGAAGTGTATTGACCAGCCGATCAATTCTGAAATTCTAGGTAGATGGGCTGGTGATAAACGATCACCCCACAGCCCCTTTCTCCGTGGCTGCCAGGCCCAGCTAATGCACGCTGAACGGTCCCCTGTTTTGAAACAATCCTTCCCTGATAGTTTATCTCTCTTCTCTCCCCACTTTTTTTCCAGCTACAGGGAACTCCTAAGTAGAAAATCAATAGGCGCTTTAATTACTGGCCCCCAATTCATCAGGGCCTCAACTGTAATTACTCTGCCTGAGCCAGGAGCCAATAAACAGCGAGGCGGTGGGCAGTGTGCAGGATGATGGAGCTGGAGCGTGTGGCTCAGCCTGGGTGTGTCTTTGGAGACCACCTGCCCACAGTCCAGTCACTCCCTCCCGGGTCCCCTCTCCCTGGTCAGCAGCAGGGGTGGGGAGGAAGCAGTCTCAAGAGGGATCCCAAGGCAGAACTCGTGGGGGCGTGGGACGGACACAAACCCAACCCTTCAGCTCTGTGCCAGGCTCTTGATTCAGTCGAGTGCTCTAAGGCCTTGCTACTCAGAGCGTGGTCCGAGGACCAGCAGCTTCGTCATCTCATGGAAAGAGATGTGAAAGCTCAAGCCCCAGCAGGGATGTACTGAGTCAGAGTCTGCATTTAGCAACACCCCTACATTGGAGTATGAGAAGCACTGTTTTGAAATATTAATACAGGCTGGTGTTTGCTTTGCTAGCAATGGTGGTGCTGGCAAACACCTCGTCCATGGCCCATCAGTATTTATGCCACCCAGAAGGGCTTCCTGAGAGTCTTTTCATTTGGGGTATGAGGGTCCGTAGATGCTAAAATGTTCTCTCTCCACATTATCTTCATTCCTTCCCCTCCACTTCTGCAGCTCCTCGCAAAGGCAGGTAAACAGAGGCTCTGAGGGTTGACTGTCTACATTGGAGTCTTCCCTCCTCTGTCCTCCATGATGAACCTGGCCAGCCATCTGCCCAGACGCAGGGTCCTGTTTGTGTGCCCCAGACCCCCTAAGCTGCTGTGCTCCTGCCTGTTGCCCTCCTCAGCCCTCAGGACCTTCAAAGGATGGATCTCAGGGAAATCCACAGGGCTCCTCTCAGGGGCTAAGTTGGCCCCATTGGATGATGTGGGAGTGTCACAAGAAATGCTCTCATGGAGTTCCCTTAAAATAGTAGGGGCCAGGCAGGGTGGCTCACACCTGTCATTCCACAACTTTGGGAGGCCGAGGCAGAAGGATCACTTGAGGCCAAGAGTTTGAGATCTGCCTGAGCAACACAGCAAGACCCTGTCTCTACTAAAAATTAAAAAATTAGCCTGGTGTGGTCGGTAGGCTGTAGTCCCAGCTACTCAGAAGGCTGAGGCAGGGGGATGGCTTGAGCTCAGGAGTGTGAGGTTACAGTGAGCTATGATGATGCCACTGCACTCCAGCCCAGGCAACAGAGGGAAAACCTGTCTAAAAAAAATAAATAAAATCTAACAGGGGCTGATCAAATTGTTTCCCCCAGAGGGACAAGAATTCATCTTTGGGATGGCTCAGAATAAAGAACTTCTTTGTGATGGGTGACGCCTGTGTGTGTCTGGGAGTCATTCATACTATTAGAGGCCAAGAATGATGGCAAAGTGAGCTTGGATACTCTGCCAGAAGCCTGTTTCTGGCAAGGGAGAGCTGGGCTGTGACTGCCCTACTTCCTGCACACACATCAGTGGGGCTTCGTGTCTGAGCACGGAGCTATTGACTCAGCTGATCAATTTCCCAGTCGCAGGCAGCCAGACCCATGAAAAATGACTCTGTTGCCCAATGCCTGCCCCCTAGACGCTGGCCTTGGCTAATGCAAATGTAACAATTCTCCATTAGGAATTGCCTCTAAGCCTCTCTTTGTCCTGCCTCTGAAATGACACGACACACGTAGGCATTCCCACCTGAGCCCCTGCTCTTCCCCTTCTCCTATCTGTTGGAGCACGCACTCCCTCAGCCTCCACTCCCACTTCCCTGGAGAGGAGTCCTCAGGATTTGCCATTCCCCATTCTTCACCAAGCTTTAAACTCGCATGCCTTGCTGGGCTTTCCTGCCTGATGGCCCAATAATCACAGCCCTTAAACTCAAGATGTCTAAGCTCCCCACTCCCCTGGTTGGTGTGTTCCATCCTGCAGCTCTTATTCCTGTGAGTGGCACGAAGGGTCTCATCCCGGTGGTCATGACATACACGCTCTCGTGGACACTCGGTGCTAGAGGCACTGCTTTCCAAAGAACTGTCACCCATCTCTCCCTTTCTGTTTCCATTGTCACCACCTGTATTAGGATCTTGCTTATGTTGAACCTGAATGCTTGTGAGAGCTCTAGTTTGGAACCCCCCAGCCCTTCCTCAGGATTGACAGCCAGAGCTTGTCAATCCAAGCTGCGCAACAGAATCGCTTAGGGAGATATTACAAAATGCCAGTGATGAGACAAATGATTAGGATGAATTAAGCTGGAGTAGCAGGATGTGGGGCCCAGGGTTGGGTCATTTTGAAGGTTGTTCAGGTGACTGGTACACAGCCAGGTGAGGACCGCTGCTCTAGCCAAGCTAGACTATTTGCTAAGTGCACCCACCTTCTGTGCACACCCTTCCCTCTGCCCAGGATGACCTCTGCTTCTCCCACGCCAATGAAAACGCTCCCTATCCTCCCAAGCCTAGCCTGAATGTCACCCCCTTCGTGGGAGCTTCCCATACCCCTTCCCAGAACTCCCGGAGCACTTACACATCACTCTTGGTACATGCCCTGCTCTTCCTTGTGCCACAGTCTGTGGTCTCAACGGACCCTCTTTACCTAATTGTCACCTTCTTGAAAGATTAAAACACTTCTTGGAGTATTTGACTCATGGCTGGAGGAGCTAGGTTTGCGTTCTGACGCCTCATGCATAAAACTTTGGCTACAAGACTTTGGATAGGTTAATTAAGATCTCAGTTTTCTATTCTGCAAAATGGAAATCATGATTCATATCTATTTCATAAAAGTGCTAATAATAAGAAGTAATAGTCTAACAATAACTTTTGCCATTCATGTTGCTTAGCAGTGGCTTGGACAAACAAAGTAAGTACTTACTAAGTGGGTGTTGAATAAAGGAATGAATATAATTGGATTTTTATCACAGACTTTTTTCTCCTCTTGAAAATAATTCCAAATTAGAAAATCAATGCACTGAAGTGTGGCACCCAGGGTCATGGGCCAGCGCCTCCTACAGTGGAGTCAGGCCCAGAGACATCTGCTTTCCTAACTACCCTTGTCACAGGCCCCTGCCGTGACATTTAAACCATGTCCTTTTTGTCAGGTGTCAAAAGCACAGATGTCACAGGTTCTCTGTCTTCATGCAGGGTGGCCTCATGGGTGATTGTGCACACGCACACACACGCGCAAACAGCACTGATAAACTATTTTGCCTTCGTGGATATCAGGAAAAGCAAGAAAGCCAGAGTCCCCCAGCAAACACCCTCAGAACCAGCACTCCAGGGACAAGGCCTGAGCCAGAGATTGTGGTCTACAGGCCTCCGTGACACATGCCAGAGAGTTCTGTCCCTGAAAGTACCAAACATGGTAGCAGCTGGTCCCTTCTGGCACAGCCACCAAATGAGTTAATGAAATGTATTTTGCAAGAGAGGGGCATGAGTCTGGGCAAATTCTGGAGTAGTGAAAGCCGAGGATCCTGAGATCATGGGTCAGATAAAATATCATGCAGCACCAAGCGTGTCTTCCAAGCAACTCCCCAGGGCTCTGCCCCAGCCCTTCCCCAGCACGGATGCCCTGGCCTTCCCTGGCCTGCATTCCCCAGCCCTCACTCTCGTTTAAACACTCATTTATGTTTCTGGATGAATAATCTCTGAAAGCAACTAGATTAAGAAAGTCCTTTATCCTGACTCACAGCGTTGGCACTCTCAGGAGCAGTATGTAATTAGAGAGCATTATCCTATTCATCCCCATAAAACTGGAGAGAGGAAGCAGAGACCTGGAGAGGGGAGTGCCTTGGCCAAGGTCACAGTTAGGCCAAAGCAAGGGGTGGGGCGGGCAGAATCCCCAGTGCTGTCACTGGGGCAGTGTTGCTGGGCGGGGCAGCTTAGTAGGCTGAGTTGGCCTGAGAGCCTGCAAAGTGACAGAGACCTTTTCCCTCCTCCTGATGGGTCTGTTAACACTATCATCCCACCCTAAATAAACTGATAAACTGAGACTCCAGTACCCTGAGAAACCAGACAAACCCAGAATGTGGTTAAGAGTTAGAAAGGCCTTGGAGATCTGTCACATGGTCACTTCATTCCAACAGGAGCCCAGGTAGGTTACATATGTGCTTGTCCAGGAGTGCACAGATCACTCACAGCCAAGGCAGGTCTAGAGTTCAGGTGTCCTGGCTCTGTCCAGGGCTTCTTCAGGATGCAGACAGCACACTTGTAACAGACCCCGTGGTTTCCATTTCCATCACCATCTTAGGGGGCTGGGCAAGAGGATTATTCCCGACAGATGGCTTCTCTGAGTTCTACCAGCAAGAATGTTTACTTGCCCCTCTGTGAGATGCTCGTGGCAGGCCCAGTGGCAGATGAGGAGGTCCCATGAGGCTTCAAGTGGCTTGTCCCCAGAGGACATCCAGGCCTTTCTATGGTCTCATTTCCTTGTCTTCTTTCTCCTTGGTACTTCTCTGTCTTCATTGTATTCCAACCCTAACCCTAACCCTCCTTGTCTCTGGCTGCCACCTGCAGAAGCCTGGGTGAGAAAAAGCCCCAAAGAGAAGCGTATGAAGTAGACACCAGCCCACCTGCCTAGTGTCCAGCCTCAGAAGGGCGACAGCTCTGCCCAGGCTGCAGGCCACCTCCTGGGCTGCACACAGGGGTGTGTTGGGGGAGTAGGGCAGGACCTAAGAAGCCCAAGCTATTGTCACTTTGCACAGGGTTTCTCAGTGCCCTGCTCCTACCCCCACAGCATTCCCATTGGAAGGCGGACCCCATGGCAGAGACCACAGCCCTGAGGCAGCATGTGCAGTGGTCAGGGTCTTGACTGTAGAGTTCAAATCTGAGGTTCACAGCTGCCATGCCAGCTGCGAGGATGTAGGTGATTACTTCATCTCCCTTAGTTTTCTCATCAAAACAAAGCAACCAACATGAGGATGCCCTAAGTTAGCAGATGCAAAGCACTTAGAATTTCCCTGGGATGAAGCAAGCATTGGAAAATGTGTTCATTACGTTTGCTGTTATTCTTGCCTGGCCCTGGCCACTCAGGTGGGATGACTATGGTCTTGCAGCAAAGATGTCCAAGCCCAAGTGTCCCTGATTAGAAAGGCTGTGACCAGGATGCAAATGGCCGCAGAGGCCCCACTGGGAGATAGACCAAGTTCTCTTTTATTTCCCCACCTTCCGACCCCACTCTCTCCTTCAAACCAGCGCTCAGAGTAGGATCTGATTCCACTTCCTTGCCTTGTGCTGGACCCCAGTGGAGACAGTGTGTTTCCTCCTAAGGAGTCTCACTCCATAGGTTCCTGTAGCGGCAGAGACCCGCCCTCCAAAGGACTACCTGCCACTTTTCCAGGACCACCCTGCTCACAACACGTTTCTGCACCAAGGGGGAGGTTCCGAGTGTTTCCAGTGCTTTCTTACTCACCCACATCCTCACTTACATTATGGACTAAATGTGTCCCCCAAAATTCATATGTTAGAGCCTTAACCCCCAATGTGACTATTTGGAGATAGGGTCTTTATGGAAGTAATTAAGGTTAAATGAAGTCATAAGGGTAGGACCCTGGTCAGATAGGATAAGTATTCTTATAAGAAATGGAAGAGACCAGAAATGGAAGAGAACACGCACTCCCTCTCCCCCCAACCCCCAGTCCACCATGTGAGGATACAGCTAGAAGACAGTCATTTGCAAGCCAGGAAAAGAACCCTTACCAGGAACCTAATCTGCCAGAACCTTTATCTTGGACTTCTAGCTTCCAGAACTGTGAGAAACAAATTCCTATTGTTTAAACCACCCAGTCTACGGTGTTTTGTTACAGCTGCCTTAGCTGACTAACACATCCACAATTCATTTGGTCCTTCAACCTCCACGGGGACACCTGTCCCAAGTCTGGAACTGTGCTTGAGGCTCAGACATTAGCAAGTTTACAAACAAGTGAAGGAAGGAGATGTATAAATAGGTTGGTAGCTTTATGAGCTATTTTAAGAAACATAATGAAGTATGTGGCAAAATAGAGGCTCTTTGCAACGGGAACAAGAAATACTAGATTTTAGTTTGCAGCAAAGCTTCCAGAGGCAACGGAGTTCGAGTGTGGTTGCCTTTTAGGACAAAGGTTTCCTGCCTGGTAGAGGAAGGAGGACCACGCCTCCATCGGAGGAAGCAGATATTTCTGTTTTGCTCTCATTCGATGTTTTAGAAAACTATATCCCTTTGGTGCTGGTTTAAATTACCACACAAGCACTTTGAGGGTGTTTCTTCAAAATGCAGCTCAAGTCCGGCCTTTCTGCGAAGACTTCCTGAGACGGTATGCCACACTAGCTGAACTTAGCACTCATCGTGCCCAACCCTCTCAGTGTGCAGATTGGGGAAACTGAGGCTCGGTGAGGGCTGGGACCTGGATTTTGAGCTGTCTTCTTGCTCTCATTCCTCTTCATTGCTCAGCTACCTCCTGAGCCCGCTGCCTTATGCTTTCCCCAGATGCGCAGGGGCTGGGTCCTGCTCCTCTTTCAGGGCTCAGCTCAAATGCCCCTCTCAGGGTGGCGCCTCCTGACCACCCTCGCTAAGGCAGCCCCGCCCCTACCGCCCAGCATACCCCACTAGTCTCTAACACAATACCCTATTTCCTTGTTTTCAGAGCATTTTTGGTATTTAAAAGAATCTTATTTAATTACTTGTTTACAAGTTTGTTACCGATCTCCTTGAGTTAAAATGTTAGCTCTTCGAGAACGGACCTATTTCTGTTGTCCCAGCCTGGCACACAGTATGTGCTCAATAAGTGTGGGCAAACAGAGTTGTGCTGGGCTTTTAGAGAGGATCCAAACTTGTACTGACCGTGTCTGCCCCATCCAGGTTTTTAAGCCAGACACCCCACCCCTACTGCACCTGGCTGCCCCCCCAGTGACTCGCTGAAGGGCCTTAGCTCTAGTCCCCTTCCGGCCATGCTGTGGGCCTCTGTCTTCATCCCGCTCCTGCCTCACTCAACTCCTGGCCTCTGCCTTCATTCACCTCCTCTGACCTCTTGCTCACAATGGGCTTCGTCTCACTCCAGCACAACCCCAAGTCTCTCTGTCACACTGAGGAACAAACCTTGTCTTCTCTCCCTGGCTTCCCCACCCTCCTCACACACCCAAACACAGCCCCGGCAAACAGCAGCCCTGCCCACAGGTGACATCTCCCCTGCTCCGAGCGCCCCCAGTGCCCTGCCCAGCCCAGCTGACCAGGCTGCCCCTCACCTGCAGTCACGGGACGGCAGGGAGCCGTGTCAGGGTTGATTCTGAAACCCAGTCGTGAGCTGCTGGCCTGCCGCTCCAGCGGTAACTGGCTTTCAGCTGTGGAGACATTCCCTCAGTTTACCCACCCCACGACTGCAAGACCACCCTCTCTCCCACCAGGTGTTCTCGGTTCGCCTGTCCAAGTGATAGGTGAGCTTACCTCCCCCTGCCACTCTAGTTTAGTCCCCTTGTGAAGCTGCCCTATCGCCACCTCTCCCGGGCCCCTCCCTGACTGTGGAGAGCTTCATTTTCTTGATGTTCCTTTCCTGGTCACTCCGCTCCTCCTTCTTCCCCTACCCAGTTTGAATTGTGAATAATTCATGTGTTTCCATGATCCTGCCACGGTTTTTCTGCCTCATAAATCAAATCCCTGAGACACAGTGTATTTCCTCACCATCTTCTAGTCTGAGTTGCTGACAGGGACAGGGTTTATTCCTGTAGGTCATGAGTGGAGGCCAGTACTTATGCCTGCTTATGAGACAGTGACCATTTTTCTCCACACTGTTCTACAATGCTCTATTTTTCTAGTATATCTTAGTAGATGAGCATTTGTATAGTATTATATTATAAATGAACAGTAAGATACATAAATAGAGGCACAAATAGATAGACAGTTATTTTCCTACACTGCTTTCTCAATCACATTTCTTATTGAAATCTTTGGGGAGGAACATGGCACATGCATTTGAACATGTCCCTCATATGCAGGGGGTGCCCTAACCCCTAATTCATAGCCCCCTTCTCGAAAGGGGTCCTCATAAGGACTCTCATAATAGCTCAGCCCATATCTAGAGCCCACCTGGGCGTCATCTTCACTCACTGAGTCCCCAAATGTCTAGTGAGGGTTTGCTGTGCACCAGGGATGGGGCAGGACGCTGGGGTTACACAGGTGAGCAAAAGAGACACTGTTTCTGCCCTTTGGGAGCTTACAATCTAATGGGAAACGTGTATAAAAATTAAGTAATCTTGTCTATATATTATTAGACTATATACATACATATTTCTAAATTGATAAATTTATATATAAATTCATGCTTATATGAAACTTTATAATTTTATTCTTAATATTTTGATCAAATTTGATAAAATTAATATTGAATATATAAACTATATATATATTTTTTTCCAAGGTGATAAATTCTAAACCTCAAAAGTGAGGCAATTATTACCATGAAGTCAGGAAAGCACTTTCTCTAGTGGAGGAAGGGGTTTGTGATCAGGGCTGTCCTCGGAGTTCTAGTGATGTTTTATTGCTTGACTTGGAGGGTGGTTACAAGGAACCTGATTTATTATTATTGATTAAATTTAATGTTTATGCTGTATGTGTACTTCCAAGCATGTGTTACATTTCACAATTTAAAATTGTCAAATGACAAGAGAAACTTAGAACTTTCCATGAGAGCTTGTAGCAGGGGCACCCGGCCGGGTCTGAGGAGCCGGGGATGGCTTCCAGGAGGAAGGGGCATCTGAGCTGAGATCTGCAGAGGAAAACGAGTTGGGCAGAGGAGGGAAGATGTGGAGAGATGGCACAGAGGGGAGGGGAAGGAAGCAAAAGGGAAAGAGTCCAGGATAGAGCAGAGTCTGGGGAGCCTGGGGTGGCTGGAGCCCAGAGAGTGGGAGGGAGCAAAGCTGGAGAGAGGCAGGAGTAGGGTCGTGCAGAGTCTCCTTGAGGACTTTTATTTGCGTCCTAAGATCAATGGGAAGTGCTCGAAGGCTTTAAGCAGAGGAGTGACATGATCAGATAAGTGTACTGCTGAGATCTCTGGTGAAAGCGTAGAGAATGGATTAGAAGAAGGCATCAGGCCCCTTTCCGCCACATGAGGACACAGTGAGAAGGCACCACCTGTGAAGCGGGACACCAAATCTGCCTGTGCCTTGATCTTGGACTTCCCAGTCTCTCGAATTACAATATCCACCATGTGACTTCCAGCCACGCGAGTGAATCTTTTAACAGCACTGTGAAACCATCAACAACTCCAGTTTCTCTGGTCTCAAGCAATGTGACAATCACCTCTGTGAAACCCACATAAACATCTAAAATGATGTTAATAAGTGGTCTCAGCAAAGAGTACTTCCACCACCTTAAATTTCGTATCCAAATGACAAATATTTCACAAAACACACCCAAATATCAATATCCACAGTGACCATAGCCCTCAAAATCTCGGTGACATCTCTTTCTTTATCAATAACAATCGGAGCAACTACTTATTCTAAAGAAAATAAAGGATCAAAATTTGATGAAAAAAGAAGTAGGCAAGAGAGGATGTGGGGAGGATAGAGAGGATCTCATTTTAATAGTAGAAGAGAAAGATGAGGATAGTTAGAATAAGTGCTAGCAGGGTGGGGTTGGAGAGAAATGAACAGACATAAGAGATATCAAGGAGGGAAGTCTTGGCAATGGATCTGTTGTGTGGTCTTCCCTAGAATGCATGTTTCATGAGCTCAGAGGCCTTCTTCACCACTGGGTATTCAGAACCTAGGACAGTTCCTGGAACATGGGTGCATCTAACCAAGGGCTCTTCGGTGTGTATGTGTTTCTACATTCCAGAATGTGTCATGAAAATAGAAGTGGGGTGATGAGAGGAAGCGTCCAAGGTGCAAAGTACATAAAAAATGCAATGAGGACAAGTGGTTTAGAGTGTTTACAGCCACCTTGAGGATTCCAGCACTTCTTTCATAGAACGGGCAACTAAATGAAGCAGAAAACAGATTAAGTGATAGTAAATATGATAACAGAAGAACATATAAAATTACTAGTGCTACTGGGTATGCTAAAACAGCAGTCCACAAGAACACCTCAAAATTACTCAGATAAGGAATAAAAGTCCAAACCAACACCAGCCAACTCACCTTTACTCAAACAGCTGATACAGGCATCCACTCCGTGTTACCCATTGCAGGCTTGTGGGAGGCCAGGAAAGGAAGAGTGGCAATGTGATTGGTGGGATCTTTGGAGATATAGGATGGAGTTCAGGTTGTTGCTGATTAATATTCTCTAAGTTAAAAAATTTGATTACAGACGTTCTCTGCAAAGGGGCCTAAATCTCAACATGAAAGTAAAATTGCACCCCAAACATCCCTCCTCCATCTCCTAAAGAACAGGTAGTCAAATAAAAGTTGGAGGGTGTAGTTCAGAGAATTTTCACAAGGAAGGATTCTACCTTCTCTGGCTGTGGTCAGAGAAAGTACATATACAAAGCAGAATATGCTTTGTGACTAAGCAAATATCCTCTTTGTTGCTAGTAGGTCAGCAAATGCCTAGGTAAGATCTGCGTTAGAGGTGTAGATTTTTAAAGCCCAACACCAGGCCAATGATATAAAATATAAAAGCAAAAGCAGAAAGAAAAATGTGATCACAAATTATCACAACGGCTGAGTATTTTGAAAATATTATTTTTCCAAAATAATTTATATGATAGCATGGTATGAAATCCTTCAAAGCAATGGCTGTTTTTCAGTGAAGTGAATATGATATACCAATAACCCTTGATTACAGGCAAATCAACAGAGAGGTCAAAGTGGGCAGGGCTGGGGAAATCAGCTTGAATGAGCCCCAATGTGGCATGCAAGGAGTGACAGTCAAGCAAAATCAAGAGCATGAAGAAGCCACAGATCAAGGCTAGACTGAAATGAAGGGCCTCTCTACCTGACTCCTCCCTAAGGGCTCCAGAGAAAGGGGCCGGGCTATCATAAGGGGCCTGCCTAAGGAATGACGAGGGAACTCTATGACAGTTTGACCTTGTTGTCTGCTTAACAGTCCATGTAGGGTCAAAAAATACTGACTCTTTTCCCAGGGAGTTACATATTGCCCAGAAACTTTGGATTTGCACAACAGTACATAGGGTCAAGCAGGTGAACTCTGCTTAAAATCCCCACTGATAATGAACCAAATCCCGGATCTACGTCTCTAACCAGGGGCAGGTCTCTGCGACTCATAAGGTGAGACACTGATGGAACATTCAGGAGGCAGGGATCACCCAGCAAGCTCGAGTGGAAAGGGCACCGTGCCAGCAATTGAGACCCCTGGTCCTGGCTGCACCCTTGATGCGCTATGAGACTTCCCTTCTCTGGCCTCGGTCCCTTGTCTATAAAATGAGAGAGTTGAATTAGATGCTTCCTAGAATTTCTCTGAATTCTAGAAAACAGATAATGTAAAGGTCCTGAGGTGCCTGAGATTGGCATTTTTGATAAACTGCTATGAGTGGAACAGAGTGAACGGGTAGAGAGCTACAGATGGGGTCTGAAAGGTATGTAGGGAGGGGTGAGGTCATGCGGGATTTTGTTGATAAAGGTAAATGTTTGAATTTTATCTGAAGTGTAAGGAAAATCATTGGAGGGTTTTAAAGAAGAAAGCAATACAGCCTGATTTTAAATTTTCAATAGATCACTTTAATTTTAGTTATAGATTAGCTCCAGGGGAAGAGTGGAATCAGGAACATTGCAGACTTTTGTAGTGGACCATGTGAGACCTGAGGATGACAGTAGTAGAGGAAGGATGTGGTTACTTCTAGCTTTTGTTACTTGGGCAATGAGGTATACGTGGTACCTTTTACCAAGAAGGGGAAGACTGAAAGAGGAAAAAGAAAAAGCTTAGGACACTAGTGAATCAAGAGTTCTCTCTGGACACATTAAGTTGGAAGATTTTATTAAATCTCAAAGTAGAGACACCAGGTAGACCACTGACTTCTCTAAGCTGAGTTCCAGAGAGATGACAGAACTAAAGAGACAGACTTGGTAGTCATGGGTGTGTAAGAGCTATGTAGTCGCCTGAGGTGGAAGAGAGAAGAGGAAGAGGCCCGTGGCTGGATTCTAGAGCCTCTAATTTTTAAACATTGAGTACAGTAAGAGAAGTTATCAAATAGTGGCCTTTGGAATAGAAGGAAAAACTTGAGAAATGCATGTCGCCAAAGCCAAGGGAAGAAAGTGGTTTAAAGAAAGAAATAATTGCCTGACAATGCTGAGAGGTCAAGTACGAAATAATAACAGAGAAATAACCATGAGATCTGATAACAGGAAACTCACTGAGCACCTTGACAAGAGCAGTCTCTTTGGAGGGGTGAGGATGGAAGCCTGACTGGGCGAAGAGAGAATGGAAGTGAGAATTGGGAACAGTGACATTTTCAATAAGTTTTTCTGTAGATGGGAGCTGAGAAATAGGATGGAAATGGAAGGACAGTCCAGAGTCCGGAAGCTCGAAATCAGTACTTTGGAGAAGGTACGGTTAACGGCACTGTCAAGGTCAAGGATATGGTTGGGGGTGGCCGAGCCCCTGGTGCTGACATTAAAGTTTGAGAGGATGCCCCACCCCCCGCTGTCCTGACCTTGCGTATCATCTGTCCTTACAGGTGACCACAGAGGGAGGTTCTAAGGGCATGTTTTAAGAGACTCTGCAGAAGTCTCCTCACCCAAAATATCCCCGCAGAGGCCTGACACTGGTTTCTGACATTCTGCTATTAAAGTTTCCTTCAGTTCTTTCCTTCTGCTTTCCATAAGTGCTACCAACTAATCTATTAATTCGTCATCAATCATTTATACATAGGTGTGATCTAGTGGCTCAGGGCCTTTTAAGTAAGACAGCAGCCGGCGGTAATCAGATTTTAATAGGCTGTAGGCTAAGGCTTTTGAGGAAGGACTTGAATATGGGATCCCATAAAGAGGAAAGGGTGGAGGAAGTACATATTTGTTGAGCACCTACTATGTGCTAGGTGCTGTCCAAGAGCTTTGCATGAGTGATATCATTTGAGATGCCATCGTTGCCTCTTTTTTATGGAACAGGGGGTCTCAGGGAGAAATGCCCAAATTCCATAGCTAATGAGTGATGAAGCCAGCTTCTGAAGCCAGAGCTGCAGAGCTGGGAGGGGTGTTTGGATAGCAGGGACAGGCACCCAAAAGGAGAAACTAAAGGGCCACAGGTACATCTTGGTAGACCTCACAATCCTAGTCTTCTAGCTTCTTCCCTGAGACCCTCATATCCTGTGTGTGGCTGTTTTTTACTTTCCTTAGAAGGTTATACCTTGATGAGGTTTTTTTTCCCCCCTTACATTTTTTAAAAGATAATTTAAATTTTTATTAGGTGCTCAGCTGCAGTATAAATACCCCCATTTGAATTGCTGACACACAAATCAATAGGGAAGCATTTTCCCAGAGTGGAGCCCCTGGCATGGGAGCCTCCCAGCCACATCCTCTTTCCAGAAGAGAAGGAGTTGAATAAACAGAATAAACAATTTTCTTAAATAAGCCACAGTTAAAGAAAACAGAATGAGCATTCAAAGTTTCTGGTCTCAGCCCTTTCTTTCTTTCCTTCCTTCTCTGTCCCTCATTGTCACTAAACAATCTTGCCTTTAACCTCTATATTACCAATGAGAATGGTGTCATTTTTACGGAAGGAACTAGAAGAATCAGATGGGTGGCTGAGAACTGGCCTCCTGTTGTCACAATGAGGACAGAGCAGCACCCCGGCATCCTACCAAGGCTGGGGGCTCCCATGGCCCTGCAGGTCCCGTCTGCCTGCCCCTGCCCACGTCTTCACTCTCTGGCCTGGAGAGCTCACAGTAAAAGGTGTGGTTAATATCAAAGAATATCTCAGAAGTGATTAAATTTTGGTTGAGCTGTGCCTTCGATTCTCTGATGAAAGAGGCAACTAACTTATATCCTACATCACAGTTTAAGATTTCGTGCCCGAAGTACTCAGAGCAGCTGGTACCTCTCCCCACAGGCGCCCTGAGAGGAAGGCCGGATCCCAGCCCCCTTTTCAGCACCGTCTCCACCATTCTCACTCCTGCCTGCCCCGTGCCCAGCGCTCCTATGTCCCGGCCACACCACATCTCAGCTACCCTTCAGCCCGCCTTTTCTACGCCTCTGAGCCTTCACACATACTGTTCTTCCCACCTGGAGTGCCCCTTTTCTCTTCTCTGGTGGGCAAAGCGCTGTGCACCCTTAACACACAGCACACATGTCCTCTCCTTATGGAGCTTAATGGGACACCCCACGCAGAATGGGTGACCCTTCCCTGTAGCTGGTTCCTAGACGCCAGCACTTCATTGTGCTATGACATGGTTACCCATCTTTGTGACTCCCCCTCTACTCCAAGCAGATTGGGAGACCCAAGAAGACAGAGATCCTTGTCTCAGTCAACTCCTCATCCAGGCTTTAAGACAACGGCTGGCAAGGAGAGCTATTTTAGGTACTGTTACTAGGGTGGGCTTCTCTGTGGAGGTGACATTTGGGACTAACAACCTGCTGGACACAGGCCTTGCCTTGCTAGTGGAGGAACAAGGTGCCGGCTGGTTCCCATGCAGAGGCTGCCCTGGGGTAGGTGGACAAAGCCACAGCTATTTGGCCTCCATGGCATTCAGCACTCACCTACTGAGGGAGCTGCCTCAGAACACACTGCAGAAATGAAAAGACTTAAGAGGCCTGGTGCCAAAGTCTCTAAAGGACACGCCGGGCCCTGCCCTGCACCCACAGAGGTGCTGCAGAGCCCGTGGGAGCTAATTCTGTGCTCTGGGCATCCGGGCACTACTGGCCCGGTCACAGCACAGCAGAGGGGCCTGTAAATGATAAAACTGAAAGGTGTGTGGTAGTGAAGTTGTGATCTCAGTTCTGTCACTTAGTACCTGTGCTACCTTGGACAAGTTACTGAAGCTCTCTAGTAATTCTCCAATCTGTAAAATGGGAGTAATTATTAATAGTCAGTTTGCTTACCTTCACAGATGATTTTTCAGAGGAAATGTGATCTGTGTAATAGGACTATGAAAAGTATACAGCACAAGAGAAAATGCAAGAAATCATCATTTCTGCTGGGGAAAGGCAATAAACATTTACAGAGTACCTATTAAGTGCCAAGAGCCCTATATATGTCGCTTTGTTCAATTTTCATAAAATTCCTAAAGAGGTATTATCATCCCCATGTTAAAGACCAGAAAATGGAGGCTCAGAGAGGTTAAGCGACCTCACCAAGGGGGCACAGCTGGCAGGGCCAGGACTCAGACTCGGGTTCACTGTCTCCAGAACTCACACTTACTCTGTATCCTCCTGCCTGTGTTGTTCCAAGCCTGGGATGGATTCCCAGTCCTGAATCGCCTCACCCAGAGCTGTGATGTGCCTGTCCCCAAAGCATCCTCACTCAGCCCCTTATGCAAGAGCTAAACACTGACCTCTAACCAAGCCTGCTTTGGGGCTACCAGGCCTGCCCTGCCCCTGGTGCGTCCACGGTGGCATGAGTCCGCCTCTTGGCTCGGTTTGCCCCGTGTCTGGCATGGTGTGGGTGGCTCTAGAGCACTGAGAAGCCCACCTGCTGCTTCTGCTGACACTCTGTTGCTGTCTCCATTTCCGACCATGAGCAGGGATCCGTCCAGGATGCCACTGAGCTGCCCTGCACCCCTGCCAACACTACCTGCCCTCCCTTCATCTCCCGGTGGCCCTGGCTACGGTTGGTGCTCAATTTATGGCCTCACAGCGGAACAAGAAACATCAACAGGAACAAATTGTGCTTTGCTGCATCTGCCCCCCACACTCCCGCCCAGCTGGACCGATCATCTGAGAATCTATTACAAGAATTTCATTCTGCGTGATGGCAGATCAGAGTTAAAAGAAGTGCCCCACAAGTGATGGGTAGTTACAACTTTGGCCCAGATAATCCCCAAAGTGAATAAGCCACAAAGTGAATGAGGTTTTTGTGGATAGATGAGAATTGGCACTACCTTGTGAGATTGGATGAAGGAAAATGCATTTAAGAAAACTCACTTGCTTTGGACCTGAATTCTTTTTTCATCTTGAAGGAGTTAAGTGAGGGTTTGTTGAAAAAGCAGAATGACTCTCCAAAGGAGGGGGAGTAAAAGTGACAGCAGTGAGACCCAGAGAGAAACAGTGGCTGCTCCATCTTCCTTCAACCCGACCTTTGTGTTCAAACCAAGCTCGTGAGGACTGTGATTCGCCAAGCATCTTGCATCACTCTCTGGCAATGGGGAACCTGGAAGGTTTCTGAGTGATGCTCAGAGACAGCATGGTTACTAAGTGCACAGAATCCCTGGGTTCAAATCCTGGCTCGGCCATTTGTCATATGTCTTCAGGCAAATTTTGTAAACTCCGTGCCTTAGTTTTTTGACCTATAAAATGGGGATAATAGCACCTCACTCAAAAGGTGAATGCATGTATAGATTGCATGAAGTACTTAGATCATCGCCTGATGGTTTTTATCACATATATGTTAGCAATTATTATGCTACTGAAAATAGACATGGAGCTATTTTTGGATCCAGTGGTGATTTACGGGCCCAGGAGATCCTAAACATCCTCAAATCAGATCTTGGGTAACCACTTGCCACAGTTTCTACTCCTTCGCTGGCAGGTCTGGGTCAGGCCAGTTGCTGAGGCTGCCTGCACAGCAACATGTAACACTTCAGAAATGAAAGGCGATTTTCCGTTTCTTGCTGCCTTTTGCCACTGGCAATGATCCCTCTAGCAACATTTGACCTTAAGAGCTTAAAAAGGAAAAGGTCAAAACATTTCAAGGAGCAGAGTCCCTCCCCAGCATTCTCACTGCCATAGAGTTAGGGAATGGCAGGTGGGATCCTGTGTCCCCTCCACCATTTGTGGACACCAGTGGCCCACAGGACCCCACGGAGAAATTGTGGGAGCAGAGAGAGAGGTCTGCACTGCTCACTGTCCCCAGGGTGCTGCTGGGGGCTGGGAGCAGGTCCCTGCTGGGACAGAGGGAAGACACAGCCAGGGAAGCCCCCGTAGGCCCTCTTGGGGGCTTCACCCCCTTGCTCTCCCAGTCTCCAAGGATGGCTGCCTGAGCCTTTCATTCGCACCAGGCTAAGCTGATAAAATACAAATGAAAAAAGGGGTGGGGGTGGGGAGGAGGGTAAGGCGACTCTTACTTTGCATTTTAATAACACAGGCACTGTGCCTCGGACCATTTTTAATAAGAGATTGACTGATAGTGGTCTCCTCCCCACCCCCACTCACTGCACATCAGGCCCAGGTCAGCAGCACCCTTTCCTCACCTCCAGAATGGTTCACCTGCCCTCCCCCCGCCCCGGGATGGAGGGTGACCAGGGATGAAACCCACCCCCTCAGCATGATTTGCTGGCCTCTTGAGGGTCAGTCTGGAAGGGCATCCCTAGTCACCTAAAGACACCCCCACACACACACAAGGCAGCAGTGCCCCAGGCGGGCTGCATTGCTCCCTCTTATCTTTCCAGGGACCCAGTTACGAGGACACAGACAGGCCCCACTACAAGGGCAACTCCATGGAGATAAGAGCTGTCTTATGTGGTCAGCCAGCCTTCCCCTGAGCTGTGGGCCCAGAGCTCCAGCCCAGAGGCTTTGCAGCACAGAGGAGAGCTGGTGACAGTATGAGAAGAGAACAAGGCTCAAGTCCTCTGCCTGTCTAGAGAATGCGCTTGTTTCCGCAGCCAGTCTCAGGACACACAGGGCCTCCCTGGCCCGTAGAAAGAATATATATCAAAGCAGCCTGTGCCCCTGACCTCCACCCTCAGAATGCACCCCTTCTGCCACAGATGTTCCCATCAAGTGAGGACTCTATGGATTGAAGACCTTCTACATGCTAAGTAAGGACTGCCTTACTTATAAGACTTCATGCAGGAAATGACATCTCATTTAACCCATGCAGCAATTCTAAGAGGCAGGAACTATTTACCCTATTTCATGGGTGAGGAAACTGAGGCTCAGAGAAGTCCAGTGATTTCCCCAAGGCTGCACAGCTAGTAAGTGGTGGAACCAAGATGCGAACTCTTGCTGGGCAGGGCTTTATGGAGTGTTTCTGCCCGCCCAGCATGGACGGTAGGGGAAGCAAGGTCGGAGGAGACTTGCAGAGGGGGGGCAGTCAGGCGACTTTACTGTCGCCTCCCATCTGGAGCTCTGAGGAGCAGAAACCTGGCAGCTTCTGAGGCAGATAAAAAGCCACCCTTCCTCCAATTGTTTTATTTAAAGCCAGACTGCTGACTGTTTGAAGCCACTTGGTTTTGGCAGTGCTTTTTCCTTTTCTCTTTTTCCTTGCTGCTTTTCAACAGCCCTCTGAGCTAAGGGGAGCGCATCATTGCTGGGCGTCTCAGTGGCAGATGCTCGGAAGACCTCTGCTTCTCCCGCCCGGGGCTGGCTCCAGAGCCACGTGGGAGCAGGTAGGCGCACATGCTCGCGGACGGCTTTGCGTTGCAGAAAGGCAGGAAGGCTTGCATTGATCTGCACCTGAAGTATAGATACAGATGAAGTCTTTTGCTTTTATAGCGAGTTTCGCAAGCATTAAACTTCATTTATATCTCTATAAATATATATGGCTTTGAACGTCAGGCTTTATGGCTTGGTTTATAAGTTCCATCTCTCTGAGGCATAGACTAGGTCACCACGAGGAGACGGCCCCTTTAGAGATGGCCCTGGCCTCTGCCCTTTTCAACATAGCCATTTATTTGCAGGGCTCTCATCTGGTGTTTAGGGCCCTATCCCTCTGCCCAGCTGGCCACCTTCGCCACCTAGGCAGATGTGGGCTCTCCAGCCCTGCCCTCTCCTCTGTCTGCACGAGCCCTCACCCCTGGCTCACAGCTGGCCAGACGATCAGGAGGAAGTGGAAAGGCCATGCGGCTGTCAGGTGACTTCCTTAATACACCTGTCCCTCGGTCAAGGCACCACTGTTGACCTTGGTATTAACAAGCTCACAGGCAGCACTTAAATAGGACAGGCTGGTAAAACTTGGCAATAAAGGTGTATGTTTTACAGAAATCAGTTTAGATAAACAGACTGTCCACACAAACAAACGCTGGTGCTCAGTGGCTACAGGGTTTACAATACTTCATGAGGCTGGCAGTAGCTTCTCTTCCGATGCACTTGCAGAGATAAATTCAAGGTAATCTATATAAACTCAAGCCTTTGAAATTGCACACCGTCAAAAAATTCAAACAAGTACTCGAGGCCAGCCAGGAGGTGGCTGTTAGATGTTCTTCTTATGGAAAACATAATTATAAAGGAAGGGAAAATGTTTCATAAATAAAACTCAGAATGGCAGAAGAACCTGGAGGGAGGAGAAGGTAGGAGAAAAGGAATCCAAAGGTTTGTGGTCCCCAGCTGAGCACGGAATGGTGCTCAAAAACCCACTGTCTCCTTCAGGCTCAAATTAATTTCAGTCTGGTACAATTTCCAGGTAATTAATTGGCAAGAGGCATCTTTCAGATATTTTTAAATATCAGCCTGCCAGGCTCTTGGTGCTAAAGGAATAGAAGAAAAAATAGCCAACACATGCTCCTAAAATCAAGGTGATGTAAAACAAGGGCCAACCCAACCCATTAGCACTTGAGGAGAATATAAAATCCAGGTCAGCCCAGATAATTGTTAGCTTATTAAAACAGCAAGTACGGGGGCTGCACCCAACCTCCAGGCCATATTAAATAGCAAGTGGCACAATGGTTCATAGAGGACGCGTTCCGTGCTAGGCACTGTCCTAGGTACTTTGTACTCATGCCCCATTTAATTCTCATAAGAACCCCTTAAAGACATGATGATCTCTGTAGGCTTTTGGGTGCTGAGAAGAGGTCAGGAGGCTTCTGATGAGGAACCTCAGATTAAGACAGGTTAAGTAATTGCCCAAGGTCACAGGGTCAGTACTTGGTGGAGCAGGAATTAGAAGTCAAGTTTCCTGTTAATAACCTGCCAGGTCTTACTTCTTGCTGCCTTTGTCTGGTGGGCTCTGTGTACGTGTGGCCCAGGGAGGGAAAGGGTACAGCCAAGGCACAAACAGCAGCAAGCAGCAGAAAACCTTTGTTCCAGATTTGGTTCAAAACCAACCCTGCAACCTATTGGCTGTGCGGCCTTGGGCAAGCTAGTTAGCCTCTCTGAACCTCTCAAGAGCTTTGTTTCTCTCATCTATTTGTCCTCTTTCTATGATCTTCATGGGAAAAGGGGACTATATTGACTCTTTTTGTGCCTGACCAGGGTCTCCTTTCTCACTTGGCTGGAGAAGAAGGCTTTCTTTGCCAACCTTTCTCCTAGGTTGCTATGAGGATTAAATAAGGGAACTTATGTACAACACTTAGCACATTAACACTCACACAGCAACCACCAATAAATATGAGAGCTACTACCTTGCCCAGCCTGGTATAGTGCCTGCCACATCATCAACACTCCATAAATCATAGTTGCTATTATTAAAAAGGTAACAAGTATGGGAACTCTTGTACTTAGGTTTAGCAGAGTCAACAGAAAATCAGAAAGTTTTTAAGCTACTAGATGCCAGGCCCTGTGCTTGGCTCTCCCAGCCGTTGTAGAATAGGTAATCTAGGTGGGGATGTTTTCACATACAAAGACGAGCGATAATGCAAGATGTAACGTTCCTCTACAGATGCTTGAGATGAATCACAAGGAAGCTGTCATTAATTGCCAAATAAATGACAAAAGCAATATTGAAAAAGCATTTAAGATGCAGGCTTTGAACCTGGGTTTGAGTCTCTGCTCTGCCACTTCTTAGCTGTAAAAAGTTGAGCAAATCATTTAGCATCACTATGCCTCAGTTTCCTCATCTGTAAAATGGGGATAATAGTATATGTCATAATGTTTTAGCACTAAATGATATAATATATTTAAAGTGTGCAATAATAGTAATAACAGCAAACATTTACTGAGGGCATACTCTGTGCCAAACACTTGACTGAAACTCATAGTAAGCACTCAGTAAATGTTGGCTGGAGTTGTCATTAAGCAAAAGATTCAAGTTGCCAGGGCCCAGGAATGTGAATGTTTAGGTGGATTAGGATCAAAGACCAAATTCCAGCCCGGAGATGTTGCTGAACTGTTGTCAAATGTTAGCCATCCTGGTTGATGATGTCCTGGGATCAATGCTCCAGACTTTTCTCCCACTGTCTCCCCCATACTATGGCAGTGTGAGGAGGACACATACAGATGAAAACAACCACAAATTCCTCCTGGGTCCTGGTAATAGCCTTTTATTGAATCATCTATAGCCAGAGCGTGAGATGTTATTATAGAAGCCACGTCAGGGTGAGCTTGACAGTGCCCTACTCTAGGATAGACGTCCCCAGGAAATCAGGCTAGAATCCTTCACAAACTGTAACGAGTCTGTTGGCTCATTTGTCCCTGACCCCAGACTCCTCCCTCATTATGAAGTCTCACCTTATAATGCATAACCCAGAGACACATCCCCAAGGGTGAAGGCTGCACCCCTCCCTGTCTGCTGGGCCATCTCTGGAATAAGACTGGGACACTTCATGGGGGAGAACAGAGGAGAGTTTAGCATCCAAGTTCACTTCAGCTGCATCTGTTGTGCACATTAACCACGAAGGTCGGAATACAACGGATGGACCAACTTCAATTCAGGTGTACCGGTCTCATGTATCCTTGATTTTCCTCCAGGAAGCCGCCTACTTGGGCTTCACAGGGAAAGGGAACAATATCAAATCAATGAGTGCCATGACCAGGAAATCTCTCTTTGCCACTTTGTTAGAGTATAAAGCAGAGGCAATAGGCCAGAATTAAAGGAGGAAAAGAGGAAAGAACCCAAGCTTCCATTGACAGGTGAATGGATAAACAAAATGTGGTATGTGTCTACAGGGGAATATTATTCAGCCATAAAAAGAAGGAAGTTTTGACACACGCTGCAACATGGATGAACCTTGAAGACATTATGCTAAATAAAATAAACAGGGCACAAAAGGATAAATATTGTATGATTCCACTTATATGAGGTACTAGAATAGACACATTCATAGAGACAGAAAGTAGAATTATGGTTGCCAGGGGCTGGGGGAAGAGGAAATATGGAGTTATGTTTAATGGGTACAGATTCAGTCTGGGAAAATGGAAAAGTTCTGAAAATAGATGGTGGTGATGGTTGCACAACAATGTGAATGTACTTATTGCTACTGAGCTATGCACTTAAAAATGGTTAAAATGGTAAATAGAAAAAAAAGGAGGGGGAGACAAGAGGGCATAGCTGTTTGGAGTCCCTTTGCCAACCAGCATATCAGTAACTTACTGTGTTCAAAATTTATCAATACAGCTCTAATTCAAAGTCATGTTCTAAGGTAAAATGTAGTGATTTTTATATATGGTTGGAAATAGCTTTTAAAGAACTCCATTCCAATTTTCCCTTCCCCACTAAACTTGCTCTTCAGAAGATGAAACTCTAGTTAGGCCAGGAATCTCATCTTACCTTTGTGAACATAGCCCATAATCAAGATGAGGCAGAGGGGTATCTCTGCACTTCTGCCAAATCATTACTGGAATTGGCTTTGTGGACATGATTCAACTTCTGTCCTTCTGCACTAGGGAGTCCTCACTTTGGCTGTCTTCTAACTTGCCATGACCTGGTGGGTTAGCAACCTATCCTCCACTCCATGGGATCCCAGCTGGGAGAGATGACTCAGGAGCCGTCCCCTAAGAGAAATTTTAATATCATCTCCATGAACTATATCATCAAATGACTTGGGTCCACCCAGAGGCAGGTGTCTACAGGGGCTTCCATGGTTTCTGTTTGGATTTGAGTGTTGACTTCCATATGCGCAATTGAAACGACCACCTGAATTTCCAACACCATGACTTTAAAATGTGGTGCACCCCCCCCACCCTCTCTGCCACCTACTCAGTAACAGTAGCCTCAGAACCCTGAGATGTTCTTTCAAAAGTCTAGAGGCCACACGAAACATCTATTAAGTAATACATTCAGCAACACATTTCACATCTATTAAGTAATCCATTCAGCAACACATTTCCACTGCAGAATGTAGAAGTATAAGCCATGGTGACGGAAGTTAGAAAGTGATGGGGTTGAGGGAGAGAAAGATTGAGTAGAAGGAACCACCAGGGAACTTGTGTATATCTTGTTTGGGATAGGGGTTGAATCGGTGTACATGATTGTCACAGATTACTTATTTGAATACTGAAGATCAGTGCATTTTTATCATATGCAAATTATACCTCCATTTTTTTTTTTAAAAAAAAGCAACAATGGCCCTTTCTAGGTCAAACATGACAACCTATGGCCATGGAGAATAGGGCAGGATAGCTGACCACCTCCTTCCCTCCACTTTTCCCCACCATCTCTCATCTCCCAGGTCCTGAAGGCAGCCCAGCAGAGTCTCCCCTGCACAGTGAAGGAGGGTTGGATGTGAGAATATAGTGGCTTTTTCTCCAGGATGCTGGCCAGATGTGAGGACTAGGGCTGCTGGGGCAGTGGCTTTGTATGTGGGGTGGGTTTGTGTCTAATTTCCCTCTCCCTCCTCTTCTAGGATTTCTACAGGTGATCAGAGCTCAGCCCCCTCCTGCTCCTTACTCATTCTTCCCATGCTGAGCCAGAGGACTCAGTGAAGGTAGTCCCAGAGAAGGCTAATAGGAGACAAAAGTTACCAAACACCTAAAGCCAAGACATCTGTGGCAACATGCCCCAGAAAGGGAGACTTCAACCAGGATTTCTGGGACAAGGCAATGTGGCAGTCAGGCACAGGACATCAGTTCAGCCTGGAGGGCACCAGCCCAGGGTTCTCTCTTCTCAATAAACCCTCAGAGCTGTTCACCTGGCTCCTGGCCATCTTCTTGGCTGGGAACTGAAAGCCAGCGGCACCCTGAGCCTTCTGGCTGATTCTCATTCTTCACCAACCAGAGGCCGTTGCTCCATACTGAGTTCACTGAAAGGCTTTGGCTGCAAATCTGCCCACTGGGGAGCAATCCATCCCTTCCTTCCTGCACATGAGCATATCTATTTCTGGTTTTGCTGCCCTCTGAACTCACACTTTAAACATCTATGTCTCTGCATTTATAAAATGGGTCCAGTAAAATCACTAAGCACTTCTTTCAGAGAGAATTTAGGGGCATTAATGAGATAATGGCCACTAAGTATGGTGACTTCAGTAATAAACTGTGGCTTTGGACAGGGTCCACTGCAAGGGCATGATTTTTTTTTAAACCTTCATGGATGTGTCACACAAAAATCCATCTACTCACTTGTTCAAATTGGAAGATTTCAAGGACAGAAGGATTTGGGAGAGCTGAAATATTGAATGAGTCAGTGTCGGTTTCTGATGCGCTGCATTTGTCTATTTCAGTCTTTTCCCCTAGCATCACAACCTCTGACTTCACTCTCTCTTCCTCACTGCATTCTACTTCCTGTCATTCTAGGGAGATGCTAAGGTTCCTGGATCCAACATTAAGCATAGAAAAAAAAAAAAAAAAACGGGTGCCATTTCTCTCAGAACTATGCCTCTCACCCAGAAGACTCCCCAACCAGAAGCAGAGACTATTTTCTTCATCTTAAAGGAGGAGCCCAGGATGCTGAATGAAAAATAAGACAAAGAGTCACCACACTAGGGTTCATTCGGTGTTGGAAAGAGCAAACCACTCCACAGCCTTCGCATCTCCCTTACCTCTACGTACTTGAAGAAAGTGACCAGAACCTTAAATAGTTAGGGTCCAAATCAAGGCAAGCCTTGCTCTTAGAAGAAGCCACATCTCTTTAAAGTCCCCCGTAGAATGCTGTCTCCATGGAGACCTGGATGATTGAAGGAAATGCCCAACACACTTGTTGAACGACCCCACCCGAGTAGGTATGTATAGGAGTGAAGGGGGATGGGCAGGTAGGTAGTGTCTTCAACCCAAACCAAGGCAGACTCGGGAAATTGATTGAACATACTTCAGAAAGGCAGGAAGCAGAGGAGACAGAGAGTACCTTGCAAAAGTAGTAGCCGTGAAGTATGAAGCAATAATGAGCTTCTGTTTGTGGAGCCCTCAGTGCTGGAGGGGGCATAGTACCACTCCAAGCCCTCCTGAGTCTGGGAACTAATCTAAGTTCCTTTCTGTCTCCCTAGACATGTGGAGTCAAACCTTTCTTCTGAGCAGCTTTCCACTGCCAGATGCCCCAGAAAACAGGGCAGAACAGACTTTGTCCTCTTCCCAACCACTCCTAACCAAGAATAACAGAAAAGTGGAGGGCACCTCCTGCCTCCTTGCAAATATAGCATAGTCCACATCAGCCAACCTCTGCAAAGCTCAAGATGCTGGTACTTTCATACCACCACGAAGTCAGAGGGACCTCAGCCCCACAAGCCACCCCAGCCTGAGGCTAACCTGTTGCACCTGCCCACTTGCCATGGGTTCACACCAGGAGAGAAAGTAAAAGGTCAGGTTGGGCTCTCTCCACAGCAAGAACCCAGAGAATCCTGGGGAAATTGACATTTTAAAAACCAGCTCCTTCAAGCTCTCTCAAAGGAGCATAACTTTTAACTCTACCTCCACTCCCAAGCCCCCAGGCTTCCTTTGCAACACTTTCCCACCATGGATGGCTTGTCGGGAGAGAGTTAAAGAAGGTGCGCGACTAATTCCCCAAACCCTCCCTCTTATCTACATACAAAAAGAACAGCCCTACATGGAGACAGGCAGAAACCACCAGCAATTTAGCTCAGACCTCACCTGTCTTATGCAACAGTAGACATACACATACACAAACGCACACCGGCAAGGCCAGAGTCCACATCCCCCTTTAATTCGGTAGACATAGTTTTGCACCTTTCTTTTCCCTACGCAGAACCCGGCTCTACTGGCAGCAGAGAGATAGATGTAACCTTAGTGCCAAACGCCTTGCAGGAACACACAGACACACAGGAAGCGAAAGGCATCTCATAGCTCTCCTTGGTGCTGAAATCACGTTAGCGAGGAAATCAAATGAGCGAGTGCTCTGGACTTACCGTGGCTGGGGGTGGGCGGCCGGGAGCCAGAAGAGCTTCCTGGGAAGAGAATTCCTGTCTGTTCAGGCGGGAGGCAGCTGATGCACTCACCTAGAGAGCCCACCTCTCTCCCTTCTCTTCCCTTCCTCCTTTACTGGGAGGAAGAGATGAGGCTCCACGAAAGAAATGAAACCCAAGCTGTCAGGGCTATGGGTGGAAGGAGAAAGAGGAGACAACCAAAATAAGATCAAAAACTCAGCTGGCTTCACTCCACTAATGGTAATTCCTCGGGTCAGGGAGGACCCCTCTTCTCTCACTCTCTCTGGGTCTGCCCCTGTCTCCGTCTCTGCGTGTTGAGCCAACAGCCTTAGCACAGTCGGTTCCTGCCTCTGACGTGAGAGGAGGAAGCCTGGGACTGCTTTGCTGTCTCTCTCTCTCTCTCTCTCTCTCACGCGCTCTCTCTTTTCCCCTCTTGCTGAAATTTCAGCAGCACGATATTTTTTTAAGCCTGTTTCTTCCATCCCCCTACAAACAGCCCCCTAGTGGACAGAAAAGAAAAGCATCCTGAGTCCTCTTTTCCAGTCCAGACTCAGGCACAGGAAAGCTCCCTGCACCCACAAACTCCTGGCAGCTGCCTCTGCACAGCCAGTATCCTGAAGAAGACAGAGACTTCCCTCTGGCTGACTCAGAGGGAAAGAGAGAGGGAGAGGACAGGAGCTTTTGCAGATCCTTTGCCCACAATTGCAGGAGAAGCCAAGGGTGGAATAGGATGGGGGAGTGGTTAGGACAGAATGTTTTGGAGCAAGGTCAGCTGTGGGGTTCCCAAGTGGTTTAGGGTCCTGGCTCAGCAGAAGGAAGCCTCCAAAGAGTCAGGCTGTGCAGCCAGGGAAGGTGTGTGTAAGCAGCACAACGCTGGGATGGCAGTGCTTGCAGAGACAGGGACACAGGGAGCCAAGGAGACAGTATCTCACTGGCACCTCCTCTGATCACCATAACAGGGCTTGTTTAAAGCTGGTAGGAAAAATATCTGGGAATATATATAGCCTGAACTTTTATACCCCCATAATGAGCTGAAAAACAAAACAAAACAAAAAAAAAAGTAAGCTAAGTTCCAATAAATTATTGTCAAGTTCAAAAAAAAAAAAATATCTGGGAAGACATGGCCTGAGATCATCTCAGAAATAGAGACAGAAGTGACCTTGATGAGCATCCATGGAGAACCCAGGCAGAGAAGAGGCACTGAGGGGTCCGTGTGCACGGCCTGTAAGGGATGGCTAAGCCCTGCTTTCAACAACACACAGGTTCAGCTTCTGGGGAGAGAACTCGTGCCTGCATCTACCAGCTTGGATCCTAGTTTCAGACTGCCGCTCACTGACTGGACATTGTGCTGCTCTATGGCTCAATTTCAGTGTTTGTAAAATGTGGATAATGCTGCCCCCTCCCTACTGAATAGGAACGCTGAGGGACTGGAATGATGCAGAGACAGAGAACCTCAGGGTTGGCAGGGAATTTAAAAGTAATCTTATCCAAACATTCTTCTTATATTTGATTTATCCCTGGCAAACAATAATGGCTAGCATTTATAGAGCACTCACACTAGGTGCTAGGCACTGTTATAAGCCCTCATGGGTATTAGCTCATTGACATCATACAGTAATACTATCATAGAGGTACTATTATTGCCATTCTGTAGACTAGGAAACTGAGGCACAAAGGGATGAAATAATTTTCCCAAGATTACACCATTAGTAAATATCAGGGATGGGTTTGGAACATGGGCCATCTGGCTCTGGAGCTTCCTCTTTTAACTACCTCGTGCCATAAATGTACATTTCAGAAGGGATAACATCTGAAATGAATGGAAGAGAGTACCATAGTTATCATTGCTTTTATTTATAATAAAGTTTTTGGATTGTTATAATACATTTATATGTGACCGAGTTTTTAAAATAAAATATTTACAACTGTGGGTGCCAAATAAACTGTGGAAATTGCTATAACTGATGAGAATCTCCTAAGAAAACTAATTCTCTTGATGATGTGGGTAGTTTCACATACACAAAACTGGTTGTAAATCTCATGAAATTGGAAACTACTGGGCTTTAACATCAGTTCAAAAGACATAGCACTCTATTTCCGCACCAAAAGCAGGTAGTTGCCCAGTGCCTAATGCGGTGCAGAGATGGAGCCAGCAGTGTGAAGAGTGGAAATGTTACAATGCACTTGGCTAATAAGCACTCAGCGAGATACTGACACTTTCTTCAGAATTATGAATTCCTTCCCTAAGGTGGCTTACTTTTTCTGACTTTCTTTGGATCAAAAGAGAAAAGGGCTGGGCAAAGATGGGATGTGATGGTTAACAAGTCATGGTCCCTGTCCTCATGGCTTTTGCAGTTCCTCAATAGGGGAGAGCAGGGTGAGAAACAGACCAGGACAGTCCAAGGGCCACATGCTGAGACACGTGGAGGTGCAATGTAATTAGTGAGCACGTGGAGAAGACAACTAACCTGACCTTTGTGGACCAGGGGACTTCCAAAGGAGTGTAGCATCTAAGCTGAGGCCTGAAGAATGAGAAGTTTTCTCAGCAAAGAGTGGATGAGACAGTTAAACTGCAGGCACAGCACGTGCAAACTTGTGGTGGTGAGAGAGAACACAGTATGAAATTTTCAAAATAAGCATCACCCTTCCATTTACAAGTGGGGAAACTGAGACTCAGAAAAGTTAAGTGGCTTGCTCAAGGTCACACATCTAGTAAGTATAGAACCCAGATCAAATGTGCATCTATCTATTCGAGTGGAAAGTCATCCTTTTTGTGAAGCACCATGATGTCTTCTCTCGTCTCTTAGAAGTGCATACACAATTTAATAAGGTGTTTCAATAACCGGCTCACAGTGACTGAGTGAGGATGTGGCATCTACAAGGAAGCTGGGGGTGGGATCCATTACTATTAGGTGAGAAGGCCACAAGAAGGCACTCGTCAGTACAAAAACAGGGAAAGTTCAGGATGGCAGAGTCATTTCTGGTGGATGTGAAATTACTAAATGTACTGAACAGTGGGACTATTTCAGAAGTACCAAGATTTTAGAGACTGGCATTTGAAAGGGGGATGAATGTAGAAAGGACTGAAGGAAGGTTCAGATTAAGTGACATGGGAGGCCCAAGGAGGGAGAAGTGCTCCTGCCTGGGAGGGGTTATGGGAGACTTCACATGGGAAGTGGCCACTCATCTGGGCTTAAAGGATATGGGTTCAGGACTGTGCTCCATCGCACCCAGACATCCAGACATTTTCTACACAGAAAACATGAGCTCTAACTTGTCTTGAAGAATAGTGAGACATTGATTAAAGGGAGAGTAGAAGATCACTGGAGGCAGAAAGATGTGAAACTGTGGAAGATGGACAGGTTGGAGAAGAGTGGAGGGGAAGTGAGATGGATGGATGGGTTTGATTTTGGATGTGTCAAGATACAAGAAGGTGCAAATATACATTATAACAGATATGTCTAGGCCGCGGTTGGAGTATGTATCTGTAGCTCAGATAAGGAATCTGGAGTTGACGGTACAGATCTGGAGCCTGGTTACATGGACGTGATAGCTGCTAGATGGTGACCGTCAGTAGGAGGGAAAAGGAAGAAGAATGAGGACAGAACCCCAATTCTATTCCCTTGATGCCTGGATCAAGTTTTACACTTTGTCTTTGGTCCTAATGGCTACTGTGTTTAGTACGCAGGAAACAGTCACAAAATACTTGATTATTGATTGGCTCATAACTATAACCCAAATGTATAATTGAAGATGATATGGGGACTCAGGTAAGTTATTGGTTCCTTAGCTTCTGATCCACTCTTAAAGATAAGTCCTCTCTGTCACAATTTCCTCTTTGGAAGCTGGTAATCACTGCCCCCTGGATTTTTGTTTCTTACCTAGCACTCCAGCCCCCAAGCCCTCCTCCATGTTGGTAGTAGCTGTCCATCCATCCTGCTAGACCAAGCTGAGAATCTCCCCAGGCACTCAGCTGTCTCCAGAGAATCAGGAGTTATAGCATGGTCAACCACATGGTGGAATTCCCCAAAGAAGATCTATACCATGGTCAGCATTCCAGAAAGCCCTGGAATTCACCTGTCCAGAACCTGAGGTCTGGTCACAGGGACTTGGGAGGTGCAGCTGTAGCTTTTTGACAGAAAAGGGAAAGGAACCTAGGGCCCTGCTCTGGAATACCCAAGGGGAGCCCTCAATTCCCAGGCTAACTTAGGCCAACATCTTACCGCTGTTTCAAAGAGCACAGAAGGAAGTTTGGTGTAAACATCAGCTGAGACATGTGATGGTCTTGGGAGTCTGACCAAGGAGAAAAGAGGGAAGAAGAGCAGAGGACATGATCTAGATAATCAATCACCACCCCAAAGTCCATCCTATCCAGGTAGCTCTCTGGAGGCAAGCTTTCCTATTTCCCAACCCATCCCTCCTACACAATTTCTGACCTTGCCCTCTGTCCTTTCCCAAAATCTGTGTTCACTTGGCCACAGGTGTGTAGGATTATAAATTACTGCCCTTTCCTCCTGTGGTGATATAAATTCCTTGGGGGCCAGGACAGGGTTTGCTTTCAGGAAGCATCAAGCAGTACGCTGTGGGGCTCCCTCCACTTCCACTCCAGGGCTGAGCCCAGAAGAGGGAGGATGTTAGGAAAGAGGGAGGGAAGCAGGGAAGGAGGGGGGGGAGAGAGAGAGAGAGAGAGAGAGACTTTCAAAAAAGTCTACTAGGTTAAGGAGGAGAGGAGAGCGGATAGAATAAAGATTCCTTCTGGGTTGGAGACACATTTGGGAGGCAATTTTGTCTTTTATCTTCTTTTCCCCATAGCAAGGTAACTGGGTACCCCATGCAGTCTTAAAGTTAACTCTGCCCCCACACTGGGAAGAAGAGCCCTGCTGTGAGCTGCTCATTGTGTGCCTCCACACCTACTTGCAGATTATTCACTGCCACATTCCCCAGGTAGAAGGCCCAGGAGTGACATTCTGCAGGTAGGAGCTCAGGAGTGTTAGACATAGGGACCCAGGAAATAAATGGCTCCCCTATGGCAGTGAAGCAGCTCAGCCCTGTCAAAGAGGCCCAGCACTGGAGGAGAAAGTAGAAACAGTGTCTTCACAGTGTCCCAGAGTCTCCCTTGGAATCCTGCACCACTCCCAACCATAACCCCTGACCATGTATGGACCAGGAGAGCCTCTGCCATGGCTGGGAGCTCACGCCTCCCCTGCACCTACCATACAGATAATCAGGAGTCAAATATTCAGACCATCCTGAAAAAGCTGCCTTGGGGACTCCCAGACCTTTAAAATAAGGGTCTTGATGCTACATGTTGCTCCCAGGGTCCATGGAGAAAGGGAAGAGCAGAGAGCAGGAAGTGCCAACAGTCAGAGTTGCCTAACAATGGGGACTTCCTAAAAGTGGTCCAACTCAGGAAGGACAGCCACTTGTCAGGACATTGTGGGGACATTCAAGCATTAGCTTGGTGGTTGGAGTAAATGACTCGTCCATTCCCTTCCAACTTGGATAATGAGGAATTCTACTGGCCTAATGGCTAAGGGGTTTGCTTAGAAAGGACTATTTTAAGATTTGGGGCATATTTTCTGGGCATTGGAGGGTGGAATTCTTAAAGACGACCATGAAGATAATGTAGCTCAAATGCTTACCCTCACAAGGAGAGAGAGAACATCCTGTCTCCCTAAAGCCAGGGCTAGGCTTTGGTTCTGTCCCAGCCTGACTCAGCATGACCTGATGACCTTAGTTGTACAATAGGGGTGATGTTTGGAAAGGGCTGTGGAAAGCCCCTGATTGCCCAAGAGGCATGAAGGCTGGAGCTACAGGTGGACACTGGCCGGGGGAGGGAGTGTGAGAAAGTGGCCCCAGCAAGATTTTAGAGCACTGATGGGTGGAATGAGCCCTGTAAGTGGGGGCTTGCTGGAGCTGGAAAGGAAGGTAGGAAGTAGGACAGTTCTAAGCTGTCAACCCACCGAAGAGCCACACTCTTCCTGTTGTGTTAGTAGGGTAGATGGGAAGGGACCCCTGCCCCAAATCTCTCTCCACTCTGCTGTCACAAGATAGTAGACACCACTACTGTGGACTGTGGTAGCTATTACTTTGCCTGCCAAATGCCTCTTTCCCCACTACATTCTTCCAGAACTAGAACCTGCCTATCCCCCAGCCCTGGCACTAACTTGGACATTTGACCTAGGCCTGGCCAACAGAAGCTCCCATTTCTCCAGACACAGTGATGGGTTCAGGGCTAGGTACATGTCCCAAGCAAGGTCAATCAGAATCTTTTGCAGAAGTTGGGAAAGAGAAGTTCTCTTTCTAATGAGGCTGATCACAGTCATCTTTCCTGGCTTTATGAAGGAATCCTACCCACAGTTGCAAATAACAATGCAAACACCCAGCAGGAAATAGTAAATACAGGGAAAAAGGGAGCCCAGACAATGTTGTTTGAGCTCCTAGATCCAGCCAGCCCTGAACTCCCAATTAAGTGAGCCATGAAATGCTCCTTTCACTTATTTCAGCTACTTTGTATTGGGTTTTTGTCAAGCTAGCTTAAGTTTTGAATCTTCTGAGGTTGCTGGGAAAATTCAAATTCCCCTCAGATGTATGCCTTCAGCCAGGGTGAGAAACCCCTAAATGGGAGCCTAAGGCCCGATAGCTGCTTGGGGTATGGGAGCTGCCGTCGGCATGGGAAATGAGTTGCTCACTGAGGGAGGAAAGGCTCAAGTCCTTTTCTTGGGGAGTATAGAGAGAAGACCCAATGGAATAATAAGGCAGCCACTGCTGCATTCTTGTAGCAGATAGTGGAACAGAGGAAGAATGGAGTGGGCCTACCCTGGGGTACACGTTTGTTATGAAGCCTGTGTGGTTACCTGTGCTTTCACAGATGGGAAGATGCTGTACCTAAGACCTGCTACTGCTGGCATCACGGGGCTTGGCTGCCCTGCTTTGTGGAGTGCCCGCCTGGGTGAGGATGGTAATCCCAAGGACCACGTTCATTCATGACAAACATGTTTTTCTCTGTGCCCTGGCTCCCAGCATACCCAGCCTGGAACACCTCCTCCAAACACCTCTCAGTTCCTTTGGCTCCTCTCTGGGCACAGCCAGCTCTGAGGGCTCTGAGCAGAGTCCCCCTGTTCTGGGCAGCTGCAACCCCGCGCCTATGTGAGCAAGTTTGCACCATCTCCCTCTGAGTACCTCAAGCTTCTGCTTACAGGGTGCCTGGCCAGCTGCAGCCTGCCAGGGAGGGGAGGGCGCTGGGTGATGGAATGCTAGCCAGGGAGGGATGCGGCTGTGCCCCTGGCTCCCCAGCCTGTCTGCCAGCCAGCGGGAGTCGTTATCTACATCCAAGAGCGAGCCAGGCTTCCTACACTAAATTAGCAAGAGCAAAGCAGATGTCTCCCTTCAGAGCAGCAAAGGATTAGATGGGATAGAGTCGGCTTCTTTTCCCTTCTGTTACAGATAAGGGCAAGTGTGGGGATCCAGGGTAGGTGCTTTTCCTGCTCTAGGACCACCCATGGGTGGGCAGCCTGGGGTCAGAGCTACATGTCGTGCCAGGCCTGGCTCTGCCCCTCCCTGGCTGCCCCAGGCAGGGTTTCCTTCCCCACAAACTTCTCACTCTCCTTTTGTTCTTAGAGCCCTAGTATTCATTTCTCAATAAGAAATGGAGGCCTTATTTTAGGTTTCTTCTTTTTTTGTGTTGGCCATTTTAGAAACTCCAAATCCTTGACCTTCCCCTCTCTGGATTCCCCACCCCCACCCCAGGAGAGCTCTAGGGGCTCTCCTCCCTTCTCTAGCTGCTCCCCTGCTGCTCTGCTTTCTGAGTTCCCCAGCAGCAGCACAAGGGAAGTGAAATAGTATGAATGTCCGTGTCCCCTCCAAAATTCATGTTGAAAGCTAACCCCCGGCACAGCAGTATTAAGAGATGGGGCCTTTAGGAAGTGATTAGCCCTCATGAATGGGATTAGCGACCTTATAAAAGGGCTGGAAAGAGTGAATGTGGACCCTTTTTGCCTTTCTGTTCCTTCCCCCACATGAGGACACAGTGTCTAAAGCTCTATCTTGGAGGCAGAGACCGAACCTGCCAGGGCCTTGATCTTGGACTGTCTGGCCTTCAGAACGGTGAGAACTGCATTTCTACTACTTATAAATTTCTCAGACTCAGATATTTTGTTACAGCCACACAAACAGGCTAAGACAGGGGTGGAGAGGCCAGGGGCCCGTCTGGCTTGTCATTCTGTGATCGTCCACCCTCCCCTCTGCTTCTAAGCCTGAGTTCAGTGGCTAAAACCTTCCCACCTTTGATGGCCTGGCTCATACCCCACTCTGTTCTGTACTGACATTCACTACAGGTGGCAGAGAATAATGGTGAAAGTGTGGCTTTCTGCACAGCCTGCCTGGGTTTGAATCCTTGTTGCGGCACTTATACTTCCTAAGTTTGGAGAGTTTACTGTTCTCATTGGTTTTTTCATGTGTAAATTGGTCGTTGCTGGGCACAGTGATGCAGACCTGTGATCACTCAGGAGGTTGAACTCGTGAGGCTGCAGTGAGCTATGATGGGGCCTATGAGTAGCCACTGTACTCCAGCCTAGGCAGTCAAGGGAGAGCCATCTCTAAAGTAGATAAATATATTGCAGATCCTAATCTTCCCTGCCTCATAGGGCCTCTATGCAGATTACATGAGTGCATTCATGGAAGGCCTGAGAACAGCACCTGCTGCAGAGCACACCATTCATGCGATTATTCACCAGACACCTTTGAATAAACACCTTTTTAAAAAATAATCCTCCTTGCTCTTAACTTGGGTTCACCTTGACTTGAATAAAGGTCCTTTCTGGGTGTAGCACCCACTCCCTTGCCTCTTGCTTTGCTGAGAGTTGATGGGATGCTTTGGCTCTTGGTGGTATTGTCGGGTAAGAACACAAGAAACACCTCTGTGATAAAGGAGAGGACACGAGGCCTGGAGTGGGACAGACCTGGGTTTAAACTTCTGCTAAACCACTTACAAGGTGTGCAGACTCTGGCTAATCACTTATCTCCCCACATCTCAATTCCTTATCACAAAAGCGGTCATCATGATGGCACTCTCGATGCTGTTGTTATCGATCAAAGGAAATAATAGATGAGAGTTTCAAGAGCAGTGTCTAAAACATGGTAGAAACTCAGCAGGTATTTGTTGGGTGTAAACCTCTGTCTGCATCACCTGATCCTGCTCCCTCCTGCTCAAATGCCTCCCCTCAGAGAGGTCTTTCCTGACACCCCTCCCAAGCAGCCTTCTTCAGACCCCTTAACTCCAGCTGGCATCTTGTAGTCCATCTTTCTTCTTCTCTATTATCCAATCCTCCTCTGCACTGACTCTCCCGAGGGCAGGATCCCTGCCAGAGTCATTCCCTCAAAGCCTAGAGTGGTACCTGACTCAAGCAAACATGTTCAATAAATATTGCCACTTGAGAGCATATTTTATGTCCTGGTCATTTTTAGTTCCCTTGTAGCATGTTTTATGGCAAGCAGCAAGGTTTTGACTCAGACATAACAGGATTTAAAATTTCCCTTTTCTACCTTAACAAATGGACTCTGAGAGTCTACTTTTTTTTTTTGTAAAATAGAGAAAATAATATTTCTGTCATAGGGTTATTGTGAGGGTGAACCAAGATGGTGCCTAGAACAGTGACTGACAGGCAGATGTCACTCATTAAACCCTTGCCGACTTCATAAGCAAAGGAAGGAAAGACTGAAGGAATTCTCCCTTTCTCTCATCTCCCACCTTCCCAACCTTTTCTCACTTGCTTCCTTACTTTCTTCTCCTCCCCGAGGCTGGCACGCTGGGGACCACTAATCCTTCAGCCACAGGGCATCTGTCTCTCCGCATCCCTGCTGGCAACAGCAATCTGGATCAGCTGTTAGAAGTTATTACCCTTTAAAGCAAGGGTCAGCCACTATTTTAGCTCAAGTGCCACAAATATGAAACAAATTCTGCCAGAGGCACCAGAGTGGCCAAAGGAACATTTTTCCAATTTTCAGAAAAGTGTCACCAACACCCATTGGCACTTTGGCTTCATGTTTGGCTTTTCTATACGGCCTTTAATATTCACTTCCTGCACCTCTTTTCAGAATTTTTTTTAATCTATGTAAAGAGTCATTCTCCTTCTCTCTTCTATTTTCACATCTCTCCTTTTTTGGCTTTTGTCCTCTTCTTCTTTCCTTAAAAAGCATGCCCCTCTTGTGCCATTCTCAGTGCTATTTATTCCCACCTCCTCCCAGTCCCCCTGCACTGCCCCCCCATGTTCCTTCCCCTCCAGGTGGACAGAGCGTGGTAAGACTCTGTGATCTGGATGTGGGAGAGGCAGAAGCAGCACTGTGAGGCCCATGTCATGGGAGACAGTTGACCCTGTTGGTCCCTATCCCTCCCTACTCAAGCTGTCAGAGTGAAAGCTCTGGGTCAGCCCTGCCACAGGACTTTCTATATCATCTTGTTAGTAAGTAGAAAGGTTTGCACAGTCAGAACAAATACAAAGACAATGTGTTCTCTGTGGGGCTTTTGAAAGAAGGCATCAGGTCCAGGCTAGTTTGATCTCACAGTCTTCTCAGCCCCATCCAAGAGCCAATCTGTAAGTCTTACGTAAACCACACACAGGAGGCTCACAGAGGACAGATTCTACTCTTGGTCCAATCTGGGACCTGCCACTGTCTCCAAGGCCAGTTGCCTCCCCTCCATCATCCATTTATAGCCTCTTAAGTTTACATTTTCTCTTCTGACCGATGAGAACAATAATCTCTACTCTTAGCTCTATACTCCTTACAGTGTGTTCTGAGGGTTGAATGTGAGGCTGCAGGCTGTAGGTATCCGGGATGGGAGGGGAGGCTTCAGAAATAGTCTGCAAACACAAACAGCTTTCCTTGCTGTTAACACGGGCAAATGGGGTCCATATCACATTTTGGGTTTTTTTTTTTTTTTTGCAAATTTGAGGGTAGCCTAGATTCAGAGGAGCAAGTTCCATCTGAGATGGAGCTGTATTTTCTCACTCGGAATAGCATGATTGGAAGGTGTGAATTCAACAGCTCAAGTCAGATTTTGAGTATCTTTGTCCACGTAGGCAAGCTGTCCCTTCCTGCATCAGCATCCCACCTTCACACATCCCTTCTGAGCTGAGCCAGGGCCTTTGCCAAGTCGGAAGACAGGGGCCTTGCCTTTGTCAGAATCTGGTGTGGTGCTGGGCACCCTGAAGTGACCGGGGCCCATGAAGCTGTGAATTTAAATGTAAGAGCTTCTTAGGGGTAATCCAAAGAAATCTTTTCTTATAAAAAGCACACTGAGTGGCTCTGGATTTTTAAAACAAAAAGTATTTTAAATGACACAGATATGTAGGCTAAAGGAGAAAGTTAGAGAAAGACATATTAGGAGAATATATTAATATATATACTCATATACATATGAATACATTATCATGAGCCAGGCATTTGTGCTAAGCACTTTACATATTGGATTTCATTTCTTTAAATGCTTAAGAAGAAAAATAGAGGAAAAGAGTTGTCTAAGTCGCTGAGAGCATACATTTATCCTGTACCAGAGAATGAAGATGAATGAAAAGCCCTGGTAAGAAAGTCAGTAAAAGGATCCTACACGGAGACCATTTTTAGTCTGGGCTGCTAGCCAGAGGTATACAGAAGAAAGGAAATAATGAACTTGTAGAATGTCAGAGCTGGAAAGAGCCTCAGAACTTATCTTGTCCAACCACTGTCTATTCCATCTTACAGATGAGGCTGCTGAGGTCTGAAGAAGGGACGTGTCATACCAATGTGATGCAGCTGGTCCTATTCTGTGTCCACTCCTTGGCCAGAGGTCTTTCAGATCAGAAAAACCTAACAGTGCCCCCATTCCCCCACCAGCCAGATTTTTAAGTCACCATGTTTCACGCAGGGAAGAGTCATCTGTCCTTGAGTACTGTTCTACTCATCTGTGAATCCACGAGTGGGAAATCATCATTTGTTGCCATTGTTGGTCACTGCATGAAGCTGACTCCTTTACTGATGACCAGGCTTCCTGAGCCACTCGGGATCACATGCTCCCTGGTTTCTGTGTGCATCTGCTCATGGAGCCAACCGGCTTCATCCTGGACTATGGCCCCAACGTCATTATTGAGGTCTAGCCCCCAACCGTGAGGAAGCCTGACTCGGCATCTGTCATTTGAACCTGTTTGTGCTCCTCAGAAACCTGAGAGCCACAGAATGAGAACCTGCATGGTGTCTGGCTCCACCCTACCAGTTATAGAGCAGTGAGGTGACTTATCCAAAATGATGCAACTAGCTGAAGCTTTGATGCCAGTGCCTCCCCTCACTTCCTGCAGGAAAGAACTAGAGTTGATCACAGTCATTTACTAGTGGTTTGCCAGCACTAGCAGATTACTGGTACTGATGGGCACTGGGAGGATGCCACTGCCCAGACCCCGGTATCAGGACAGAGGAGTGGTGGGAAAGGGCAGCATCCACACAGCCAGATTTTTGTGCACCACATACCTGGCCAGGTGTGGCTGCTACCTTGCATTTGCCCAGAGAAACACTTTATACCTACAGCCCATTTACAACTCGTTTGAGCTTTATGAAGGACACAGAACAGAAATTCTCAACCCCATTTCCCAATGAAAGGTTGTACAGGCTCAAAGATTACAAATAATTGATAATAACACAATTAAAGTATAAGTTTAATATAAATAATAGATGATAATAATATAGAATTAGGCCGGGCACAGTGGCTCATGCCTGTAATCCTAGCACTCTGGGAGGCCGAGGCGGGTGGATCACTCGAGGTCAGGAGTTCGAGACCAGCCTGAGCAAGAGCGAGACCCTGTCTCTATTAAAAATAGAAAGAAATTATATGGACAGCTAAAAATATATATAGAAAAAATTAGCCACGTATGGTGGTGCATGCCTATAGTCCCAGCTACTCGGGAGGCTGAGGCAGGAGGATCGCTTGAGCCCAGGAGTTTGAGGTTGCTGTGAGCTAGGCTGACACCACAGAGGCACTCTAGCCTAGGCAACAGAGTGAGACTCTGTCTCAAAAAATATATATATAGAATTAAATAATTTGCTATATTCATACAGCAAGTAAGTTATGGAGACCGAGGTCCCATATCTCTAGGGCTGTGTTTCCTACACAACAATAGCAATAATAAATAGCATTTGTTTAGTATTTATCAGGTATCCCACATCATTGTTCTAAGCTATAAAAACATGGATATATATATATATATATATATATTTTCTCACACACACCTATGTATCTATATCTTCTCATTCATTCTTCTTAACAGCCTTTTAAAGGTAGGTACCCATTTCACAGGCAAGAATACTGAGGGACAAAGAGGTTAAAACAAAGCTCAACCCAAAACCATGTTCAAATAACAATACTTTGTTCAGGCTTTCACTTATGCACTGGCCACAGCTCACCACTCTCCAACCACCAAATTAAGCAGAACTTTCCTTCCTCCACTGCCTTCCCAAACCAAGCACAGTTTCTTCATTCCAAAAATGAGCAAAACCAAAGCCCAGAAATTCCATGAGCCTTTTGTTATGTCCCTGGGTCGTCCAGGATCTCTCATTTCTAGCTGTTTTTAATAACAGCGAGAGGAAAGAAAATTCACTGGGGAAAGCGGTCCGCAGCAGCAGAGCGTGCGCGTGCCTTGCCGGGCTGTGCGGGCAGGTGAGGCGAGCACGGAGCAGCCCCGCGCCCCGCTGTCCTGAGGGTGGGCGGCGGAAGGGCCGCCGAGAGCGCCTCTAGAGGCCGAGCGGGGAAGTGGCAGGGCCCACGGCTCCCACAGCACGGGCGAGGTGGGGACCACGCTTAAACAGCGGTGATATTAAGAGGGTTTGACTGTAATCTGGAAAGCGATAAACTGACATCTTTAAATCCATATAATGCCCTACAATCAAAAACCAAATTATCTGGTATCAAGAGCAACCGTAAGTACAGCCAAGGAAGGGGTGGGCGGTGGAGGGAAAAATCCAGGGTGGACAGAATATGCCAGTTGACAGGTGGGAGAGGGAAAGAGTGCATAGACGGAGGATTTGCTAGAAGGCCCAGGAGAGAAAATGAGGTATTAGGACAGCGCTGAGCTGTGGGGTGGGGGTGGGCACGGCATGGGGTGCCGGCCTGCAGGACAGCAGGCTCGGCGCTGTGTGCCTCCAGCTGGCTGAAGAGCCTCTTCAGGAAAGGCACCTGCAGGTCCCCGTGTCCTGTGATCAGAGCCAACGGTGTGGCACCATCCCAGACGAGGGCCTGGAAATAGAGATATGGTGACCGTTCCCAGGGCACTAAGTGCAATGATAGGATCACTCACATCTCAGTGACGCTCCACCCCAGGCATGTGCAACTTGAATATGGAAAACCCACGGCAGGTTTTTACTTCTAATCTGCAGAGCTCACATTCTAAATCCGTCACTCACTGCTTTCTGTTGTACGGGCTAGCCCTCACGGTACGAGGCACAGGGCTTCCGACAAGGGAAGAGAGACCGCTGCATCTGTAAGGCAGTCAGAATCCCAAGCCCAGAGTTGTGACACTTGCTGAGAGAATCTCGGGCCTCTCAGTATTCCTCAGTGTGTGTGTGTGTGTGTGTGAGACCCTCGGGCAACTGGGAACTATGAGGTGGTCTCCAGTAGACCCAGGCGAGGCCATCCCAGAGGCCCCACACTCGCAGTGCACATGTTCGCCCCATCCCTGATCCAGAGCAGCAGGGTCCCCTGACTGTCTTGCTGAGGACTCCCACCCAGGGCAGCACTCTACGTACAGTGAACACAGCAAGCTTGAAGCAATGAGCTGTGGGGGGCAGCTAAAAAATCTCTGGACAAGACAGGTCCCTGTGGCCACATTTTGATGTGTAAAGTCACCAAAAGAATAGTACACAAGGAGGGACATTCACAAAGACACCGTCCTGGGAACAAGGCAGGGAGGGGGGCGGGGTGCACGACAAGGGACCTGGATGAGGGATGAAGCTCGCTGGGCAACGCTCTTCCATCAGCTGGGTGAAAAATGACGCCGAGCTGCAGCTCTAAGTCTTCCCATTCCAGGAGATAATTCCAGCTGCATTCATTTCCCAGGGCTGCTGTAACAAAGTACCACAAACTGGGTGGCTTAAAATGACAGAAATTTATTGTCCTACAGCTGTAGAGGCTAGAAATCCAAAATCAAGGTGTCGGGAGTTTGTGCTCCGTCTGTCAGGAGACTCCTTCCTTGCCCCTTCCCAGCTGCCAGTGGTCACCAGTGCCCCTTGGTGCCCCTTGCTGTGCAGACCAGCACTCCAACCTTTTCTTCTGTGTTTCACGGCCTTTCTTCCCCCCCGTGTCTGTCTGTCCGTGTCCAAATCCCCCACCTCTTATAAGGACAGTAGTCACTGGATTAGGGCCAACTCTACTCTGGTGTGACTTGACTTGATTACATCTGCAAAGACCCTATTTCCAAATAAGGTCACATTCACAGCTGGGGTTAAGACTTGAACATGTCTTTTGAGGGACACAACTCAACCGAAAACATCATTTGACTACCTTAGCCTTTTGGTAAACCTCACACAGCCTTGAGTTGTACTGTAGGAGAAAGGGCTAGAACAAAGAGAGGAAGTGTCACCTGACTCCCACTCCTCTCCGGGGGAGAGGTGTCCTAGTTACACGTCCCTGGGGGCTGCCTGGAAGAGCAATCGCAACTGCCTCATTTGCCCCTTCTCTTTCCCACTATATTTTAGAGTAAGATGACCCTGGAAAGGAGTGTGTGTGTGTGTGTGTGTGTGTGTGCGCGCGCACATGCGCATGTGGATGACATATGTATACTTGTCTTATTCCACCCCTGTCTCCAGCAAATCATAAACCTCTCGGGGGCAAGAACAGCATCTGGCTCCTTCGTGTATTCTCATATTCCAGGTGCAGCACTGCCTCACTCAATAAATGTTTGTTGAATTGAACCGAATGAACCTAAATTCAGTTGTAGGGAGCAAATTATGCCAACACTCCTTCAGCCTTGGAAAGTAAAAAGGGAATTTTTTAAGAGAAGACCAAGGGCTGGGGAAAGAGAGAAAACAGTTCCCCCAAAGTACTGATGAGGCCGGCAGCTGGGCCAACCCCATCCGTACAACACGCTTAGCTCTTCCTTCTGCACGTTATTAGCTTTTCAAAGGACCCACGTGTCTCTGTCCTCTCAGTAAGGATATCCATCCAGCACCCTCTCTACATTGTTCAAACTTTCAAAAGTGGCACCTCTTTTTTTTTTTTTTTTTTTTTGTTGAGACAGCGTCTCACTTTGTTGCCAAGGCTAGAGTGAGTGCCGTGGCGTCAGCCTAGCTCACAGCAACCTCAGACTCCTCGGCTTAAGCGATCCTACTGCCTCAGCCTCCCGAGTAGCTGGGACTACAGGCATGCGCCACTATGCCCGGCTAATTTTTTCTATATAGATTTTTAGTTGTCCATATAATGTCTTTCTATTTTTAGTAGAGACGGGGTCTCGCTCAGGCTGGTCTCGAACTCCTGACCTTGAGCAATCCACCCGCCTCGGCCTCCCAGAGTGCTAGGATTACAGGCGTGAGCCACCGCGCCCGGCCAAAAAAGTGGCACCTCTTTTGATGCTCCTTCTGTTGCCTCATGACTGCTGGTGTCCCCAAAGACCCCTCAAGTGGTGCTCCTGTCACTGTTGGCACCAGAAAGCTCCAGATGCTGCCATCAAAACCGGGACCACTCCTCTGCAGCATCACTGACTCCTGGCAGGGCTGCCATAGGAAAGCCCTGGCAGCAAGGCCACCACCACTGCCACCAGCCCTGCTTCCTACAAAGCCAGCACCATAGCCCAAACCTGCAACTCCTGTTAGCAAAGCTGCTGCCAAAGCAGCCACCGCTAGCCCTGAGGCTGCTGCCAGGCTGGGCTCCCAGTGCTTCTTGTAGGAGATAGAAATAATGCTTCAGTATTTATAATGCCTGTTTGGCAGCCCCCTCACCCTGAGGGTCAAGTGTAGGACCATGGGGAAGGAAGGAAGGACCTGAGCAGAAGACCATAGCTAGTCTCCAGCTGCCGCTCCACCCTGGGCTGGCTCCTGGTCCTCCTGGACCCAGGCACAGCCACTGTGCCCTCCCTCCACTCAGACTGAGTCCTCAGACCCAAGCCCTGGGCCCTGCAGAATTTCTGTTCACTGGACTGCCCAACAGGCCTTCATACGCAGCAGACTCAGATCAAACTGAAGCTGGAAGTCCTAATATGTCACTTCATTAAAGTGTAATGTTTGCCTAAAATGTACTTTTCCAGGTATAAAAGTAAAGCCTAGTGGCAGGGCCTAAGAGCAAGCAGCACAGACTAGCCTGTAGGTCCAAACAGAGAAGCCCTGTGCTCCCAAGTTCTTTTCCCCAGTTGGCTTTTCTGAGAACTCTCAGTATATATACTATAGCCATCATCCTTGTATTGTAAAATTGGTTAAGAGCAAGAGTACAAGCCTTGATACCATCAGAAATGGCCCAAACTGTGCAGAGTAAGATGAAGCTGCAATGCCAGTAGCCTTCTGGCTTTGCCAAAACCACCTCCAAGGCTGAGTACAATTGGTCTTATCAAGTTCTAGTTACTTACTATTTTTTTTTTATTGAAAAGCTCCAATATCCTGCAAGTCCCCATCCCACCTCCTTTTATATGACGTCAGAGTGCTCTAGGCCACCACAGGCCCTTTGGCCTGGGTGAAATGCAGACATCTCCTGGCCATCCTTGGCTGGAGCTCACTGGCACTGATGCCTCCTGCTGTGAGGGACAAACCGTAACATGACTGAAGTTCTCTATGGAGGTATGAAGAGCACTAGGGGTGTGACATGTTACTAACAATGGGGTTGAACTCAGCTGCCCCTCCCACAGCCCTCTTGACTCAGGGCCCAGTGCATAGGAAGGCCATGGGTGCTGGCCTGAAGACTCACAGGCCTCTCATCCTTTACTTGGGAGAGGCACCTTCATGGGCACAGCAGGGGTAAGAATAGGAAGGATTTAACAAACATGGAGAACTCACTCTGTCCATCCACTGCCAAGCTGTGCACCCAAGAGCTGCAGAATGTTGAAGACATGGCTCCCATCTTCAAGGAGTGCGTCCTTCAGGAGTAAATCTAATGACCACCAGTGACCCACAGAACACCAGCAAAAATAAATGAAGAATGGACATACTTTATAGAATGGCCCAGCATTCATCTTTCAGTCGTTTATTTGTTTGTTTTAATAGACTTTATTATTTAGATCTGCTTTAGGTCCACAGCAAAATTGAACAAAGGTACAGAGGTTTTCTTTACACCCCCTCCCCCATACAGGGACAGCCTCCCCCGCCATAAATATGCACCACCAGAGGGGGACAGTTTGTGCAATTGATGAACCTACATCACATCATCACTGTCACCCAGAGTCCACAGTTTATGTCAGGATTCACTCTTGATATTGTACTTTTTGTGTGTTTGGACAAATGTATGACATGTATCCACCATCATGGTGTCATACAGAGGAGCTCCACTGCCCTAAAATTCCTCCATGCTCTGCTTCTTCACTCCATTGTCTGGTTTCTACTTATAAGAATTTACTTCAGAAAAAAAAACAAACAAACAAACAAACACACACACACCTGGGAAGTAGCTTCCTCTCCCACTTTTCCTGATCTTGACTCATCTTGACTGACTCTTTGGGAAATGGTGTGTGGGGAGTGACACGAAGAGATCAGGGAGTCGGATTCCCCCTCAGTCAAAGGTTTTAACTGGTGAGAACCCTAAACAGATACCTTCCTAGTGTGGTTTGAACTGTGTTGCCCCCACAAAGATATATTCAAGTCCTAATCCTGGCTACCTGTGAATGTGATCGAACTTGAAAGCAAAGTCTTTGCGCAGGTAATCAAGTTAAGATGGGGGCCCCGATCCAGTGACTAGTGTTCTTATGAGAAGAAGGAAATTTGGCTGCCCAGACACACAGGGAGGACACTGCGTGATGACGAAGGCAGGGGTTGGAGTGATAAGTCTATTACTACAAACCAAGGAACACCAAGGATAGCCAGCAACCACCAGAAGCTAAGAAGAGGCAGGGAAGGACCCTCCCTTAGAACTTTCAGAGATAGCAGGGCTCTGCCAACACCTTGATTTGGGGGACTTCTCGCCTCCATGACTGTGAGGCAATAATTTCTGGCTTTTTAAGCCACCCTTGTCACAGAAGCCCTCAGACACTAACACACTTACCACCCTCTTCTTCCCTGCCCCCGCCCCTCCCTCTGCACACACACACACACACACACACACACGCGTGCGCCATACTGGTGACACCTCTGCAACCAGGATGTTGTTTTAAAGCATAGGCTTGGAGCTGCTCCCTGCCTGGCCAAGTCACTCATTCCCCACGCTGGATCTTTGATCCTAGAGCAGTCTCCTGTGACAGGGAGTCACTAAGACTGACAAGCCAGAAGAGACACCTCAGTAGTGCCTGAGAAGCAAACAATTGAGGCAACGGTGGGTGGAGAAGCCACCAGAGAACAAACAGCTGCCAGCCCGAGGGGCAAACACGGAAGGCAGGGACTCTGGAGAGAGCAGCAGCTTCTTTGCTCTGAGCTAGGACAGCCCCAGCCTGGGCCTCCCAGGACCATTTCATTTCCTTCTAGGCCGAGAGAGTCCTTTGTGAGGGGTCACACAACCTGGGAAAGGGGATGTCATCAAAGGGGGGAACCCTTATCCTGAAGTGGCCGCCGAGACCTCTCAGCTCTCCCTTGTGAATCTATCCACACTCCTTCATAAAAGCACAAGCTCAGCTGAAATTAAAGAGACTCCTAGAGCACAGAAAGCTCTGCAGGCAAAGACTCAGCCATCTGCACACTTGATAGGACCCAGAGGCTTGGTTTCATCACCCTTGTGGAGTTTCTTTGCATCACTATTCCTCTCCAAGATAATTGGTGTTCTCATGATATCAGCCTGCTCCCTAATTCACTCAGCTACAATAAGAAGTCAGGGGACTGCCTATCCAGTTCAACTCTTCTAACACAGAGCTGCCATCCCCTTCTGCAACTACACACAGCACCTTGCATGGGGGACTCAGTAGTGCTGCCAGTTGGCAGCTTTGTTGAACTGAATTATGCAGAAGCACAGAATCAGTGCATCCAAGGAGATATTGCACAGAGCCAGGGTGTTTGTTTATTTACTCTCCTAGAGCCAAGAGATCTACATCGTGTTTAAAAACCCATTTTGACAGAATAATAGAGGGAGAAGAAAATAATCACTAGGAAACTAACTCATCCAACACCTTCATTTTACAGCCCAGAGAAGAGGCATAACTTCCTAAGGCCACAGCACCCCTGTGGCAGGACTGGGACTTGGAACTACTTTCCTTGACTCCTAATCTATCGCTCTTCCTGGCACTGTAAGCAGAGAAGGGAAATGAAGTGTACTGTGGTGAAGCAGGGACAAGGGCGTGGGGATGCTCAGGCCCCTGAGGGCTTTGAGGAACTGGCACAATCCAAGACTTCAGCTCGACAGCCCTGGCCAGCAGCCCCCTTTTCACTCTTACTAGGTCTTCCTGAGTCTCCAAACCAGATGACTACATTGCTGATATTCTTGCTTCCCTAAGACAAGCAGCTCTTGGCAGGTTAATATAGTTGTCTGCACCCTCCACAGGAGGCCCCTTTAAGTCCAGAGCACGCTGCTAATCTGGTCCTTGGTGCTAGATGGCCAAAGAGGAAAGATGTAACTTTCTGAGCTTCCCATTGGCTACTGGGTATTTGGGACCCTCTCCAGTCTGACCCCACCCTCCCTTATCAATCTGGCCTTTCTGGGAGGTGGAGATGTGTAAGTTGTTTTACTGTACAGCTTCCATTCCTCTTCCTATAGTCATTTAAAGTAATGCTAACTATTAACATTTGACCGGTAAACCTCAAAATTACAAGGGCTTAACATAATAAACATGTTTCTTCTTTCACCTAATAGAGTAGACAGGCACCTCTCCTCCAGGACGTAATTCAGAGACTACATTCCTTCCATCTTACAGGTCAGGCACCTCCAGCATATGGCTCTCAGGATACTGCTGGGTGATCATCTGCACGGCAGCCGGCCAGAAGGAAAATGAGCGTGGAAGAGCACGCATGGGTCATGCATGGGGCTGATGCATGGAAAACAGCTCCACTTCCACTCATGCTTACATGGCCACACTCAACAAGGAGGCTGGGACACAGCCTAGCTCTGCACCTAAGATGAGGAGGAAGGAGCTTCGTTAATTTGCTAGTGGTTTCTGCTCTATGTCTCAAATTACTCATATGTGCTTATCCTTTTCCTTATTTGGGAGAATCGGCAGGATGATTTTTGGTTCTCCCTCTCATTGGCCACCTCTAGCCATGGAAGCCGAGGGATCCAGAAATTTTCTCTACAATGTGTACAGCCAGGGACAGACAAGTGACTTAAGCTCAGCCAGTCACTTATTTTGTATTAGGACCTTGAGTCTTGAGCACAAGGCACAAAAGATGCAAGAAAAGACAGAGCCCTTGGCGGTCATTTTCATTACATGGTGGTGGTGGTGGTGGTGGCCTCTAGTGGGAGCTCCAATGTCCAGTGTCTTAAGCAAAGCCCAGGCTGATGTCTTCACTTCTGCCTCCCACACTCACTCACTGCTTCTTCTTTCCACAGTGGCCTACAATTACCCCTACCATCTAAATATCACCACCTCTCTCTTTGAAGTGGAAAGAAAATCTGAGAATGGCTGTGCTGGATGTGAAGAGCTATCTCTTGGAAATCACAGGATACTTTCACCACCTGCTATCACCAATGAAGAAATTTGAGAGATCTCACCTTTATCATAACTCCCTTTATTCTCAAATGAGAGGAAAGCAAGTGGCAAACAATTTCAAGTTTCCAAAACCCATGAACAACGGGCTGAGCAGGTATCTTGGCTACCCGCTGCAGTCACCCTCCTTACTGTTAATAGCGGACCACTAGCAAATGGCATTCCACCTGCTGGCTAGTGGCAATTTATTAATCTTGGCACTTAAAGACAGCATCCTAGAGGTGCTCCCTTCAGTCCCCACAGGCTACTCCATTGTCCTATCCTTTCCAGAGGTCTGGGGTCAATGGGCTGCAGTGTCCAGTCAAGGAACATGCTTTGGTGAGCAAGTGGGGAGCTGTCCTGCCCTTATTCGTGACAGGCACAAGAGACCGTGAAGAAATCCCAACCCACACTCCACCTCTGCTGGGGAGATGCTTCTGATCAAGATGGAGGCAGCAGGTCTGAGGCAGACCGCCACACCACGGAGAAGACGCTGCCCCACAGTAACTCGTCACCACCCATCTGGGAGAAGTGGGAGCGAGGTCATCAGATTCTGGCTGAGAAGACCTCACTCAGGAGAGTCAGAGGTTGCAGTGGAAGCTCTCTTAGAGACTGTAATATTTAGTCCAGAGGTTTTCAAGCTTTTAAAACTGAGAAACCCTGTCTTCAAATGAAATTCCGTGTGGAATCCCAATATATGACAGATAAAAGTAGAGAGCTCTGTTTGAAGCAGGCATAGAAATTCTAGAGCCCTGGCTGCCTGGTTCCTGCTCTGCCCTCTTGGTGGGCCCAGAGGCACTCGAGTTCCAGGAATCCCACTTCGAAAGCCACTGATGTCATCCAACTGGCTGTTCATTTCACAGATGAGGGATCTGAGACTTGGCATGTTTAGCCACATCAATGACAGGAACCCATGTCTCTTGATCCCCGTTCCAATCCGCTGCACAGAGTTTGCCATTTTTCTGAGTCAGTTTCTTCATCTTTAAAAGGGGGATAGACCCATAATATGTGCCCCACCTACCCAGGGGCTCCCTGAGGATCAAGGGTGCATGAAAGCACAATGAGAAGCCTAAATCGACTGCTACAGCTTTTCTAGAATAAGGAAATGAACAGTCTGCAACCCCGGGCACAGGGCGCAGGTGGGTGCTGCAGAGACGAGGCTCAGTGTCCTCAACGGAAACTTAACATCTGAGAAGTCCCCTCCCCTCTGTTCAAATGTCTCCTTGCTATTTAAAATAAGCTTTAGATTTCTCAGGAAATTCTCAGAAGCCCCATTTCCTCCCTGTTTTGGCTGCGAGAAACTGCATTAAGTACCTCGGGGTTGCTCCTTAGAGCTCAGGCCCTCCATAAAGCTTTACTTTTATATCCTGTTGTCTGCCTCTTGGGGAGGAAGAGCAGCTACTTGCCCTGGGCTTCAATTAACACATAATAGGACCAGCAGCCACCTTGTCTTGGGGGAAAGGAAGAAGCACCTTCCAGGTGGCCCTGCCTGTGTCTACCAGGGTGGATGGAAGACGGGCATGCTCAGAAGGTGGAAGGGAGAATGGTCATGCTCAGAATGCTTCCATTTAGTTCTGGGGCTGGGGATGGGCAAAGAAGTAAGAGTAGGCTCCTTGCCCTTTTCCTCATCTAGAGATGAGGGGCACCTAGGAGGGTCCAGGTGCTTTACTTGTGCACCCGCAGCCTCCACTCCCGAGCCTCGCAAGCACGACAGGAGGGCATCTGCAAGGGATGGGACTGAAAGCGGTCAAATGCTGCCATTGTCCCAGAATCCCACGCCACGTGACTCACCCCACTTATGCACAAAGCCTTCCCAGACACATTCTCAGATCCCACAGATTCCAGCAAGAATCGTGCAGTGAAAGTATTATTAGCTCCGCTGACAGATGAGCAAACAGATGCCCATCAAGGATAAGAGTTTGGCCGGCATCCCACGTGGGGACTTCGGCAGACACATGCTAACCGGGGCTTCTACACCCCAATTTAGTACCATTCTTCATCTACCTGAGTGCTGCACCCTCCCCACCGCGAGGGAGCCAGTGGGTGTGCTCATCAGGGATGGCACAGGCCCCTGCTGGGAAGCCGAGAGGCCTGGGAGAGGAGGCCAGGGCTTGAGGAGGCTCTAAGCCAGGGTTTCCCACCCCAACTATGTGTAGCACATTCTGTTTGAGTCACAGTGAGTCAGAGATAGCATCAGTTCACACAGAGCAAAACTGAGGTTGTGCCTGAGGGTCTTAGCTCTAGACCCTCTGACACTGTGAAAAGGCGGCACCCAAGGGAAGAAGCAAGGGCTCTACTAGGGAACATGCTCGCATTGCACTGAAATGGGTTAGGTTAGATAGGAGAAAGAATTTCACAATATATTCTCTTCCAAACTGTTAAGGAAATGGCATCCACATCTTGAAGGCATGATGGTTTCTCTCAAACATTTCTTTAATGTGTCGTCTCCTCTCCGAGGTCAAGGACACAACAGCGTTCACCTACACAGGGGTTTGAGTCCCCTAACTGCCCCCTCCACACAGCAGTAGAGGCACCTGTGGGACCAAGCCTGACCTCGCCACTCCCCTCCCTGTCCAGCGACGCCAGCCAAGTCTCTGTTGTCTGCCCTCCCGTACTCTTTTTACCTCTGGAACTTCGTATATTCTCTTCCCTCTGCTTCGAAGCTCTTCTCTCCTACCTCCCTTCATCCTCTTCTTTAACTGGCAACTCTTACTTATCCTTCAAGACTCAGGCCAGGTATTTCCACCTCTAAGAAGCCTGTCCTGGCCACAGTGGGTTTGGTGCGCACCCTGGGCACACCTTCACCACTGCCCGGACAGTTGTTAGTGCGATCTGCCTCCCACCCTGGCAGTGTTCCTTGAGGGAAGCGAGCCACAGTCAACTCATCTTTCCATACACAGGGAGTGGCATGGGAGGGGGTTAGTAAATGTTGGCAGAGCCGATTGGAACTGAACTCTCTTAGTTTGGGGCAGCCCAGGACCACAGGATGCACTGGTCTGCCTCCTAGACATCTGCTGGTCCTGGGTTCTGTGTGGTCGGAGGCTGGAGTGCAAGGCCCCATCCTGGGGTCTCCAGGCCGTACAGGGATCCTTCAAACAGCCTCAAGGAATTCCTGAAGCAACAGAAAACCACCCAAAATCTCATGAAGAATTGTAATAATGATGTGTTTGAAAGTAATATTAAGTCCTTCCAAAGGCAAAAATGATATCTTTTGGTGGGAGAAGGGAGTATAAGGCAATCACTCACCAGGTCATAGAGAGAAGAAATAAATATGTTTATCTATGTTCAAAATCGCTGTTAGCCCTTTGATTTGGCTCCATCCTTGGTCAGGTGGCCAAGGTGAGCTCACTCTGAAAGATCACCAAGCGCACACAGGGTTCAGTTCTCCCAGTAGCACCCCTGGATCTTCAGTGCAGCCAGGGGGGAGGTTGCTAATGAATGGGTTTAACTGAAGCTCGAAGGCTATGGGGTCTGCACGCAAAGGGGATGGGAGGGAGGTTAGATTTGTAGCCATAAATTAGATGTCTTGTTCTTTGTTTTCTGATCGCTACGTGAAAAGCCCTTGCTTCCGCCTACTGTAGCGTGGCTAATTTCACTGGGAGAGGAGACACAAGAGCAGGAACTCTAGGGAGTCGCCTCTGCTCTGTCTCCAGCTCTGTACAAGGGCCTGCATGCCCACTGGCTGCTCTGTCCAACTCACAATCCAGACACCAGCGCAAATGACCCAATCACTCCTTCTCCCCCAGCGTAGTAGCCACCAGAAATGAGCCCCCCCGGTCGTGTTTGAGAAAGTCCCCTCTGCCCCAGCCACACTGAGGGCTCACTCTCCTTAAGAGCCTAGCCATAATTTTACAGTAAAATGTCATGGTTTGGTTTTGCTTTTGTAAAAAGGCAGAGGACTAAATTTAGCAGCCTGTCTGGTACACATTCCCCAGGGTGTCTCTATCCTTTAGAGAGAAATCGAGAGAAATGTCTCCCCACACAGGAGCAATCCACCCACAGGGATGCAGGATCAGACTTCATTCCTGCCTTTCTCAGATGAAGCTATCTGCTGGCATAGGACTCCAACAGGGAAAATGGCAACTGCATCCTTCCCACTTCCTTGCTCAAGATCCTTCCATGAGTCCCCAACACCTTTAAAATTCAACCTACTAAGAAGGACTATCAAGGGACTCTAGAATATGACCTCCACTGATGAACATATGATAAATGTGACTGAATACCTGCCCGTGGCAGCTTGATGCCAGACAGACCCTGTGAACACAGGGATGGAATCACAGCCTCTGCCTTTAGGGAGCTCACAGTTTGGTGCATATGATGGTCAGCTTTGTGTGTCAACTTGGCTAGACTACAGCTAAGTTACTCAATCAAGCACTAATCTAGGTGTGGCTCTGAAGGTACATTGTAGATGTGATTGAAGTCTATGATTGGCTCACTGTGAGTAAGGAAGATTATTCCAGATAATCTGAGTGATGCTAAACCAATCTGTTGAAAGTCCTCAAGAGCAGAGCTGGGGCTTCCTAAAAAAGAAAAGATTCTACCTGTGGACAGCAGCCAACCCACACCCATGAATTCCAAGGTCTCAGACTTACTAGCCAGTTCCCACAATTGTGTGAGTCAATTCCTTGCAATAAATTGTTCAATGCATGTCTCCTACTGGCTCTTTCCCTGGCTGACCCTGACTGAGATGTGGTCAGGCCATCAGGAGACATGTACGGCCACTACCAGTCTGTGATCTGGGCCAAATACACCAGGGACCAAGCTCCTTTTCTCTGCCAGGCTCTGTACTAGACATTCCCACATATATTACCTTAGTTATTCTTCCCAGTTGCATGGCTAGATAGGTATTGCAAAGAAATCAAGGTGCAGAAAGATTAAGTAATTTACCTAAGGTCATACAATTAGTAAATTGCAGAGGTGGGATTCAAACTAATTTTGTCCATCCCCCAAACTTGTGATTTTTCTACTGTACCATACAGTCTGGTGACCTCTCAACTGCATGGCCATTAGTTTCCTTATTTGTGAAAAGAGGATGGCCCCAAAAGTCCATCCAACTACAAGATAGCAAAGCGGTGACGTTTATATTACCACATAATAGCTGGTAGCCACATTTCTCTTCTGAAAACAGCAGTGTTGGTTGAGAGTGTATTTCGATAACTCCTTATAATAGGAATGAGGACTTTCTCCCATGTCCTGGAAATCAGATGGCTCCAGACTGCTGAGGAGAGGGGTGCTGCCCTGCCAAATATTCATGGGGATCAAAGCCCTCAGAGGCCGGGAGTGAGAAGCAGAGCTGGGGAGGGAGGGAGGAGGAGGAGCCTACCAGATGGCAGAAGTCTATGAACTTGCTGGTGGCTTTCCCAGCATTTACTTTAGCACAATCTACTAAAAGCCCTGTACTTAGTGAGAATAATGTTTTTTGTTTTGTTTTGTTTTGTTTTTTTTGGCTGGGGAAAGGCCTTTAAAGAAATCTGAGTTTCACAGTGAGGTCAGCATGGAGCAGAGACAGAGATACCAGTCAAGAAAGCTGGAGTCCAAGAGGCAAAGGAAGCCTGGACGATGTAAACTTCATCTTGCCAGAAGTCTAGCCATCAACTGTTTCAAAGATTAGTACAACAACATTCTTGGGAAAAGCTTTGAACTTTCATACTCTGTGGAATTAGATGCTTATTCAAAGTAATTTCAGCCATATTTCAAGAGGCATGGAAGCCCCAAATCAACAGCTGGTTTACACAAGTGAAGCATGATCATTCCAAGGGCCATCTCCATCCTTTCTGCCAGAGCCAGCTCTGACTCAGGTGCTCGTCTGCTGACAGCATCTTGCCTGCATGTGGGGCTTAGGATCTTTGGCAGTTGCATTTTATCTCTTAGGGGTGTGTCTGGTCTTTTCAGGTAGGCTGAATACTCTTTGAAGTGCTCACATGAGAGCGAGACCTCATGCTCCTCAGTGGACCTCATAATTCCTAACTCAAGCCTGATGCGTGGGCACATGGGATCTTGCACCTGCTGGTTGACTCCTATCCTGGGTCCCTTAAGAGAAGGATTAGAGTCAAGAGCAGTGACTAAACAGCATTGTCCTCAGTGGCTATCTGGCACCTGAATGCAGAGAACCCAACACTGGGACTTGTGGCCCCACCCCAGCAGCTGGAGCAGAAGACACATCAGGACTGTGGCCGGGACCAGGTACCCTACTACTATGGCCCCTGTAGGAAATGCTTGCCCACAACTGGGAGGCCAAGGCACTGAGCAAACCTCTGACACAGGGAGCTGGGACCTGTCAGTCCCACAACTGGAAGCATGCCTGGTCACCCCAGGTGGCATTGTAGAAATCCCTCATTAGGAGGAGGGAAGTCACCTCAAGTGCTCTCCAAGGGATGATACTGCAATATCCCAAGAGAAATGAAAGTCCCTCCTGTCTTTCAAGACCCCTGTGAGGTCTTATGGTCTGTTAAGGTGCCTGGAAGTCCATGCTTTGGCGGAACCCCTCCTTCACGTCTAACCTGTCCCTGTCATGTTCCAGCTGTCTTTTAGGAAATGGAGAGAAGCTGGGTCACTTGCCTTCTCCTCCATGGGGACCGCTCAAGAGCCCCGGGAGTGGCCACGTGCCTCACTGCCTGCACAGTAACCCCTGGCCTTCCCCTCCTGCCTGCTGTTCCTTCTCTAGTAACTGTGTCATATGCTGATGACACCAAGAGTGCCAGAGAAAATCTACCTGCAAGGCCGGGGAGAGAAAGAGGAAAAGGCTTCAGGAAGACAGGACGGGCCAGGCACAGACACAAACAGATGGAATCTCCCCTCTCCCCGTCTCAGAGATGTGCTTTCTCCATGCAGCAGAGTTCAGGTGGCAGAGCCTCCGAGCCACGGCCCCCGCACGTGGTTGCATAGACCTCTCTGATTACTGGGAGCCAGGCACCGCATCCTGCATCTCATCACTGTGTTATTATAGGCTGGGGCGGGAGGTCCCAGGAGGATGAGAGAGAAGCGGAAGGGAAGGCTCTGGAGGGAAGATTCATGCAAAACCAGTCTCAGGTCCACTTATTGCCTGGAACAGCCGTTGGCTTAACGGCCCCTGCTCTGCCAGCGATGGTGGCGAGGGAGACGGGAACTCAGGACAGCCTCACTCACTAACGCGTGATTCTGAACTTCAGAGAGAATATTCCAGTTATGTAAAGAACACCTGTTTTCAAGTACCCTTAGCGATCTTGAAAGGTCCATTTACATAGTACCTATATGTGATCAGGTGACTACAAACAAGTTTCATCTCTTCATTTAAGGAGGTCCCTTAAATGGGACCTTGGTTCACTTCGTTTGAGTTACAGGATCTCCTTGAAAACAGAACACATCATCTCACTCTACAGTTGGTACTTCTCACTAATCCATGCTGTCCCTCTTCCACTCTCAGGCACATTAGCCAGGCATTATTGGATTGCTCGTATGTCCCTGTCCTTCGTCTTTCAATATTTAGAGGGCCTCACCACGCCGCACCTCCCAGTTCCTCCGACTCCAGCCGATGGTGAGCCTATTTCTGGAGCGAGAGCAACTTCAGGCTCTGAGCCTGCATCTCCAGAACTTGTGCACTCCACCGCCCCCACCCCGCCTGCTCCTTCCACCAATCTCTTTCTCTGTTTTCCTGTCTCTGTCACTTTCTCTCTTTTCCCTCCATTTCCATCTAGCACTTCCTTGATTCCTCGAATGCCGACCCCTCCTTTTATTCTATGCTATTCTTCCATCCAGTTTGGCTACTGACCCCTTTTGGGTTTGGCCCATCCCTCCTGGTGTGAAGCCCCTATAAGGCTCACTTCTCTTGACGCTCGTTATTCAACATGCAGCCCACGGACCGACAGCACCAGCACCAACGGGAGCTTGCTGGAGGTGCAGAAGCAGAATCCACACTGTAACAAGACCCCAGGTGATCTGTGTGCACATTAAAGACTGAGCAGCACTGCTCTCAATTAGGAGATGCAGTCATGACGGCCAACACCAGGCCTGTGTTTGCCTCCCTTGTAACCCCAGCGCTGATTACTGGCAAATAGTATATGCTCAATAAATATTAACTGAATGCACGGAGTTCTGGGCTCTTCCCTCTGACCTCGCACACTATGTCCTCTTCATGGAGACACACTCTCCTTCATACCACCCTGCATCAGCCTTCACCTTGCCCTCGCCCACTTTCTTTTCCTCCTCTGTCTCTGCCCTCCAAGATGGATCAAACCAGTGTGGGGAGAAGGGCTTGCTGAAGGTGAATCTGAGACCCCAGCAGAAGATGTCACCAGGCTATAGAATTTGTCTGTGTGAGTCACAGAGAGGAACCCCACACAGGACAGGGAAAGTATCGTGTTCTCATTACCGTCTCTGCTCCCCTGCCAGCAAGCTTCTGACATGATGAGAGCCCAGCCCTGTGAATTCCCTGGAGGCTCAGTCTGATCATTTCTTTTGGAGATGACAAATTCTGGTTCCAAATATGAACCTGAGCTCCGGTTTGCTTCTGAGTCCACCCTTTTGTTAATTGAATGCACATGTATGAAATGCCAGTGACAGAGTAGGGGAGAAAAGATAGAATGAAAAATAAGGAACAAATTGTGCCCTCAAGGAGCTTACCGGAGGTCAGGCAGTGAATTGTATGGTGTTCAGTCCTAAGATACCTCAGTTGTTTCTTTTACCCTAGAGCAGTCTTTCATGTGAAATCAAATTGAGCTCCTGCCCAGACTGCATAAGTAGGATTTGAAAGGAGTAGGAAGGGAGAGACAACTCAGAGATAAAGAGCTCACATTGACCAAGAGGAGGAGGAAATGCAGAGATAAAGGAGAGCAGAGAGAAAAGAGATAGAGCAAAGAAGAAAGAATGACTTTTGCTGCCATGAAATTTTCACACCATAAACCTTTAGCGATATATTAAAACCCGCCACCTTGCAGTTATTTAGTAAGCAGGTGAGAAACTCCAGCTGTGAGCTGCAGACTGTTTGTTCAGCGGCCACGGAAATGTCAAGGGTGGCGGCTCTGATGAAGCCTGCTCCCAGGGACTGCAGTGCATCACTTGCACCACATGTTCTCCAGTGCTTCGTCTGGTACCGTTTAAAACGGCTTGGGTGACAGACTAAGTTCTGCAAGGACGTGCCAGTCGAGAGCCCCACCTGCAGATCTCTCCCCAAGCGGACTTCATTCCACGTTCAGGGTTTAACCATGCTCTCCCCATCGGGGGTGAGCACAAGGCAGCCACCCCCGCTTCCCAACACAGTGGGCAGGGGCCCTTCTGGACAAAACCTGCAAAGCCTACTCCCCTGGGAAGAAACTTCAGGGGCCAGCCACCTCGGCCAGGCCAGGCAGGGCAGCCATGAGGGAGGGCACATTGCTTGGCCTGGCTCCAACGAGAGCGTGCCAGGTGCCAGGTGGGGCAGCGGAGGTCCTGGTGATTGACATGTGCAGTGGGTGACAATCTGACTAAAAGGCATAAAGCCAAAGATCAAGTGACTTTTGCCAGTTGAGACTGTGAATAATCACAGAAAGGAAGCTGATTGCTTAATTACAGGGCGGAATGTAAATGGAGAGACAGGGAAGACGACAAACAGGGTTGCAACTGAGAAGCTGAGGGTCACCTGCCCCTCTCCACGGCTGCTGGGGTCTTGGCTTCCCAACCCGCAGGTGCCGCACACCAACCCCTTGGCAGACTTGCCCGCTGCTGCTGTTTCTCCATCACACAGGCAGCAGCTTGTCCCCCGCCCCAGGGTCTCGGGGCAGGAGAGAGACGTGCTGTTGTCCCAGAGTTACAGCACGGGGACTCCAGAAAGACACGTGCCTTGGTCAGGGTTACAGCAGGGCTTGAGTCTGGAACATTTCCTAGTAAATTACTTAACCTCATCAACCATCATCTGCAAAATGGGATAGTAACATACATGTCATGCATTTGTTGATAGGATGAATTGAGATGGAAAGTGGAGTGTGTCATTCAATACCTGGAACATAGTAAACACTAAGTGATAATTAGCACTACTTTTCTATTTGGTGATTATTTTGGAACTTAAGCATACATCATCTCAAATGAAGAACATATTTGTAATTCTTACATGAAAATTCATCAGACTAGAGTGACAATTCCTTCCTAGCCATTATGCAGTGCTTCTCGAACTTCAGTGAGCATAAAAATCACCTTGGTGTGACAGTTAAAAATTAAGAGTCCACGGCACCCTGCCCCCAGCCCAAGACCATATGACTCAGTATATCCAAGAAGAGGTCCTGGTCGCATTTTATGGAAATGATGTGTTTGTGTGTCTGTCTATAAATTCCTCCAGGGAGGCAAGTGTATCTCCAACTCTTAGCCCAGTTCCTGGGACACAGGAAGCACCTGGTGATGCTGTTCCAACATTCCAAGTGCCCATTTGCCCTTGAGAATAGCATCTGGGGGAAACCTCAGTGGAGAACTACAGTTAGGATTTAGTTTTATCTCCTAGCCGGAGGCTGGGTGCTGAGCTAGAGCATATAACATGGCTAAGCCACTGAAAATATTTAGTGCCTTTCAACTGCGGCACCTAAGATAAGACATAGGAGAAGCTGGGCGTGGTGTGGTGGCTCATGCCTGAATGCGAGCACTTTGGGAGGACGAGGTGGGGGGATCAATTGAACCTAGGAATTTGAGGTTGCAGTGAGCTATGACAATGCCACTGCACTCTAGCTGGGGCAACAGAGAGAGATTGTCTCAAAATTAAAAAAAGATAGAGAAAAAAAGGGCCAGTTTGTACATTTCCAGGAACAGAATTTACAGAGAAAATGTAATAAGTCCTTGGAAGGAAACAGAGGGGTAAGGAAGGAGAGAAGAAGACAGGTCATCCAGAAGAATATGGAAATGTGGAAGCAGTAAGAATTTCTTTGTCCTCCTGCTTCTAACTCCTAGTATTTACTCCCTTACATCAACGGCATCAACCACTGAGTCTGCGTTCAGCTCTGCTGCGACCTAACCTTAGGACCAGCAGTTACCCCTCAGGCATCCCGTCTACGGATAACAACAACATCATCTCTACCACAAGTAGTAAAAAGCTAATAATTGTGAGAGTTCCTAGCCATGTGTGTTGAGGGGAATGGATGAAGAAGGAGAGAAGGGTACTGAGATTATTTTCTAAGATAAGGAAACAAAGGTACCTGACTGTGAACTGCAGAGGAAGAAACGATGACAACCTCAGTGGTCTAGAGAAGGCAATGGAGAGGGCAGTGGGCAGGGGTGGCCTCAGCACACAACACCCCACAGGGCCCAGGGCCTCGTGGGCTGCTGTGTCCACCCACCTGCAAAGCCACTCCTTGGACAGACATTTCTCTCTTCCTCCCTTCCTCACTGAGAGCAGTTGGGTGGTGCACAAATGAAGAGCCGCCCTGTAAAATTGAGGTTGAGCCTTCCCAAGCACTCCTGGAAGGGTGCGCCACGAGCAAGGAGGGAGGAAAGCCCCCCAGTGAAACCACTCTGACGGTGCTCCCACGCGCAGCTCTCACAGGGTGGGTGCACCAAGTGCTGATTAAAGGTCTGGATGGTTTTAGACTGAGTAGCATTTGACTCCCATCCCCACCACTATTGTCCCACAGAGTCTTTATCTGAAAATAGGCACATGCAGGGTTATTTCGAACATTAGAAATAACACAGGTCATGAGACTCTGTCTGGAAGAGAGTAGGCTCTCAATAAATGGTAGTTAGGGTCAGTATTGCCTCCTTCTCCAGTGGATTTTCTTTTAGTAACCAAGAAGGACATTTAATAAGCTGAAATATCTCTTTTTAGTTTGGTTTGTTTTGGCTTCTACTGTCCCCTTCTCTGTCTCAAGTGGTGGGGACTGGAATGTAAATGACGCTGCTAGGTGGGGTACTGGTGCTGCAAACTGGGACCTGCACAAATGCGAAAGACCAGGTCCACGGGTGAGGGGCAGTCGTACGTGTGTATGTGCAGGGGTTTTTTCATTTCCTCACTGGCGACTGGGAGCAGTAAGGTTACCTACTGGATTTGGTGAAGACTAAGTAAGAGAATTATGTAATGCACTCAGAACAGTACCTGGCATATATTAGTGCTCTATTAGTGTTAGCGATTTTTCATGATGACTTTAATGGTGGTGATGGTGATGAGGATATCTTGTGTGTGTCCCGGGACAGGTAGTTTGCTTCTGTTCATTGCATATGGAAATCCCCAGAGTGAGGGCCAAGGATGTATCTCTACTGAAAATTCAGATGTGATTCAGGTACCTGTAGAGTGGCCATAGCAGCTGGGCCAGGATCTATTAGTGTGGAAATCTGAGAATCCTCTTGGGAGGAACAATGTCACTAATGTCACCAAAACTAACTCCCAAGCATTTGGGCAACCATGGCAACACTTTATTTTTTTATTTTTGTTTTTTTTTTTTGTTTTTTATTTCTACACTTTTATTATTACAAACAATGCTTTAGCAATATTTCCTTGGACATTTACTGTTGTTTCTTTCTTCAAATATGCATATAATCTTATGATTATTATTTTTTTTTCAATTTAATTTTACAGAATCAAAGAGTCTAACAGTATATCTTGTTAGATACAGTATGTCCTCATAATGTATACATTATTTCTTGTACAATGATATGAAATAATATGGGAAATATTCATGATAAATTATTAAGTGAACAGTGCAAGTTAAAAACAATAGTTTCATATTTTTTCCCCACCCTCCCTTTCCCGAGTCAGCACCTTCAAGAGTTACCACTCCCCAAACGGTGCGCAATGCACTCATTGTGTAGGCATACCCCCATCCCCTCCCCCACCCCCCACCTCAGTCTGATATCCAATTGGTGTCGTTTCCAGATTTGTATTTCGGTGATGATCAGGGAAACCAATTTTCTGGTGACATGGCAACACTTTAAACTCCCAAGTAATAATACAGCACCTTCACATTTTGCTTTAAGTCTTCTAATGCTTTCCCATGCCTTTAAGAAAAAAAAAAAAATCACATTTCTTATCTTGGCACAGGGAGATCTTGGTTCCCCCGGCCCTGCCTTTGTGATCTGGTCATGGCCCATCTTTCCAGCCTTGGCCCCTCTTCCTCCCACTGTGCACTCTTGGCTCCAGCCGTGCTAAACTCTTGTCATTCCAAGCTTTGCTATTTGCAATTACTGCTGTCAGTACTTCTTTCCTTAGCTATCAAACTACTGCTCATCCCTTAAAAGTTAGCTGAAGCATCGGCTCTCCCAGGAAGTCTTCCTTAACCCCTTGGTCTCATTCAAGTGTTCACTCCCTACACACGGGTTCCCCCAGCACCCGCTACAGGACCTGTCGTCCTCTTCAGTACCTGTTCCTTTGTCTGTCTCCCCATGAGATTGTAAGAACTGTCATATTCATCTCCGTATCTCCATCTTTTAGCACAATGCTTGGTACATTATAGATGCTCAACAAGTGCTCAAATGATTAATTTATGAGAAATAAACCTGATGAGGAATAAACTCCCTGGGCAGCAGGGAATGAGAGACTGGAATCAAGATGCACAAATGCCCAAGGTTGTCACATGCTTGCTTCTTTTCATTCCTGGGAGGAAAGGAAGTGAAGTAAATAGGCAGGTGTTCTACAAGGATGTCAACAGACCACAGCACAGGAAAGTTCAGCTCTGTGGCCCTAATAAGAAAGCAGATTGAGAAGGGAGTGTAGGTTATGTTTTCTGGAAGTGTTTTCAAACAGAAATGAATGTCTTTATAAAACTACTGGCAAAAGAAAATATCAAAACAACAGGCAGAAGAAGAAAAATCTCCATTCAAAGTCTTCTTTAAGAGAGGACTTGGGTCATAGGATCTGGATTGGAGGCTAACCCCAAGATTTCTTCACTCATAAGTGTAAGTGGACCCTGCTGAACTCCCTTTCCAGGGAAATGCAAATAAAGATGGGCTCGCAGAGTTGCAAAGCCCTTGAGTATGTCATCAGGGAAGTGCCTTAGATGCTGAATAGCATTCTTACTCCTCTCTAATAGTTTCCGGTCTATAAATTGGCACCCAAGAAAACTGCAAGTTATTGAGGAAAACACCTGCATCTTTAAATGAAGCTACATTCCCCACACGAACTAAACTGGGGCTAAGCAACCGCACAGGTTCAGACAAAAGGGTCCGAATAAATAACGCCACGCCCGCCTTGTGTTTAGGTATACCTGACAAACACTGACACGGTGTTCCCTGTGTGCCCAGCTCTGCACTAAAAGCTGTGTGTGTTTCATTTCTTGGAATCTGCACAATTGGACTATGAGGCTGGATTATTAATAATGCCATACCCATTTCACTAATGAGGAAACCAAAGCACAAAGAGTTAAGAAACTTGTCCAAATTTACCCGGCAAGTAAGTAGTGGGGCCGAGACACAACCCCAGGCAGTCTGGCCCTAGAGTCTCTGCTCTCAACCCCTGCTTCGTGCTGAAGAAGCAAAGCACGTGTGCACACTGACTGCGGGTCTGTCCCCGCATGGCCCTGCCTGCAGGATGTGGAGCTGGAAAGGATTATGAACGAGGCAGAATATACCTCTAGGGCTTCCTCTCAGGCCCTTTGAGCACAACCTTCCTCCTGCTGCCCCAGTCCCAGGGTCTTAGAGCTGATCCCCCACCCAAGCTCTGGCTTCTGCGTGCCTGCAGCTTGCCCTCGATCCCCCGTCAAAGTTCACCTGTCTTGCATCCTAGTGCCTGTCAGGGGGTTGCAGGTGTGGTGTTGGTGCTCTCAGCAATGCCCAGGGAAGCCAGTGATGTAGCATCTACCTGACAGTGAGGACTAAATGCAATGTCTTGTGCAGAGGGCCCATAACAGAGGTTGCCACTCAGTAAATATTAGCTTGGCAAGATGACATACCTCTCCCCATGTCCCACAGCTGCTCACTGGTAAAGCTGGGGTATGAACCTTGATCCTTCTGTCTCCAAAGACCAAGGCACCTGCTTTCTAAGGTGACAACTAGCTCGTGTAATAAACCAACTTGTCATAATATCAGTGGCAGCTCCCTCCATCATTCATTTTCTTTCCAGTTCTATTCACTTTAGGTTAAAAAAAAGAAAAATATGTAATATGTACTCTGTGTGTGTGAAAAAAATGCATACATTTTTTTCAGCTAAAAGTCATACCTAGGCACAAAACCACCCTCTGTCAGCATTGCAGGCTGTGACGACCTGAGGGGCAGAGCCTGGTGGGCCAGAGAGTCAGTGTTTCTAACAGCCATGCTTCTGCATTCCCTGCCCTGGCTCTGATTTCTTAAAAGACAGACAAGGAAAAGAGTGCACAGTTTTTTACACCAGCCCATGGCACGTGGTGGGTTCTTGGTAAAGGGAGGCCAGAAGCAGGGTGGGCTGGCATGGCACTCCGTGAACAAGCCAGCAGGCAGGATTGCTCCTTTGTGCGTGGCCCCAGCTCGTATTTCGGACCTACTGATTAAGCACTCTGCAGAAATAGCTGTGCAAGTGCTGGGATGGGATCAGAATTTTAAGGAGCCATTAAAAATAAGCAGTGCCCATGACATCATTGTCTGTTGCGCAGGGAAGCCAAGGAACTGCACTGACCCACCGGCCAACTGGGAGCTGGTCACAAGGACGACAGGGGCAAATGAGGCCAGAGCACACACCACCCAGGAGGAGCCCCAGCCTGGAGACAAGGGGCTCAGCCTTCCCTGTAGTCCCCAACTCTGCCCCGTGTCTCAGTCACCTCTCTGCTTAATGGAAGCTAGAATTCCCTTGGTCTCACCATTGGTCTTTCTTTGCTGTATTCCAAAGTCTTCCCAGGAAAAGAAGTCAAGCCAGTGAATCTGTCTGTGTTGGGCCTGAGAGCTGGGAAGGACCTCTGCAAAAGAGCCACACAAGTTCGTGGGGCAAGACTCAAAGTTCTTTCCCAGCCAGTGCCGCACACGGCATCACTGTGGCTGAGCCCTCCCACCACGTCATGGTCAAGGCAGCCTGCCTGGACAGCTGACTCTGAGGTTCCATGCATCCTCCTTCACAGAGAAAGAGCCTGGATCACTGAGTTGAATACCTTTCCCCAGCCCTCCCCCCATGCTTCAGGTCCTGTCTACTCATAAGGTGTTGGCTGCCTACTGCAGCCCATGTTCCTCTCTCCTTCTCAGAATCACCCACTTCAGAATTTCAGTAGTTTTCTCATTGCTTCTCTCTCCTGAGCCTCCCGATATGCCTTAGATGAAGCTATTTCACAAGGTTCAGTTTCTGCTCCTCTTCTGCAAAGAACACCCCTTCCTAGACAGTCCCATCCACCATCACTTATAAACTCAGTGATGACTCAGAAACACAAATCCATTCACATTTTTCTCCTACTTAAAACCCTTCAATGGCATGTGAGAGCCTGCAGAATGAACACCGTGCTTCTTAGTGGGGCATGTGAACCCCTCCAAGATCAGTCCCCACTTCTCTCTCCCGCCTCACTTCCGGCCACTCCCCCTCCCATGATATACCCCCCTGCCCAAAGGCACCGTGTTCTCTCTGCCCTCCAAGCCTTGCTCAGGCTACCCCTCCATTCAAACCGGAGCTGGACCACTGCCCTCTCTGGCCCCACCCAGCGGCTTGGTCTCACACATACCTTTCCCACCTTTCCCCTTCTCTCCTCACCCGTCTTTCCTAGATGATTGTAACAGCCTCCATCTTGGTCTCTAACCTCAGCCTCATGGCACCCCACCAACCCATTCTCTCTACTCTTTCCTCAATTCTCTTTCTAAAATCCAAATCTGACTTTGCTCCTTTCCACAGGATCCTTTCTCTTTGCCCATGCCAAGAGCAAGTGCTTTGCACAGTATTCTCTAGTCTCCTCCTCTTCATTCCTCATCAGAAGCTCCTGCTGCTCCACATGACCCCACAGTTCTGCACATTATTGCTTCTGGTAGAACCACTTTCTCTGCTAGCAAAACCCATTTCATCCTTAAAAATTAAACTAAAGCTCACTGCTCCCACAGAATCTGCCTACAAACTCCAAGCCAGGCATGGTTACCATATATTTGGTGAAGACCTGCTTGCATACCTATGTCCCCACTTACATCTGAACTTGAGGGCAGGGTCTGCTTCCCATTCAGCTTGGTGTCCAAGGGCCTGGTACTGCATTTTATTGAATGGGCAACTCAGACAGAGGAATGATCCAGCCGTGTTCATCTCATCACCTCAACGGGAATGGTAAGGTCCCTGATTTCAGAGAACACTTACTTACTACTTCATCGTCTAAGGGGCTGTCTTTGAAGAGACAGAGGAAAATCCCAGTGCCTGCCTCCTCCCCACTCCATTGACAAGCTAAGACAAATGAATTTCTTGGATTCATGAAAGGCATCAAGGTCTCTAAAAGGTAAAACAAGTCGCAAAATAGAAAGTCACACTTGAGGGCCTGGGAGAAGGAGACCACCATCCTTTTTATAGTGTGGAAAGCGTGGCTGTGTGTATGACCTTTGATCTGTTTGGGGTCTCTGCCAGCATTGGGGAGCTAGAGAAGAGGGAGGATGGTGCTCGGAGCCCCTGGCTCCCAATTAAAAGCTGAGGGAGGCTGCCATCTGCCTGCAGTTTGTAGGTTAGAATTATAGTGTGTGCTCTATTGTCCAATTTGCTGAGCCTCCACTTTGCAAAGCCACCACCAGTTTCCTAAATTTAAACTGTCCAGAAATGTCCAAGGATCTGGGGTCACTTTAGGCAGGGAAAATACTGCAGACCTCACTGGCTCATACTCTGCCAATATTATCGTATCCTCAATGAATGGTTGAGCTGCTGCTTGCCTTCAACAAGTTGATGTTCATTTTTTAAATGACCCCATCCAAGTAAATGACTGTTTTGAATCCAAGACAAATACATAGAATTATGTCATAGGAACACTCTGAAAGAATACAGTCTGCTAAGTTCCCAGGACCCACAAAGAGCCCTGGTCACTGTGTCTTTCAGGGAAAATCACTTGTAGGAACACAGAGGTAAGAACTCATGTTCTGAGCCCATTGCCAAAGACACAGCATGTTGGTGTCAGAGTCAGGAGTCGACCTGCTACCAGCCTGCAGTACATGCATCTGGGTGAACTCTGCATGAGCACACGTGCTCCGCTCTCTCAGCAAGCTCACCTCAGACACATGCAGGCCCAGGGCAGGGGCAGGCTCAGGAGGCCAGGTGTGTACAGTTTTGAACTTCCCAATTGTTCTCACAATTGGCAGAGGAGGGAATCCAGGCAACAGACAACTCTCAGAGCCAAAGTGGCCAGAGTGATGGGGGGTAACAAGGAAACCTAGGAAAGAACCGCTGTATGGAGAGGAGGGGGCATAGGGGGCTATTTCTCACAGCACGTCTCTGAAGGGCACTACATCTGATTATATAAAAGCTGTCAGTTCTGCTGGGCATCCCATGGATATGAATAAAACAGGGGGTGGGGGTGGGGGCCCTTCCCTAGCACCTTTGGCTGGCTCTACATAAACAGAGCAGGAAGAGGCCAAGATCCAGGGGCCAATCCTGGAGTGAGGGGCGAGAGGGGCATGATATAGAGGCAAAGAAGCTTTTGGAAACGACTTAGGGCAGGTGGTCAATGAGCTTTTCGGAACACTAGTATCTACTGTTCAGTTTGGAGTTGCAGGATTGCCGCAATGTAAATAAGCCCCTTCCAAATTGACATCGAAGTCTGTTTTACACTCAAAGAGCACGAATCAAAGAAAATAGGCACGTTTCCCATCTGGGTCGACGTGGGGCCAAGAGAGGCAGCTGGTGCCTCGGGACAGTGTGGTGGTTCTTGAAAGGAGCTCATTCTGCAGAGGCAGCATTCAGAGAACTTGACCTCCTGGGAAAGGAGGGAAGTCCTGAGGTGGCATTGCACTTCCACAGGACACACAGTGGCTGCTGGAGGGATACGGGTAGAGTACGGGGATAGAAAGTCAGAAGTCAAGTAAGAGTCCAGACAAAGTGGGCCATGTGGGGGCCCGGGGGTCAGAGCCTCAGGATCAGAGGAAGACCTGAGGGAGAGGCAGGGGTCTGTAGCTCACACCACTGAGCCCCGTCGTGGGTAGTGCTTCTGGGGGTAGTGTACCAGGAAGAACGCTTCAGTCCTGACCCTGCCCATTAGAGAAGGGGCCGGAGCAGCTCGCACCTTCCTGCACCCCCAAGAGAGGGGATCCCAATGGCCTACCTCTAAATGGCTAAGATAGAGTCCTGGGAAGTCAGAAGGAGAAGGAAAAATTGAAACCACGGAGAGTTTGGAGTGCTGGCATCATGAAAGAGAAATTCCAGGATACTGTGGCCACAGATGGTGAAGAGCAGGGATGTAGGGAGAGGCGCTGGCTGGAGTTTGTGGTTAGGCAAGAAGTCATGACCACATGAATGAGACAGGTGATTGCTGTTGGTGGAAAAAATAGGACTGAGTCTCCCTCCATGAGGTTGAGATACAGGGCCTGGCGGGGAGAGAAATCAGAGATTTCAAGCTTGGCTGATAGGGGAAATAATGAAAGTGGCAAAAATAATTAAGGGGGTGTAGTTTTAACAGAGAAGACAAGATCATCTTCAGAAGTGCTGAGTCTGTGGTGACAGCCAGACTGCCAAGTGAAAGTGCCTAATTACACCATCAAAATTATAGGACGGGAGCCAAGGCCAGGGCTTGAGACTGTTTGTGGGTCATTTGCCTAAAGTAAATTAAATTGCAAGAGAAAGTATGTGATCGAAAATTGGAGACGTCTGCAGTTAGAGAAGGAACAGAGTGGTCAGAGAACAAGGCGTAGCTTTGGGATGGGAAGGCAGTGCCAGAGGCCACGCAAGGGTCACACACAGTGTGAATGGTCACAGAGGAGCCTTCACACCCTTACTCTCAAAGAGACGTTTGTAGGTACTCTAGGGAGAAAGAGGCCTGGTCAACGGCCTTTGGGAGCCTTTTCCAAGAGACATCTTCAGGACAGCACTCAACCTGCTGAAGATCCAGGTGAGAATCCGGCAGAAGAAACCCCGCTACTTCACCACATCCAGTAATAAAAAGAAGAAACGAAGCAGTGGAGAAGTTGTGAAAGGGTGGCCTCACCTCCCCTAGAGGCAGACAGTGGGGAAAAGGCTTTTAGAGAAGAGAGAGGTGAGGGAGCCAAGTCCCTCCAGAGATGGGGAAAAATCTGACTCAGACAGATTAGCCCCAGAAAGAAAAAGGGTTTCTGATGACTTAGCTATTGCTGCATAACAAGTAACCCTAAAACTTAATGGCTTAAAACACTACTGTGTTCGGCAGGGTTCTCCAAAGAAACAGAACCAATAGGGGGGCTGTGTGTGTGTGTGTGTGTGTGAAGAGAGGAGAGAGAGAGAGAGAGAGAGAGACTGATTTACTTTAAGAGATTGGCTCATGCAGTTGTGGAGGCTGCAAGTCCGAAATCTACAGTGTAGGCCATCAGGCTGACACCCAGGGAAGCGCTGATGTTGATAACTGAGTCCAAAGGCAGTGTGCTGTCTGAATTCTTTCTTCCTTGGAGAGGTCAGTCTTTTTCTTAAGACCTTCAACTGACTGGCTGAGGCTCACCCACATTATGGAGGGTAATCTACTTTACTCAATCTGCTTATTTAAATGTGAATCAAAAATGTCTTCACAGCAAGATCCAGGCGGGTTTGATCAAACACTTGGGAACCGTGGCCTAGCCAATTTGGCACGTTAAAGTACCCTCTACAGCTACCTTTAATCTTCATGAGTCTACATGTAGGTTGAGCAGCTCTGTTTGCTGGACCGGGCCTGACTGAGGTCATCTAGACGTGTTCATGCATCTGTGGTCAGTGGCTGAGTTGGCTGGGGGTGCAGTTGGCCTGAGGTGGCCCTACTGGAGCACCTCAGCTCTGCTCTCTGTTGTCTCCCATCTTCCAGCAGCCTTTCCTGGCTCATCCCCATGACGTGGAGAGGCTCTGAGAAAGAGCAGAGAAGCCCATAAGAGTTCCTGAAGCTGACGCTCGGAACTGGCGCACCATCACTCCTGCTGTGTGTTCCTGCTCTCAGCGAGTCAGAAGCCATTCCAGATGCAAGGGGAGTGGAGGACATTCTACCTCTTGATTGAGGAGCCACAGAGTTGCATTGAAAGAAGCATAGATACAGAAAAGATTTGGGCCATTTTTATAATCAACATACCAGGGTCTTCTTGCCCTCTGAAACATGGAGAGGAGATGTGTAGGTCAAGAGCAAAGAAAGTGAAGAAAGTCACAACACACAACCTGGTCTTGATTTTCTTAAAAACAAAAAAAAAATGGGAGGCCAAGATCCCACAAATACAAAAGACCTGGAGCTTAAGAAGGAGAAAATTTGAAATAGCTACTCAGAGTCGTGTTGGAGAGAATCAGTATGCAAAAGAGGAAAGAAGTGACAAGTAGTGTGATGGGAACACAGTTGAAAGTAGGGATCAGGGACCTGTAGGGCCCAGGTCCACGCAGTGTCTGGGAGAGGAAACATGCACAGCTGAGGATGACAGAGGCTGGGAATAATGTGACAGGGCAGAGGAGCAGCCAAGTCAAGGATGGCATCAGAGCCAGTGGTCCACTGGGAGCTCCTTTTTCTCCTGAAAATGAGGAGAAGCAGCCGTGAGCAACACAATCATTTGCCTGGGGACTGGTGAGAACCTCCCTGGGGAGAAGCCCTGGCCCTTGGTGTCTCAGAGGTACCCTTCGTGTTGGCAGGACTCCCCAGGAGGAACCCAAAAAGTGTAAAAGGTGACTGAATGAGTGGATGTGGCTCTGAAGGGCAACAAAATCAATGAATGGAAAATAGTTCATTTTTGTCCCATTGATTTTTTTTCTGCTTATTGAGGACACAGCTACACATTGTCATTAAACAACCACTCTTCAGCAAAATGCTTTAACCCTTTTTAAGACAGATTCCTGCATAACCAATTCTTAAAATAAATTATTTATAATACATCTCTTTCCCAAAAAAGTGAATTTTTAGGTGGTTGCATAACCACAGTGGGGCAGGCAATCCAAACATTTTTTTTTTTTTTTTTTTTTTTTTTTTGACATCAAGACAGAATCTCACACTCCTTGTCCTCTCTGCAGCATCAGCACTTTTGGCCACACCCTCCTTTCTGACATTCCCCTTTCCCTCAGCCTCCATACCAGTCTGGCTTTTCTTCTATGTCCCTGAGCCTTTTTTGGAATAGTTCCTGCTCTAAATCCTTCGTTTTCTTCTTCACTCCCAACCACCCATCATTCAGACTTCAGGCCTCCAGCAGTCGCCAGACTTCCTGCCCCAACACACCAGACAGACAGTCTCTCCTCATAAACAGTGGCTTGCTGTGAGAGTGATCCTCATTAGAGAGGAGGGCGTAGTAACATCTTAAGGGCATATGTGTTGTTTTTAAAACCCCTGCCCCAGTTGATTGTGATGTTTTCCCTTCCTCTGCCCCAAGCTAAGATTCTGGGCCTTTCTCCCCTAACCCTCCTATCCCCTAACTTTTGGGAGAATGCTTGTTTACACAAATCCCTTTGGCTGGAAGCCTGAACACCCACCTCAAAGGCTGGCTCTTCTCAATTGGAACCCTCACAGAAGCAAGAATTCCAGGCTAGGAGACTTGGTGAAGAGCGGGACGTATTCAGACTTTCACACTGTCAGTTACCTTTCATGTAAATGTTCTCAAATCTCTATTTTTAGGGTTAATCTTTCTCTTGAACATTTCACCTCCTGATGCTTATGGGACCCTTCCATTTGGATGTTCCCTAAAACTCAAATGCCTAATTTGGGGTTTTATTACTTGCCCTCCAAAATCAGTGTCACCTAGTTGCTTCTCTGTTTCTATAAATGACACCACTATTCACCCACTCACTCAGATTTGCAGTCTTCAATCATTTTGGTTTTAGATCCCTCTCGTTCTCATTGGATCTCTCTGGCTACCAAATTGAGTCCATTTCTAAGTCCTACAATTCCTTCTTTGTCCTGTCTCTTCTTGCTTGCCTTTCCATTCCAACTTGATCAACTAAGGTCATCTGAGCATTTGTTGCCTTACTTACTCCTAGAATGTGCAAGCAGTATCCTAAAATTTAACTTCCTTCCCCTTCAATTCCATCTTAAGCTCCACTGCCAGATTACTTAAATATCACTTGGCTAGTGTCACTCTTATACTCCCAGACTTTAAGAACTTTGTGTTACCAGTCACGTAAGGACTAAACTCCTTAGCTTGATACATAGAGCCTTCTACAATTAGGGCCCAACATATTTCTCCTCACTGATCTCTTGTTATAAAGTGCTGTGCTCCTGGCTTTCCCCCAGACTACAACCATGCTCGTTGTAGTCTCCATGAGCTCAGGCTCTTCCATGCCCAGGAATGTCTCCTTTCCTCTTCTCTGCCTTTCTAAGTCTCACCCAGCCTTCCAACCTTGGCTCAAGTCCCCATCTCCATGAATTCTTCTTTACCTATTCCCTAAAATAAGGGAATGGAAATTAACACTTTCTGTTCTCCTGTTTGGGTTTCACTTACACTTCTTTCCTTAGAACCCCTGTGAATTTATTATTCACTCCACTTTTAAGTCTCTTACTTATACTCTCCATTCTACTGGGTTTCTGACTATATCATAATGATTTATATGTCACAGATTGGTTCTTTGGCACTTACAGGATACTTCCACATATATTACCTTGTTTTATCCTTAAAACTCTATGTGAAAAAAACAGAACTCTATGTGGTAGGAATGATTTTCCACATTTTAAAGGTAAAAAAAAAATATTAAAACAGCTAAGTCTGGGCTAGAGGCTCAAAAAATATTTCATGATAAGTAAGGAATAGAATGATGCTTTTTACAGATCCCTAGCCCACCAGCATGTGAAGACTGGGGCAGGGAAGGATTTCCAGCATCATTTGGCCACCACACTGCTGGGATCCTAATACATAGAGGAAAGAGCACTGGCTGCACCAGGAGACAGAAGGAGGGGGTCCAGTCTTGGTGTTATCTTTAATTAGTCCTATGATTTGGTACATTTCCTCTGAAGGCTGAGAAAGCCACAGCTGAGACTCAAGGAGCAGCCAATTAAAAAAAAATGTAGATCTACAAACATTAAAAAAAAATTCCTCTTTACATCAATAGCAATCTATATGAAAAAGAAATCAAGAAAGCAATCTCATTTATGAAGGCATGAAAAAGAATAAAATACTTAGGAATAAACTTAACCAAGGAAGTAAAAGATCTGTATACTGAAAACCATAAAAGATTGATGAAGGAAATTGAAGAAGATACAAATAAATGGCAAGATATCCCATGTTCATGGATTGGAAAAATTAATGTTGTTAAAATGTCCATACTACCCAAAGCAATATGCAGATTTAATGTAATTCCTATAAAAATTCCAAGGCATTTTTCACAGAAATAGAAAAAAAAAATTCTAAAATTTGTATGAATCCACAAAAGGCCCAAACAATTTTGAGAAATTAGCCAAAAAAATCTTGAGAAAGAAAAACAAAGTTGGAGGGATCACACTTCCTAATTTCAAATCATATTACAAAGCTATAGTACTTAAAACAGTACTATACAGGCACAGGCACTGTTTGATACAGGCACAAAAACCAGACACACAGACCAACGAAACAGTATAGAGACCTCAGAGATAAACCCAAGCATATATGGTCAACTAATTTTCAACAAGGCCACTACCAAGAAGACACAATGAGGAAAGAATAGTTTCTTTGATAAATGGTGTTGGTGAAACTGGATATCCACATACAAAAGAATAAAACTGGACTCTTATCTTACACCATACACAAAAAATCAACCCAAAATGGATTAAAGATCTAAATGTAAGCCCTGAAACTTTAAAACTTCTAGAAAAAAATAATAGGGGGAAAGTTCCTTGATATTGGCCTATGCAAAGATTTTTTGGATATTTCACCAAAAGCACAGGCAGCAAGAGCAAAAATAAAGAAGTAGGACTACAAACTAAAAACCTTCTTCACAGCAAAGGCAGCAATCAACAAAATAAAAAGGCACCCAATTAATCGAAAGAAAACATTTACAAACCATATATTAGATAAGGGGTTAATATCCAAAATACACAAGGAATTCAAACAACTCAAGAGCAAAACCAAAAAAAATACACAAATAACTCAATGAAAAAATGAGCAAAGAACCTGAATAGATATTCCTCCAAAGAAGACATAAAAATGGCCAACAGGTATGTGAAAAGGTGCTCAAAATTATTAATTATTAGGGAAATGCAAATCAAAACCACAATGAAATATCACCTCACAACTGTTAGAATGACTATTATCAAAAAAGACAAGAGATGGCAAGTGTTGGTGAGGATGTGGAGAAAATGGAATCCTACACTGTTGGTGAGAAGTAAATTGGTACAGCCATTGTGGAAAACAATATGGAAATTCCTAAAGAAATTAAAAATAGAACTACTGTTTCACCCAACAATCCATCTTCTAGGTATCTACCCACCAGAAGTGAAATCACCACCTCATAAAAGTATCTGCACTCCCATGTTCATTGCAGCATTATTCCCAATAGCTAAGACATGGAAACAACCTAAATGTCCATTGACAGATGAATGGGTAAAGAAATTGTGATATATATACAATGGAATGTTACATAGCCTTATTAAAAAAAGAGATCCTGCCATTTGCAACAATATAGATAAACCTAGAGGACATCTTGCTAAGTGAAATAAGTCAGACACAAAAAGAAAAATATTGCATGATCTTATTTGTATTTGAAATCTCAAAAAAAATCAAAACAAAACAACAGATAACATAGAAACAGAGAGTAGAATGATGGTTACCAGGGGCAGGGGGATGGGCAAGATGGATCGATGGAGATCAAAGGACACAAAGTTACAGTTATATAGGATGAAAAGTCTAGAGACCATGTATAGCATCAGGACTACAGTTAATAATATTGTATTGTATACTTGGAAAAAATCCCTTGAATTTAAAATATAAACACATATTATTACCATTAAATTAATATGATTTTATATGCATAAAATTGTAAAGAGTGGGCAGTGAAGGAATAGAGTTCCAAATTGTGTTTTTTCAGGGTCTCAGGCCTCATGCCTCTTTAGGTTATCTGTCCATAAGGTTGGTTGAACAAAATAATAACCTAAATAAACGTTCCAGTTTTGTTAGTTCATTCATTCACTCGGAAAATATTTAGAACTACTATGTCCCAAGCGCTTAGTAGGGACATGGCAGTGAATAAAACAAAAATCCTGCCCTCATAGGATTTACTTTCCAGTGAGAGAGCCACCCAGTCTTCACAGAAATAACGCTCACACTTAAAGTTTCAGGTGATATTAAATGATAAGTAGAAAAATCAAGGCAAGTAGGAAGCATAGAGAGTTCCTGAAAGTAGAAAGTGCTGATGTTTATACGGTGTAGTCACTGTGGACTTCAAAAGGTGATATTGAGTAGAGATCTGGAAGAAGTGAAGATTGATCTCAAATCAGCATTCTGCAGGTGCCCTGTCTTAGTTGGAAATAGTTCAGATTTGGCCACTGTTCCAGGAGAGTGGTCCTCAAAGGTAGTGTGGCAGGTGTCCATCTCAGAGAGTCAGCGGAAGGAACACTGGCCTCCACTGAATGCTTCATCTTGTTTTTCCTGCTCCCACCTAATGGGGAAATAGCAAAATGGGACCCTCACACTTAGGTGAACCAAATACTCTGATCTGGTTCCACACCCTCCTCAGATACCAAGAGCATGCCAATGATGGAGGAAGGTGCCAGAAAAAAGGGAGGTGGGGCAGGGACTGATTGTGAAGCCTGCTGTGAGTGGCTGGAGCGTCTCTGAGCCTCCAAACACCAAACTGCAAACTCCAAACAATGCTTCTCTGAGCAAGCTAAACTGGAGGAAGGAATTTCAAGGAAGGAAAATTCATCCTCCACTTGATGGGAATCCTTTCAACAGTTCAGATGCAAGAAAATCGGATCGCATGATTTTGAGATTCCCTCCAGAAAAATGTTCTCTAACACTTAGGAATTGGTACCCTCCTTCCACTTGAAATACTCATTCTTCCCACCCCCTCCAACTCACAGTTCTAATTGACAGGGCCCACAGGAACAGCCAAAAGGAAGGTTTATGTTGTTTTGAGTTTAATTTTATGTGATATGTGCCCTTCCCCTTTCTTTCCTTCTTCTCCTACTTTTTTTTTTTTTCATTTATTCTGACTCATAGAGAATAAATCAGCTCTGCATCTCTGAGTCAGAACTTGTATGCTCAAATGGGAAAGTAAAAACATTGGTGATAAAAAGGAAGATGGGAAAGAAGTGAGAAAAAGGAAACAGCAGGAAGCAGGGAGGGCAAAAGTCACAACAGAAGAAAAGGCCCCAAATAGAGCAGTAATTGAGAGTTGGATGCCCCCTCGGCTCTCCCAAACCCACAGCCTCAAGCATACCCAGCCTCGCGTCGGTTTGCTAGGGCTGCCATCACAGAGTGCCAGACTGGGCGGTTTAAACAACAGAAATTTATTTCCCACAGTTCCAGAGGCTGGAAATCTGAGATCAAGGTGTATCAGAGCTGGTTTCTTCTGAGCCACTCTCCGTGGCAGGTACACAGCCGTCTTCTCTGTGGGTCGCTCTGTGCACTTGCGTTCAGATTTCTTTTTCTGTTAAGGACACCAGTCATATTGGGTTAGGGCTCACCCTGATGACCTCATTTTATCTTAATTATCTCTTTAAAGATCTTTCTCCAAATACAATCACACTCTGAGGGACTGGGGTTTGGAACTTCGACATATCAACATTGCTGTTGGGAGAGGGATGCAACTGAACTCTTAACAGCCCTGAAGCTTTGGGATCGCTGAACCTCTCAGTTTCCTTTGCCTTTGTCCTTCCTCCTTGCTGGTTTATTTATTCTGGAATGGAGGAGCAACACAGGGGGTACGCAGAGCCAGCAATGCCTCTGAGGCTCTCTCCACAACAGCTGTGACATGGACACTGTGGCACCTGTCCTGCCTGCTCAGGACAGGCCCTGAGGAGTGGGCACCATGTGGCTCCCTGCCTCAGTTCCAGCCCCGCAGGGAAGCTGCCTGTGATGCCTGGGGCCGGGCGACCAGAGTCTCCCTCTAAAGAAAGTTTATGGGAGATGGGTTTCCTCGGGGATGAGCCAATACGGAAGTGAAAATTTCCTCTTTTCAAGGGAGTAGTCACCAGTCCACAGAGGAGTCAAGCTCCTAACCACTACCCCTCACTCTCCTTCCCCCCACACCCATCCTCCCCTGCTCCCAAGGTCTGAACATTCCGGTCTCCTCTTCTTCTGTTACAACCTTGCTGTGTTCTTTCCTTCTTTCCCCACCCCTTTTTTTCTTTCCTTTTTTTTTTGAAACAGAGTCTTACTCTGTCTCCCCAGCTAGAGTGCAGTGGTGTCATCATAGCTCACAGCAACCTCAAACTCCTGGACTACGGTGATCCTGCTATCTCAGCCTCCCAAGTAGCTAGGACTACAGGCACACACCACTGCAACTCGGATAATTTTTCTATTTTTAGTAGAGACAGGGTCTCACTTTTGCTCAGGCTGGTCTTGAACTCCTGGTCTCAAGTGATTCTCCCGCCTCAGCCTCCCAGAGTGCTAGGATTACAAATGTGAGCCACTGTACCCGGCCTTCCCCTCCCTTTCTTTTCCATGATATCCGAACATTAGAGAGAGAGCGAGCCCTGCCCAGAGGAACCTGGAGCCCTGGGTTCTCAGAGGTAAGGATGAGGTCTGAGTTCTATCAGTCATCACCTTCCCCTTAATCCAGACTTCGCCTTGCTTAAGACTCTGCCCCATTCCCTGACCTCTTGCCCTTATTGCCCTGTAGAAATGAGATTGGGGACCACTAGGAATCTCTAACTTTCAAGGTCCCACAGCCCAGTGAATAACTCCTTCCGATCTCCACAATTGGGTGCTATCCTGGAGTAAAGGGTCAGGGGTAGGACTTTTCCCTCATTCTTCTCCCTTTGACTCAGCCAGATTTGCAGGGGAAGGCGAGCTTGAGTAGTGCACCATGCCTGAATGACACAGTTTCACACCATTCTCCTCGAACAATGAAAGGAGGCCCTGGGCTAGAGCGTGTGGTGCTATGCTGATAGGATGGATTCCGGGAGCAGTTGTGCAGAGTTGTCATGCCCCGACAGAGCTCCAGCGATTATGCAGACACAGCCCCCAGGCGCTCCGTCTCATCAGTGACACAAGCTAAGCTATTGATATCTGCTGGAACTTGGGATGAGTGTCTGCCTTGTCCCCTCTCCTCACTCTGCACCTGCTTCTCAGGAAACACAGAAAGGTGGGCGGCACAAAGGGAGTGTCAACTGCCCAGCAGAGCCCATCAGATAAACCTGTCGAAGGAGCAAAACTGAGTTTATTAAACTTACCGTAGCACGGGAACACCGTTTAGTCAGAGTCTTAGCAATGCTTCAAAAGCAGGGAGCTAAGGGAGGCTATGTGTAGTGTTTTAGGTCTGGGCGCAAATAGTTTAAGGTGGGTGTCATAGGGTAAGTAATTCCATAGTTGGAATTAGGCAAAGTTCCCGACATAATGAAGTTTAGTGGACACAACAAACAAAGGTCTTAATGTATCTTGACATGCAAACTTTTGTTTAATAAGGTTTTTTATTTAGGTAAGCAGATTGTCATTCTGATAAGGGAGCTATTTATCTGTATAAGAAAACTGTTTGCCTGAATTAATTACTTTGCGAACAGTGAGATACTATTGTCGTAGGTGGCTCAATTCTTAGGCCTCACTTGTGGCCAGTGTCCAGCCTAAGCTGAGAGTAAATCATTACCTCCTAGGGCCGTGACCAATACAGATCTGCACTGATGTTTGAGGTGTCATGATCATGTATCAAGTTCTGATTGAGGAGCTTTCTTCCTATGTAAACAGCAGGTTTTCCTGTTTGTGGAAGGCAGAATAATGGCCCTTCAGAAATGTCCGCATTATGAGCTCTGGACCCTGTGAGTATGTTACAGTAATGTGGCAAAGGGAACCATGCAAATGTAGTTAAGGTTACAGACCTTAAAATCGGGAGATTATCCTGGATTACCTGGTGGCCCAACCTAATCACAAAAGCCATAAAAAGCTGAGAATCTCCTCCAGCTGGAAGCAAAAGAGATGCAGCAGAAAGAGAAGTCAGAAAGATTCCAGGTGTCAGGAGAACGTGACATGCCTTTACTGGCCCCTTAGAAAACAGGAACGTCTATTTCATAGGTGCAAGAAACTGGATTTTGCCAACAAACTGAATGTGCTGTAAGTCAGATTCTTCTCATAGCTTCTCAATAAGAGCCCAGTCCACTAACACCTTGATTTTAGCCTTTTGAAAAATCAGACAGAAGCAGTCAAACCAACCCAGACTTCTGACCTACACAACTGTGATATAATAAACTTGTGTCCACTGATTGGTGGTTTTTTGCTATGGCAGTGATAGAAAACTGATGCACCATTCCTGTTGTTGGCTTTTTCAATGAAACAACAGCTGCACACCAGTAGTTGTGCAACATGACAAATACTGATAAAGGGATTAGATTAGAGTTTGTGGTCCTATTCTAAGCTATGAGCCAAATATTTCTGAGAGAAAAAATCCCATTCTAATGTGAACAGTTTGTAGAACCATGTATGGAGATGTTAAATTACCTAATTTCCTAATTTCCTTGTTGATTTCCCAGATCTCTAAAAGTTTAAGTACAGCATTCTCCCCCTAAGATAGCATATGTTCTACCTGGAAAGGCCAACATTATATCTAAAGCTCCTCTGTGTGAATCACCATCTGCCCAGTCTTATAAACTTCTCAAGTCAGGAGTTCTGTGGTCTTAGCATCATTATCTAGCTCTCTTGCCAATGACTGAGGCATAAAACTAGGAATTTTCAGACTTTGGGGGCCTTTATTTTAGCCATGAAATAAAGAGGCTTGGAGAAGAATAAAGTAGTTCTGAATTCACCTTAATAATTAAGATTTGGGGTATCAAAGAAAGGCCCATTTTTTGAGTTATCTAAAAATGTCTTCTGAGAGGAGAAATGGATGGGCCAAAGCCAATTCTAGGTGACATCAAAGACCATTTGATAGCAAGCATCAATTTTTTTAAGATAACAAATCCCTGACTGGTTTAGGAATTATAGGCTTTTGGCCACAAATCCAATCCCAATGATTGGGAACCTCCCAATGATCGGTAGTCAGAAAAAATATCCTTACGAAGTGGTTGAGTAGTATTATCTGGCTTTGGCACCACTTGATGAGAGTTTAGTACTAGCCAGAGAGATTTATAGAAAAGAGATTGTTAGATAGATCTAAAACAAAGGAGCATGAAGTTGGGTATAAGTAGTGAGCCTTTCTGATAATGTCTGCAAAAGTGAGGTACATCCCAAATATTCATAAGCCCATGGTACAAATGTTTCAGAGTTGCTTTCCAAGGTTATTTCTGGAAACACTCAGTTATAAAGACTATCAAAGTTTTCGATAGGACTATGAAGTTCCTATCAAAGGTCTCCAGGTATTTTTTGGTGGAAATAGGAAACTTCCATCCTAGGTGTGATATAACAGTACGTCATATTTTTGGCTCTTGGGCCTTTTTTTGTGTTTGCCATCTAAAAAGTCACCATGAGGTTGAGGAAGCAACTGCTTCATTACAAACGACTGATACAGAAGAAAGCTGGGTGGCAACCAAAGAAAAATGGGCATAAAGCCGTCTATATCTGTTGATGCTAAAATTGGGTGCTATACTTGAGTCTCTTGCAGTATTTGGCCACATTTTCTTGAAACAGAGCAGAGTCTCCAATTAGAAGCAATATTTTTAGACACATGAGTCAGCTTTTAGCTAACTTATAAAAAAGTATTGATGAAACCCAGGGGGCAAGGGTCAATCTTATTGTCATTAAAACCAGTAGCAATACCTTAGGACAGCGGTCCCCAACCTTTTTGGCATCAGGAAGCAGTTTCATGGAAGATAATATTTCCACGGACCTGGGTGAAGGGGGAGGCAGAGCTCAGGTGGTGATGCGAGTGATGGGGAGCGGCAGATGAAGCTTCCCATCTTCATACAGATGAAGCTTCGCTCACTCACTGCTCACTGCTCACCTTCTGCTGTGTGCCCTTCCCCCTTCCTAACTTTCATGGAAGACAATTTTTCCATAGATGAGGGGGAGATAGGGAGGCGGCAGAGCTCTGTGGGCCAGTCCCTAACAGCTGGAGACCACAGCCTTCGGCCATGGAATTTCAAGAGGTCTCTGACGGTTTTGCTAATTTTAGTACAGAATTCCATTTTTTTTTTTTAATTTTCCAAAGATTGGGGATAATGTGGATAGTAAAGTTTCTGGATAGGTGGGCTTTACAAATTTCTTTAATGACAGTCCCAGGAAATGAGTGCCCCTCTTACCAGAGAGAAAGATTGGAATTCCCCAGGATGAGAACACAAAATCAAGCAATTTTTTCACTGCCTTGAGAGCCATAACTCTCTGGCAAGGAAAAGAGTCTGTCCATCCTGAGAAGAAGCAAACAATGATCATATTCAAAACCATTGTGGAGGATAATATGAAATCGTTTTGGAGATATTCAAAGGGAACCTGAACCATGGAGCTGTTGTTCATATTCTTATTATTTTTTCCTTCAGTTTCTCAGCTAGCAGATGACAATTGTTTGTCCCATGTCCTCTTTGCTTATAGTATCTGTAAGTGCCTAAAATAAGATGCCTGATTTTATTGACTAGGGTGGCAGTATCGAGTTGTTTTATCTTTAAGGCATTAGCCTGATTCTGATTTTGTCCTAAGCTCTTTGAAAATGTTTATCAAGGTGTTGGAGATCGGACAATGGAGATGTTTCCCTTTCTAATCTTTTCTTACATATCAAATTTCCTATTTCTAATGCAAGGTCATTCACAAAGATGAGGCAGGAGCCAAAATCACATCTGTGTCAGGGTCTACTCCTGAATGCAGTCCAAAGTTTTTGAAGGGTCTGTTCCGGGAAGCTGCAATGGATTGATTCATGCTTTCTTTGATTACAGGACAAAACTAAAGTCCAATCTATTTTCTCATGATAAACTTAAGGAATATGCTCCAGAAGAACTTCAATGTCTAGGGCTGTTGTAACCCCAAGACCACCCTCAGGCTTAAGCAGTCACTGGAAAAACTCACAGGATTCAGAAAAGCAGTCATATTCATGTTTACAGTTTATGACTACAAAAGGATACAGATTAATATCATCAGAAGAAAAAGATGTATGGTATGAAGTCCAGAAGAAACCAGGCACAAGCTTCCAGATGTCACCTCCCAGAGGAGCCAAATGGGGGCCAGTTTAATTCTCCCAGCAACACATGTGACAACACGGTGTGAAGTATTGCCAATCAGGGACACTCCCCTGAAACTTAGTATTATTATTGGGGGTCAGTTCTATCATTTCTGGATTTTAGAAAATATTTAGCCAATTATTTTAGTTCAGTCTGATAGGAGATCTTAAAAGCAATCGTGGAGATTTTGCCCTATATTGAAGGGGTTTACCTTTAAAAGGCAATTGGGTTTTAAAGGTTTCTCCTACCTAAGTCAATGACCTTTCTGGATGCTAAGGCCAGAAGTGAGGACATTATCCCAGACTTCTCCCTTTCCTCAACCTCCATATTCAATAAGTTTTCAGGAACTGAGTCCATTTCCTGTGGCAATGTTGTTCTGTTTACGGAGTAGTTTAATGCAAATATGTGGGGAAGGGAGAAATCTGTTTCTGTATGTTAAGATAACATAGTAAGCAGATGCCACACAAGAAGAAGGAAGTAGCGCATTGCCTAGCATGCATTTAAACAGGCATTTATTGATTACATGAGATTTGTACAGAAATATGTTTTTATAGAAGTGCCAGTTTCATTTGCTGAAGCTGACTGGTTCATAAAAAAGATCCAAAGAACACTTGGGTGCCTTTCATGTCTTTTTACTGAGGTTTTGTGTGTCTCCATTCATTGTTAATAGCAAAGAGGAAAAATTCTGGCACATTTTATCATTATGCAAATAAATGGACTGGCTTTTCAATAACTTTCTTAAGATAAATTGCTAATTTCCATTAAAAAAGAAAAGCCAGAGTCCTTTATAGAATGACCTTGGTCCCAAGCTGTTTTGCAAAAACAAATCTTTTCTATAGTTCATTTCTAGAACGTACATTTCTTCTGGTAGGCATTTCAGAAGTTGGCAGAATGTGTGTGCACATGCCCCCCCAATAAATAAATAGTCCCTAAAGCCACGGTAAAATATCCACCAGCTTTCTTCCCATTATCTGTGCTAAATCTAGGGAGGAGATGGGGTTTCTCTCCATAGAGTTTCTTCTAATGGCGTTGATCTTTAGAACAGCCTCATCTAGATCATTTGACCTCTTGTGCCACCAAAGCCCACAGCACCTCTTGCCATCTTCCTTTCCTCTTATTCCCACTCAGAATTGTATCTCTCAGCACCACCATTCCAGGCTGCTCCTGTGGCACTTCCAAAATTCCTCATGATGAGTCTGAATGACAGTTTTTTGGTATCAGGGATACATAAGGGACAAGGCAAGCAGCAGCAGGGCCAATACTCACTATGTTCCAAAAGACGAAGGCAACACTCACCAACCACCCATTGCTTGGTTGAAAGCTCAGAAAATAACTCCCTCTGTTACTGCCTTGGGCCAGCGTGGATGCTAACAAATAGCCCCTTCATACCTGCAAACCTTCCCAATAAAACCTTTTGACCTGCACCTCCTACCTTCTGAAAAAAATTGTCAAGAGATCCACAAGCTTCCCTCTCCACATACAAGGACAACAAGCCTAGCTGAATCAGGCAGATGTGAATCCCATCTCTGCCTCCCATGTCAGACACTCAGCCTGTCCTCTAGCATCATTCAGAGGAAAACATCTCAGGACCCCTTCTCTAGCACAGCTTTTTCTCAGTATTCCCCTCCTACCCCCCAGTTTTTCAGAAAAGGCACATAAATAAAATGGCAATATCGACAGCACTCTGGGCATACTAGGCATTTGGAGCCCTGTTAGGGTTGTTCTGAGCCAGAGACAACAGTCCCAGGTGCTGGCTGTCCCATGGCCTGAGGAAAGCATTTCAGATACACCTGTTTGGAAGCCCCACTTACGTGGTCTCCTCCTTACTTTCACCTTACGGTGGGCACTTATTTGAGAATATTGCCAGGCAAGGGACCATGTAGAATGAACTCTAAGTCATGGCATAAAATATCTGTAACATTTGTCCGTAAAAGGAATTACTAAAACAAATTGTTCTCAATTACGGAGTATTGATGGGAGGCACTCTCTATGCATGACGTCATTAGGTACACGCAACACCATGAGATAGCTGTCATTTTCCCCATTTCATAACCAAGACAATGCAAGCTGAAAGCTGCGCTAGAGGATTAAGGTCAAGCCAGGTCCATCTTTGACCACAAATCTAAAGCCTGGTCTTGTCCACTCTGTCACAGGTCATGCTGGGACATGGGCTGAGAGTCCTTCACTTACTACAAAAGCGGGTGACCCTGTAGCAGACCAGACAAACTGACCCAGTGTTTCCCAGTTGGGAAGTATTAGAACTCTTTTGTGAAGTGATGAAAAGAGAAATATTTTCTAAGTTAGGGCTTTTCTGATAGGTTTGGCAAGGGATAGAGACAAGTTTGTAAAAGGAAGTTCCATCTTCTTGCCTCTCTCATGCCAACAAGAAAACATATTGTTTATTTTATTTTGATGCTGAAAAGTGTCTGTAAATTCAGAGAGGGAAGAATTCGCCTCAGACTGTCTTCATATAATTCCCTTAGTTAATGGCAAAATACAGTGGTATGTTAATAAACATATTAAAGCTGGGGCTCAGGAGTGTAGGTATGGCATTTGCTTATTTCCCTGCTACAAATACTCCCACCATGCATTATTTCAAACTACTCATATAAATATTGTGAAAATGTAATAATAGGTTCTCATGAGCTCATGCCAGTGGGTTCCAACACCACCACTGCTTAAATCTATTGCAGAGAAAGAGCAGCTAGGAAATCCTAAGAATCCCAACAGCCTTACTAGGTGGACCCAAACCAAAGACCCTTTTATGATTTGAAACGTTTTATCTTGCTAAATACAAGCACCTCTAAAAGGAACAGCATATTAAGTTGTTATCAGCAATTGCCATTTCACAATAGTGGTTAGTAAACTGTTCTAAGGCTAGTGGCCACTGACTGGCAGGGGGTATTAAGTGACTTCAGGAACCACCACAGACATTGCCTGAAGGCTGAACAAGAAAGTGTATGTTTTGCACTCCTGTTCTTCAAATATATGTAATACTGTGGTGATTAATAATATTCAATTTTAGATTATAGCATTAATGAATTCTCAGTGGGTTTTTGTCATTCTGAATTCTCTCAGTAAACACGCGCACACACACACACACACACGCAGCCACTAATATGTGTGGATTGTGGGCCAGGCACGGGGAGAAGAAAATCTACAAAGGTCTTCATGTTGAAAAGTGTTTCTGAAGAATGGGGAACTGAAAAACATATAAATGATACCAGAAAGACACAATCAGCCAAATCCAGAATATGGGAAATTCTACTAGAGAAATGATCCTATTTCTTCAACAAACAACCAGCATTTTTAAAAAGTGGGAGAATATTAAAGGTTGAAAGAAACCAATAAACCAGTTGCAATGTACGGACTTGACTGGATCCTTAAACAGACAAAAAAGAACATTGTTGTGGCAACTGCGGACATTTAAACAACATCTGAGCACCAGATTATATCATGGAATTGTCACTATTTTGTTAGCTGGGATAATGGTTTTGCTGTTTCAGTCATGTTACAAAATGGCTGGGGGGTGGTAACAGACAGATGAAACTGCTAATAGTTTGGCAAATGTTAGCAAGCCCAGTGATGAGTACATAGGGATTCATTATGTTCTTCTCTCCACTTCTTTGTTTTCTGTCAAAATTTCAATTATAAGGTTTTTTTCTGAAGCAGGAAAAACTGATTGTTATATTTGAAAAAGCTGGGAATCACTCTCATAGAAATGATCCAAATAAGTAATTCAGAATAAGTGACAGAGAGCTAAGAGCATATCCCCAATATGACAATTTGATGTGATTTCAAAGAAAACAAAAAACAACGAGTCACAAAACATGGTTTCCAGTATGAACTGTGTCACTTACTTTACCCTCCCTGTACCTCAGGCAATTCTTCCTCTGTGAAAACAAGAAAATTGATAGCTACCCCTCTATTCAAATTCAATAGGCAGCAAACAAGCCTGTACCATCAAACCAGGCAAGTCACAAACTGGCTAAAACATGAAGTGCTGTCTGAATGGAAGGCATTGTTACTATAGCAGCACTTTCATCATCATCATCATCATTCCAATTTATTTAGTTATGGGAAAATGAAGACAAATAGACTCTGGAAATGTCCTGATGAAGGCAGTGTGGGTAACGGGCCTGCATGTTGGACGGAGAGGTGGTCAAACAGACAAGCACAGGGTTGGATGCTCTTCCCCTGGCTTGAGAGACCCAGAGATGGCCAGGAAGGTGGGGCCCTCTGGGCCAGGACTGCCTTCATTCATTCCTCCTTTTCTTCATTAGTTCATTCAAAAACACTTACTGAGCACCAACACTGTGCTGGCTCTGAGGATGACATGGAGCTCAAAGATGGGTGGGAGGGACAGCCACCTGCGAAGATGACGATAACACAATACAGCATTGTGGGAGCATGGGGCAGAGAGACCCAACCCCACCTCGGGGTGGGAAGGGGGAATATGAGGTAGGCTTCTTGGAGCTGTTTTTGTTCAAGGGAAAGAGAGAGAAAGAACCTTCCAGCAGAAGACCAGCATGACTAAGGACATGGAAGAGGTGCCTTAGGAATCCTCCATGTGGCAGCTGTGGTGTTTATTTGCCAGAGGCAGGAGGACATAAGGTTGAGGGGACCTGTCAAAGCTGAGACTGAGCAAGGTGGGAGAGGCCAGAAGCGGGAGGAGAGGCTAGGCAGGGTGAGGAGAGTGGAATCCTGAAGCGGGGGACCCACAGCAGTGGGAGGCTCCCAGGGGCTGCAGGGGGTGGGGCGGGAACTGCTGTGCTGCTCCCTGCATTCGGGCTCGTCTGCTTACAGGGCTCCAGGGTGACACTCCCCAAGTCAAGCTGAGAAAGCCCAAGGGACTGCTCAGGTGTAGGCCACTGGGCTGAGGGTGGCATAACAGCAGCAAACTTCAGCCAGAGATGTCACAGAGCAGTACATGGTGCTGAGTGCACATTAATCAGGGGCGCCCAGGATGATCAAACAGGAGCATCACTTCCAGCTCAGTTAAGAAAAATGCTAATTAAAAATATATATGTGTGTATATGTATATAAAATAAAGTCCAGATAACTCTCTACTGTCTCTTCAAGTCAAAAATCCATCTGTTCTTTGATTTGGGAGTGGTGAGTTGAGACACCCACCTCACCTGTGCAGCTGCAGAGCAAACGTCCTCCTTTGGCACTGAATCTAGCAGATGGCCCCAGGGCGCCCCTCCACGCTGCCAGCCTTCCCCTCCCAGCTCTTGTCTGGCTCACACGTCAGTCCTTCCCCTGCCCTATCAGAGGGTGGACCTCAGTGCTGCTGACTGATGTGGCTGCCCTCCCAGTAAAAGAGGCTGAGATACAGTGTATTGTTACAGAATCTTTTTATCTTCTCTTTCCACGGAGCTGGGGTCAGTCCACCCCGTGCAAAGCAGAGACAGGAGGAAACACTGTGAAGTGTGCATCTCTCAAACCAGAATCCTACAACCTCTAGGTTTGGGGCTGTCCCTGGATATATCCTCAATGGGCCCCCAGTTCTCTAAATAATTTTCTTTTAGCTTCATGTTTTTGTTTTAAACATATCTTTAAAAAAAATGAAATCACATGCTGGAGTCATCTTATCATTAAGCAGCATAATAGGATTGAACTTCCATGCTCACGTTTGTCCTTATGCCAATGGAAGGCCAAATTGTGTCAAGTCACTCCTCTGTGTAAACAAAGGTTTCCAAGTCATGTACATCAAAAAAACTTGTTGGAAGAACAGTCATCACATCTATTCCCCCATAGTGCATTTAATGTCTATTGAATGTACCTGCATTAAATAAAATTTGCGATACTCATCTTCTCTTGAAGTAAATAAGATACCTCTAAAGAATTTTTAAATCACATCTTCCTGAAACTGGCATTTGAGGTTGACACATTGACAGGTGTGATTGAGGTTGAGATCTGATTGTCTGGAATTAGCAAACACAACCCTGAATTTACCAATATCATTTGAACCAATATACTTAACTGTCTCCTTATCATTATAATTGTTGAAGTCAAAATAAAGAAATAAATATAAAAGTGAATCTCAGGCTGTACATTTTTACTGTGAAACCCAACAAGGTGGCTTCAGGAAGGCCCCATCATCTGTCAACAAGGGATGGTGGTCCTGTGTGCAGACTTTGGCGTTAACCCACAGAGGGCAAAGCCCTGCTCTGCCATTTCCCAGCGTGTGACTTCTCTATCTCGGCTCCTTCATCTGCCAAATGGGAATGCTAGCAAGCATAATACCTGCTGAATAGGGTTTTGTTTAAAGAAATAAGTGAGTAAATACATGTAAAGTTCTTAGACCGTGCCTAGCACATAGAGAGAGGGTAAAAAAAAAAGTTATGAAAATTGTTATGGTTTTAGTGAGCTATGGGCAACTTACGGCAACTTCTTCAAACCAGGGAGGACACATGACTGGTCACTCATGATCTGCGTTCTTCAGAGCTGCATGCTGGAGACAGGGGCCTTCCTGGAGGAAGTGGCCTATATCAACTTTGGGAGTGGTTTCCAACTACCCTCCTTGGCATTCAGGGGTACCTTGAGTTCCATGGCATGCTTTGGGTTGGTTCCACAGATGTTTTGATTTATTTCAAGTAATTTTTAAAACTATGAGAATCAACACAATCTGAAATGTGCTCTATGCTAAATTTGATATATTGAAGACAACCAATACTGCCTTATTAACTGCTTTGAGGCAGACCTTGGAGAAGAGCTTCTACTGCCAGATCTGTGGCTATATTTGAAAGTCTTATAAATGAGTCATTGAATATGATGGGTGTAGCTCTGAACTAATCTTTTTAAAATTCAAACATGCACAAGTAAAAATCAAAAAGTAAAACCAAAAATGTAGATATTATCTAATACTTAATGAGATACCAGGCAAGGTTGGTTCATTCATTCATTCATTCACTGAACATTTATTTTACACCTACAAGATGATAGGTTCTTCCCTAGACACTTATATATAGCCATGAACGAGATTCAGGCACATTTATTCAGCCTGCACAGAGCTATAATTAACATGCCATGACAAGTAAAATCAGAACACATTTTACCATGTTACTATCATAAAATTGATAAGCTTAGCATTTGTTATAAGCATGAGATGTTTATTGACTGACTTTATATTTATGGTAAGGAAGTGAGCTAGTTGTTAGATATTGTTGGCAATATAACTTTGAAACAAAAAGAGTCCTGCAAATCCTCTTTAATGATTTTTGATCAGCTTGATTGAAGAGAATCTTGAGACTGCAAGATAAGCTACTTATCTGTTAGAATCAGGATTTTCTTGATCTTGTATGTCCAAAAAAGATTATAGAAATAAATTGGATGTTGAGACTTGTATCAGACAGCAAATGTCAGCCACAATCATGATTTCCAATTTTTGAGTTCATCAAAATAGCCTCACTACTCTCTTTGACTGACTTTGTAATAATTAGGACAAAGTGTAAGCATGGCTTTATTCCATAAATCTATACTTCCAAAGTACTGCTTTTATGTGTTTTATGTATTGGGATACTGAGTAAAATTTTGCCTGGAAAAATAATTGTGCTCATGACATTTTTAAATTGCTGGCTTAAAAAAAAAAAAAAAAGCCAGCAGACTGAAGGAGAGAAGTTTTCATAAGAAATTAAAAAAGAACTAACAAAAACAGGGAGCTATCAGAGCTTCTAGCTACTAAAAGAGGAAAAGAATCAGAAACAGGAGAATCTCCTACGAGAATGCTATAAGGTTCCAGAACCTTTTTAATTCTCACAAGTTTTTTTATTTAAAAACAAAACAAAATGAAAAAAACCTCCAACCCCTTTCTCCTTGCCTTTTCTTAAGTATTAGGAATAGAACTCTTAAAGCAAAGAAAAACCATACAAAAAAATATAACCCTGAAAGCAAGGTCTATAGGTTTAGTTTAAGGAACTGCAAAGTAGAGAGCAGCTCCGGAGACTGTGTCTCACTTCCCTTCTGGAAATATGGTCAGCCCTGAGGGATCTGAATGGGAAGACTAAGTCATGCAACTAACCAGCCTCACCTGCACTCTCAGAGTGGTGGCAATCTTTTCCCTTATCCCCAGAGAGCTTTCTCTTTCTCCTGACTTATAACAGTTATAGCAAACATTCAACATGTTCCAAGTTCCCTGCTTTGCCCCAACCTTTCACAAAGTGCACCTAAGGCTGGGCATTATAATATCAGAAAGGAATGTGCAGTGGGTGAGAACATGTACTGCTGAGCCAGACTGCCTGGGTTTGAATGAAAACTCCATCATTTTGTTGTTGCATGACCTTGGGTGAGTTAATTAACCTGTCTTGGGCCTTGTTTTCCTTATCCATGAAATAAGATAATAACAACAGCTTTATCATAAGGTAGGTTAGTGATCTGATAGACGTAGAGCTGTTAGAAAAGGAGCTGGCACATAGTAAGTGCTCAATAAACATTAACAGACTGAACACAAAACATTGCCTCTCTTCTCTTCCATAATTACCAAAATGACAAAAGAAGTTTAAAAACAAATCCATAGCACTGGTGGAAAATCAAGAAAGGCACTAATTAGCACTATACAACCAGAATAATTTTCAGAAAGGTAAGAGGAAAAAGATTGGCAACAAAGCCCACAAAATTAAGGATTCACAAATCCAGCAGATGAAAAAGGAAATCTCTTTTTTAAAAAATGTACATTTTCCATTGGTACCCCAGAGAAACCTTGAAATCATGAGCATCAGGGGACAAAATAAGGGAAATTAATCACAGGGTAATGGGATGTTGTTCTAATTTCCAACTTTCAGAACAAGTTATTCCAGTGTTTACTTCAGAATGAATTTCAAATGTTGTCCCCTAAGTGAGCCACCACACCTATAATCTAGCACTCTAGGAGGCTGAGGGAGGAGCATTGGTTGAGGCCAGGAGCTTGAGACCAGTCTGAGCAAGAATGAGCCCTGTCTCTACAAAAAAATGGAAAAATTATCTGGGCATTGGTGGTCCCAGCTACTCATCAGGCTGAGGCAAGAGGATTGCTTGAGCCTAGGAGTTTGAGGTTGCAGTGAGCTATGATGACACCATTGCCCTCCAGCCGGGGTGGGTGACAGAGCAAGACTCTGTCTCAAAAAAAAAAAAAAAAAAAAAAAATTGTTTTCCCCTAAAATGAAAGTTCTAACCTTCAAGTTTTGACTTTTAAGTAAGTGTTAGGTCTAAGGAATCAGAGTAATATCCCAGATAAGTTATGGCTACGGCAGTGTTAGGGTAGCTCTAATTCCAGAAAATATGCTACATGCATACCTTAAATCCATGATTCTCAGGCATCGCCAGACAATGGAATCACCTGTGGAGCTTCTGAAACTAGTGAGGGCTAAGTTGAACCTCCAGAGGGTCTGGCCCAACAGCTTTGAAGTATAGCCTGAGCATTGGGGTTTTTAAAACTGCCCCAGGTGATTCTAGGTACAAACAAGATTAAGAATATGCTAATTAGAAGCCAACTATCAGTAATTCCTGCTACCCACAAAACTTAACAGAAATGGGGTAGCTAGTAGGCTGAACTATATTAAATTTTCCAATATTCAACCATTTTTTAACCTACAAACATGAAAATTCCATATGTTTTTTTGACTACTGAAAATTGGAGAAAAGGAGATCTTTGTTATAAAGTGGGTAGAAAGTTTAGCAACATTGTCACTTGCAGTAATGTAGAAAATAAAAATGTACACAACCCAGCCTGGTGTGATAGCACACGCCTGTGGTCCCAGCTATTCTGGAGGTGGGAGGATTGCTTTAGCCTAGTAGTTCAAGTCCAGCCTGGGCAATATAGTGAGATCCCATCTCTACAAAAAATATATATATGTACCAAATGAACTGGGTGGTCTAGTTGAACAAGCAAAGTGCTTATAGTAGTTATAGCAAATTGTAAGAGGGAAGAGATGTACTAAAGGAAGGACTGTTACACATGAAGAAGCTTTGAGAGTTCTCAACCTTGCTAGACAGCAAAGCATGCTAAAATTGAGAACTGACTTCTGAGCAAAGATCAAATCCAGGGCACTGCAAGGAAAGCATCACATAAAGATGAAGCTGAGGATATGGCTGTAAAAAATTGTTAAAATCTCAGAGTAATAAAAGGTGGTAAAAAATTAAAAACTAAAAGGCGATACTTCAGCATACCATTCAGTCAGAAAAAGATCCCCTAATGATTTTAAAAGTGTTCCTAACAGATACTCTGAAATAAATAATAGGGCTTCTAAGAAGCTTGCAGATGTTGTCCCTCAGGAAAATCCCAAGGTAGAGAAGTGCTTATTTCAAAGAGATTTGTGAGTGTAACTTTTGTCTAATGGACTTGGGAATCAGTAATATTCCCAGAACATCCACAAAGGTTTTAAAGGAATTATATGAACAGAAACACACCATCTTGGACTGAGAGACAGAGACAGTAGAAAATGAAGAGAGACTTTTGGATCCTCAAAATTCTGTCAGGAAACAGGCTAAAGAAATGACTCAGCCACAGCCACATGCTACCTTTCAGGAAAAAAGAAAGGTGACTCATAAGATGGAAACAAGCGGCTGGAGGGAAGACTGAAAACATGGAGAATAAGTCTCAGAATGAGTAGGACTGAGTCCTAATCAAGGAACCACAAACAATCACTTGACTGGGTTTCAGGATGTCTATGGACCAGTGACTACTTTGTGCCTCTTATGTTCTCCTTTCTTGCACTGGAATTTCTACATCACTTATCCTATTCCTGTCTCACCATTGCATGCCGTGTTTGTCTGGGGAGGAGGGAGAGTTGGAGATAACTTGTCTCTTTAATGCTCAGGTCTTTAAAGCAAGAGGACCTATATTCAAGGAGTTATGGTTATACCTAAGGAGCCACGTAAAGTTTCCTTTGAACTGGAGGCTGACGGGATCCAGGACTTTGAGCTGGTGCTGTAAGGGAATGAGCCTTGTGGTACTTTGGGAGGGGTAAGTGTATTTTGCATCTGGGAGGAAAGTAGAGTAAATAATTTGTAGCCAGTGGGTAGATCATGATGGTTTAAATATTTGTCCATAAAATATTTGCTATTTCTCCCTTCCAAAGGAATATGTCCTCCTTTTGACTGCAGTCTGGACTTAGTGACATAGTGAATAGGATAAAGCAGAAGTGACAGTGCCCAACTTCAGAGAAGGTCATAAAAAGCACTTGTTTTCTCCTTACTCACTCGTGGCTAACTCACTCTGCGCGAACATTTAAACAGTCTATGGTGAGGCCCACGTGGCATCCTACCAACAGGTCGTGAGGAGCTGGGGCCTCCTGGCAGGAGTCACGTGAGGGAGCCACCTTGGAGGTGGGTCCTTCGGCCCCAGCAGTCAGCTTTCAGATGACTGCAAGCCCTGCTGACACCCCTACTGCAGCCAAGGGAGACTCTGAGCCGGAACCACTCAGATTCCTGACCACAGAACTCTGAGATAATAAATACTTATTGTATTAAACTACCAAGTTCTAAGATAATTTATTATGCATCAATAAGTAACTAATCAAGGAAGTAGCAATACAGATCCTACAGATGTTAAAACTTCCATGTGGAAATAGTATAACAACTTCATATCAACAAATATGAATACTTAGATGAATTGGACAAATTCTTTAAAAAATACAACTTACCAAAGCTCATACACACAAAAAATAAAATTTGTATAGCCTTATGTTTATTAAAGTTGAATTCATAATCAAAACTTTTATAACAAAAAAGAATGATACATCACAACCCAAGTAGAGTTTATCCGAAGAATACAAGGTAGATTTAATATTTAAAAATGAATCAATATAATTCACCATATTAACAGAATAAAAGGGAAAAAATATGATCATCTCAATAGAGGCAGGAAACTTCTTTGGCAGCGTTCAACAATCATTCATTTTTTAAAACTTTTCACAAAATACGGACAGAAGAGAACTTCTTCAATCTGATAAAGGGAATCTTTGCAAAGCCTAAAGGTAATGCCATACTTGATGGCAAAACTGGAAATAAGGCAGGTACATTTGTTCTCATTACTTATATTCAACATTGTACTAGAGATCCTAACCAGCGCAAAGATAAAAAGTGAAAGTCATACAAATGGGAAAGGAAGAGATTAAATAGTCTTTATGTATGAGCTGATCATTTATGTAGAAAATCCAGAGAAATCTACACAAGCTAGGAGAACTAAAAATTAAATTTATCACAGCTGCAGAATATGTCACAAAACCAATTGTTTATCTATATACTAGCAGCAAATGATTGCAAAATAAAATTTTTAAATAATTACACTTTTTGCATCAAAAAACAACAAATACTCAAGAATTAATTTAACAAAAGACATGCAAGACCTTGGCAATGAAAACTACAAGACATTGCTGAGACAAACTACAGAAAATGTAAATAAATCAAAATACAATGCTCATAAATTAGAAGAGTATGTTGTTAAGATATCAAATCTCTCCAATTTGACCAACAGATTCAATAAAATCCCAATTAAAATCCCATCAACATTTTTTTGTATAATTTCAAAACTTCATTCTAAAATTTATATGGAAGTACAAAGGTCCTAGCAAAAGCAACATGGAAAAGAAAAACAATGTTGGATGATTCATACTCTTTTATTTCAAGAGCTACTATGAAGCTACAGTAATTAAGACTAGTATTGGCTAGAAGAAAGACAAATTGATCAATGAAACAAAATAGAGAAAATGGAAATAGACCCATACATTTACCAATAAAAGTACCAGGAATTCAAAGGAAATCTTGTCAACAAATGGTACTGGAACTAGACAAACATATGAAAAAATAAACATCAAATTCTACCTTAAACCAAATACAAAAAGTAATGCTATAGATTTGACCATAAGTGCTTAAACTATGAATTTTCTAGAAGAAAACATAGGACTATATCTTTGTAAACTTGTAGCAGGAAAGCATCCTAGAGAGTACACAAAAAAGATTAAACATAAAAGAAAACAAGTTAATAAATTAGACACCATCAAACAAATATTTTATTCATCAAAAGATACTTTTATTTTTTTCTTATTTAATTTAATTTTTATTTGCTTATTTATTTTTATTTCAGAATATGTTTTCGTTACATGGATTGCTTTTGTATTGCTTGAGGCAAAGTTATAAGAGTGCCCATCCACCCAGATAGTGTAATTATACCTGTTAGATATGATTTCACCCATCCCCTCCTAAAAGATACTTTTAAAGAAATGAAATAGAAACCCACAGACGTGTATAAATAGTTTCAATGTACATATCTGAAAAAAGACTTTTATCCAGAATATGGAAAGAATCCCTAGAAATAAGTAATGAAAATGAGCTCCCCAATGTAAAAATTGGGCAAAAGATTTGAACAGACATTCTACAAAACAAAATGTATAAATTTCAATGATGAAAATATATTTATCATAATTAGTCATCAGGGAAATCCAAATTAAAAATCACAATAACTATGATTAAATACAACCTATGACTAAAATGGCTAAAATGGACAAGACTGACATTACCAAATGTTGGTGAGGATATGGACAACTGGAATTTTCATACACTACTGATGCAAATCAAAAATGGTTCCACCACTTTGGAAAATGATTTGTTAGCTTCTTATAACATGAAACATGCACCTACCCTCTGACATAGCAATCCCAACCAAGAGAAATAAAATGTATGTCCATAAAAAGACCTGTATGAGAATTTTATAGCAACTTTATTCACAATTGATAAAAACTGGACACAACCCAAATGTCCATCAACAAGAGAATGGATAAATGGTGGTGTATAGCTACAATGAAATACTATACAATGAGAAAAAAAAAACCACTACTATATGTAATGTAACTACATAAATGAATCTCACAGACATTATGTTGAGTGAAAGAAGCCAGACACAAAAAAGTTCGTGCCATATGGTTCAAGAACAAACAAAATTATTGTAAGGCAATCGAAATCAGAACAGTAGCTGTGAAAGGGAGGGCGAGAATTGACCAGAAAGTGGCAGGAGGGAAATTCTGTATTTTACATGAGTACAGGTATTTTAAAACCTATCAAATTATACCTTAAAGATCTTTTTATTTCATGGCATGTACATTTTCCCCAAGTTAATAAAACATAGAAAGGAGTAGAAAATTGAATATGATGTGCTGAGCTAAGTCAAAAAGTCAAATAAAAAATCAAATTTAAATTAAAATAGGCCAGGCGTGGTGGCTCACGCTTATAATCCCAACACTTTGGGAGGCTGAGGTGGGAGGATCACTTGAGGCCAGGATTTGGAAACCAGCCTGGGCAATATAGCCAGACCGTGTCTCTACAAAAAAAAAAAAAAAAAAAATTTTTTTTTAATTAACTGGGCATATCAGCACTTGCCCAGAGGCTGAAGCAGGAAGATCACTTGAGCCCAGGGATTTGAGGCTACAGTGAGCTATGATCATACCACTGCATTCCAGCCTAAGCAACAGAGTAAGACCTTGTATCTAAAAATTAATTAATTAGTTAATTAATTAAAATAATGAGTGAGAAAGCTATAAGCTCAAAAACAGCAAAAATATTTTAAATAGAAAGAAGAAATTAATAAAGATAATTGAAAAATAATGAATTGTTTTAAATAGCCTGAATGAACTTTAAAAAGACAACTTTTGACACATATAATTAAGGGGAAAAAGCTAAATGAGGATGACTATACAACTGCAGCTATACAGGAAATTTTAAAGATTATAAATATATATTATATATAAAATTTACCACTAAATTTGGAAGTATAGATCAAAAGGCTATTTGCTAGGAAAATATAAACTACTAAAATTGTTTTTAAAAGAATATAAGCCTGGGTTAGATCAATAACCATAGAAGAAGTAGAAAATATAATTGAAAGAAAAACTACCCTCCTAAAAAGGCACTAGAATCAGACAGTTTTAAAGATAACTTCTATAGAAATTTTCAAAGACAGATAGTTTCTTTGTTATTTTAACTCTTCAAGAGTTAACTCTACCTTAAGTAGAGGTAATACTATCCAATTCATTCCATAAATCAGGGATAATTATGATACTAAAGCTGAACATGGGTAGCACAAAAAGAAGACACTCAAACCAATAAAATTTCAATGAAACAAAATAATAAAATATTTAACCCACCATACTCATACGCCATGGTCATTATGATCATGTTGAGTTTATTTTGAAAACACAAGGGTGACTAAAACAAAATCTAGTAATGCAAATTATTGCATTAATAGCGTAAAAAGAAACCTTTCCTGTCATCTCAATAGATGATAAAAGGCATTAATAAAATTCCATATCCATTTTTAATTTAAAATACTCTTAGAAAAGTAGAAATTTAAATAAACTTTTTCATTATTTGAAGCACATCCAGCAGAAATCTACAACAAACATCATGCTTGATGGTGAAGCATTTGAAAATTTCCCACTCAAGTAAAAAAAAAATAAAATAAAATGCTCATTAATATTGTTTCTAGTCATTATCATTTTTACATCCTTGCCAAAGGAATAAGACAAGAAAAACAAAAGTATAAATATTGGCTAATAGAATACTAAATTTTAATTGCCTCTAAATAATATGATTTTTTATCCAGAAAATCCAAAAGAGTTAACTGAAAGACTGTTACAGCTAGTAAAAACAAGGCCAGTAAATTAATCTGATAAAACTTATATGCAAAAATCAAGACTCAAGTTTTTTAACTTCCAGTCCGTATCATACCTACAAACTTATCTGTATTCACATTCAACTTTACTTCTCTCTGTTCAACTTTAGAAAACACTGCAAGCAGTTTTTCAAAATAGTTATATTAATATACACTTCCACCAGCAGTGTAAGAGAATTTCAGTAAGGAAATTTCACTTCTTCCACATACTTGCCAGTGCTTGGTACTTTCAGTGTGTTTAGTTTTATCAATTGTAGTATGTGTATAGTGATAGATACTGACTGTGGATTTAATTTGCAATCCCCTGACTGCAAATTATTATGCACTTATTCATGTTTACCGAGCCATTTGTCTACCCTCTTTTGTAAAGTGCCTTTTCAAGGTATTTGCCTTTTCAAGGTATTTCAAGGCCAGTAAATTAATCTGATAAAACTTATATGCAAAAATCAAGACTCAAGTTTTTTAACTTCCAGTCCGTATCATACCTACAAACTTATCTGTATTCACATTCAACTTTACTTCTCTCTGTTCAACTTTAGAAAACACTGCAAGCAGTTTTTCAAAATAGTTATATTAATATACACTTCCACCAGCAGTGTAAGAGAATTTCAGTAAGGAAATTTCACTTCTTCCACATACTTGCCAGTGCTTGGTACTTTCAGTGTGTTTAGTTTTATCAATTGTAGTATGTGTATAGTGATAGATACTGACTGTGGATTTAATTTGCAATCCCCTGACTGCAAATTATTATGCACTTATTCATGTTTACCGAGCCATTTGTCTACCCTCTTTTGTAAAGTGCCTTTTCAAGGTATTTGCCCATTTTTTATTGGGCTCTCTGTCTTTTTCTTATTGATGTATAGTTCTTTATGTACACTGGATATGAGTTCTTTATTAGACATAAGTATGATAAATATTTTCTCTCACTTTGTGGTTTGCCTCTTCACTCTGTTAATAATGTCTCTTGATAAAGAGAGGCTCTTGATTTTAACGTAGGTCAATTTATCATTTTTTTTAATGTTTAGTAGCTTTTGTTCCCTATTGAAGAAATATCTGCCTACATCCAGATCATGAAGACATTATCCTAAATTGTCTTCAAAAAGCCTCATTATTTTACCTACTATGTATCTGTAATTGATTTTTAAAATTGGTATACAAGAAATCTAGAGTTAATTTTTATATGGTTATCCAATTGGCCCAGCATTATTTATAGAAAAAATTTATTTTTCTTATTCAAGATTGTATTGGCTATTCTCAGCTAACCTAGTACATTTTTACTTCTCATTATGTCCTGAAACCACTGGGATGGTCTCCCAAACTTCCTAAACACCAAAGGCAATGGATAGTTTCTCACTTTGACCTTACTTAATTTTTCTTCCATCATTTTATACTCTTAGCCTTTGGCTCCTTAAATCTTCCTTTCCCTTATCTTCCAGGACAGCATGTTTTTCTTTTTCTTTCTCTTTTTCTCCCTCTTTTCTGCTCCTTTCCAGTCACTCAGTCTTCTCCCTTAGGATCCCGTCCTCCATCTTCTCTTTGCTTCTGTTTTCAGGAACTCATATTCTTCCTAAGTGATCTTGTTCAGACCCACACTTTTAGCTCCCTCTATTAATGGACAGCTCCCAGATGTTATTCCAGTCCAAGTTTCTAATTCTCAAGTGCAGGCAAGCATACTGAAATTAAATATACCCAAAACCAAATTTATTAATCTCATCCCAAAAAGTCCAGTAAATTATCCAGATAAAACTTAGCTGCAAAAATCGAAAGACTATTAATCAGAACCCCTTTAACATCCAGTCCCACAACATCTACAAATGCCTTAAAACTTCCCCACTAGGCCAGGCACAGTGGCTCACACTTGTAATCCTAGCACTTTGGGAGGCCGAAGCAAGAGGATTGCCTGAGGCCAAGAGTTCAAGACCATCCTGAGCAAGAGTGAGACCCTCTCTACCAAAAAAAAATAAAAAATTAGCCGGGCGTGATGGCACGCATGTGTAGCCCCACCTACTCACGAGGCTGAGGCAAGAGGATCGCTTGAGCCCAGGAGTTTGAGGTTGCTGTGAGCTATGATGACACTACTACACTCTAGCCCCGGTGACAGAGTGACACGCTGTCTCTAAAACAAGCACACACCAAAAAAACTTCCCTACAATGTCTTCATTTTTCTTATATCCCCTATAGCTAAAAATTTACCACTGTACTCAATTGCCAGAAACCTTGAAATCTCCTTCAATTACCTCTTCCAGCTTATTAGTCACCAGGTTCTGTTTACTTGACTTACTAAGCATCTTTGAATCATTTAGCAGTGAAAGAGCCAATGTCTTGGGGTCAGCTGAGTCCCATGCTCAGGAATAAAAACTGAGGGCCACAGCTCAGGAGTTGCAGCAAATGACTTAAAGCAAAGGGAACCTGGAGAGTTGTCATTCTGGGAGTTAAAAGGAGGGAGGAAACTGTGAGGGAAGCACTGTCCTTCACAATGAGCCCCAGGGAAGGGGGGACCCCAGGGCTGGAGTGGCTGCTGCTGGCAGCTGAGTTCCTGGACTTCTGACGATGACAGAGGAGAGTAGGACAAGCTGCTCTGGGCCTGAGAGGGAGATCCAGAGCTGAGCTGGGGTGAGGTCGATATGCAACCTACACCCATGACCTCAGCAGCTCTGAAATGGACCAACCCAAAGAGAGAAGCTAAGGTCCTTTCTTTTCCTTTCCTCCCCGTCAGCAGGAAGATTCATATTCCTTTTATTGTCCTAAGCTGAAATGACTTGGAGCACAGCCGGTCAGCCAGGAAAATAGCCAGAAGAAACTTTTTCGTAAGAGACCAGCAGGAGTGACACAAAGTCCACGGGCTTTCTGCCCAAAAGGGCGATCCTTCAAAGAAGTGAGTCTCTCGTTTAGGCAAAAGTATAGACTCCTAAAACCCATTTATGTGGCTTGTTTCTGTTCCATCTTGTACTTAAGAGTGTCTGGATAACTCTACCCAGTGAATAAGAAGCCCATTGTATCCCCTTAGGGGATTCTGCACCTCCGGAGGATACATTATCCTGGAAATCAAATTAAATACCCATTCGCACAGAGCTCATCTCGCATGTCGCTGAGGGCTAGGTACAGCAGCAGAGGACGAAGACGCCGCCAGGCCTACGTTTTGCAAGGAAATGGATTTTAAGCATCAAGTTCAGTTTCAACACTTGGAAATCATCCATCTTGATGAGGAAATGAAATCAGCTGATCTTTTACTTTGCTCATTTGAAGACGAGACATTTCTCTGCGGCAGATAATAGGCTTGTGACCCCAAGGACACCTGCTCTCTCTTCACCCTCTCTGCAGCCGTGAGCTCTGAGCTGCAGACGTGAGCATGAAGGAAGAGGGGCTTCCTTAATGTGCAAGGTCAAGGATGGATGGTCTGAGCCAATAGCAGGGTCAGAGATACGGGGAACCCCAAATGGCAGTTAATTTTAATTTTAATTGGCCTTGGCATACCCTGGATGACTTCCTGGGCAATAAATCCATCCTCCTAATTATTAGCTTAATTAACCTAATTATCAGTTGGGCTAATATTTAAGTTAGCTGGTATTCTCTAAGTAGCACACAGTGCACAGGGCCCCATAAGCATGCAGAGCCAGGAAGGCTGGGCTGAGAGCACACTGAAGAGTAATTGGGAGTTGACAGACACTGCCACTCGGAACATCAGGCACACTGCTGACCTGGTGTAAACTGGCTAAACGGCGTTCTGGGTCAGCCAGGCCTGCAGGACCCTTAGCCCTGAACTGCAGTGGACTCTCTCCTCCCCAAGCTCTATGACTCAGCTCAGTGACGCCTCCTGCTGGCAGCCTTCTTCCTGAGCTTCCTGAGCCCTGTTGGTGTTTCAATAGCATCCAGCACATCGACTCACAGGGGAAGCCACTCTATAAATGTTTGATAAAGAAGTGAGTCAATTACCCTGTGCTTAGCACTTTCTACATTTAAAGTAGTAGCTTGGTGGGTTTTTTTTGTTTGTTTTTTGTTTTTTTTATTTATCACTCCCAGTACTGCAAACCCCTTGAGGACAGAAAACACTCATTTGTATATCCCCAATATTAACAGTACAAGGCATAGAAAAGGCACTTAACAAATGGAGGCAGAGCCCACGTATTCCCACCCCGGGAAACTGACTTTTTTGTTAAGTAAGCTAACTTTTTGTGTAAATATTTCTGGTTTATAAAGGCTTTCATATGTCTTATTATTGCTTATCCTCACAGGGGCTGGGGACGGGGTGGGGGGGACTATAATTTAGCTACTTTCATTAGTCTCATTGTACTGATGAGAAAACTAAAGTTCATGAGGTTACACGGCCTACCCGTGATCACATCATAGGTGAAGCAAGAGCTCTAGCTGGGCTCCCTGACTCTAAATCTATACTCAGGTATTTTCTAATCAACAGCCAAAGTTTGTTCTCACCTCTACCTCCAAGTCCTATCTCCAAGGAGTACTCTCCTCTCAACTGGTTATGAATTAATGTCCATTCCGGGGTTAGCTCCTTGCGGTTTAAGAGTTAGGATAAAGCACATACAGAGGTGTTTGCCTTTCAAGATGACACTACTGGAAAATTGATGTCCAGAAGAGAATGACCTTCAAATGCAAGAATTTCAGACATCAGGCTAGGTGAGGACAAGGTGGAGAATGACTACAGGCAGTAACCTGGGAGACCCACGTTAGCCATTTGTTATGTATGTTCTGTAAAATGGCATTATTAGTCATTTATTGCTGCATAACAAATGCTCCCAAACTGAACAGCTTACAACAGTACATTTACTATTGCACACAGTTTCTGAGCTTCAGGACTCTGGGAGCAGCTTAGCTTGGAGGTTCTAGTTCAGGGTCTCTCATGAGGTTCCAGTCTAGGGCTAGGGCTGCAGTCAGCTGAAGGCTTGCCTGCGGATGGAGGATCCACTTCCAAGGTGGCTCACTCACCAGGGATGCTGGTTGTTGGTAGGAGGTCTCAGTTCTTCCCCACTGGGGCCTCTCCGTGGGCTACTTGAGTGTCCTCAGGACATGCTGGCTGGCTTCTCTCAGAGTGTATGATGCAAGAGACAGTAAGTGATGGGATTCAGGACACAACTTGGCATTTGAGAAAACTGAAGAAATATGAAGGTGTCTCTGACTTTCCTCTTCCCCCTTTTCCCTGGAGAGACCATAAAAGAATTCTCTGCCCTTCCTCTCTGAAATAGGTCATAAGGCCCCCATCCCCTCTCCACACCCAAAGGGAAGAAACGTCCTTATCCTCAAAGACACTGAGATGCCAAGAAGAAGCTGAACAAATAGGCCCTGCTAAGTTCCCCCAAATTTACTGCCATTAGAGCATAGCTTTATATCCTCCAGTCATGTTTCTTTACAACTATCCACTTCTTCATCAAACTTAGTATTAAAAAAAGTACAAGTTTACCTGCTTCTTTAGGTCTTCATTTCTGAAGGCTCCTATGTCACATAAAACTTATATTAAATAAATTTATTTGCTTTTCTCTTGTTAGCCTATCTTTTTTCATAGGATCCTCAGTCATGAACTTTGCAATGGGTGAGGAAAAGATATTACTTTTTCTCCCTTACATAAGTCAGAAGTCACAATGTCTTTTCTGACATAGCCTTGTGTCTTAGTCCGTTTTGCGTTGCTATAAAGGAATACCTGAAACTGGGTAATTAATAAAGGAAAATGGTTTATTTGGCTCACAGTTCTGTGGGCTGAAAGGCTGGGCATTTGGTGAAAGCCTCAGGCTGCTTCCACTCACGGCAGAATGTAAAAGGGAGTGGGTGTGTACAGAGATCACATGGTGAGAGAGGAAGCAAGACAGAGTGGTGGGGAGGTGCCCAGCACTTTTTAACAATCAGTTCTGCAGAAAACTAACAGCGTGAGAACCCACTCATGACCATGAGGACAGCACCAAGCCATTGATGAGGGATCTGCCCCATGGCCCAAACACCTCCCATTGGACCCCACCTGCAACACTGGGGATCACATTTCAACATGAGATTTGGAAGGGACAAACATCTAAACCATTGCACTTGGAAGTCACACTTCCTCATTTGCACGACACCCTGTTGGTTACAAGGTCAGCCTTACGCACTGTAGAATACATTCAAGGCACACAGGAGGTGGATCTCACGGGGTCCATCCTGGAGGTGGCTGCCACAACACCAAGAGGTTGCTCTGAATGGCAGTTTTGCTTTGCCCCTAAATTTGATTCACTGATGGCTCCACCATGAAATAACAATTTTGATTTTTTATGTGTTTTAAGCATGCAGACCTTCAGCAAGACAGCAAATTCAAGATTGCCAAAAATGCAAAGTTAGGTCCTCTACCCTGAGGAAGACATGAGCGGTCAGGATCACAAAGCTGGTTTCCAAAAGAGCTCAGAAGAGAGAAAGAAGGCAGGAGAGCCACCTGGCCTCTACATTCCCCAAGGCCTCAAATTAGACTTTGGATCCTGTCTCCAAATAAAATGACTCATACAGTTCCAAAGGTACAGGAGTGAAGAGAGAAGGCATTCATTGTCCAACCTTCAACTTGAGCCCCATGATTACACAACACTGCCTGTAGTAGAGAATGGCTGTGAATGAATATTTTTCTAGATTTTGTGGCTATTAAAATACATTACATTTCATTTCTTCTGTAAACAGTTTTAATTTACAAAATGTCAACATTTAAAATATTCCACAATTTTTATGATTCTCATTTTTTAAATTGCTTCTTTTATTTTAAACTATGAGAAACCTCAAAAAACTAAAGTGGCCCTAGTCTATTAGCATCTAAGAGGCTCTTCTCTCAACCCCTCGACTCCCTGTCTCATTTTTTTCCTTTGGGCAAATGAGGGTTGAGCCAGGTCCAGCATCCCCTTGAGCACTAGAACCACAGTTGTCAATGCTTACTTGTCAGTGTTCTGTGCCCTGAATGCTCCTTTAGTTAAGGAGGGAAGTAAGTATAAAGGTCAATGCTGACCACCACATCAGCACTCCCACCAAACTGTGGTCAACCAAGTAGGGATGTGAAGAGGGAGAAAAAGATAGGGACTATTTTTCAGGATTTTTTTTTTCTTTATACACAAAGTCACATTGAGACTGGCTTCTGGTTTGAAATAAAATGAAGCCCCAAATACCTCTCTGGGAGTTCAACTTTAGTCCATGGTCCTGCTCAGCCTAAGCCCCCAACTTCCCCCAGAGCAGGGCCCTCACCCACAAGCGGACCTGCTCCGGAAAGGCTGTATTTAGATGCTTCGTCTTAGAAACTGGGCCACAGAAGGATCGGCTGTTTGTTTTTGTTTGTTTCTTGTCCCCACTAGACTCTGCAGAGAATCACGGTGGCAGCCCTGGGCTGGGACGCCACTGCTGCGGTGCAGGGAGGCAGGTATCACAGCAGCGATTGCAGGTGATGTTGGCGTTCTGCCAAAAACACCGACAAATAGACTCTGTCAAAAGGCAAAATTACAACAAATTTAGTTTAAAGATCTTAACTGACTTTCATTGGCAACTCTAGAATCAGGCAACACCTTGTTCTATAAAATAGAATGAGTGTTCCAATGAGTTGAGCAGAGGAATTTGGCTTTATAGACAATAAAGGGCTGAGGAAAGCATAAATAGGTAACAAAAAATGGATTGGTTGTTCCAAAGTTACTTTCCTTGTAAAGGTTAAACCAGAAGAAACTGCATTATCATGCCGGCTAAAACTGGCCTGTTGGGGATTTGCTATTATCTCTGTTTATTCTGACTTCTTGGAAGGTCAGATAAAGTTAGTTTCAGCTTGGTGGCCTGGGACTTCAGCATGGGTGACTCCATTTTGGTGTTGTCTCTTGGGCCTAGTGCAGGAGCTCAGTCCAAACCCGTGGCCTCCTATAAATTTTCCTTAACATTTCCTTGGGCTGCGGAGGGTGGTATGGCCAGGTGAATGAATGAGGGCAGAACCTCTGCTCTCCCACCCTTCTGAGCTGCCTCCTGACTTTGGGCAAGACCAGTAACCCTGACTTGCTTTATTTCAGACCCTTCCCCTCTCCCTTCTATCCAGTGAGTCCCCAGTGATCAAATATCCTTGCCCCCAAGCAAGGACACTGTTCTCGTTACCCCTGGCATTCAGCAAAGTTCCCTTCCTGGGTATCAAATACCTGGGAGGATACAAACTTCCCACCAGCTGGCGCTGCAGAGTGTAGCCACCCAAGAACCTGACAGTGGGATGCAGGTTGCAAATTCAGCTGTACCAAAAAAAAAAAAAAAAACACAACTAACTGCTATTCCCTGCTACCCAGAGAGAGGCCCACATGCACCCACAGCAGGCAGCATTGTTCTGGGTTCTTGTAGTAACTGAAAGGGAAACTTTCACAATGTCCAGAGCACTTGATGTCCTGCAAATGGAGGAGAATGTCCTCAAATTCCTTGCAGCAGGAACCCTCTTGTGTGGCATCAACCTCAACTTCCAAATGGAACAGTAAGTACATCACAAAAGGAAAAGTGATGGCATCTACTTCATTAATCCTAAGGGGACATGGGAGAAGCTCCTGCTGGCAGTTTGTGCCGTTGTTGCCATCGAAAACCCTGCTGATGTCAGCGTCCTATCCTCCAGGAACACCGGCCAGGGAGCTGTGCTGACGTTTGCTGCTGCCGTCGGAGCCATTCCTATTGCTGGCTGCCTGACTCACGGAGCCCTCACTAACCAGATCCAGGCAGATTCCAGGACCACGTCTTCTGGTGGTTACCGATCCCAGGGCTGACCACCAGTCTCCCACAGAGGTGTCTTACGTTAACCTGCCTACCATTGCTCTGTGCAACACAGATTCTCCTCTGCTCTATGTGCACTTCACCATGCCTTGCAATAAGGGAGCTCCTTCAGTGGGTCTGATGTGGATGCTGGCCCGGGAAGTTCTGCACATGCGTGGCACCATCTCCCGTGAACACCGTGGGAGGTCATGCCTGATCTCTACTTCTACAGGGATCCTGAAGATAGTGAAAAGGAAGAGCAGGCTGCTGCTGAAAAGGCTGTGGCCAAGGAGGAATTTCAGGGAGAATGGACTGCTCCAGCGCCTGAGTGCACTGCTCCCCAACCAGAGGGTGCAGATGGTCTGCAGGCGTGCAGCTGCCTCTGCCTACTCGGCAGTTGCCCACTGAAGACTGGAGCGCTCGGCCTGCCACGGAAGCCTGGTCTGCAGCTCCCGCTGCTCAGGCCGCCGCTGAATGGGTAGGAACTAACTCAGCTGCTCTTCCACAGGCTCTTAAGCAAGATGGAAATAAGGTAGATGGAAAATAAACATCAGTTTCTTAAGGAAAAAAAAAGAAAGAAACAAAACCAACACCATGGCAGCTGAAGCCTTCTGCCCTGGGGTGATTTGCCTCAAACCCTGGGAATGGTACAAGTCTGGCCTTGGTTTTTCCCTGCTTTTCCTTCTAGGAGAGTGTCTGCATAAGAAGAGAGAGTCATCCGGCAACCAAGGATGGAGATAGCATCCTGTTGAAGATCTGTCCTTTGTTGTAATGTCACCTGAAACCATCCAGAGAGGTAGAGCTAAGTGGAACTTTTTAATGTTGATATGTGATTAACAACAAAAGAATTCTTGCTATTTTAGGAGCCCACGAAGACCAGTGGGAGAGGTTAACAGTAGGCAGATTCCAGCTCAGTGTAGCACATCCTGCCTCAAGAGGTGGTGAACTCCCTGTCACTGGAGGTATTCAAGCAACAATCTGTCGAAAATGTCAGACAAACTTCAAATAAAAAATAAATTTCAGGAGACTAGAAAACCAGTTGAGGTTTGTTGTTGTTGTTGTTGTTGTTGTTGTTTTGAGACAGGATCTTGCTCTGTCACCCCTGGTAGAGTATAGTGGCGTCATCATAGCTCACTGTAGCCTCAAACTCCTGGGCTCAAGCAATCTTCCTGCCTCAGCCTCCTGAGTAGTTGGGCCTACAGGAGTGCACTACCATGCCTGGCTAGTTTTTTCTATTTTTAGTAGAGACGGGGTCTTGCTCTTGCTCAGGCTGGTCTCGAACTCCTGACTTCAAAGATTCCTCCTGCCTCGGCCTCCCAGAATGCTAGGATTACAGGTGTGAGCCACCGCTCCCCGACCAAGAATTTTTTTTAATGGAGTTGAAGAATTATATAATTGCAGAAATACAGAGACTTGAGCAAGGGGGTTCTTGCTCTATCAAAGTTCCAAGTCCCAGGAGCTGATCTGTCCTCTAGTTTTCCCCCAACTTCAGAAAGCTTCAGGTCTGGAAGGAGTAAGACAGCGTCCCTATCACAGGGCCCTCAAGGAGGGTGGGCTGAGGGAAGGCTTGGGCCTCTTCCATTCTAAGCACCTGTGATTTGACAAGGAAATAAAACACCCAGGAGATAAGGAAAATACTCCAAATCATTCCCAGAGTGAATATTTAACAAAATTGGAGTCTGATTTTTTTAAAATAAGGCATCAGTGGCTCTTTTTAAGCAACAAAGAGCCGGTTTTATGCAAATTTCCCCTCAGGGCTTTCATTAAGATGTTAAAATCTTTCTTGTCACAATATGTACCTTATTACAATGAGTCATAGTGTTTCTCTATTCTCTTGCTGAGACATCTTAGTAAGATAAACTCTGAGCACAGGACCTAACTCTCTTTTTAAGTGAAAACCCCTTATTGAGAGTTCTAAGGAAAGGGTCGGGAGATAGGAAATTTAGAAAAAGAGAAGAAAAGAAAAAGGGCCTTCCAGCATGGTGAAATCAGCAGGTGGAACTAGAAACATTCTGAGGAAGAGATTGGGTGATTCCTATTGGACCAGTAAGTATCTCTGGTGATAGGAACATGCTAGAACCGTTCTGTTTCTCCCGGTGAGGTCACATAAGCCCTTTAAAGACAGCCCTTCTTCCCTCTCCATTCAGTCTTTAGCGCCTTTCTCTGGGCCACGTGTAAGTGACTGAACAGTCAGTCACAAATGCTGTTTTTCCTTTGCAGAGACTCATTCTGTGGCCCTGGAATGGAAAAGGCGTTCTCGGGAAAGTGAACGCCATGCATAACGCCGTGGTTATGGGGTGTAAGGTTCAAAAGGGAAGAGCAGTGGTCGTTTCCACTGAGGGTGGAGCAGGCTTCAGAAGAGACATTCCTTTAGACCAGGAGTCTAACTTTCCATAAAGGGCCAGAAAGTAAACATTTTAAGCTTTGAGGGAGGGCTACGGGGTCTCTGTCGCAATCGCTCAACTCGACTCTCTCTTGGAGCACAAAATGAGCGGATGTGTTCCAGTTAAATTTTATTTACGGACACTGGAGTTTGTATTTCATAGCATTGTCACGTTTTATCAAAAAAAGGATTCTTTTCCAACTAGTTCAAAATGTAAAATCCATCCTCAGCTAAGGGGTCATATAGAAGCAGGCAGCAGACTGTTTCCCGCCCCCGCACTGGACCCCAGCAGCTGCAGGATGGAGGCTCTCCGCGTGCTGCGTGATCCAGAGCCGCTCTGCTGGCGCGGGAGGCGCTTCGCAGACGCCGGCTCGGCCGACTCCTCGCTCCTGGGAGGTTCCCCTCACAGCTCAGGCTTCTTTTGCCGCTTGACCCCAAATGCAATATTCCAGCGAGAATGCCACATATGAGCGTTCAAAAGTGCTTCTATTCTGCCTGTTGGAGTGTGATTAAAGTGTGCAGGAGGCGAGGTAGGGAGGCAGAAGCCCTTCAAGGAGACAGAGCCTGGTTATAAAGTAATGCTTTAAGAATCATTTTAAGGTTTGTTGGTGCTAAGTATGCATCAGGGAAGAGGGGTGTGGCAGCGAACAGAGTGGGTTAGAAAGGAATGCCGCAGAGCCCTATCTCTCAGGAGTGGCCTGGCTGGAAAAGGTGGTCACAGGAAAATAAACACCACCTACGTAACTCCATGGGTGTGGGTGGGGGTCTCGTTCGTTCGTGTCACAGGAGGGAGAGCCGGGGGAGTTGTTCCCTTTGGAACTAGACCAGAAGAGCTGCAGGGGGAGTTAGGAGAGCGGGTTTCCTCTGACGAGAACTCGCCACATCTTTAGCTGAGACGCGTCACCCTGAGGAAGAGCCCGCGCCTTTTGGAGATGCCTCCTCACAGCCCACCACAACAAAATGCCTGCCCTAAGAAAACGTTCGGAGAACATGTATTCATAGAATGTAGATCTCAAGAAGTAACTGAGGTTGTATTGGGTCGTGTGTTAGCTCAGACCCAGGAGTTTGAATCCCAGCTTCGCTCACAATTTACCGGCTGCGTCACCTTGGGCGAGTCCCTGAACTTTGTGTGTATCAGTTTTCTCCAGAGATCGTACCGCTGCGCACGCTGTTGAGGAGATTAAGTGAGATGATCTTCACGAAGGACACAGCGCAGCGCATGAGGAAAATGAAGGCCTAATGGAAGCTGGCCTGCGCCGCCTCACAACCACCAGCACGGCCGACAGACTCTTCCGCCATTTTCAACAGTACACATGGCGTCTAAGCAGTTATGCTCAAAGGACCTTGCATTCTGTACTTGTCTCTTCCATGTGTCTGAATAACTCTCAGTTTGTGGTCAATGGTTTTATGATATGCTTTTGAACTGATAAGGTTCAGGTTACCTACCCTCTCCTGGACATGTGAGTATTCTGGTCTCGATTATCATAAACAATGTTACCATAAACATCTGCATAAAAGTAGATTCCAGTTTATATGTAATAATTTCCTTGACTTACAGAAGGGGAGACATGGGCTCGAAGCATATACTCAGATGAGAGTTACTTATCCAGGTCTGTTCTCCAGAATATTAACATGGATACTAGAGATGTGAGACAATACCTGTCTGCAGAGAAATGCACCAGCATTGAGTTTTATGACTTTGGCTTGTTTTTGCTAATAGGTATGAGGTAGGAGCTCATAGCTGCTTTATCTTTCTTTTCTTTTCTTTTTTAAAATTAATTAGACATGAGATGATTCTCTTCCTCATTAACTTTACTATTACATTTGCTATTTGTTCACATTCTCCAACCATGGTTTCAGTGGACACATGGTTTTGTCTCTTGTAGATGTGTATAGGCTCTTTATACATTTTGAATCCAGAACTTTCTCTATCTTATCTGTGATGGGCATTTCCCATTTATTTTCTTTATATCTGAGTTTTGTTGTTTTTCATGAAGTTTTAATTCTGTGTGGCTCTTAACCTGACATCCTTATTACTGACAGTGTTATGATTTAAGCAAGGAAGAAATTAATTCCCCTCCATAGTTGCATAAGATTCTATTTCTTTTCTTTCTTTTTTTAACATTGTAGCCCTAATCCACCTAGATGTAAATTATAGATCTGAATTTTTCTCTACATTGCTTCTAGTGATCCTAACACAGCATACAATTATTTGTTTTCCTGTGGTTCCTTCCCTTTTCCTGTGGTTCCTACTTCCCTTGTCACATATTTTTAAAATATTTCTTTCTTTAGAGTCTATTTCTGGAATCTCCATTATCTCCCGATGACCTGTATCCTGTTTTAGCCAGTTCTATAGCATCTTAGTAATGGTCACTATGAAACAAAAAATACTTGCTAGAGCAAGTTTCTAGCAAACCAATCCAGTACCTGGTATACAGAAGAGGCTCGTTAAATGTTTACAGAAGGAATGAACATACAATGATCTCCAAATTATCTTTATTCCTATATATTATAATTTACAATAACTTCTATTTAATTCTGTGGAGTCCTTTCACTGTTAATTTATTAGGACCAAGTCTGTAAGACAACTTGGAGAATACTGTCATCTGCAGCTGTGGTCCCCAACCCAATACCTCTTCTATATTTACAGCAGCTCCCCATCGCTTGCATCACCACCGCCTCCCCCCACCCCACCCCTTCCCCCCCACCACCCCATCCTTGGAAAAATTGTCTTCCATGAAACCAGTCCCTAGTGTAAAAAAGGTTGGGGACTGCTAATCTGCAGCACTTAGGCTTGTCATTCAGGAGAAGGTTTTCCTTTCTCCTTATTGGAGTCTAGGAGTATAGATACGTGGTATTGTATTTAAGGTTCTTATCATCTCTACTCGAATCCTCCTTGCCAGATCTTGGCTACTTGAAATTAGCTGAGAAATTGTATTTCTCTTCCCTATATTTACTTGAGATATCCTTTCTTTGACTTTAAAACTTTGGTACTATTTACTAAAATGTTTTCTGATCATTTTTCTCTGGTAATTAATCTTGAAAGGGACTCCATACAGATTAAATTCTGTATTAAAAAAACTCCAGGAAACCTTCTGTTATTATGCCTTTACTTACCGTTTCCATATTTGGTGAGCTTTCCTGCTTCTCATTTTCCATAGAGCGAATCTTTCTATTTTGCTGGCCTGCTGTTTTTTTCATGCATTACAATTATCTATTTATTTCATCCTTCTTTGGTTTTGTTTAATTTTTCAACTTATCTTAAATCTCACTAATTTGTTGTTTCAGTGTCAATTCTAATTTTCATTTCTAACAATATTCAATTTTTTCCATGACATCTATTATGCAACTCTAGTCTCAACCTTCTTGTGTTTTTTAATTATTATTAATCTTTAAATCTTCTTTCACTTTTTTTCTGGGTGTATTTTCTCTATTTCCTCAAATCTGACTTGTTTATATGTTTGTTTCATTTCAGTCACTATTCATGTTTTCCCAGGCTTTTACAGCTTTAATATTTTTTTTTTGCTGCAAAACTTATATTAATAAATTTGGGTAACTTTAGGAGAGAGGGAGCACAGGAACCTTCAAACAATGTTGAAATGTGCCTTTGCCTGGCTGAAGACAGGTCTGAGCAGTAAGTCATAGGTGACCAAAAGAGGAGAAGGGTTAATTGACCTAGAGATTCTTGGAAAAGAGGAAACCAGAAGATCATTCCAACAGTAGGTTTGAGGGACAAGGGCAGGCCTGGAGCATCCCCAGGTTGGGCAGGGCAAAAGGAGAAGAGTGGACACACACTCTGTGTCTATGGTTCAGGGAAGTCTCAGGCTTCAAACAGACCTGCAAGGCAAGCACAGGAAGATAACCGGCTTCAAAGAAAGGGACAGAAATTTGGGGAACTTTCTGGAGGACTGATGAGCTGAATTTATGGTGCTATGTAAACATAGAAAGCTCCATGGGAAGAGTTTAGCAAGAGGTTATGATCTATCCTACTCTACAGCCAATTAAAAGTTAGAAATGGAGCCCAACTGCCGTTGGTGTCTAAGCTGATGTATCAGGTAATTAGGATGGTTGCAAGGTTTAGTGAATAGGACAAGGGTGCAGATCCCACTGGGGCTAACATCTCCTCTGCATGTTGCGGGGGGCGAGCTCGTAGTTACTAGGAGCAAACAGGGTTCTGGTGGATTGCTGTGTACATCACAGGAAGCAGGAGATGGGAGACAATGGGTGTGGAATCCAGAAAGCCAGTTTGGCCGGTAAAACATTATCAATGAGTTTCCTGCTCTGCCCAGATGAAAAGTCCCCATAGCCAGTGATAAGAGTAGCTGTCAGCTCCCCGGGTCTGGGGAGTATGACTTGGCCACCACCCTGGCTGTTTAGTGCTGAACAAACGTCTGAGCTCATATCCTTCTCCCAAGTAGACTTTGCTTCTGGGATGAGAATTCACCATCCATTAGGAGCTTTCTAGTCTCCTGTGTGTTTAGCTTTGTTTTATTTTTGTGACCTCCTAGAGTAGAACTAACAATGTGCAGAATCTGTCAGAGATAGATTTGGGTTTAATTTTGGGAAGAAGCCTTCCAAGGATAGGGTGGGCGGCTTCAGGTAGTGCTAAGTTCCCTGTGCCCAGGTGCTGGTGGGAAGGCTGTAGATGAGGCTGGGAGTGTAAATTGTTGGACAGACCACCTTTAAGAACACTTCCAATGCCAAGATCCTGTGAGATTAGGTGACACAAGGCAACTTCCAGTTCTTCATCTGGAGGGAGAGACAGCTTTTTCTGAGTCGTGACCAGAACCCTCAGGAGGAAGTCAGGGACTCGAAGTCACACCTTGCTTCTGCCATGTCTTACAGGTTGCATGACCTGAAATAGATCCTTTCACTTTCTCGAGACTGTAAAATAATGGGTTTACATCTATCTTAACCTCAATCTCTAAGTGCTACTGACTGTACCTCTAAAATCTTTTTCCTTCCTGCTGGACCTTAGTCATTTCTCAGCCAGACCATTCCAAGAGCTTCCTAATGAGATCTCTGGGGTTCCTCACAGTTCCACCTACTATCCATCCTCCACTTGGCCTGCAGAGTGATCTCTCTAAAATGCAAAGCAGATCACGTCACTCCCTTGCCTAAAACTGTTCAGAGGCTCCCTGGCGCATTCATGGTAAAGGTCAGACTCCTCAATACAGCCCACCAGACTCCCCAGCTGGCCAGCTGGCTGTAGACACCTTGATAGCTGGGACCACAAGTAGCTCATTCCGGCATGCCCAGCACCTAGCACAATGCCTGACACGTAAAAAAGCAGCATGAATATTAGCTGAGTGATGAATAAATAAATTTCCTGCCATCCCTGATATGATCCTGTCTTTCAGCCCAAATCAACAGCTTCTCTAAAGCACAATGCCTATTACACCTGTATTCTGAAATGTTCTTCTTAACCTCCTAGACACCGGCCCCGGGGGTCGTTTCCCTAAATACCCACAAGACCCCACTCTGCCTTTTCTAAGATTTCAGAACATGTAAATTGTATACTGTTCAGAAACTGAGCATGGCTTTTGAAAGGGCAGCAGACTTTGATGGTATCTGCAAAAGAGCCTCAGGATGCCCCAGGAAACAAAGGTCACTGCCCCAGTCTGAAGCAAGTAATCGCTCCCTCCTGCCCGAGGCTCCTGGGGGCTCCCCATTCTCTGAGAAACACGGAGAGCTCCAGCTTCTCTTAGGAGGGAGGGAACAAAGCCACACTCTCCTCCTACCATGTCCACCAAAAAGTGGCAAGTAAGATTTAAAAGGCACAAAGGGCGAGAGAAGGGGATGGCGTTAGAGGCTGAGGTCAGCGTGGAGGTGTGTGCTGGGCTCCTAATGAGAGAGGAGAGCCCTGCCAGGTAGGCAGGCGTGGGCAGGAAGGCGGTGAGAGGTTGGCAATTTATTGGGAGGCAGGAAAACTGCTGAATTTGACACTAGTAAACGGAGGATGTCAGTTCGACATCTGTTCCTGATACCTCAGCAACTAATTATTTCTCTGTGCATTGCGGTGGGCTGGCTGGAAGAGCCCAGGGGCAGGCGCAGTCCTGTCAATATGGCTGAGTTTGACTGGCAAAATTAATAAGTAAATAAATAAACACAACCCGCAGCCACCGAAACAATAAATAACCCGCAAACAGCCTTCCTCACTCCAGAGGATCAATGGCACTCTGTGCCAGAAGGGCAGGGAGAGCGGGAGAGGCAGGCGCGGGGGAGGACGCAGAGCCCCCGTTCCTGTCGTCCTCAGGGTCTCCCTTCCCTGGGGGCTTCCCGGAGCACGAGCCCCCGTCTCTGGGCCTCTTATTCCACATCTGTTGAAAATCTCATCCTCTGTCGGCCCACACCTTCCTCACTATCGCCATCTGTGAGGACTAGAGGGACCAAGAACATTTTTAAAAGGAAGCTTTTCTACCCAATGTCTCCCATGGGACTTGATGGCAGTGAATTTGCAAGTTTCTTTGGGAAGCCCCTTCTGCATCCCCTTCCCTCTTTCAACTCCCAATCTCTGCTTCCCCCCCTGCCCCTCACCTCTCCTGGAGCTCCAGCAAGGCAAAACGTTTGGCCAATTTCTTCAGACACCATTATCAATTTACACTGTGTAGCTGGTTTTCCTATCTTTTTCTCCAGACTGGTCAAGGATCTTTTCTGTAACTCTGGGGCCTGGAGCATAGGTGGAGTCCAGTGTGTTTGAGGGACAGAGGAAGGGAGGGAGGAGAGGTGATGATGGCAGGAATGAGTGAATGTTAGTAGCAATGTGTTACCCCTCCAGGACCCCATGAAGAGACAATGCTTAATTCAAAGATGCTGACTGGGGCCGGGCGCGGTGGCTCACGCCTGTAATCCCAGCACTTTGGGAGGCTGAGGCGAAAGGATTGCTTGAGGCCGGGAGTTCAATTCCAGTCTGAGCAAGAATGAGACTCTGTTTTATAAAAAAAAAAAAAAGAAAGAAAGAAAGATTAGCCAGGCATGGTCATGCACACCTGCAGTCCCAGCTACTTGGGAGGCTGAGTCAGGAGAATTGCTGAGCCCAGGAGTTTGAGGTTGCTGTGAGCTATGGTGATGCCATTGCACTCTAGCCAGGATGAGAGAGCGATATCCTGGCCCCCCAAAAAAGATTCTAAGTAGGGTAGGGAAATGAAGACCACACCTGCGTCCTTGGAACTGTCCAACCCAGAGAAAGAAGTCAAAACCCTGGAAGGTTGGGAAGGAGAGAGGCTGTGACCTGCAGTCTGAGAAGAAGCAGGTCAAAGGACATGATTGCATTGAGTGCTCTAGTCAAGAGGGCCAGGGTGTAGCTGAGAAGAGAGAAGAACCCTGGGTGCAGTAAATGTGAGAAGGCACAAAGGGCTGTGGGTCTAAACTCCACAGTCAGCCGTGCTGTATGTCCTGGCCAAGTGCCATCACCCTCAGGGATTCAGTGTCCCGGTCTGTAGAATGGGAATAGGAGAACCTCCTTCCTTGAGGGTAAATGTCAAATAGAAAAATGGAGCTTTCTCCACTCTGCATCCAAGTCCTTTCCAAGATGCACATCTGACCACGTTGCCTCTGTGAAAACCCTGTTATAACTCCCATAGCACTTAGAGAAAAGCCCAAGCTCCCCAACACAGCTCCCAAAGTCCCCACAGCCCAGCAGGGGTGGGAGACCTGCAGCCTCAAGACCACATGTGGCCCTCTGGATCTCCAAGTGCAGCCCCTTGACAGAATCCAAACTTCACAGAATAAATCCGTTTATTAAAAGCATTTGTTCCGTAAAATTTGGATTCAGTCAAAAGGCTACCCTCAAGGATCCAGAAGGCAGCAGGTTCCCCACCCTGCCCATCTTTCCAGCTTCACCTCACTCCTCATTTTTGCTCAGGCACACAGACCTTTGTCAATGCCTCAACTTGACTTGCTCCCCCAAAGAGCCTGCTCATTTGGTTGCTGGAATTTCCTTCCCTTCCATCTTCACATACTTGCTTCTACTCGGCTTCCAGATCTCAGGGCAAACGGTGACTCCTCGGGAAAGTCTGCCCTGACCTCCCTGACTGGTTTGAATCCTCTCATAACAGAGGAAACCTGAAGCCTACCACGTCTCACCTCCTCCACCACCACCAGCCGGTCCAAGCCCTGGTCACCTCTCCTCTGGGCTCCTGCAGCCGCCCACTGTCTCCACTCTTGCCCCCCACAGTCTGTCACACTGCAGCCTCGGAGCCTCTGTGCAGCCCAGAGTCTTGCCCCAGATCTCTGCGCGGTCCTCTCTCAGTTCTTCCAGTTCTCTGCTCAAGAGTCATCCCGTCAGAGGGACTGTCCCACCCAAAGTACCACCCAGGCACACTCTGGCCACTTACACTGCTTTATTTTTATTTTTATTTTTTTTTGAGACAGAGTCTCACTCTGTTGCCCGGGCTAGAGTGAGTGCCGTGGCGTCAGTCTAGCTCACAGCAACCTCAAACTCCTGGGCTTAAGCGATCCTACTGCCTCAGCCTCCCGAGTAGCTGGGACTACAGGCATGCGCCACCATGCCCGGCTAATTTTTTGTATATATATATTTTAGTTGTCCATATAATTTCTTTCTATTTTTAGTAGAGACGGGGTCTCACTCTTGCTCAGGCTGGTCTCGAACTCCTGACCTCGAGCGATCCACCCGCCTCGGCCTCCCAGAGTGCTAGGATTACAGGCGTGAGCCACCGCGCCCGGCCAACACTGCTTTATTTTTATCATAGCATTTATTACTACCTGAAATTACAGTGTATGTTTATTTCGAAATTATGTTTCTTTGGACTTGAACATAAGTTTCAGGAGGTCTGGATTTTGCCTTGTTTGCTGCTATATCTGCAGCTCCTGGAACAGTACCTGCCATATACAATATATCTTCAGAATACTATAACTTCTTTCTTTTTTAGAAACAGGGTCTCACTCTGTTGCCCAGGCTGGTCTTGAACTCCTGGGTTCAAGCAATCTTGCATCAGCCTCCCAAGTAGCTGGAACTACAGGCATGTGCCACCATGTCCAGCTAATTTTTTATTTTTATTTTTATTTTTATTTTTTTTAGAGATGGGGTCTTGCTATGTTGCCCATGTTGGATTGCAGTGACTATTGATAGGTGCAATCATAGCTCACTGCGGCCTCGGCCTCCTGGGCTCAGGCGATTCTCCTGCCTCAGCCTCCTGAGCAGCTTGCACTACAGGCGCACACCACTGCGCCCAGCTCTAAATTATTTTTGGCAGTAATATCACAGTGGCATTTGACTGTTTAATTTTTTGCCACTCGCACTGAACTCTAGTCTTAATCAGGGTGGGGACTGTATCATCATTTACTCCCCATCATATCCTAGGGCTCAGTAACCTGCCTGTTACATAGTAGGCACCTGGTAAACACTGAATAAATGCACATGTAAGAAAATGAATGAATAGAAATAGAAAATTATAAAGCAAACGCCAACATGAGGTCATGTTGTGAAGATGATGGTTAGATTCAGTCATATTACCTGGTTATACGTGCTAACACCAGGCAGCGCTGGTGTGGATAATTTAAAGTCTGCTCTCTCCTGGCTCAATTTTCTCTATTGCTTTTCTCAAGGATTTTTGGAAGGAGGGACACGTTCTCCCACCTCTCCAATTTCTCCTACACTTTTAGTTCAGGCCCACAAACTCAGTAGTTAGGTTTCCTAGCTTGTTTCCAGCACAATTAATCATTTTCCCCAATTCAGTGCTCAGAATAACTTCACATAAATATTGCCATTTTGTACACCGGTAGCAGAGGGACATTTCTATCTCATTTGCAGACAGTCTGCAAGCCCAACTCATGGCAAATACTCCCCCGTCTCATGCCCCGCAAATTCTATGCAAGAGGTTTAGAAGACACCAGGGAAGAACAGCACCTGAGTACAGGTTGACGGTGTGTGATGCCGTAAACTTCATGGCCACATATTCGAGAAGACAGAGATAAGGTACTGGCACCTCTGCCACTCTGAGAAAACACAGTCATTCCCAATGCAGGGATATAAAACTTTATAGTACCCAGCTGTCTCAGGGCACAATAATTCACTTTCCAAGGGAATCCATCAAAACCCAGTCACAGTTTATTTTATAACAGCATTTGGATTCAATGTGGTGATTCAAATTACTATGAACCCCCCAGAATTGGTCTAGGGCTCAAAGAAGTCAGGAAACAGACACCTAAACAAACAAAAATGTCAATAGCCATAGTTCTGAACCTCATCCGTTTTCTGCCAAGACCTTGGTCAATACATTTTGATCCATCCAAGGTCTGTCTCTAGAAAAGCACAGGAAAAACTGATAGAAGTGTTGCAAGATCATCCTTTTAGAATGATTTCTGTGGTGTTCTTCTAATTTCACATTTTAAGGCCTTAAAATAAGACCACTATTACTCAACCTCCCTTCCCAATATTTCCTAGTGATAACCAGACAGCACTGACCCATGGATTTGTACGAAGAGTATGGGGTTGGAAGACCCATTTATTAATCATGTGACATAGGGCAAGGTATTTAATCATTCTGAAACTCTGTTTCCTCCTCTATAAAATCAGGATGATGAATCCTGCCTCATAAAACTATGAGAATTAAGTGAGATCATCTAGGTGGCTCCTAATAGCTGCTCAGTAAATAGTTGCTTCCTCTTCTGAGACACCATCTCAATTAACTGCTGTCATCAGTATCAGCCCCAGTCTAGTTGGCTGGCATGGACTCTTGCTTCTGTTTGGTAAATTTCTTTCTATATTTCTTATGTGTTTATTGTAACTTCAAACTAGATTGTAAACTCTTTGGGACCAGGTGCAGTGGCTCACACCTATAATCCCAGCAACTCCAGAGGCTGAGGCAGAAGGATCACTTGAGGCCAGGGGTTAGAGAACAGCTTGGGCAACATAGCTAGATCCCATCTCTATAGCTGGGCATGGTAGCACACACTTGTAGTCACTGGGAGGCTGAAGAAGGATTGCTTGAGCCCAGGAGTTTGAGGCTACAGTGAGCTGTGACAGCACCACTATACTCTATCTGGGTGACAGAGCAAGACCTGGTCTTTGAGGACAGGAACTGCCCCCTTCCCTTTCTTTTGTAAATCATGTTTCCCAATATCAATCTTGATCTGTGTACAAGACAAATTCAGTGCTCTTTTGACTGGGTGGACTTATAAATGATTTGCATGGTGACATTCAGAGGGAAAGTGCTGTTTTGAGACTGAGGGGAGAGCTTAAAGGCTGAGTCTCGAGTATTGGTCTTTTATACTTTGCAAGCAATAGGGAAGGTCCTGTCCCAGAAGAAGGAATTCTTAATTCTCAGATAGCAAGAATTTTCTCCATTGTCCTGAAAAGGCAGCTGTTTTGCTTTACCTTATTTTGCATTGCTGTGTTGTATTTTGTTTTGTTATTGTTGGTAACCTAAATATCATCAGGGAGTAATAACCCAAACCTCCATAAGATCTGAATCTAGAGATAGGGGTGTAGAGGTCAGATATAGGGTTGCCAGATTTAGCAAATGAAATTACAGGACATTCATTTACATTTGAATTTCAGATAAACAACAAATAATTTTATAATAAAGTACATTCATTCAATATTTGAGGCATACTTATACTAAAAAATTATTTATTGTCTGGCTGAAATTCAAATTTAGTGGACATTTTGTATTTTACCTGGCAACTCTATTCAGGCAGGGGCAACCACAAAACAGCTTACTAGAGAGGAGAGAGAAAAAACAAAGAAACAAAAAATTCCTTCAAACTGAAATTCCAATATACATAAAGCAATCAAGAGCTAATACAGACATTTAGCAAAGCAGCTGAACATAAATTCACTTTAGATGAAATTAATTTTATACAACAGTTGGGCAGACTTTTAAGTGTGGTATCTTCAGTATGTTCTTAGGGAAAAGTGAAGCCACAACTTCCATATTGAAAACAATAAGAAATTATAAAATTAGGCAGCAATAAAACATGAATAATATGATAACATGGAGAACCCATTAGAAATCCCAGAAATTAAAGAAAAATATCATTGAATTCTAAAAATTCAGTACCTCAAATTTTAGATTGGATGCTGTTAAAGATTTTATAATCTATAAGATGAAACCAAGAAATTCACCTAGAATCCAGTGTGTGTAGGGGTGTGTGTGTGTGTGTGTGTGTGTATACATACACACCTATATTTACTATGTATATGTGAATGTTTATGTATATATAGAGAGAAATATATTTCAAATGTAGTTAAGAGACAAGAAGAAACAATTGAGAGAGAGGTCTTAATATTTATCTAATTCCAGGAAAAGAGAATGAAAGGAATGGCAGAGAATCAATATTTAAAGAGAAAATTGCTGAAACTTCTCCAAAATTAGATAAAGAGATGAGTCTTTAAGTGGAAAGTGTATTGTAAGTATCCAGCAAGAAAAATAAAAATAAATCTACTTACATACACATTAAGGAATAACAAGGATCGTGCGGAAATGTTTACAATTACCCAGACACCAAGATACAACAATTAGACTAACAGCAGACCTCTCATCCAGAATACCAGATGCAAAAGGACAATAGAATAGCACATCAAAGTGTTTGAAGAAAATAAATGTTAACCTAGATTGAGATTTGCTGTTAGCATCAAAGACCTAATAACAGAGGCTAAGACAAATTAAATAAAGGATTCATTCTCTCACATCACAAGGCGTGGAAGTGGCAGCCCTGGGGTGCTGTGGGACATTACGATTGTTCTCTGCCTTCCTTGGCTTGTAGCTTCTCTTCTCATTGTCTCATGAAGGTTCATGTGTCCAAGGAAAAAGGACAAGGACAAAAATGTGACCCTCTTAGCAAAGTCAGCCCCCTTTAGAAAGATTCCCTCACCCCGGTGTTGCTGCTTACATCCCATTGGCCACTCCCTGCTATGAAAGAGTCTGGAAAATGTAGTCATTCTGCTGAGCATGACACTGCCCCCAATAAAATCATGTTCAAGTTCTGTTTCTAAGGAAGATAGAGAACAGGGATATGCGGTGGGTGCCAGCAGTCACTGCCGCAGCTATTATTTAAGAGTGAAGGCAAAACAAAGACATTTGTCAATATTAAAAATACTAAAATAATTTAACATCCACAAACCTTCACTAAATGCACTATCAAAAATTTACTTCCTTGAGAAATAAAATAAAGCCAGAGGGATGACCACAGGAAGCAATGGCGAACACAGAAATGTACAAAGCACTGTGGTGAGTGCAATTGCAATTTGCTGTAAAAAGGATAAATGTTTTTGTTTGGTTGTTAAAGGGTAAAATTAAAACTCCAAATAAAAATTATAAGATAGTGAAAACATTGAAATGTGGCAAGATGTTAAGATGTTCCAAAGTTGGTGGTGAGTATTTAAATTCTATATTATTCTCTATATTTGTCTGTAAGTTTGGAACCTTTCATAATTTGAAAAATAAATAGAGGCAATACTTACACAGAGACTTAAATCTTCTGTATGCCAAAAGATCCCACAGTTAAAAGATGGGAGAGAAAGACCAGAGGGTAAAACTCTTGCAATATATGCAACAGAAAAAAATCAATATCTAGAATAGAGAGAGTTATTATACATCAATAGAGAAAAGCTAAAATCCAATGAGAGAAGAAGAAAAGGATATAAATGAGATTTTATAGAAGAAGAAATACAAATGGCTAACAAATATTTTTTAAACGCTTAACCTTGTAATCCGGGAAATTCAATTTAAACCAACAATAAGGTGTTATTTTTTACTCACTAGAGAAGTAAAAATGTAGAAAATTGAAAATACTAAGCCTTGGCAAGAGAATGGGGAATGGCTATTCTTGGATTCTGTTGACAAAGTTTGACAAAGCAAGTTTGACAAAACTTGCTTGGATTAAAATTTGGTAATACTTTAAGTTTTTAAATATCCGTACTATTAGGTCCATAGTTATACATTTAGAAATATATTCTATGAAAATCATTGCATGTGTGCACTGGAATATATGGATACAGGTAATCATTGCAGCATTTTAAAAAATAGCCCAGGGGGGATATTAAGCAGCATTTATTATTTCATAATTGCAAAAAATTGGAACTAAATGTCCAATAATAGGAAAGGGGATAAACAAATAATGGTATGTCTATACTATAGAATATCACAGCACTGTTAAAAACAGGGAGGACACCTCTAGAGAGTGAAACGTTGTGAAGCACATGAGACAAGCAACAAATACACACAACCACACACATTGTAAGTGAGCAGCTCTGTGCTTAGAAAGGAGACTAACAGTAGTTGATACCAAGGAAGAACATGGGAAAGCCACTCTATGTTCTTCTACACTGTTTGAATCATTTAAAAGATGACATGTGAACCACATGATCTCACTTATATGTGGAATGTAAAACAGTCGAACTCCTAGAAGTAGAAAGTAGAATGGCGGTTACCAGGGGATGAGGGTCTGGGAAGGTGTTGGTGAAAGGACACAATATTACAGCCAGATAGGAGGAACACATTCAAGACATCTGCTGTAAGACATGGTGAATATAGTTAATAACAACGTACTGTAGCCTTTAAAATGGTTAGGAGAGTAGATTTCATGCTCTCACCTGTGAGGTAATGCACATGTTAATTAGCTCTATTTAGCCATTCCACAATGTATACATTTTTCAAAACATCATATTGTACACAATAACTATGTGCAAATTTTATTTGTCAATTAAAAAATTAGATAAAATTTTTAAAAAGATATTTAAAAGGTAAGAGAGAGCCAGTAGGAAGCTCTGGAAGGAGTTTAGGACACGTTGCTAGGTATCATTTTCTCATTTGTAAAGTGAGGAGAAGTGCACCTGGTCCTGCTCTCCGGCTGGCGGTTGTGAAGTCCAGATGAGCACATTGAATGGGCAATGAGACAGGTTCGGGGAAAAAAGAGACCTCATGCAAAAGTAATGGGTAATCATGGAATGGGGGGGCACAATTTTACATACATTCCTCATATGGATTAGATATTCACATCCTAATTATCTTGATGATAAAAACAGTCCTTGTAAATGGCAGAGCTAGTGATTGAACCAAAGTCATCCTGTCTCCATACTTTCCCAGTGACCCAAAGTCCAGCCTCTTTGGAGAACTCTGCAGTGCTTGTCATGGCTCAGAGGGCAAACTCCAGACTACACTGCCTTACTTTGAGGCTCTACTACTCTGCAGCTTGGAAATTCTGGACAATTTACTGCACTGTGCTGTTTCTCAGTGTTCTCCTTTATAAAATGAGAACAGCAGTAGTACCTATTACAGATAGTTATTGCAAGGACTAAGTGAGATAATATACATGAAATGCTCACACCAGTGCCTGGCACGGTGAGCGGTGTGTAAGTGTTGGCTATTATTGCTGTTTGCTTCAATCAACTGGTTGATCAGTGGGAAAGAGAGGCATTTTCCCAGGCTCTTATGTGTCTAGATTGAGTGAGGAGTTAAAAACGCAATATGGACCTCTTCTTTCCCTTCATAATACTTTGTATACAAGAAAAATGTCTTAGGCCGGGCGTGGTGGCTCACTCCTGTAATTCTAGCACTCTGGGAGGCCGAGGCGGGTGAATCGCTCGAGGTCAGGAGTTCAAGACCAGCCTGAGCAAGAGCGAGACCCCGTCTCTACTAAAAATAGAAAGAAATTATCTGGCCAACTAAAATATATATAGAAAAAATTAGCTGGGCATAGTGGTACATGCCTGTAGTCCCAGCTACTTGGGAGGCTGAGGCAGAAGGATCGCTTAAGCCCCAGAGTTTGAGGTTGCTGTGAGCTAGGCTGACGCCACAGCGCTCACTCTAGCCCGGGAACAAAGCAAGACTCTGTCTCAAAAAAAAAAAAAGAAAGAAAGAAAAAGAAAAAAATCTTTGTTATGTTCTGAGTCCCGAGTTCCTGAGGACATGACCACCACCCTTTCCCTGCCCACATCTAGTCAGGTCGAGGATAGGATCGCCTCCTCGTGTGTTGTGGGCTGCCAGCTCTGCTCTCAGGGTCTCTCTGAGAGCACCTCTTTCTGGCTTAGCATTCTTGAATTCATCCTGCCAAATCAAAAACCAACATTCAGTTTTGTAAGCCAGTGGATAGATCAGAGGATGGCAAAAGCTCTTCTGTCTGGCACAGAGGGTCCCCGGGAGAAGGCAGCTGGTTTACCTCAGCTCACCCTCCTGGGACAGGCTGGATCTGTCATTCCACTGCCAGCCTCGCACAGACTTGCAAGAAGTTCACAGTGCACACATACCTGCCTGCTGCTTGGTCGTCCAGTGGGTGAAGGAGGCTGGCTGAGGGCTAAAGATAGACGCTGGACAGGTCCTCTCCTGCCTGCCAACACTAGGGAGCCAGGGCTGTGAACTCCAAGAGGGAGGCAGCTCTGGGGTTGGAAGGGCTCGATCCTGGTTCTACCAGGGACATGCAAAAGCAGGAGCTGCCTCTTTCCTCTACTTCCCATGCCTGGCCTGGGGTGGTTGTCAAATAGTACTCTCCCCATTAATAGGTAAAATGGTTTGGAAGGCGCTGAAGGCAGAAGGGCCATGGGTGGAGAGAAGGGAGAAATAAAAAGAAAAGCAAGAGAGATGAAAAGAGCCCTCAGGAAGCAGCAGCTCTTGATGCCAAAAGGCAACAAGATGCTTTCATCTCCAGGCAAAAGAACACCACCTAATTCTGAATGTTTACAGAGCTTTGCAAACTGAAGAACAATTTGGGGATGTGGAAAGGCTGTGCTCTCTCTCACAGCTGTGACCGCAACCTCTTCTTTTACTAAAGGAGTGGTTTTGGGAAAATTTAACTGTGCTGAGCCACAATTTCATAATTTCCCCCTTTGAAAGACAGAATAATCATATATACCAGTATAAGATGGATTGCATTGGCATAAACAAAATAGAAGTTTATTATCTTCTCATGCAAAGAAAATCAAGAGATAGGTGGTTCCAAGTTGCTATGACAGCTCCACAGTCATTGGAGACTCCAGGCTCTTTCTATTTTTCTGTTTCTCCATCCTTGCCACAGCTTTCAACTTTAAGTATGCCTCATAGTCCAAGATGGCTGCCAGAGTGCCAACCACCGTGTCTGAAGATTAAAGGTGCTTTACCTGAATTCTAGGTAGGAATTAGAAGGAAAAGGGATGGGCAAAAGGGCATACTCTTAGCTGAGTCAGCCCCCTGAAGGAATTTTCCTGGGACTCCATCGTACTCCTTGGCAACTCTCACCTACATCTCACTGAGCATCCCTAGTTGTAAGGAAGGCTGGGAAATGCCTTTTAGTTTTACACAATTCCACCTGGAATAAAATGAGTCTGTTAGAAACAAAGTAGATAAGGATAGATACTGGGTCTCTGCTGCAAAGCTTCAGAAAGCTGTTAAAGAATTATGGAAAATAATGCATGCCAAAATGCACATTGCACACTCAAAAGGGCTTTGCAGCTGTTCTCATTCCCCCTCACAGCAATCCCATAAAGTGAAAACTGAGGTGTAGGAAGCCACTCAAGGTCAGCAGCCGGTAAATAGCAGAGCTGGGATTCCGACTTACTCCCGTCTATGTCTTTCCTGTCTTCCAATAGCAGAGAAAAAGAGTGGGTAAAAATAAAGGCTTTTCTTAGAAGGTCTGTTGCAAGTCTGTTGGGGGGATGTTGGCCATCAAATGCACGTGGCCAGCAGACTGCCCATCCTGCTGAGTGTGGAGATTGGGGGTGGGGATTCTCTTGGGAGCCGAGAGCTTGAACTGCTGCCCACTGAGCGTGGAGCACGGGCGGCCCCCGGTTATTTTCAGCCTATGGGCTCTGGTCATGCTGTCTTTGAGATTATGGATGCTTTTAATTTTGCCTTTTACCAAGGGCCTTGGGACCCAAGGCCTTCAGGCACGAGTGCCTATAAATTGCATCTTATTACATTATTAACTACCATGTTATCAGGAGTCGAATAACTGACTAATGCTTTGGCAAGCGATGCTGTGAAGGAGAAATCTTTCCTATGGCCTTCCTCCCTAGCCCTCCCCAGCTCACAGAGAGAAGCCAGGGGTCCTATACCCAAATGTATTTGAACTCTTTAAAAGAGGAATTGCCTGTGACCACGGGGAGACGGCTGTCCTGAGGGTCTAGGAAGCACGGATGCATCCTAAAGCAGACGTTAACCCACTGAAAACAAAATGATGGAAACATACTGCCGTGTCTGAAATCCAAGATAAGTGGGGGCCGCACTGGGGCGGGGTGAACTAGCCTGAAGTCTGTATGTGGCTAACCCAGGGGACAGGAAGTGAGAGGATAGGGGTGAGTTTTGTGGGGACTAATGTGCCCCCTTGGAAGAGCTGCTGCTAGAACTTGAGCAGTCTGGGAGTGTCCAGGCAAGAGGAAGCTAGCATTTGGGGCTGAAATACGGGATTTGCCTGGAGTAGGGGCAGAAAGTACTTTGCATTTCTGGAGCTCCCCTAGAGGGAGTCCCGCTGGTCTTTAGAATGAACTCTTGAGGCCAGTGGAGGGATGTCAGACAGGGCTGGGCTGGGCCAACTGGGAGTCAGCAATGCTGTGTACCTGCCCTTTGCTAGGAGTCTGTGGCCTGTTCCCCAAGATTCCTTGACCTGTAATCATTTTCTGCTTTCCAAATGAGCGTGAGAATGAGGCGGCAGTCCAGGGACCTACACTACAGAAGGGAACCTTCCTTGCTTCCTGGTTGCCCCAGTGGGTAGAACCTGTAGCCAGTGCAGGGACCCTTTAGGTTGAGGCCATCCTGGAAGGTTTCTCATGGGCTTTTATGATATTCCAGGATAATGGAATTTTAGGAGTGGTCAATTCTTAAGGACCTTGAGCAGCCATTGACAGGTGGTAGAAGCACCTGCCCCTTCCCCCATCATCTTTCTGAGTGGTCAGACATGCTGAGTCAGCGAGAGTCCTGGTGGGCTCTTCACCTGGTGCACAAATGTCATCTTCCCTCCTGCGTCTATGCAGTGGGCAAAATCCCCACCTGCAGAATTGCTGTGAGGATTAGAGAACATTCCTAAATCCCATTGCACAGTGCCTGACATAAAGTAGCTGCTAGCAGATGTTAGCTGTGTATTACCGCCCCAGCCCCTCCCGGGAGCGCTGTAAATGAGGGCATGGCTAGGATGGCAGGTGGAGGCCGGCAACGGCTCCCAGAGGAGGGGTTCTGATGTCCTCAGATGGTGGCTCCAGGGACGGGGTTGGGGGGGCTCTCACTCACAGGGAAGGGCTGGCTCCCCCATCTTTCCAGCTTGGGTTTAGCGCCCCCAGCAGGCTTCAGAGGGAGGCAACATGTCGTAAAGGCTTTGAATTGGGTCAAATCCAGGTTTAAGGCCATGAGCTAGTTAGATATTTTGGGGCAAGTCGCTTAACTTCACTGAGCCTTAGTCACCATATCTGTAAAACAGGACCCCTCATACCTCCCTCCAGGAGGCCAACTGTCCCCGGAAACCCACCTGGCCAGACCTGGATGGTGCCAGTGGTCATAAAGCCTGAGCTCGCACACCCGGCCCCACAGCCCCACAGCTCCATGAGGTTTGCTCCCACAGCCTCAGCCAGGGAAAGGACAAAGCAGGAGCAGCCGAGGTACTTCTCCTCCCCGGGTGAGGATGGGAATGCAGGAAAACTGCCAAGACACACCACCTTCTGTGGGTTTCTCACCCTGATTCCAAGAACCACAGCTATCATCATTAGACATGACCTGCCGGCTTCACAGCCCTTGTTAGAGAGGGAAAGGGGCAGGAAACTCAGTCCAGAGAAAGATAGGCTGGTGAGGAACCAGAGGCCTGGAAAGGGTGAGAACTTAGGTTTCTCATAACTGGCACTCAGTCTGTTGCTGGTTCAGCCTTTCTCCCTCACACATGTGTGCACGTGAATACCCACAGAGATACCATCTAAAACAAGCTGAACACACACTTGCAAAATGTTTAAAACTTGCACTTGAAGTTGACGGAAAGCAGGAACCCTTTATGTGGGAAGTGAAGACGTAGCATCTTCCTTGGCACATTTTACTATGAGCAGAATCCCTACTTGCCAAACTGCTGAGAGTTATCAAATTGATTAGAGAAAGCCTTTTGCACAGTGCCTGATGCAGAACAGCTGCTTCACAGATGTTAACTAGATATTACTCCATTGGGACCCCTCCCAAACCTATCCACATACAACCATGCACTGCCCAACTCCAGAAGACGTCATTCCCATAGACTATGATGTGCACAGCCTCTCCTGGATTTGGGCAGTGCACATCCTGCACCACCACGAAGGGCCTGCCCATTACTCAGAGCAGATACACACCACTCCAGGGCATTTTTTCTAACTTTGACTCTCAGCTGACCTTTCTGTCTTTTCATTTCCTTTTCCCCAACTTTAAGTTACCCCACTGATGGAGAGCCTAAGTGGCGGGAAGCACTTCCTTCCAGCCAGGAAGGCAGTGTGGGCAAAACTGAGAGCAGTCTGCTTCCTTCCCTCCCTTGCTCAAGTTTTACCTAAATCTTTGGTGTCTTATCATTTTTTAGGGCCCATGGCTAATTTTTGACACAATGTGTGCTACCTGCTTTGCCCCTGGTCCCGGGCCTGGTTAGGCTAAAGTGGCTGACAGGTAGAAAAAGGATGTTGGGGAAATTGCTGGAATTTATACTCTCAGCAAAGCTTGAGCAGGAAATGTTGGAGGCTGCTGCTGCTATTTCCATTTAAGTGTTGTTGAATCTCAATCCCCAAGTCATTTATCGGGTGAACCCGTAAGGCAGGGATAGAGCCTGGCTCTCGAGGCCACTCCAGCTCCCAGTGCACTAATGACACTTGACAGACACCAAATCCTTGCAATTTCCAAACAAAACCTTGCTGCTGCAATCTCATGGCTCCCAGAAAACACTCCACCACTTCCCAGGCTTTCCTCAGCTGGTCCTCACTGATTGCCAGCAATGCTCAGCTGAACACGTCCTGCCCCCCATCCCCCCTTAACACTTCCCTGCCTGCTGGGAGACCGAGGCACACTCCCAGGCCCCTCCAAGAAGCTAGCCAGACAGTGCAGCAGGCCTTGGTTTATGCTGCTTAAAATCACATCACCTGTTTGGTAAGAGCTTTATCCAGTTGCTCAAATGATGCCAGTTGGTGACAGGGCTGGCATGTACAGATCCATCATTTTAATTTTACAGAGTCCCTGGGCTTCTTCAAAGATCGCCTGCCAAATATCAGAAAATGGCAGCTTTTCACTCAAAAGGGTTTTACACAAGACACAAGATGAAACAGATTCACAACCAAATTTGAATCCTTTTTACTCCGTTTCAGTTCTCTTTCTTAAAACATAATTTTGGAGTTTTCAAAAACTGTGTAATTATTATTATTTTAATTATGGAATAATTCAGTCATGCTGAAAGAAATAACGGATAATATAATGAACAACTGTGTATCTACCACCAACTTAAAAAATGAAATATTAACAAGTGTGTTGAAAACTACTAGCCTAAGCCAATCCCATTTCCTTTTCTTCTACCTCAAATGCAACCATGTCTTCAATTTAGTCTTTACTATCTTCATGAGTCTTTATACTTCACACTATTTTTTTAAACTCTTTATCTTGAGATAATTGTCAATTCACATGTAGTTATAAAAAATAATAGAGAGAGCCCATATACCTGTCACCCAGTTTCATCCAGTGGTAACATCTTGCAAAACTCTAATGCAATATCACAACAGAAAACTGGCATGGATACAACCCACTGGCCTCATTCAGATTTCACCAGATCTTACACGCCCTTGTGTGTGTGTATTTAGTTCTGTGCAATTTTATGTCATGTAGATTCACGTGGCCACCAGCACAGCCAAGTTACAGAACAGCTCTCGCGCAAGGACTCCTTTTACAGCCTCTCCCACCTTCTTCTCTCTGCCCTTCCCCAGGCCCTGGCAAGCTCTAACCTGTTCCGCATTTCTATAATTTTGCCATTCCAAGTTGTACAATGGACTTACATTATATAATCTTTTGAGACTGGCTTTTTTCGCTTAGCATAATAGTCTTGAGGTCCATCTAAATTCTTATATGTATCAATAAATATTTTGTTCTTTTTTTATTGCTAAGTAGTATTTCACTGTATGAATGTACCACGGTGTGTTTAACCATTTGCCTGTTGAAGGATATTTGGGTTGTTTCCAGTTTGGGGTTATTACAAATAAAGCTACTACAAACATTTGTGTAGAGGTTTTTGTGTGTATGTAAGATTTCATCCCTCTGTTACGAATGGCCAAGATTGCGATTGCTGGGTTGTATGATAAGCACAGACTATTTTCTTTTCAATATGGTACAGATTTACCTCTATTAGACATAAAATGATATCATACTATGTGTATATTCTTCTGCAACTCACCTCTCTCTCTCAATATATGTTCCCTCCATCTCATCTACCCTGATATACATAGCTGTAGTTTACTTGACTGTTACATAGCACTCCATTGTATGAATGTACTGTAATTTATTTATCCATTCTAATTCTGATTCTGAAAGGCATAAAATCTTTACAAGTTTTGTAAGTCAGGAAGTAATTTATCTTTCTGGTTTTAGAATGGGATAATATGAACTAAGCCTAACTAGTCTAAAAGACAAGACTTGGTAGTTTAGTCTTAGTTCTGCCCACTAGGTTACCTTGATAAAGTCATTTAACATGTCTGAGCTCAACTTTCTCGTCTGTAAAATGGGAATCTTGATAATAATAATTAATAATAAAAATACTTGCCTTAATACTTGTCGGAATTAAATGACAATATAGTATGTAAATAAACTAAAACATGCTGAATGAATGTCAATTACATTTGTTTGTTAATAATTAAAATTAAATACCCATTTTCACCAGTGGAAACAACAACCAAACTACACATTCTGGATTTTTTGCAGAAAATTCAATTTCAAATAATGTACCCCCTATTGTCCCCCAAAATTGCCTTGTCACACATGTCCTGCTTTGGGGATCAGAAAATACCATTAGCACATAAGGTTGGGGTAACCATGGAGGTGGCCCAAGACACACACACTCCATTGCCTTTAGTCTGGACCCACTGACCACATTCCTCCAACTCCCTCGAGGATGTGAAGGGCCGTAGGCAACCCTGGGCCGCCCCACACTCGGTGTCCGGCTGAGGCTGAGGAGGGTGGGCTCCAGTCCTGCTCCTTGGCTCAAGAGACTCTTTCCTGTGTCCCGCTCCCCTGAGAACCCCCCACCTCCTGTCTCCAGAGACCCCCCCATCCACGACAGGCCCCTGAAGGAGACGGACCAGGCCAGCTGGGTAAGTGGGGACCTCAAGTGCAGCAACTACTGAGGGGGGCGGGGCAGGCAGGGAGGTTGCATTAGACAATAGTCTTTAAATACACCTTGCTTTGCCAGATCGCTGGGCCAAGCAACAACCACAGGGTGACATGACAACAGTCTCCAAATATTTAAACCACGTGAGTCCTCAAGAAGGAGACTTTTTTAGCCCAGAATGGGGTGGGGGAGGGAGAAGAGGCTGGTGGGAAGCAACAGCACAGAGACTAGCGGGGAGGTGACTGGAGTCAGGCTGGCCACTGTCCCTGGCCTCGCCTTGGCTTCTCCTCCTATAAAGTGAGGGGGTTGGATGGGATCCTGGATGTCCTCTAAGATGCCAATGTCCAACCCAACTCTAGAGTACTCTTTGGGGGACAGCAAGGCACTGTCTGTCCCTTGGGGAGGCAGAGACAAGAGCAGGCCCCTGGAGAGCTCCCTCACTGTGAGAGGACTAGGCACTGGGTGTCACAGCCATGAGATGTGGCGTCCTGCCGTGTTTGGCTTTTCTGAGGAGCCACAGTCCCACCTCACAGTCCCTCCAGCACGGGCAAGGTCCAGGGAGGCAGGGTGGGGTGGCAGAGGGCCTTGGGGAGGAATCCCACCCTGGTTCTGAAAGGGGTGTTGCCTGAAGCCCTGTTTTCCAACGTGTGACCTGCAGAGCCACAAGCCTGGGCCCCACCCAGACATCTGTGCAGAGCATCCCTGAGCAGAGGTTCAGAAACAGACTTTCCCAATAAGCACCCAAGTGGCTCTCATAGGCACTCAAGTTTGGGAAACTACAGGTCACTGAAAGACCCCCAGAGAGGGAAAAAGCCAAAATCACCACCCGAGAGTCACTGGACCTTCCAGGGCCTGAGTTTCCTGTCTGAAGTGAGCCTCAAGGAATCTGGAATCTTCTTCTCTTGGACTGCTGGACCCCCCACCTGTGGTCACCTCTGTAGGCTCTTTCTCAGGACACGGGATCAAAGGACCCAGAGTGCTTTGCCGTCCTGACCTGATCTGTTTTCCTTGAAGCCCACAGGTGGGGTGGCCCCACCACACGGGAGAGGCTGCAGCCATGGGGGGAGGGGAGGAGGACCCAGCCCCACCCCCCTGAGCCACCTGTCTTCAGCAGTCATGACCCCAGCAGCTCTTCCTGGGGCCTGGCCCCAACCCCTTCTGTTTGTGCAGGAGGGACAGTGTAGCCAGGGGTCCCTTTCTAAATAGTTTCTGATGGACAATGTCTAACTCTGAACTCATCGCCATTCTGGAAAAGTAAAGAGCTCCCGCCCCACCCCTGGCCCTGGTCCAGAAGTCCTCGTCCTCATTCACAGACCCAGGCAGGCTCTGGACCATCATGCCTTCCCTTCTGTCCCCAACCCCCCAACACACACATACACCCACACACACACACACACACACACACACACAAAGTGCTTCCACATGTATCCCAGGCCCACAACCCCTCATCCCAAGCCCACAGGGCCTGGTGCATTCCAGAATTCGTGAGAGTTCAGACGTGAGGACTGTGAGGACTGTGGCATGTGTTTATGCCCTCTGGTACGTCCTGTTCTAGTGAGGTCTGGGCAACTCCCTGCAATCAGGCACGTTAGTACCTCTGCAGTGAGAGGCATGAATATTCACACCAAGCGGGATAAATAAAAGACTATAAATAGCCTCAGCTCAGGGCAGGCTTTGACTCTAAATGAGTTACATAAAGATTCTGTTTCCTGGTTTTGCATTTTAGACCTGCAGATAAGAGTCAGGGCCTGACTGCAGTTGGTCCTGGCCTCACCTTGTCCCTGGGCTGTTACCCATTCACGTAGTGGTGGACACCTCCCTTCTCCAGCCCACCAGTCCACAGATGGGGCTGCAGTCACTCCTGGATTCCTGTCGGCATGGGCCCCAAGGCCTTCCAGACTGCCCTGGAGAGCCCCAAGTTCCTCCCACGCACCAGGCACATCTGGGCCTCCCAGACCCATCTACAGGCCCTTCATTTCAGAGGCCCCTTGGGCACAAAGCCGGATAACATTCTTCCTCTGTCGCATGGGGTTTATGTCAATGGGGGGTGGGATGTAGCCAGCTATCGGTTGAGATGGAGGAATTGCTCAAGGAGACTGAGGAAGATCCTTTGCACACTTGGCGGGGGTGGGGGCAGGACTGATCCGTCTCAGGCACTCACCCCTGGCTGCTGCCTGCTGGGGGACAGGTGTGCATCCTACCTCCTCAGCGCAAGGTGGATGCTGAAGAAACGGTTTCACCAGGATGCCCTGAGTCACAGGAGCACAGGTGAGAATACTTTGGGGCCCAGGACACAATGTGCAACCAGAATGGTGACAAGGGCAGAGCCGAGCTTTTATGCAAATTATAAGAAGGTTTCCCTCCAGAAGGCTGGGAGCTCCACCCAGGGTTCATCCCTTCTCCCTCCTCTCTGGGCTCCACATCACGTGTAGGTCACAGACACATAATGCTATGCTGCGTCCCCGCAGGCACTTTGCCCACTTCCACACGGAACACTGTGGGGTTTTGGGGAGGGAGGGCTGCATGTTTAGCCCACTGGGGTTGGCAGTTCCTGGAGCACCTCTCACAGGCAGTAGCAAAGCCCACCCTCAAATGCCTTGAAGGTGGCCAACACTGGGGATCTTGGAGGACTGATGGCAAGTCTCCCCAGTAGCAATGGCAGGTGTACTTGCAGGTGAGGGGCACCACCCTGATTACTGAATGTTGAACTGTTGTCCCCTTAATACCCACAGACTGGGGAGATTAGGGTTTAAAGGCCCCTTTGTACCTTTGGTAGTTGGAGCCAACCCTCAGCCTGGATCTCCAGAACGGGCTGCCCTGCGGAGGAGGAGATGGAATCGTCCCAGTGCTACTTGGAGACTGTTTGGAGGGAGGCCACTGTCCCTGCCTGGAGCAGGTCTGGAATGGGGGAGGGAGAGCCTCATCTGACAGCCCGGGGCGGGGGGCGGGGAGGGGGGGCTGCCTCCTACCTCCTAGGTGCTGTGATGCCTTTTCTGAGCCCTGGGACCCGAGGCACACCAAGGAAGTGCGGTGGGCACAGGAGCAGAGCGAAGACAAGGGGAAGATCATTAAGCAAAAGAAGATGACAAATAAAGACAAACGGAGAGGAACAACTGCAAGAGCGGTGCGAGTCAGCTCCCTCCCCTCCCCACGTTCCCTAGAAGATCAAATTATGACCTGAAATCACTGGATACATATTTTATTACGTGGATAATTTAAAGGATTAGAGTGAGACAAAGAATTCATAAGCTGTAGTCACATTAGAAGACAAATTGTTTCCATTAATCTCTGAAGAAGGGAGGGAAGGAGAGAAATGAGAAGATGTGCGTGAGCAGGAGAAAGGCAGGGGAGAAAGGCGTAGCTGGGAAGGGGGTAGTAGAAAACACGCTCTCTCTTCCCCCGTCTCTTGCCATGCCCCCACCCCCAAAGCCAGCTGAGGCTCTGCTCCAAATCAGGCTGATTTGCATTGCAGATTTATCTTAGCCGCTTTTTGCTTCTATTGCCAACCAGAGATGGTTTAAATAACATGTATTGTTCTGCATGATTCCTTATGCAAATGTTTCTGTCCTGTTTTTTATTCCTGAATAATTTCCAAGGCCTGCTGTCTGGGCAGAAGCAGCAGCTCACTCTCCCAGCTGTGGCAGGAGTCACCTGCTGGAGGTAGGGGCACGAGGGCAGGGTTTTAATGGCCCTGGCCCCATGCAGGAAGGCCAGAACTGTGTGTCAGGGAGCTGGGGCTGCCACCCCCCAACCCCCCGCCCGGCTGGATCTTAGGATGACGAATGCCATAGTGGGAAGGACTTCCAAGAATCCAGTCTAACAGCCAGATTTTATAGTAGAGGGAACTGAGGCCCAGAGTGGATCGCCCCCACTGTGGCTGGGTCTCTGTTTCTCCACTGAGTGCTGGTGGCATGGAGTCCTCTGCAAAAGCAGACTGTGAAACCAAGCGCTGGCCTACCATGCACAGATGAATACAACGAATGGCCTCAGATGTAATGACTGAATTGTGGGGGCATCTACTGAGCACCCACTTTTTGCCAGGAATGGGCTTAGAAAGTGAGGAAACACACAGGCCCTGCTCTTAAGAAGCTAATCCTTTGGCGCCGAGGCTGGGGTACAAGAAGCAAAACACCACCTTCAATGCTTGCTCCCCTGTCACTTCCACTGGCCCACACCTCCTGGGCCTTTCTCAGTGTCCTAAAACTAGAGCACGCTACTCTCCATTCTCAACACAACCCTCCAGTCACCTCCCACCTATCAAATCGGGGCCAGCGTGTGGCTGGTCATTCAGCTTGAACATGTACAGCCCTAGCGAGCACTGTTCTGTGTTCTATCATTCACTCATTCACTCACTCATTCATTCATTTGTACAATTTATTCATTCACCAATGTTTTGTCCTCCAGCGACCATTGCTGAGTGGGGTAGTGCTTAGATGTGTAGGCCCCGAACTCCAACACACCTGGGTTGGAATCCCCACTCTACTTTCTGTATGATGTTGGGCAACTTGGAACTCTCTATGCCTCAGTTTCCTCACCTATAAAATGGGGCTAAAAATTGTTGCAGGACTATATGATGTAATTTATATATAAAGCTCTTAGCATAGATCCCAGCACATAGAACCATTCCAAAATTATCATAAAAATATCAACTCTGCTAAGCACCAGGGATACAGATATGACCACCAGTGTCTCTACCCAGTCTTTGCCTTCCTAACAGAACATGGAGAAATGTGCAAAGTGCTCTGGGAGCAGGATGGGCAGAACAACTCTGTCTGGAGGTGACCAGGATGGCATCACCAAGAGTCTGCAATGGAGCAACATCTCAAGGAAGAGTGACGTTCTTTAGGCAGACCAGGGCAAGGACCTCCAGGAAGAGCAAACAGGGTGTTCCAAGACTCAGAGGAGCAGAACAGCATAGCTTGTTCCAGAAACCACAGGCTGGAAAGTGCGGCCTGAGCAGTGTTTCCAAAAGTGTGGGACGTGGGATTGAGATGAATCTGGCTGGCACAAGGACACTCCCACTTCTCTCCCTCAGTTCTAACTTCCTTCAGCTGGGATCCCACTCTGGCGATCTCTCCCTTTGTTCCACCAGGGCTATGAGGACAGTTGAGTGACAGGATTTCATCCCTGGCTGGATCCTATGCTTGGGAATTATTCTACTGTGTACTAGGAAAAATATATTAACTTGTACAAAAATTTTCTTTTAAAACAATTAATTGTAAGTTAAAAAGCATGAGTCAATTTAAAATAGGTTAAGTAAGTAATTGTGAAGGGGGTGCTCAGATACTATAAAATCTCTTTCAGAGGATATGCAAATGCCTGACATTTGGGAAAACCTGGACTAACATATAAAGCATGAATCGAGGAGTCTGAGATTAGACTGAGATTAGGAAGGTAAAGTCAAAGAGTGGACTCCATAGGCCATGGCGGAGAATTTCTGCTGTGCGAGACAAAAGACTTGAGTGGGTTTCATTTACGGAGCATAAATTCAAGGACCCAGTCTTATTCCTCTCCGTGTCCCCAGTGCCTAATGGAGTTCAGCAATCAGTGGTTCAACGGAAGTTTGCTAATGTGAACAAAGATGATGGTGGTCCTCCCATGGTGTTGAATGCAGGCAATGCTCATAAGACTAACCCGACGTGGCCCTCCTGGACTTACTGTTCTCTGTCACCTCTACTGTGTCACTGAGCAGATTAGGATCCCAAGGAGATTGGGGCCACTGGGGCATTTTACACAGGAGGTTAAACCACTAAATAGACCTCCCTGGTGTGTCAGGACAGGTGGGCTGTGATGAGCTTCACTGGCTTCAGAGATCAGACCCTTGTTGAGGTGGGGATGAGGGGGAAACTTCCTCTGTCCCCCAAAAGTTTGCTGAAAGATCAATTCACAATTAAGACACATTAATAAGAGAAAGAGGTTTACTTACTATACGCACAGGGAGAATCACAGAGTGATTACCAATATCCCAGTGAGGGCCAGAAATTTATATACCCTCCTTTCAGAGGGGAGGGGAAGATGAAGAATATAGGTCATTCTGTTTAGGGCAATAAATGGTTGCTAGGGAGGATGAATGGATGGGGGAAATAGACTGACTTGTAAGTTAACCTGAGAGACAGGTACTATGTTTAAAATGATTTGGGCCAGGTGTGGTTGCATCCTTGATGTTCATTCCTGAAATATATCGAGATAACAGGGAGGGGAAGGGCAGTCCATTGTTCTTTTTGATGGGTCAGTCTGATTTATGCAGATAAAGGGAAGCCCCCTCTAAGGTCTATTGATCTCTGAAGGCTCTTAATTCAAAATACTCTTTATACCAAGGAGTCATATTTTGGGGTGAAATGTCCTGAGCTGTCATCAGCCTGAAATAATTGAAAGGATCAGAATCCAGTTTTAAAAAGTCTATTGAAGCATAAAGCTAAGAATAGCCATCCGGGTAATGCAAACTCCAAAAGAATGGGGCGAATTCTCTGAAGCTGAGAAATTAAGGTCTTGCTTATATAGGCAGAAAACAAAGAAATTAAACAGGATTACAACATTTTCCACACAAGGCTGGTTTATGGATTATAGCAATTTGATCAGTTACAGCTTGTTTTCTTTTCCTTTTCCAACTTAAAAGAGTATATTTAACATTCCATCTCAGAGGATGTGATAGTCATGAGGTCTTTGTGCAAGAGAAGTAAGAGGGAAGTTAATGTAGAATGAAGATCGACGGTGAAGAGGGACTTGGTCTTCTCTTGTACTCTTTAGTCTTTTACAACATTTTACAAGACACTGCAGGTAATGAAAAGTCTAATCTGTAATCAGAGGAACAAAGGTTACAGCTGCCTTTGTTACAGCTGCCTGTCACATGACCTGGGTCCCATAATCACATTTCCTTTAAGGTTCAAAATAACGTAAAGTTCCAACAGCTTTGCTCTTGAATTACTTATTTTCACACTCTCCAAGTGTGGGCCCTATTCTGTCTGCACTTGTTAAAGATGCAGTTTCCAGGGCCCTTCACGAACCCCAGCCAAAGAGCAGAGGAAAGAACCGGGACTCTTCAAATCCTGGCTCTTCCCCTTGACAGGTTACTACCTCTCTGTCCCTCAGTCTCCTCGTCTGGATGGTGGAGTGAGGAGAACTTGCTGGGGGTGGTCTGAGGACTGAATGAGTTGAGACTGTAAAGCTCTTACCACCGTCCTTGGCATAGTAAGCTGAATGAGTGTTAAGTCTTGTTTTTGGCAGGATCTCCAGGGCAAGGTCCAAAAATCTTTACCAAGCACCCTAGTCAATTGTGATTTATACTAAGGTTTGGGAACCACTGCTCTAGACCATTAGGTTCTTAGAGCGCCTCACACCCTGCCCCTCCTCCTTCAGTTCCAGGGTGAAACTTCCTGAAGTTGGGCTTACCCATAGCAACCCTAGCCTTGCTCCACTGGGACCATGGGGAGAGTCAGGTGGCAGGATCTACCCCTTGCTCTGCTGGGGAAGATGCAAAACCTCTGGGCTCTCTCTCACCACCTGTTCCCTTCTCCAAATCACAGCAAATTGCATGGCTGAGATGGTCCCAGTGGTGTAATTTGAGGACAGGGACAAGAAAGTCCCCACAAAGGAAAATAGAGCCAAATGCTAAATCTGCTTCCTAATGTGAAGTTTGATTGTGATCCTGTGCAAGAGCGCAACAATCGAACTCATTTCCACAACAAAGAGCACAGGGATAGTAGGGAGTTGAAGGTCGCAAGCCAGGGCTAGGCAGAGAGACTATTTCTGAGTGACAAAGGGGCCCCAGTAAAATAAGTGGCTTTTAAGAATGATCATAATAATGATGCCACAATACCTAGTACCTTTCTTCAATGACCCTCCTCTGAACATCCTTGAGGGCTAGGTAGGGCAGCGAGAGAGGGGGCAGGTGTCTGTAAGCCCTGGAGCGTGGAATCACAAAGCATGACCCTGGCGTCCTCTCCTGGACATCACAGTGGATTGCACAGCGCTGCTGGGAACAGACACGGTTCACCTCAGCACATTGTCCAGAGTGCCTCTGGCTCACCCACCCTGCTGGGGTAGGAGTGAGGGTGGGAGGGGCAGAGGCATGGTCTGGGCCTCAGGGATCACATAATTTCCTGCAGACCTGAGATTTTTACACAGGAAACAAAAAGAGAAAGAACAAGAAAGTGTTATAGTGGATAGAAGGAAAGAGCGTGAGTTTGGAGTGTTTATAGCAAGACCTGCTGTAATCTTGTGCCTTAATCTTAGTGAACCTCAGTTTCCTTGCTTATGAAATGAGAGTGATAATAACCTCCGAACTGTGCTGCTCTGAGAGTTAATTTTGTGATACTACACATAAACGCAGCAGCCCCAGTGGGGCTCCCACATCCCCCTACCGCCTGCTTCTCCCTGGAAGGCCAGATGCCTCCTGCCAATCCTGCCTGAACTTTGGGTGGCTTTGCAGGGGTCTTCACTGAGATCACGGCCTGAGTGGGGGCACAGGTCTCTGCAGTGCTGCACAGATCCTGTAAGGCCAAGCCTCCAGCCCAGCAGATGTAGCATGTTAGCAAGAAAAGGGTTTTAAAACTATGGTTGGTTAATTTGTGTATTTCCTAGCTTGAATTTGTTTTTAATGAGCCTTGGTCATTTTTTCAAGGGTAATGGAGACTATTCCTAGTGTTCTACGAGTTACTGCTCCAATGATGTCATTTAAACCTTTGGAATATACATGCCCCTTTACAACTGCAAATAGCCCCATTTGGCACTGTCTTCTGAAAGCACAGCATCTGGGAAACACATTGGGCTTTGCTTTCACCACTTGCAGAACAAGCATGCACGTTCACCATCTCCCTCACATTAAAGAGTAACATGGAGAAGCCATGTTCAGAGGGTGGTGAAAGCTCTGGAGATGATGTCACCTGAGGTTCTCCAGGTATTGCTTGGAGAAGGGAAGACCTGGAGGGGCCTGATAGTTCTCATCAAAGACTTGAAGACTGCCATGGGCCAAGTCCAGCAGCAGGGCTCACTGCAGGGCAGCTACCAGAGGCATATTTCTGCTCAAAGAAAGGAAGAATTTTCTAATGCTTAGAGCTGTCTCATCAAGGAATGGGCTACCTTGAGAGGTAGAGAACCACGCAGAGCGTGGATACAGTGGGGAAGGTGGAGAAGGAATTCCAGAACTGGCTAGGAGGTTGCACTGTGTACTCTAAAGTTCATTGACTTTGTAGTTCCAGAACGTGTAGAGCACACAACACATGCTGTGGTAGGTTGAGACAGAAATGAGTTTTCCAGAAGTAGGGGCTGCAGACAGGCCCTTCAGGAAGAGTTATTAGAAAGGACAGGTGAGGATGTTCTCAGCTGGGATGCTGCAGATGACAGGCTCCCTTTCCCATAGGCTGGTCCTGCCATGCTGCCTCTTGCTCCTGCCTTCTCAGGAAAAGTGCCAAGACCTGCCCACCAGTGCCTAGAGGTCGGGTTGCCAAGGCCTCAAGAGGAGCTCCCCAGAGCCGGAGAGGGGCAGGGCTCTGGCAGCCCACACCACCCAGTTCAAGTTCAAACACTGAGGCGTATGATGCCCCCTACAAGCCTGACTCAGAAGCAGTGTGTGGTCCGGGACAGGGCGAGGGCTGTGGCTCGAATGAGCTGGGGTCACCTTCACCATCAACTCCCATTACCCGCTGCACACGTGATGCTGTCAGATGTGGAGCAGTCGATGGAAAGACAGCAAAAACACCAGATGGAATTTGATCGCTGCGTCCAGATGCAGCCGGAGTCAGGAAGTCGATAGGCTCAATAGGCGCACCCTGTGGGACATGGAGCAAGTGACTTAGTTTCTCCCAGCCTGAGTTTCCTCATCTGTGAACAGGGCGGAAAACACTTCTCTGTAAGGTTGCTGTGATGGTGAGATAGGACAGAATAATGTGTTGGATTTCATGAGGTAGAGATGGTCACTGGCACTTGATAGGTGCTCAGCAAATACCCACCCATTCACTTTATTTCCTCACTTAGCCCAGAGGGATGGATAGGTAGCGGGAGATGGGCATTTCATAAGATATCTAAGACGGGGCCCACCTTTGGTGTAAGAGGAGAATCTGTCACCCCCAGAAGCTGTGCCTGATTTGTAGAAATTGTTCTGATTTCAGGGCAAAAAGTGAGAGAGAATAGCAGTCACACAGCAGGCACCAAAAGATAGCCTGAAAACCCAATAGCTTTGGGGATAATAATTCTAAACGCCCATCTGAAATTAGAGGACAAGTATCACTATTCTCCTACCTTTCCCTCCAATCTCTTAGGCTGAGCTGGGTGAGTAGCATCTTAGCTCCACCAGTTTAGAGCAGTTAGGCAAGTCCCTGAGTCTTAGTTTCTCCATCTGTAAAATGGGCATGATTACACCTACCTCACAGAGATGGTGCAAGGATTCAGCGACTTGGTCCGTGGCACCTGGCACAGTGCTGGCATGCACAGGCTTTCAAAGACGCTTGTTGCCTCCCCCTTTCTTCCACATGCTGCTGATTCTGGCTTTGATTGGGTGCCAGCACAGAGATGCTGGGTGACCCTGAGCAGGTCGCTCCCCTGCCTGCTCCCCTAGTGTCCCAGGTGGTGGGCGGTTACCCACCAGTGCCCAAGACTATGGCACGGCAGAGGGGTGTGGTGAGGGGAAAAAGGGGAAGTTGCACTGAGAAAACTTGTCGGCATCTATTAGAAGAAAATTCTTGGTGGATTTAAGAAGAATTAGTGTACCTTGTCTCATACCAGATGCCACATTGATCTATCTTTAGAAACTTCTAAGTGGGGGAAGGTTCCAGGGATGTGAGCATCCTGGCTCTCCAAGGTTGGCTCTATAAATACCCTCCACCGGCCTCAGCAGCTCTCTCTCCTCTGATCCAGAAACAACCCCTCCTCTCAGTAGCCCTAAAGCTCCCAGATGCCCGCTCCTGAGGCTTGTGGCTCAGCGCCCAGCGCGCTGGACACTGAACGGAAACACAAGGTCTCTGCCTCTCTTCCCACTCCTCCCAAGTTACCCTGGAGCCCAGGAGCAGGGACAAGGCCAAGGAGAGAAGATAAAATCACCATCCGGGAACCTGTGGGGAAGGAAAGCTGGGGGCCCGGGGGACGGGGCAGGGAGGGAAGAGGACAGGACGTGGTGCGAAGGATGCAACTGGAGGGACAGTGTAAGGACAGACACAGCCCCTGCCCTGGGGAGCTTGACGTCTACTGAGCTTACAGATAAAGTACACAGGAGACTGCCCTTCAGTAAGGCGCAGAAATCTGAACAGCTTCACTGTTTGGAAAGATGGATCCCGAGGAGAAAAGGTGCGGGGAGGATGCCCAGAAAAGCAGACGCAGATGTGTCTCCTCATACTCTTGTCTGTAGGTACCTCTCACCCTGCGCTCTCTGTGAATGGTGTGCATGCCGAACGCCTACGTGTGTACGGCGAATCCAATGCACCCGGAGCTCCGTATGTAAGGTAACCTTAGGTGAGCTTGGCGCGAAGGAGCTGATACGCCCCTACACAGACACACACACACTACACTCACACACTCACACCGTCACACACTCACACTCTCTCACACACAGATACACTCTCTAGCCGCCCCATCAATGTTTCTGGAATCCTCTGCTCCAGGCCTGGACCTGCTGTCTGCATGTTCTAGGTGGTCTCTGTCCCCTGTGAGCTGGGGGTGATGGGTGTGTCTTTGTGCCATTCCAGCCCTGTGGCCAGTGCCTGGGGTCCGGGGGCCCTCCCCAGCCCCCAGAGTCCCAGAAGGCAGGGTCAGCAGCTGAAAGGGACAAGGGAGGACTGAATGAGGAGAGGAAAAGCAAGGCGGAGAGGGTGTAAGTGGTCCTCACCGCTGCCCTCTCCCTCCCGTTTCCTCAGCCCCCCTCCCCTCATCCTGGTCCTCTGCCACACACACCACACACTGAGCCCCAGGCCCCCCACGGGACTCCAGCTCCACCCCACAGATGTGGGGCCAGCGCCTTGGCGGGGCTGTGTGGGGCTGCAGAGCCAGAGTGGCCTGTGGCCGTAGAGCTCTGCTACCTCAGCAGGACCCCACCCCTCCAGGCCTCGGAGCCTGCCTCATCGCTCGGGTCTGGTGAGCCTCAGGAGAGGTACTGTGTGTAAACCCGCACAGCGTGACTGTTCAAGGAAGGATGGCGATCCGTCACAGTAGAACCAGCCGGAAGATAGTGTGGGCCTAATGTGTGCTGGGGAGCTGGCGGGGGACCCCACTCCCATCACTGCCTGTTTCCCTGGGGAAGGTCTGCCAAGGCCTGGTGCCTGGCCAGCTAGAGAGCTGGGGCTGGGCTCTCCTACAGGCAGGGGACTGCCACACACACCGCCATCCCTGTGACCGTCACTGAGATCCAACCTCCTTCCCCTAGCAACTGTGGGGTCTGTTTGTGACTTGGCATCAGCAGACCTGGGCCACTATTTGGAGGGGTGGATGGTTTGTTTTAAAGCCCAGTGTCATATTGAAGATATCACAGGCTTGTTCTTGAGCAGTTGCAAGTAGAATTAAATAGTCAGCAAGACTGCAGGGTTAAAAGTCAAGAAAGCAATTTTTAAAAAAAAAAAAAACCGACCTCAATTCATTGTGTAATATTTCCTATTTACATTGAAGAAATGTCAATTCTTGGCTTTAGGCCTCACAAGAGACCAAGGATTTAAAGATACTTATGAGACAGATATAAATCTTTGATAAGACAATAACCACAAAGAGAGACATGCTTGAAATGTTAAGTAGGTTAGATTTGGTCACAGCTCTTTCCTTTTCTCCTGACTTGATTTATAAACATCTGGCTGCTCCACCGGCTGGTGGAGAGAGACGCCCCCTCTCCTGTCTGAGAGTGGGGCTCACGTGTGTGATACAGGCACTTTGTGTATGTGCCTGGTGCTCACAGTAGGAAAGAGCAGTTAGGAATGTGCTAATTATTCTTCATTTGTAATTTGATTCCCAAAGTTTAGATGTTCCGTGTGTGCTTATCTTGGTGTCTGATGTGACTGTGGCTGTCCCTGAAGCCACCAGCAGTCTGCAGTTCCCCTGTCAGGGAAATCCAATGCTTATCAGACCAGAAGCCTGCAGACGATCCCCGGGGGATTCTGGGAATTGGGGCAAAAGTCTAGGCAGGAACTGGACATCAAAGCCTTGACTGGACACGAGGCCTTTTTGTCAGTTTCTTGAATCATATATCAGATCTCCAGTTCCAGTAAGAGATTGGCAGGGGACAGTATAGCCAGAGAATCACTCTGGAGCAGCCACACTGCTGGTGTAACACAGCAAGACAAGGGGATGGGCGAGGATTCTAGTGGCGACAGGTCCAGGCAAAGCGCCATTAGATGGTCCATGGGTAGAGGCAGGAAGGCCTGTCGGTCTAACTCTCAAGTGTCTACAAATTTAAGTGTTGTCTGTGGCTTGGTTCCCTGGTATACACCGTCAGAATTGTGAGGTTCAACCACCTTTATATTAACAACTTATTAAAGACTGTTAATGCCTGGGATTGAAGCATGGCTTAAAAAGAGAACAAGTGACCAGTTAATGAACTTGTCTAGTGCAGATTAGAAAGAAATTCATGAATTTGCTTTTTCCCTGGAACTGCTGTTAGGCTTCATTGGGTCCTCAGGTGTGAAACAGAGGGAGGACCCCCATGGGAGATGCTCCCTGGAGGTTCCCAGGCCTCGAAAGCCTGCGGTGCCGGAGGAGCCACTCTCTGCATTCGTGCGGGCTTTGCTTGCCGAGTCTCCAGACCTCTCCTCGCAGCCTTTCCAGACCTATCTCGGAGGCCCCGAGAAGTCTCACGTGGGCTTGTGCGGCACCTTCTCAAGCTCTCGCCTGCTGCCCCCCACTGCCAATGCACTGCAGCTGCTGGAGGGTGGTGCTAACGCGGCCACCGCTGTGGGGCCTTTGAGGGTACGTTTGCCACCTCCTCACAGAGGTCCCTGGGAAAACAGCAACTTCTGCTTCCACTGCAGACTCCTTTCCATCTCCTTAGGTGTGGGGCTGGGCCGAGGGAACAGGGTCTGAAATAGTCTCTCCCCTCCCCTCCTGTCCCCACAGAAGCCCTCCGTCCTTTGCCAACATCCCCTCTCCACCAAAGACCAGCTTCTGATGGGGCTGCCACACTGCGCCTCCAGTCGACTAAGACACTTCTATTGGATATGGTGCTGAAAGCAGGAAGAAACCTCTGTCTCTCCCCAGGCTGAAGCCGAGGCAAAGGCTTTGAAGGCTTGAAAGTGTCTATAGCCACAAGAGAAAAAGAGATCCGTGTGTCACCCATTTTCAGGGACCCAAGACACCCCAAGTGCCTTCAGGACACTATCTTCAAGACCACCTTGATGCAAACACAGTGTCTCCAGCCACAGGGTGGGCCATGAAGAAACCTGAGGCCAGCGCCATGTAGGTGTCCATCAGGGAACAGGCGCCAGGTTGGCCAAGTTCCAGGGAAGTGCTGCACCCCACCTGGGCCTGATGGAGAGAAGACACAGGCTAGATTGCGGCGGCGTGGGTGCCAACAGCAAAATCAGGATCGTCGGATGGACAGAGGCCAGCTGGCTAGCTGCAAACGTGAAAACATTTCCATCATCAGGAAAAAAGTTCCCAGCTTAAGCCAGACTGGGGTCCCTGCTACACTATGTCATTATTCCACCAGCTCGGAAGCTGGGAGTCAGGTCTCCTTCCTCACATCCCTCTAACCGACTGCAGGTGGCGCCAGCCCACCTACCGGCCGCCTTCTGGCTGCACCGCCCCTGTCCAGGTCTGCTCGGCAGCCGCTCGGAGCCTCCTGCCTTCTTCCGGGTGCAGCTGTGACCCAGTACACTGGCACGTGGTGTCTTTATGGCCTGAAAAGATTGCGACAGAGGAGCGGGTGTCTTGGCCTCGGCATCTTGTCCTGTATTGAGCGCTTCCTACGTAGCAGGCGCTGTGCTACAGGCTGTACGTTCCCCTCAACCGCTTTATAGCTAAACCCTGAGGCTCGGGAAGAGCAGCCGCCTGCCAGTCACAGAAGCGGGAAGTGGCAGGGCGGGTCTGGGCTCCTTCCTCCACTCTTTCTGCCACCCCAGGCAGCCTTCAGCAAACTGACCTGTTCCACAGCTGCCTCCAACCCCGAAATGTCCTGGCTCCCTGCGTAGTCCGGCTCCCTCACTTTAGGTTCTCAGCTCAGCTGGTGACGTTGTGCCGGACGCGCCGGCTCCGTGCTCTGGTCGGATTCTCTCCCATCCTCCACCCGAAGGGGCCTGAGCTTGTCCTCGGTTTCCTGACTCCTGCCGCCCACACACTGACCCCGTACCGTGTGGCAGCCCTCACTGTCCGTTCCCAGGGCCATCCCACAGTATCCCCCACCCCTCAGCCGGCAGGAACGCTGTCATCACAGGCTGAGGAGGCCCTGGGAGGTCATCCTGTCCATGCCCCAGGCCACGGGGCCTGCACACACCTTCCTGGGACCCTGGTGCTCTCACCCGGGCAAAGGTGAGCCCCAGAAGGAGACTGCAGTTCACCTCATTGACCCCACCTAGAAGTAAACGTTGCCCTCAGGAGTCCCTGGCTTCCAACCTTCATGTCAAGCCCCAGGCTTTCCTGGCAGAAGAGAAGACTGACCGATGGCAGCTGTCCATGGCCTGGGAAACCCTCATCCCCTCACCCCTAGACTTCCTCAATTCAGGCTAATTCCAGCCTCTCTACCTCACCTCTGGGACCATTCCCAGGCCCCCCAATAACCTGGTGACTCTCCTCTGAAGACTCCAGAAAGGCACAGTTAAACCCGACTTGTGATTCCTTTAAGGAGACCTGAGGGGAGGCTAATAAATCCTTGATGTCGTCAAAGCCACTGGGCATTTCCTCACCAAGGAACACTGCCCACAGGCCACCCAGCCCACCCTGTCCACAGTAGAAACGAGGCCCGAGCCACTCACGGGGGTCCTGATGTGTTCTAAACAAGGCCACGCGGGCTGGGAGGAGCCACTCTCGCAAGGCCAGGTGTCCCATCACACGTGCTAGAGGTTGGGAATGGATGGGGCCAGGGTTGCCTCCCAGGAAGGGCAGGAAGTCACAGCCTGGCCGGCTCTGCAGGCCCGTGGGCTCACCGCAAGGTGCTCCTCCATTCAAGAAACAGGACTCGGGGCTCACTGGCGCTGGAGGTCAAGAGTGGGTGAGGGCAGGGGGAACGCGGGCCTCCGCTCACAGCCGTGCCCACAGGCAGCAGCAGCAGCCCCACAGCCAGTCAGTAAGGAGGAGGGGCACACAGACCCTGGTCCCTAATGTGCAGCTGCCCCTCTGGGAATGTCAGAAACCCTACGGACCATGCATGCAAGCTTCTGCCCGCAGTTTTAAGGGTGTTGCCAAGCCCTGGGGCCCTGTGGACCTAGATGCACCGGGCTGGCCTCCTTGGCTCCCTCTTGCTTCTGTCCTTCCAGGCCCCGGCGTGCTGTGCAGACTGGGGTGGCCAGTCGCTCCCCACTCCTTTTGCCCCAGTTCCTCATAATGGGGAACTGCAAGGACCCTGAGCTCAGCCTGAAAGGGGCAAGTTCCCCTTCCACTGTTTGACACAAGCTATAAAGGAGTGAGAAAGGGCAAGGGGACTACTTTTGTGGTGCTTGCTTTCTATCTTGATGAAAAGTCTGCTATTTTTGCACTGCTGTAAAAGAAAAATAAAATCATGACTTATGTACCCGGGTTTCGTAGCAGAAATCATGTACTTTTGATAGTCTGTTATGTTTCTCACAATTACAAATATGTTCCTTGCCCTTGGACTTTGGGTGGATGGGCACAGTCCAGCTAATCGCTCGCCCATGTGAAAGAATAGGGGTGGGAGCCCTCAGGAAGCCTGCAGGGGGCTGGCGATCGGCAGGGCAGCCTCACCCGTCTGTGCCTATGACATGCTCCTGTCTGTTGGTAAGGCCCTGCTATTGCCCTCTGGCCAAGTGCTCCGAGGCCAGCTTCCATGTGGCCAGAGAGAAGCAATGATTGTCTTTATTAGTTGGGAGGAAATGCCCAGTCACAAACAGGCATCTGGGGCGGGGGGTGGTGGCTCACACCTGTAATCCTAGCACTCTATGAGGCCAAGGTGGGAGGATCGCTCAAGGTCAGCAGTTCGAGACCAGCCTGGGCAAGAGCGAGACCTGATCTCTACTGAAAATAGAAAAATTAGCCAGGCATCATGGCATGCACCTGTAGTCCCAGCTGCTTGGGAGGCTGAGGCAGGAGAATCACTTGAGCCCAGGAGTTTGAGGTTGCTGTGAGCTAGGCTGGTGCTACAGCACTGTAGCCCGGGCAACAGTGAGAGACTCTGTCTCAAAAAAAAAAAAAAAAAGAAAGAAAGAAAGAAAGAAAAGAAAAACATGCATCTGGGCCCCAGCCAGGTCCTCCCTGGGCCCAGTCCCTGGCACTAGAGCTCTGGCACTGGTGGGTCTGAAGGCTGGGGTTTGTCACAGCAGGTGGCCCAGGAGGGGCAGGGATCCATGCAGAGGATCCGGACAGCCAAGCACACTCTGGCAACCTTGATTCATTCCTTGACTGGTGCACGAGGGGTGGGGTCACCGCTGGGAGAGTCCAGCAACACAGGCTGATGCGACAAAGGGAGCCCAGCAGGTCTGGCCAGAGGCTTGAGCCCTTCCTGCTCAGCCCAGGGGTCCTCAGCCAGGACGCTGCTGGCTGAAAGCTCTGATGACCAACCTGATTCAGGGCTATCGGGGCCTAGTGGCCCGGCCCTAGGAAACCGTGTCCTCTGGCTCTCTCTCTGCTCCCACCCCTTCTCCATCTCCTTCCTTCAGCAGAAATTTTAGAGTCACACTGACATGGGTTCAAACCCCAGCTCTGCCACTTACAAGCTGAGAGATCTTGGCAAATTATTTAACTCCCTGGATCCTCAACTGATTCATACATTAAACAGGACTCAGAATGCGTATGTCATAGGACTGGCGTGAGATAAAATGTGGCAAGTGGGTAACACGAAGCCTGTGCACGCCAGGCCCCAACACAGGAGAGCTGCACTGCTGCTGTCAGCCCTCCCCTTGCTCCTCCCGGGACGCCCAGAGCCCTGTTCAAGCCGTGGGCTCACTCGCCCCCCACAGTTGGTTGCCTGCCCCTCACCTGTCTTCCCATGACTTGAGGAACTCTGCCTGTTTTCCCTTCCCAGAAGTCCCCATCTCCCACCTGTCTGGCTATCCTTCAAGTCAAACAACTGGCCCTTTTCCTTGGAATGGTTTTACTGTCATCGCTAAAGGAAAATAGAACAGTGCAACCAAAACCAGCATTCATCAGGCCTCGGCCCAAGTCTCCACTCTGACAGTATCTTGCAGTGTGACCCTGGACAAGGTGTCCAACCTCTCAGAGCCTTAATTCCCTCATCTGTCAATTAAGAGGACTGTCCTAAGTGAACTCTAAGAGTCTCTTCTACCCTAAAAGTATTGTTTTCTGTTAGAAACAAAAGTAACATCTTTCAGCATCTTCATGAGCACTTATCTGTCATCTTTCTTTCCTTACTCTTCTCTTGCATGATTTGCTGAATTCCAACCCTCTTGCCAGGTGCTCTTTTGTCCTGAGAAGACCTGCCCCTGCACTGTCAGCCTGCCCCATTCCTTTGGACACCCTGTTCTGGAAGATTGATAGGCGTGCATGTGGCTCCCAAGCTTACCCAGGGAAGGTCAGCGTCGGTCATTCCTTCCTCCTCCCCCTTTTCTCTTGTAATCATTGCCTCCGTCAGTGTAAGCTGAGTTCTGCAGTGGTAACAAATGACTCCAAATCCCAGTGGCTTACAACAGCCGAGAGTTATTTCTTGCTCTCATCCATGTCCACGGACAATTGGCAGAGCTCTGTTTCACATCCTCTTCAACCCACGACTAAGGTGGCCCATCTGGTGGAGGAAGAAGCAATGGCAGAACCATGCACTCATCCTCGAGTGCATACTTGGACCGAGTGCACTCACTTCTATGCCCGTTTCATTGGCCAAAGCAAGTCACACAGCCAAGCCTGCTGTCAGTGGGTCAGGAGGTACCGCCTTTCCTCAGGGAATATCTTAACACAATCTACCCCATCCCAAAGCCTTGTTACCAGGATCTTTTAGTCCATACCCACATTTTATAGGTAAAAGGACAAAAGTTCAGAGATGTGAGGCAATTTCCCTGAGGTTACACAGCAAATCAGCGGAAGAGGAGGGACTGAAGTCCCAGGATGTTGATGACCTTTCAGTTCAGGTATGAGAGCAGGGCCCAGAGGAGACAGACCTGGATTGACTCCCAGCTCCATAATTCTGCACAAACTATTTCCACTTTGAGCCCTTCTGTGACATGGGGTAAGGGAAGTCCGGAGGGTTGGGTGAGATTTTGTAAAATATCTCACTCAGTGTCTGGCACAGAGGAACTTCCTAATACATATCTGTTCCCTGTCCTTTCCCTTCCTGTCCACTGCACCAAACTCCTCCATTTCATTCCCTTCCTCTCTCTCTCTCTCTTTTTTTTTTTTAAACCTGCTGTCTTAGTCCATTTTGTGTTGCTATAAAGGAACACCTAATTTATAAAGAAAAGAGGTGTCTTTGTCTCACATTTCTGCAGATAGTATGAGAAGCATGGCGCCAGCGTCTGCATCTGGTGAAGGCCTCAGACTGCTTCCCCTTGTGGCGGGAGGCGAAAGGGAGCCAGGTGTGCAGAGATCACATGGTGAGAGAGGAAGGGGGCCAGCCTCTTTTTAACAACTAACAGCGTGAGAGCGCATTACTCTCCCCTTGCAGGGAGAGCATCAATCTATGTATGAGTGATCCACCCCCATGACCCAAACACCTCCCATTAGGCCCCACCTCCAAATCTGGAGATCAAATTCCAGCATGAGATTTGGAGGAGACAAATCCAAACTACAGCACCGACCTTCAAGTTCACCTCTTTTTTGTCAAGATGTTGGAAGAAATGAAAATTTTAAAGACGAGAATAGCAGTGCTGCTAGGGGAATGTGGCCCAGGTACAAGAGGCTGCTGGGGAAGCCTTTGGACCTGCTGACTCACCACCTGTTTACACCCACTATCTCCTCAAACCCCCACCGTGGCCCTGTGTGGTGATCACTGTCATTCCAATTATACAGATGAGAAGACTGAGGCCCAGGACAGTGAGGTACAAGCTGGCCAGCCCTGTGGGAACTAGGGCTAGCCAATGGCAGCTCTTGGGCTCTATAGTTCTCTACCTTCCTACCACACCCGACGTTGGGCTGTCTCCACATTTACCTCCCTCTCCTTACACCCCTGAAGCCACGTAATGCAAAGGACACCATCTGAGCCTCCGGGAGAGCCACGGCGGTGTCTGGGGGATGATGCTACGGGGCGGGAGGGACACTGGGGAAGAGGACAGGGATGGGATTTCAAGAACAATTGTTGCCAGTTCTATTTGGCTTTGCCTTATAAAAATTCCGTTTTCAACATTCAAGAAATGAAGGTCCAGGAAAGTGTGTTTAAGCAGAGTCATTTCCTGGGCGATCTGACAGTTAACATTTCAGGGATATATCAGGGATGTGTATATATTCCTAACATCCCTCCCAAGGACAGCTCTGGAGCCTGTTTGGAATATGTTTTTATGATTAGATGAGGGGGGTGCTGTGAGCAGGTTGCTGTCTGCTGTGTTTGTGTTTTCTTCTCTCTCTTCCCACCCCACTCCCTTTGAAGGGCTGTTTTCTTTGTTCTGGGAGCCTGGCTGCACTTAGAATGTCTAACAATGGCACAGATGGTCCCCATTTACGGCCGCCTTACCTATCTGAGGGAGACATCTCCCTCTGTCCCAACTTGCCGCACCCCTCTTCCAGGGCTGTCCTGTGAGGACTGTCTTGCAGCTGGCCTCTGCCGCCCTCCCGGAGCCCCCTCCCCAGAACCCCCTCCCCATAGCCCTCCCATTCAGAAGCAGCAGCTCAGCTCGCCCCCAGCAGAGGGCAGACACCTCTGCTCCCTGCTCCCTCTGAGACAAGAAAACATCCCTGGTCTCCTGAATCTCCGGCTCCAGCCCGGGGTGCAGACCCACCTTGCAGTGCTCCGGGCTCTCATGGAGAGGAGGGATGGGCTCTATTTTACTGATTTTGAACTGATTGTGCTGGAAGGGGAAAGATGGGTTATCATGGTAAAGAATGCGATGGAAAGGCCTCAGGGTCTAAGCAACAACGTGCTGGGTTTCCACTGCAGCCCACGCCTCCCTGGGACTGCAGTGTCTTCTCTTAGCCATTGAGCAGGTCAGGGCAGGGCTGAGGGTGGCCCAGTCAAGCCCTCCATATTCTTTCATTCATCAAGCATTTTCCAAAAGCCTACTGTGTTCTAGACACAGACAAAAATTCTTACACCGTATGAAGGAGTAGAAGAGTTAGAGAGTGGGGAGAGAAATAAGTTAAGTAATATATTGGAAGTTTTAGGCTTTCTGAAGGCAAATAAAGCAGACAGAGAGGATAGGGAGTCCTGGAATGAGGGAGGGTGGTGTAGGAGATGAAGACACAAGCCAGGCAGGTATCTGGGGGCAGAGCAATCCAGAAAGAGTGGACAGCAGGTGCAAAGGCCCTGAGGCAGGCGGGTGCTGCCCAGTTGAGGGCAGTGAGGGTCCAGTGTGCCTGAAGCTGAGTGTGGGGACGTGCACGTGCCAGGACAGGAGTTTGGAGGGGCGTGAGAGGCCGGGCTCCACAGGCCTGTGACCGGGGGATCTGAGTGTAGCGGGGCCATTGGCTTATTTAAGGGGGCTGTGCTCTGATGGATGTTTTAAATGGTGACAAGGTCACTCTGGCTGCCGAGTGGACTATTGACTGTATGGAGGCAAGGGTGGGACACTTGTCAGCAAGCTACGCCAGGAACCCAGGGGACAGCAGGCAGCAGCTCAGACCACAGTGGCAGTGGCACTTGGATTCTGGATATATTTTGGAAGTAGGAGCCAGTGGGGTTTGCTGGTGGCTCAGATATGGAGGTGCAATCGGGAAGAAGAGTGAACCATAATCTGTGGATTCAGCCTTAGCAGCCAGAAGACGGAGCAGGTTTGGATCGAATATCAGGAGTCTGGTTCTAAGCACACTAAGTTCAAGATGATACCTTAAGTTTAAGGTGCCTGTGAGACATCCCGGTGGAGCCGGCCAGCGGGGACAGGTCAGGGCCAGATGCAGCCCTGGGGGAGTGGCTGAGGTGTTGACAGTCTGCCACGAGCTGGGCACGGAGGTGTTAGGGTTTCCATTTGTAAAGCTTTTCCCATTCGTCATCTCATCCAGTCTCCAAATGGCCTGTTGAATTAGGTGGAGACCGGTTCAGGAAAGTTCAGGAAGCTTCTTGGTTTGGACAAGTTACTTTCGCTGTCTAAGCCCCCATTTCCCTCATCCGTAACTGGGGGCAGTAACACCAAACGGCATTGTCTTCTGAGGAGTGAAGGAGACAAAGAGGCTTTGACAGATGTTAGTCCCCTTCCCTTCTCTCCGTCTGGTGCCAGCATCCTGACTTTCTCCGGACCCTGCCTTCCAGCTGAAATGCCTGTGAGCCACAGAGGGCTCCAGGCTGGGGTGACTTTCTCACAGAGGCTCACTTAACATACCTCAGTTTCACCCACTGCCACTTGACTGGAAGCCCCTGGAAGAGGGGCAGCTGTATCTTCCTCACCTCTTTAGCCTCATGTCTTCTAGAACAGCGCCTTAGATTCTACAGATGGCCAGACAGATGGACCCCAGAACCAGAGTCAGCCTTCTCAGCCGTTTCCCTCTCTCTTTCCCTCTTTCCTCCTGCTGTTATCTCCCTGGACATCAAGGCTGTGCTCCAGGGGTCCTTGAGGTCCTGTGACCCTGCTCAGGAGGTGGGGGCCAGGGGTCAGTGTGTGACAGAGTGCTTTCCCCTCAGCAGGTGGCAATCCAGGCCCCCCAGGGTCTGAGCAGTGCTGCCCAACAAAAACTTGATGTGAGCCAAGAAGTATGTAATGTTAACATTTCTAGTAAACACAAACAAGTTTCAAAAACAAGTAAAAGGGTTTTAATACTATTTTCTATTTAACTCAATACATCCTAAATATAGTTTCAACATGTAATCAATATAAGAAATGAATAATGGGATATTTTACATTCTTTTGGCTCACACCAGGTCTCTGAAATCCCGTGTGCATTTGCACTTACAGCACATGTCGGTTAGGAACCCCCCCTGCAGGCACGCAAGAGCCGTGTGTGGCTAGTGGCTGCCACGCTGGACCTCAGAGGTGTAGGGCTTGGAAATAGCTTTTCTAGTCTTTCCTGTTGCTCCTGGGCCCTTCTGGGTGATGAATTCTTGGGCACACCACCCGGCCATGTCCTCAGTCAGGACAGAGCCTCCCCAGACCCTCTCCCTCCTCCCTTCCCTCTGCCACTTGTCCTTCGAACTCCTTTTCTGCTTCTAAGGTCCCATCTGCTCCTGACCAGCACCTGAGGGGCTGCGTCAGTCTCTGTCTGCACGTCTGGTCAGGATGCTGCATTTGGGAAGGAGAGAATGGGGCACTTTCAATCCTGAGGGTAGTGCTGGGGAGGGGGAATTAGACCTCAAGCTGGGTCAATTCGTCCCCTGAGAGCATCTAAAAGCAGCATGGTCTTTTACAGGGAAAATAGAACCTTTCTGTCAATGCATCTCCCACACTCCTTGCACTGAGAGTTCTGATCCCTTCCCAGACTTGAGTTATATTACATTAGCTCCCGCTAGACCTTGGCTTTAGAAGGGTCTGGGATCCAAAAAGGGATGGGATGGAGAGAACACTTCTAGCCACATTTTTTTGTTTGTTTTGTTTTTTGAATTTTCACTCTCCGCAGACCTTTGTGGCCTACCTTGGGGTTGCTCCTCTCCTCCCAGGTCAAGTCCACCACAAGCAAGTACATTAATCTTGGAATTCACAGAAGCCTGAAACATTGCCCACTATCACCCTTCACTATGCAGCTGCAGCCTATAGCCTGGAAACTCCTGGGAATATTCAGAGGCCACTCCCCTGCCCAGGCCCTGCTTCCCTCCCCTCCCTTTCCCACCATCTCTCCAAAGACCCAGACACCCCACAGGCATGACACTCCTCCTTCACCCTCTTTCTTGGTGGGCCTTCTTTGTGTTCCCCACAGCACACCGCCCACACTTCTTTTGCTCCTCACCTGTTAACCTCTTTGTGTAAAATGGAAATAATAATAAAACCTACTTCCTGAAGGTTAATACAAAGATGAAAGGGGTTGGTGTTTGCAAAGTGCTGAGAATGCTCATAGAGTGCTTATATGAGTGCCTGTTTCAAGATTCTTGGCCAGGCACGGTGGCTCACGCCTGTAATCCTAGCACTCAGGGAGGCCGAGGTGGGCGGATCGTTTGAGCTAAGGAGTTCGAGACCAGCCTGAGCAAGAGCAAGACCCCATCTCTACTAAAAATAGGAAGAAGTTTGCTAGACAACTAAAAATATATAGAAAAAATTAGCCAAGCATGGTGGCACATACCTGTAGTCCCAGCTACTCAGGAGGCTGAGGCAGAAGGATCGCTTGAGCCCAGGAGTTTGAGGTTGCTGTGAGGTAGGCTGACACCAGGGGACTCTAGCCCGGGCAACAGAGTGAGACTCTTTGTCTCAAAATAAATAAATAAATAAAATATAATAATAAAAGAAAAGATTCACAATTTCATGAGATAGATATTTTCCTCCCATTTTAGAGATGAGGAAACTGAGGCTGAGAGTAGTGAAATGACTCACTCGGGCTTACAGATAGTACGCAGTGGAGCTGAGGCTCAAACGTGGGCCTCTCTCTCTCTCACTTCAGAGTTCACCACATCATGTCAGGCTGCCTCTCTGAAAATAGAATGAATGGTCCTTGCCCATTTCCTAATGTAACCCAGTCAAGGAGACTGTTTAGATGCATGGAAAATTCCTGTCTCCTTGCTATTTCCTAACTGGGGGATTGGGGGTGGCAGGGCGGGGGGGGGGGGGGGGGGGAGAGGCCCAGGAGTGAGATGGGTTGTCTGGCTCTCTGAGGAGCTGTCGTCAGAGGGCTCCTGGCTCCCTGCTCCCACCGCCTCCCAGACGAGGACCCCGCCCACTCCCAGCCCCCACCAGTGTGGCCCCAAATCTCTCCTCTCGGTTTGATTGACTACCGGGAAAGAAACAACAAAAACCCGACTAGATTAGCAAGGCAGCATATGCCGCTCATGGGAAGTTAAACAATTGCACTGCTGAACAACAGCTCAACACGGAATAGAGGAGATGTCACAAGGCAGGATATGATTAATTGCCAAATGAATTATTGAAATTGTAATTGCAGCAGAGTTCAGAGGAGCACGTGATTGCCGCGGGCAGCAATGGTCAGGAGAGGCCAGGGAGGGGCCGAGCGAGCTGGCCTGCAGTGAGGGCACAGTGCTGGGCTGGGCTCAGGAGAGAGGTGGAATGAGAAGGTGGGGACATGGGATGGTGGCAGGAGCTTGCAGGAGCTGCACGGCCACCACAGCATCTCCCCACTGGTGCCATCCGCCTCCCGGCGCTCCGCATGCTATCTGACACTGCGGGGTCTGAGTTCTAGTCCTCCACACTTGTCTGGCCTCCTGTGCCTGTGCATCAGTTGCTCAGTCTACAGCGTGGGCTGCAGGGGCATGTCTTCATCCGACATAAGAAAAAAAGCGTGTCTCTAAGCCTGGGTTGGAGAAATACAAGATCAGCCAAGTTTGTTTCAACTCTATTATATTGAGGCTCATTTTTGCACAGGTTCAAATACACAGTGAGCCAGAGCACATCTTCTGAAGTGTGAGAGTGGCATAAATATAAGTTTAGCAGTGACGTAGACCTGAGCCTAAATGCCTCTGGCCTGTAAATGCTGTGTGATCTTGGAAAACCTGCTTAACTTTTCTGAGCCTCAGTTTTCTCATCTGTAACGTGGAGCCATGTATGGATACCTCACTGCCTTCAGAATTGCCTGGGGTAAAGTAAGTCTGTGCCCAACCCAGGGCTGGCCCGTGGTAGCCCAGCTCCATACACGGTGGTCTAACAGATAATGGCTAAAATAGCTGTATTGTGGTTCCCCGTGGGCAGTGTCATGAAGGGTGTGACAGCCTATCTATGCCCCTAGTGGCAGGGATGCAGTGTGGTTGAGCACACAGAAGCAGGAGGATGAAATGAAAGGTGGGCCAGGCGGGCCAGGCGCGCGGGAGCAGGACCAGCTGACGGAGGGGCGCGGCAGCACACTGGTGCCTGCGGCCGCCGGGGAAGACAGGGATGCGGGGCCAGGCTGTGCGCCACAACTGTGCAGCCGTGGCAATGGCAATGAGGAAGACAGTGCAGGGTGTGGGGGAACGAAGATGGCAGAATATAAAGCAGTACACATACTCTGGTTGCAACTGAATAAGTATGTTAAGGAAATTTTTTTTAAAAAGCAAGAGCAACTATGGAATTAGGCTGGAGTGAGAGCGAGGAGAGGACTATTAGGTGCTTAACTTTCCCTGTAGTGTTAGTAGCTTCCAGACCTACACATGCCCCATGGGAAAGGGAGGAGGTGGTCTCTCTGCCTCATCGGACCTCCTGGAGGGAAAGGCTCCCGTTTGGCTGTGTATTTTATGTGCAGTGGGTAAGCACACAGTGGGCGGCCGGGAGCCCCGTGCCGTGGGGAGGAGGGCTGCGTGGAAGACAGTCAGGGGAGAGGTGAGCCACTCTGGGCCTCGCAGGGGAAGGGCTGTTGATAGGGTGTGAGTAAGAGGAGGGCAGCAGGAGGTGGACCTTCCTCTCAGCATAAGAGCATCAGAACATCTGACAGCGACAGCACGTGCCTGTGAAGCAAAGTGTTCAAGGTAAGGCTGGCTGACCACAGGCAGGACTGGGAAGGGACAGGAAATCGTGCCTGAACTGCAGAGAAGGGAGGCTGAGGTCGGTGGTTCCCAAACCTGACTGTCCACCAGAATCAAGCAGAGGTGCTTTTGAAAATAAGGATTCTGGGACTCTGCCCTAGACCCACAGAATCAGAATCTCCAGCATTTGTATCAGAATGCAGTTCCCCAGGACTTTGCAGGTGGTGATGACCAGGCTGGCCCTGGGAACTGCAGGCTGGCATTGCCCCTAGTGGCCTTTGGAGGCACTGTGCTCAGACGTGCTGAGAGCTTTCTGGAGAGTAGAGGCCGCGGCAGCGACACAGGCAGCTTTGGGCACAGGGCTCATGCTTGGTGCTTGCACATAAAGCCCCTGCCACCATCCCCCAACCGCAGCCTCCCTGAGGGATGCTCTGATGGATGACAAGTGCCGAATCAAGCAGAACCCCCTCCCAGCCACCCCCCTGGGGAGGGGAGAAGCAGTCTAATGCCTGAGCATCCTCTGACCTCGCACATGCCCGGGGCAGGCCAGGCTTGGGCAAAGTGAGGTCCAGAGAACAAACATCCATAGTGAATGAGTACCGGGAGTTTGGATTTTAGCGGACAAGCCAAATACCACATTTCTGGGCTTTTTCTCCCCTTAAATTGACTCAAAGTCAAGTATGAGTCGTTTTTTGGGTTTTTTTTTTTTGTTTTGTTTTATTTTTTTCCAGACAGAGACTCACTCTGTCATCCAGGCTAGGGTGCAGTGGCATCATCATAGCTCACTGAATCCCAAACTCCTGGGCTCAAGTGATCCTCCTGATAAGGAAAACTCCCATCTATTACTTGGTGCATCAGCCACCTGAGACCCCCACCCCTCACGGAAGACACGCATCAGCATAATACTAACCTATTACCTGGCAGGCAAGAGCCACCTGAGATCCCACCCCTCGGACCAACCCAACTTAATAAAAATGGGAAAAATCAGGTAGACGGGGCTCAGAATTTGGTGGCAAGACCCCTCTGAGCCTGATGAATAAACTTTGATTCTCTGACTCTCTGTGTGCCTCTCGGTTTGTCCTCGGGACCATCCACTGTAACACTTGCTGTAATACTCCTGCCCCAGCCTCCCAAGTAGCTGGGACTACAGGTGCACACCACCACTCCCAGCTAATTTTTTCTATTTTTAGTAGAGACGGGCTCTTGCTCTTGCTCAGGCTGGTCTTGAACTCCTGGCCTCAAGTGATCCTGCTTTCTCAGCCTCCCAAAGTGCTAAGATTACAGGCATGAGCCACCACACCCGGCCTCAAGTATGAGTCTTTATCCCTTCCATCTTAAGAGAAATTTACCCTCAGTCACTATAAAAGCTGCTCACTCCCAGGATCTTATGCAAGCCGAGGCTTCAAAGACCTTCTGGTGGTCCTTGAGTGAAACTCTCTGCTGCTCAGCATTCTCGTGGGGAAAACAAAAGTGGGCACCACTGTGAGGACCTGCTGGAGTAATACCTGTAAGGCATGTAGAACAGCACTAGTGACTGTTGTTGTTGATCTGTCTATACTGTTTATTACTGAGACACCTATTATCCTGCCCTCACTGTCCCTCCAGGACACACAACATTTAGGGCCCAGGAACCTTCAGAAAGAAACTAGAAGGCTCCTCTAGATTCTTGCTATCTTCCCAATTTGCTTTCACCAAGTAGTTCCTACACCCTCACCCTGCCCTAATCCATTCTGGGAAAGTCCCTCTCTCTCTTCTCTTTGTACCTGCAGTGGCCTTGGGCATAAGCTCTTTAATGTGTTTAATCTCGCAAGGTTTGGAGAATAGTTGCCTTTGAGCAACTTCTGAGGCTGCCAGACTGAAATTGGAGAGGGGAAAAATAGAGGCAGAAAATGCCTATTTCAGTGAGTGGAGCTGGGGTTCAGATCGAGAACCCTGAGAGCCACCACCTACCACACACCCTGTGTGACTCATGGATCCTGCCAGCGTGTGACAGGCTGGTGGCGCTGAGTGTGCCCCTGCAGGGCTGCTCCCCTTTAGAGCAGGCTCAGAGCAATGGCTGTCTGCAGACCCCAGAGAAACATGAATGAGAAATGCTGAGGAAGGGGCCTTTTGATGCCCCTCAACCACACGCCAAAGGCTTCAGAGTCACCACTATAACCTCGTTCCTTCCTTCCTTCCTTCCTCTTGTCGTCAAGTCAACACGGTTTCTTCTGAGTGCCTGCTCAGGCCAGGCGTTGCTGGGTGCTGCGGAGACACCACGAAGCGCCCTGGCAGGACCTGAGGCCGCAGGCACGGGGTTGGAGGTTGGCTGTATATCCCGGCTTCCGTCCTGCTCCCGCACTTGGGCAGACTGCAGGCTCCCAGGTCAGAGGGCAGTGCCCTGAGAAAACCCTCCTGGTAGGGTTGTGAGAGTAAATACAGGATGCCCAATCAGATTTTAATTCAGTGATCACTCTTTTAAGTGTAACTAGGTCCCAAATACTGTATTGCATGGAAAATAGCTATATTAAAATTATTTGCTATTTATCTGACATTAAAATTTAGCGGGTGCTCTGCATTTTTCCTTACTACGTCTGTGGACCTCACCCCCACGGGGCAGCCATTCCTACCCTCTGCTCCCCGGGAAGCCGCCTGGTCTGCAATTTCCAGATCCTTCAGAGAGTGTTTCCACCTGTACAAAGGTGGCTGCAGCTCAGAGAGGATAGGAAGGCTCCAGATCACAGAGATGCCCCCAGAGCACAACCGCAGCCAACACTTGGGACTTTCCAGAGCTTTCTATGGGCAAGGCACTGTACTAAGCACTGGCCTGTTTTACCGACATTTACTCATTTAAGGCTCACAACACCTCCCCCGGGAAGGTAAATGCTGTTAGTACCCCACTTCACAGACCAGGGTCCCGAGACACAGAGAATGAATATCACACAGCTAAGAAGGGCACAGCCAAGCAGCCTGGGACACGAAGGGAACACCCCAGCCTGTGACATGGCCTTTATTTTTGATAAAAGCAGGCCCTGGACCTCCACCGAAGAGAAGGTGGCGCAGGTGCTCGCGCTGGTGCCAGAGCAGCCAGGTGGGCTGAGCCGTCAGCCTTCCTCCCCCGCGTCACATGTAACCGCCCACTTGCGTATGTATTCAACAAACACGGACACATGCGCGTTACAGTCCGGACGGACGTCGCCTGTCGCAGGGAATGCCGGGTGTGCCGCTGTCATCAGACAGCTCCCGCGGAAAGGGAAGCAAGTCTAGCTCCTGCCCTGGGCTTCCTCCTCTCCTCCGCAGGCCCGGCTGTGGGAGTCACACCCTTCCGACGCTTTACACATCGCATTTGTGACGATGTCTGCACAGCTTGTCTCTTCCAATAAACGGCAAGCCCTTAAAGCTGGGAGCACACCTTCTATTCATTCGTTCGACAAACATTATTTTGAGCACTTACTGTGTGCCACGGAACAATGCTAGGGCCTTAGATGCATGGTACTGTCCTCGTGGAACTGACAATTTAGTGGTGGCAGGTGTGGGTGGGGAGAGACAATTGGAGAAACATGCAGAACACGACGTTCTAAGGGAAGCCCGGGGTACAGAGAGGAGGTCTGTGACATGGACGAGAGGTGGGGGAGCAGGCAGGTGTGCCACATAGGAAGAGCTTTCCAGAAGGCGAAGGGGAGGGACCTGCTGGATGGACTCACACTTGGTCCATGCTGGGACTGGCGGGAGGGAGGAAGTGGAGACACGGGGCAGATGACACTTTCAGGGAGTTTGGCAGTAGAGGGCAAGGGGACTGGAGCAGGGACTCAAGTGAGGTGATCTGTCTATTGTTTTGGTTTTTCTGGGTGAGGGATATTTGAGGATAATAAAATACAGAGGGAAAGTATTGTCTCTTTCATTCACTCTCCCGCCCTGCCCTGGGAGCTGGAGTGCCAGAGGCACCTTCTCCCTTCCGCACCCTTCCCTGACCCAGGAGGAGGCCGGGGAGGAACTTCCCACTGGCAGCGGGCCCTGGGTAACAGGAACAGGCACCAGGCACCAGCAGGGCACAGTAGAGCCAGCCCAGCTATGGGCACCAGACAATCCACGCTCAGATCCCAGCTCTGCCTTGCTCTAAACACTCTCAGTTTCCAGGAATCACCCTTGCACTTCTCAAAGAAAAATGCCTCGTATGGCTTTGGAATTTCTTAGAAGAGTTAAAAAGACAAAATTGATAAAGTGGGAGGGACACTCTCCATGAGATAGATCCAGACACTGAAGAACCTGAACGAGTCCTCAGCTATGAACCAGGCCAAACACCGGGTTGTAAGGATAAGGAAGCTGAGCCCACAGACACGTGACCTGCTCCAGGGGACACCATGTGTTGAGGGAAGGGCGAGGGCACGGCACCCTCCCTTCCCTTCTTTCTCCGTTCCTTCCTCATACATCACTAGTGGAGGTCTCTTCCAGCCTGTCCCTCCTCCTGCCACTAAAGAGACAGAACTCTGGCTTCGCAGATGAGGCATCTCCCGCTTCCTGCCCACTGACAGAGGCTGCTCTTCCCGGCACCAGGGGTCACAGAGAAGAAGGACCTATGGGAACAGGGTAACAGTCAAATTTGGGAGCAAGTATAAACTCTCTGCCCTCGTCCCCGAACCCCTCCAGGGATTTGGGCATGAGAAAATAAACCACAGTGTGTAAGGGAAGTTGTTATGAGAGCAAAAGAAAGTTTTAAGAATATTTGCTGTGGTCTGCATATCTCCCTTCAAGAAATTCAAGAAAAGAAAGTAAAGAACTTGTGTCTGTCTGAACTGGCACACTGGTTGTTTAATAGGGCACTGCTCAGAACCCGGACTTCAAGGGCCCAGTGTGGCTTCCTAAGAAGCGTACCTTGCACCACCAACTCTGTTCCAGGTGCTGAAGACACCAAGCTGGATGAGACATGGTGCCTGGCCTCTTTACCCTCCACCTCCCACGCCCCCAGACAGCCCAGCTTCCACGTTCAATCCTGTGCCTCACAGAGAGACTGGAGGAATTGCCCCATGGCGTGGGCAGTCACAGGCTGGAGCAGGAGAGGAGACCACGCAAGCAGAGGAGGCAAGAGAGGGGATGTGTGAGGACCCAGTACAGCAACAGCGCCACCTCCTCCATCTCTAGGCGCTGCAAATGTTAACTCGCCTTAAGCCATTGGTACTCCCCAGATGGGAGCTGATGAGGCTGGTTGCAGAGAAGGGTGTCAGGTTTTAGTCTGAATAGTCAGTGCTTAGTGCACTCATGGCCAAAGAATGACCAGACACACTGAAATGAGGCAAGCACGAAAATGAGGTTTATTGAGGAGAGAAAGATAAGATTGTAGGGCAAGAGCCAGATATAGGTTCACAGAGCATGATACATACATCACAGATGACGACTGGACTCATTGTCATAGCAAAGGTAGAGCAAAAGGAAGGCCACAAAAAACAGATTGGTTATGGTCTGCATCTTGTCTTATAGTGCCCAGATTGGGGCCTCCCTAGTGGCTCAGACGTCACCATGGAACCACTTTGATTGGACAGTTGGGAGTTGCATTACTACACATGTGGGTTGTTCTAGGTCAATTTCCAGACTCTATGGTACCTATGCTGCTTGGCCCGTGGGCTAGAGAGTCCTCTGCATTCTTTTGCATCTGGTGCACTAATTTGATTGGCAGATTCGTCAGGTATTCCCTCCTCCCCAGGTATGGCAGTTGCTCGGGAGATTATGGTGGGGCAGAATCAAGAAAATGGGGGCCACAGCACCCACTTTCATCCCTAGGAGACCTGGAATCCCTCACTATCTACCTAAGAAGAGTGCTCTCCATCCAGGTCTCCTGAGTGACCCAGCCGGGCAGAATGTGGCCCTCCTGATGCCCAGCATCCAGGGATTGCCCTGGTGTTCTCCTGGTCCTGATGAGGCCAGCCTAGCTGGATTGCAGTGGGAGGCTGAGGACAAGACCATGGGCAGAGTCTCACAAACAGCAGGCAGGCAGGGGCCCAGATTATTCAGCTGCCATCTGAAGTATCCAAGCACCAGACCATTTCAGGACCTCACTTTCCCCCTGTCTCCACCTGCACACTCTGGCCATATGTGCCCTACGCCCCACCATCATGGCCACTGTAAAATCCAGGAAATCCAGCATGCTCAGGAGTCCTGGCCATTCTGCTTTGTTGCTTGACTTTGAGTCCTGATCTCTGGTTAGAAACCACGTCTGGAAGTGACGCAGCCCTTTATCCAGAAGGTCTGAGCCCAGCAACCGCCTTGGATGTGGCTGTTTCCAGTCCCTGCAGGCAGGCATGGCTGTGGGCATGCTCCCCTCCTGCTTTCTGTAACTGGCTCCATGATCTAACTTCAATGACCGCTATATGTTTTTTATAATCCTCTCCATTAACTAACTACTTGAACTTTTGAGTTATTTTCCAGAAATGGTGGCCTTTCTGCAAGACAAAGGAGTTAAGATTCTATTCTGAAGGCCCCAGGACAGACTTCCTGATATCAAGATTCACGACCCCATCGACATGCCCTGCCCCAAAGCACATGGCTCTTCTTTAAAAAGCCCATGATCTCCATTAGTTAGTCAGTTTCTCCCATTCTCCTGACAAGTCATCTGTCATATTAAAAATTCCTTTCTTCTTGGCAACCCTTGTTGTCCCAATAATTAGATCTTTGAGCAATGAGCAACTGGACCTAGACCGAAACCTGCTTGTGGTTTTGATAACATTTCCAAGTGCGTATATGTATCTATCTATAATGCTTTGGGCTGCAAATAACAGAAAGCACAGTAGAAAGGCTTAAACAAATAAGAATTTATTTTTCTCACTTAACAAGAAATCTGGAGGTGGACAATTACTGCTGGTGCTGATTCAGTGCCTCGATGCAGCCAGGGATGATGTCTCTGAGGTTCTTTTCATCATTTCCCCATGATTTCAAAATGGCTGCTGAAGCTCCAGACATCAAGTTTTTATTCACAGTAGGAAAAATGGGGAAAGGACCAGGGTGATGCTTGCATGGAAAAAAGCAAAAGGTTTTCCAGGAACCTCACTGCAGAGCTCCATCTATGCCTCATTAGCTGGAACTGTTTCCTGGCCACCCATATGAAAGAGGGGCCAGTAGGAAATGGGTTAGGAATGGGATTTGGGTCAGTCAGCCAACCCACATTATTTGTCATATTACCCTGTGTCCACTTTTACTTCTGCTAGCCCCAGCTGAGGCTACTGATGCCAAAAGTGAAGGCTGGCAAGAGCTTAAGGGAGCTGCCCCCTCAGGAGGGGGCTTGAGTGTTCCAAAGACCTTTAAAGCAAAACTGCTCTCAGTACGCAACATTTCTGAAACCAAAGACATGACTTTTCCACACCAAGACGTTTTCTAATTCCATGAGAACACCAACAGGATGTCCTACAATGTAAGCTGATTCTGACACTGACTACCTGGGAGTCAGCACAGACCCCACAGGCTAAGGCTCAGTCCCACAACACCGTCATCCCACTTCCCATGACAATCACAAGTCCAGGGTCTCCAGGGTTCCCATGGCCCCTCCTCAGGTTTGGCAATTTGCTATAATGGCTGACAGAGCTCAGGGAAACACTTACTAACTATTACTGATTTACTATAAAGCAGTGGTCCCCAACATTTTTGACATCAGGGGCTGGTTTCATGGAAGACAATTTTTCCATGACGGTGGGTGAGGGGTTGTGGGGAGCAGCAGAGCTCTGCAGCCCGGTCCCTAACAGGCCATGGACCAGTAACAACAGGTGCGTGGGTCTGCTGCCCGGGGGGCTGGTGACCACAGCTATAAAGGATACATATGGACAGTCAGAAGAAGTACATATTGTTGCAAAAGGCATTAAGTTTGCAACAATTTAGATCAAACTAGAAACCACTATCCTAAGTGAAGTACCTAAAGAATGGAAAAACAAACACCACATGTATTCACTATTGAATTGGAGCTAACTTATGAGCACACGTGCACAGAGGAAAGTAAAACTCAATTCTCAATGGAAATCAAGGGGGAGGAGGTGAGAGGAGGGAATGGACAAAAACCTACCCAACAGGTGCAATGAACACTATCTGGGTGATGGGCACAATTTTAACCTTGACTCAAGCATTATAAAAGCGATCCATGTAACCAAAGACATTTGTACCTCTGTAGTACTTTGGAGGGAGAAAAAAAGAGATACATAAGGCAAGGTCCAGAAGGGTTCCAGGTACAGGAGATTCTGTACCCAGAGGTTGGGGTGCTCCACCTTCCCAGCACTCACCAACTCCGAAGCTCTTTGAACCCCTTCTTTAGGGTTTTTACAGAGGTTCTATTACACATACATGATTGATCAAATCACTGGCCATTGGTGATCCAGTGCACCTCCATCCTCCCTCCCCTCCCTGGAGGTCAGGGGGTGGAGCTGAAAGTTCCAACCCCCTAATCACAGGGTTGGTTCCCTTAGCAACCAGCCCCCATCCTCCAACAGTCACCTCTTCACTGTAAGTTCAGGTATGGTTGGAAGGAGCTTATTGTGAATAACAAAAGAGGCTCCTACGCCTATCCCTCAGGAAATTCCAAGGGTTTTAGGCGCTCTCGTGCCTCAGACTAGGGATAAAGACCAAATACATATTTCTTCTTATATCGCAATATCATACCCTTCAAGACACAAAGGTATGAAGCCACACATAGTGGGAGAGCAGGTGGGTGCATACAAATGTTGAATCTGGTCCTGCCTCAAGCTAAACCGTGTCAGCGCTCAGTGACGACTAGCCACGTCCTCATCCCAGGAGAAGGTGCCCAGCAAATGCGCATCCAGGAGCAATAGGTTATAGACAGAAGCAGGAGGCCCACTTCCCTGGGGGCTGGGGGCCTGCAGCACTTTCAGAGATGAGAAAAATTACTTCTGATGGGGAGGGGGAGGGGTTCCTCACCCCATTTCCCCTCATACATCAATTCCACCTAGGAACAGCCAGTTCCACTTCACCCCACAGAGACGTAAGCAGCACACAGTAGGTGCCAGGTCCTGTGTGAGGTGAGCTGTGAGGCACCCCAGCCCTGCCCTCAGAGAGCCCCCAGTCTAGACCAGCGCTGGGCTGCCCAACAAGAAGACCAAGCATGCATCCAGGAAAGCCAGACTGACAACCTAAGAAGCTGTTTGATTTTCAACTAACAAGGACGTTTTCATTTGTCATTTTGTGGTTTTAGCATTGCTTAACTTGAATTGCATACAGTGCTGGGTGGGAGACACCTCCTACTAAACTTCACACCTTCGGTGGAGCGCTCCCCAAGGGCAGGCACTGTATTCATTCTCTTTTTGTCACCAGTAACTAGCGTTTGAGTGTTAGGACTCAAATGCCTTAGCGCAGCCATGCTGTATGTATCTTTTCTGTTTCGGGGCACAGAAATTCTTTTTAGCGTCTTTCCCCTCCAAGTTGCACGGTGTCAAGTTTGTGAGCTGTGTCACAACTGAGTAGCTATTAAAAACAGTTTAAGTACCCAATTTAGCAAAAAATTGTTTTCAGGGTATTAAATATTTCAGACTCACACACATTTGCTTTAAAAGAAGTCAGAGCCCACTCAGGCGAGTGTGTGTAATCAGGCCACTCTCCTCGCCGCTGTTCTGCCACACGGGAGAGGACAGCAGCTCCAAGGGGTGTGGGGGGCAGATGTGCACCAGAGGCTTTGTCTGGGAGGGCGGCTGGGTGTCCTGCAGCGAGACCTGGTCTTCCAGTGGCACTGTCTAGCCTTGGACAGTAGGGGGCGTGCTGTGGTGACAAGAGGAGGGGAGCTCCAGGGGCATCAGAGCTTGGTCAGAGGCTCTGGTCAGAGGGTAGCCAGGCAGGCAGCGGCGGCTTCCTGAGAGCCCAGCGAGGGTGGGTGTCTTTGTCAGTTCAAGCTGCTATAATAGATTACCACTGACTGGGTGGCTTAAACAACATTTTTTGTCTCAGTTTCGGAGGCTGGAAGTCTGAGATCATGGTGCCAGTATGGTCAGGGTCTGGGAAGGACCCTCATCTGGGGTGCAGACTGCTGACTCTCTTTGTGTCCTCACAGGGTGGGAGGGGAGCTAGCTAGCTCTCTGGCCTCTGCTTATAAGGGCACTAATCCCATGCATGAGGGCTCCACCCCCATGACCTAATCAACTCCCGAAGGCCCCACCTTCACATACGATCGCACCGGGATTAGGGTTTTGATACATGAACCTGGGGGGACACAAACGTTCAGTCCATTGCAGGTGGGGCTTCCCTGGCTTGGCATCTCTGCTCCTAACCCAGACTCAGAGGACATAACTGGGCCTCTCAAGTAGGCTTTCTTTCTTTTTTCTTCTTTTTTTGTAATTATTGACACATATTAGATGTACATATTTTCTGGGTTCATGTGATAATTTGATACCCCTGTATAATCAAATCAGGGTAACAGGATTATCCATCACCTGGTCACACCTGTCTTGATGTAATGACCCTAATGATGGGTTTGAATCCGAAGCTTGTGAACTGTGCTGCTCCCTGGCACCCTGGGAGGTGCAAGTATAGGCAGGTATAAATGAATACTAATTGTCTGAGTCAGGAGTGCTTGTGTTTAGTTTTGCTTTTCAGTGGCCTCTTTTTTCTGTTTCGAAATCCCTAACCAGGCATTACCTGGGAGATCTTGGACCAGTGCTGAGAGGCCCTTTCCCTTCTCTCTAGGAGTCAGGGGATGGGAGAAGGGGGTGGGAGTGAGCGTGGTAGAAAGTGACAGGACCCTGCGAGAGTGGGCGGATCTGAGTTGGAATTCTTCCCCCTCAATTCCTACAGGAAGAGAAGAAAGGAAGACAAAGCCAGCCCCTGTTGGAACGGCCGCTGGACAGTCATGGACCCCTGGCTCTGCCCAGCTCTACCCTCACCCTCACCCCCAGTGACAGACGATGGGGCCCAGATTGGGCAGCTGGCTCAGGGCTAACCAAATCAGTCTGGTCGGTGCCTCTAGCCTGGACATAGAGGTTAGTGTTTTAGCCAGGTCAGTAAGACTGTCCCTCTTCAAACTTGACCTCAGAAATCCTCCCCTTGCCACCCTCAAATAAAGCTAGTGAGCAGGGGAAACCCGAAGGGTGCCACGAGGGAGCTGGGCCCACCTGCTTCCTCCACTGGTCACAGGAGTGCTGCGGCCACACTGGATGGGGACAGGGAGGGAGTGGGCCATGGGCTTCCCCAGCCTTGGCCCCACCAGGAACTGCCTGCCAGGGGTGTTCTGCTTCATGGCTCTCCTTCCCGGAAGCACAAGGGGCCAATGAGGGGTCTCAGCATGCTGAGAACAGAGACCCCCCGAGCAGGCAGGTTTTCTTCATGCTCCTGCTCTCCCAGTAACTAGCTGTTATTGGGGGTAAATGCTCATTAACCGGCCCAGGTTTCATCTGTAAAACAGACTAGCTGAACTTGAAGATCTCATCTGGTAATTTCAGTTAGTGGAAGATGCTCTGAAAGAAACCACCAGGAAAAGAAGATGCATGTGTGTGTTCGGGGCAGCAGTCCCTTTCGGTAGGGTGGCGAGGGAAACCTCTTGAGGATGTCACATGTGAGCTACAGGAGGGGAGGAGCCAGCAGCGTCCACAGAGGAGGGGGCGTGGTGTGACTTCAGTGTCCCAGCAGTCTGGCATCCTGGAACACACTTCTCAGTGCGGGCTATGAGAGGACGTATGTTCTCATTCACAGCACTGTTTGGAGTACCTGCTATGTGCCGACTGCAACAATAAGTGCTGGGGAAGAAAACAGAACAAAACAGAACAAATGCAGTGTCTGCCCTTGAGAGTGCGTCACTGCCAGTGTGAAGTTCGGTGGGGCATAAGTCTGCAGGGCCGGGCTTGGTCGCTTCTGGGCCCTCGTGACTGCAGAGGAATCAGAAATTGATGCCTTCCCAGCTCTCTCTTCATGGAAACTGGCAGCAACTCTGACTTCGCAAGGAGGACAGGACACACACAGGACACTGCTGGCAAGCAGACGGGGGAGACTAAAACTGAGTTGAGGCACACAGATATCTGCGAGAACAGGACACATGCAGTTCCCAATGGGAAAAACCTACTTTGGAAGCAACTATTTATTTAGCACATGTGATGGAACACGTACCATAGGCCTGATCCTGGTCTGGGTGCTGAGGATACAGTAGAGAGGGAAAAAGATACGGGGCTTGCCCGCGTGAAGCTTCTACTCCAGTGCCAGGAGACAGCACATTGACAAGAGATCATGTGTGTGTACACACACTGGAGGGGGACGTTAACCTCGGGGGAAGGTGAAGCAAGGTAAACAGGGAGAGAGCGTGTGCGGGGATCTCATGTAGCACGGCCCCAGAAAGCCTCTCTGGGAAGGCGAAGTTTGAGCAGAGACCTGAAGGGAACAAGGCATCACCCAAGCAGGTATCTGATGGAAGAGTTTCTAGGAAGAAGGCACAGCCAGTGCAAAGGCCCTGAGGCAGGAGCAGCCCATCCTCCAACACAGTGAATTAAACACCTGTGCACTCTGCCTGCCTGCTGGGCTTGAACAATAGGCACTGCCCTTGAAGGTCATTATACACATAAAATTATCATGAAACAAGCCTTGCCCCATTGAATACACTGAAATTGAAGAGATGCTCTGCTTTCTTTTTGCTTAATTCTCAAGTGTCAGACTTCTATGTAAACGTCAAGGTTACCTCTCCCACCTCCCCTATCTCTCCTCAGTTTTGCTGATAGGTGGCTAGTTAGGTGTGAAGCAACAGGGTATTCCTAGGAAAGCTCACGGTTGAGGGAGGCCATAGAATGAACTCCTTTTTTTTTCTATTTAAGTATTCATAAAGTGAATCATCACCCCTGATTCATCCTTAGGGAGGGCTGGGAGGTTTTGAATGGCTTGTGAAAGTAGAACCTAGGGGGTTCAGCTGTGTTTGGTGGGGTGAGAAATTCATAAAGGTCTCTGTCCTCAAAGTGCATGGGCAGGTAAGCATGAGGCCTGCCGGGTCCAGTAGGCCTGAACCTTATCTAGATCTCAGTGTAGGGAGGCGGCCCGGAGGATGCCGACACTCCCTCTGGGTAGTCGTGCTTAGGGGTAATTCTTAGAGACACTTTGTAGTGCATAGTGGTTAAGAATTTGGACTCAGGATCAAACTGACTTGGTTTCTTTTTTAAAACATGCACATCACAGGGCACTTACAGTGTAACACACATACGGAAAATCACACGTAGCCAAGTGCACATTGCACAACTCAATTAGGCCTCACATGTTGGACACACTTTATTGGTGGGGTTTCTGATGTTGAGCATTAAATAGAATAATGCACTTCAAGTGCTCAGCACAGTTCTTGGCATATAGGAAAGTGCAATAAATGTTAATTACTATGCAGATATATCTGAAGTGTACTGTATGGGGCCCTAGAGGTTTCCTGGGGCCAGTCTGTCGTTTACTGCCCACCTCCTCTCAACCCTCTGGGTTTCAGAATGAAAGAAACAGAGGAAAAGAAGGGACCCGGTAGTATTTACTTGCCTGAATCAGACCATATGCTTTTTTAAGGCCTCTGCGAAGCAGCTGTCTGTTCCCTAAGCTGCAAAGCCCTGCCTCTATTAAGGAGCCACATCCAAGGACTTGTGGACACAACAGTCCATCCTTCCCCATGGAGAGGATGTAGAATGTGGTTGTGGGTAGGACCAGGTGAGGCAGCACATCCGCAGCCTCCTCCCTCCAGGGCAGCCAGGCTAAGCAGACACCAAGCAGCCTCATGAGCATCCCAGGTGTCCAAGACCCAGGGTCCCAGACGGTCAGCACCACATATGGGGGCTGTGGAGAGCCTCCCTGGTCTCTTGGCAACCCAAAGTGCATAACCCTGCTTTGGTTGCCTCGCACCGAGTGGCTAAAGCAAAGGGACTGAAGCAGAACTGTCATACTCCTCAGGTCTATAAATAAACCCCGCTGTAAATATTTATGTGCCTTGGTGCTGTGACGCTGTCGTAATCTCTCATTTCATCCCTCTGAAGGGCAGCTCCTGCTCAGGTTGGCTACTGCATGGCCAGAAAAGAGGTGTGGGGCGGGGGGAGATGGGAAGGGCTAGACAGACTCCTTTCTCTTGCCTAAAGAGAGGGGAATGAGACTTGGACTCAAACATTCACCCCTTGTCTGCTAAGGACAGGCATACAGAGACGAAAAGATGAATCAGCTGCAGATGGAGCCCTGGTGAGGATCCCAGAGTGGTGGGGCCATGCTCGCACACGTAAATCTCTGCTCCAGGCACATGAGTGTACTTCGTGACAGCATGCATAGACGGTGCCGTGGATGTGTGTGGCAGAGATGGATGTCCACGGTGGTGCGGGAGTGGGGTACGGACAGGGTGCCATGAAATCATGGAAGGTTTCCACGGGGAAAAAGCATCCCTGGCAGAGTGCTTAGCTTATGGGTGGTGTTACCAACGGAGATTCCAGGATGTTCTAGGGTGGAAAACTGAGGCTAGAATCTGTTCTTTATTCAACAAATATTTGGATACCCACTATGTGCCAGTGCTGGGTCCTTGATGCTTAAATGTCAGAGGGAGGGGAGGGAGTGCAATCAGGCTAGGCAGGTAGGGCTGGCCATGCTATGAGAACTTAGCAAATCAAGCCAAGAAAGCACGTGTCTTTGAACAACCTGGTAGAGATGGGGCAAAGGTGCACCGAGAGAGGACGACTAAATGGCCAAATGCCTTTCTACCACAGGACCTTAGCCCCATCCTTTGAAGAAAAGTTCCTAAGTGAGGGAAAGAAAAAGACACATGCACAGTTTCATTTCAGGAGGAGCCATTACATTTCTGCAGAAAGCCAACTTTTCAAAGGGCTAACAACACAAGGCAAATGAAACCGGGGCTGCAGCAGCTCTCAGAGGAGGCACAGGAAGCCTGTCATCAGTCCTTCGGACTACAGGACCTGATCCTGCCACAGAAAGATAAAGTGCCTAATGCCTAAGGGTGGCAGAAGAAGCTGGACAAGCTTCCCCTGGTAAGCCTGAACAGAATCCGAATACACACAAAGAGAGAAAGAACACAACAATCCAGCACTCTTCCCAAAGCTGGGCTGTGACAGTGCTAGAAAGTCCTCTGCTAGCCGGATGGTGGCAGGGGGTGAGGGGTGTGAGGGGTGATGTCTACTGAAGCAGAGAGGTGTGATTCCTCACTGTTGGCCACACCACCGTGGGGCTGTTTGGAGCAGAATTCATACCTTTTTCACGGGAATATTTAAAAATACAGTAATAGCATGGAATGAGAGAGGAGGCATATTTGCTGATGCTTTTGGGGAGTGTTAGGCAAATGTAATTAAAAACGAGATCGTGTCTCAACCCAGAAATCCTCTCCACAAAGGTAGTAGAGAAACAAAACACTTTTATTACTGAATAACCATTAAACCAGAACGTGATGTGCATCACAGGCAATCACCAAAAGAGTGCAAAGGTGGAAAGGAAGCTCACCCCCTGTATAGCCAAGAGGCTGCAGCCCATCCCACACATGTTCTCGAGATAAACTACCACTGGTCTACGAGCAGGAGGACTGGACAGCACCTTTTGTCACACAGTTTGTCTTAACTTTATCTTGGTAATTGGGGAGACCACCTGTGTTGGCTTTATTTGGAGGAAAAACAAACTTCCCGTATCTTTATGACAGAAGGTAGTTTTGCAAATTGGAACAAGGAGCCCGCCAAGTTGAGTTTTTACCCTCCCAGGGTACTGGGAGCTAGGGACACTATCTTCCCTGATGTTTGCATTTCCAAAAGATGACTCCCAGGTCCTTCAGGAAACATTCCTGAGTAGAGAGGCTTATTTAGCCATTATAAAGATTTATATACATTTGAAAAGAATAGAGAAAGAAATTCTGAAGGGAAGTGGGAAGGTCTTTTCTCTTATTTTCAACAAGGAGAGTTAAGCCTCTTATTTTTAATTTGTATCTGCCCTTACAATCACCTCTCTTTGTTACTATAAAATAACATTACAATCTTCTAATTATTTCTACCTTTCTCTGGGCAACCTGCAGTTGCCTAAAAATCTAGCAAGTCTATAGTAAAATGCAAACAAAGCAATTACAAGAATCAAAGTATGGTGACTTTTTAAATTCAGTATAATATTTTCCTTGGGAGAATAACCTTTAAATATAACAGGCATTCACTTTTGTTTATCCATCCATACTGGAATGGCAGAGAACTTGCATCCCGATATTAATCTAGTGACATTAGACCTGTGTTTTGCAGTTTCTGTTCGTCTGTTAGTTAGATGCTTTTCTTTTCTACACCATCCTTACAAACAAACCAGTTAATATTTTATTTTATTTTTTTTATTTCAGCATATTATGGGGGTACAAAAGTTTAGGTTATGTATATTTACCTTGACCCCATCCCCCCAAATCAGAGCTTCAAGCGTGTCCATCCTCTAGACGGTGTGCATCGCACTCATTATGTATGTTTGCACCCATCCCCTCCCCCTACACACATCTGCCCGACACCCGATTAATGTTATTCCTAAATGTGCTCTTAGGTGATGATCAGTGAAACCAATTTGATGGTGAGTACATGTGGTGCTTATTTTTCCATTCTTGGGATACTTCACTTAGTAGAATGGGTTCCAGCTCTATCCAGGAAAATACAAGAGGTGCTATATCACCATCGTTTCTTACAGCTGAGTAGTACTCCATGGTATACATATACCACATTTTATTAATCCATTCATGTATTGATGGGCACTTGGGTTGTTTCCACATCTTCACAATTGTGAATTGTGCTGCTATAAACATTCGGGTGCAGATGTCTTTTTTATAGAATGTCTTTTGTTCTTTTGGGTAGATGTCCAATAATGGGATTGCTAGATCAAATGGTAGTTCTGCTTTTGGTACTTTGAGGTATCTCCATATTACTTTCCATAGAGGTTGCACTAGTTTGCAGTCCCACCAGCAGTGTATGAGTGTTCCTATCTCTCCACATTGATGCCAACATTTGTTGTTTTGTGATTTTTCAATAAAAGCTATTCTCATTGGAGTTAAGTGATATATCATTATAATTTTGATTGGCATTTCCCTGATGATTAGAGATGCTGACAATTTCTTCATATGTTTGTTGGTCATTAATCTATCTTCTTTTGAAAAAGTTTCTGTTCATGTCATTTGCCCACTTTTTAATGAGGTTGTTTGACTTTTTTGTGTGCTGATTTTCCTGAGTTTTATATAGATTCTAGTTATCAGCCCTTTATTGGATGTATAGTGTGCAAATATTTTCTCCCATTCTGTAGGTTATCTATTCGTTCTAATGGTCTAAGTTTCCTTGGCTGTGCAGACGCTTTTTAATTGTTCAGGTCCCATTTATTTATTTTTATTGTTGCTGTCATTCCTTTTGGGGTCTTCTTCATAAATTCTTTGCCTAAACTGATGTCTATAAGTGTTTTTCCAACATTGCCTTATAGAAATCTTAAGATTTCATGCCATAGATTTAAGTCTATTATCCATCATGAGTTTATTTTTGAGAGAGGTGAGAGGTGAGGATCCTGTTTCAATCTTCTACGTGTGGCTATCTAATTTTCCCAGCACCATTTATTGAATAGGAATTCTTTTCCCCAGTGTTTGTTTTTGTCTGCTTTGTCAAAAATCAGATGTCTATATGAGGATGGTTTTATGTCTGGGTACTCATACCTATTCCATTTTTCTGTGTCTCTGTTCTTGTGCCAGTACCATGCTGTTTTGGTTACTATAGCTTTGTAGTATAGCTTGAAGTCTGGTAAATTGATGCCTACCAATTCATTCTTTTTGCTTAAGGTTGCTTTGGCTATATGGGGTCTTCTCTGGTTCCATACAAAATGTAGAATTATGTTTTCTAGATCTGAGAAAAATGATGCTGGTATTTTAATAGGAATTGCATTGCATCTGTAGATCACTTTGGGTAGTACAGATATTTTAACAATATTGATTCTACCGATTCATGAGCATGGTATGGTTTTCCATCTGTTTATGTCCTCTCCTGTTTCTTCCTCAGTGTTTCATAGTTCTCCCTAGATCTTTCACCTCCTTAGTTAAATATATTCCTAGGTATTTTATTTTCTTTGTTGCTATTATGAAAGGTATTGAGTCTTTGATTTGATCTCAACTTGACTATTGGTGTATATGAATGCTACTGATTTATGTACATTGTTTTTGTAACCTGAGACTTTGCTAAGTTTATTTATCAATTCAAGTAGTCTCATGGCAGAATCTTTGGAGTTTTCTAGATATAAGGTCATCCTGTCAGCAAAGAGTAATAGTTTGACCTCTTCTGCCCCCATTTGGATAACCTTGATTTCTTTCTCTTGTCTGATTGCTCTGGCTAGGACTTCCAGTACTATATTGAGTAGAAGTGGTGATAGAAGGCAACCTTGTCTGGTTCCAGTTCTAAACAGGAATGCTTTCAATTTTTCTCCATTCAGTATGATGTTGGCTGTGGGTATGTCTTATAAGGCTTTTATCAATTTGAGGTAAGTCCCATCTATGCCTATTTTGTTAAGCATTCTTATCATAAAAGGGTGCTGAATTTTGTCAAATGTGTTCTCTACCTCTCTATTGAGAGGATCATATGGTCTTTCTTTTTACTTATATTTATGTGATGAATTACATTTATAGATTTGTATATGTTGAACCATCCCTGCATCTCTGGAATGAAGCCTATTTGGTTGTGATGGATTATTTTTCTCATGAACAGCTGAATTTGGTTTGCTAGGATTTTACTGAGAATTTTTGCATCTATATTCAAAAGGGATATTCGTCTGTGGTTTTCTTTTTTTGTTGAGTCCTTTCCTAGCTTTGATCTCCAGATGATGTTGGCTTCATAAAATGTGTTGGGAAGGATTCCTTGCTTCTTGATGTTGTGTAATAATTTCTGCAGGACAGGTACCAGTTATTCTTTGTAGGTCTGGTAAAATTCTGCTGTGAAACCATCTGGTCTGGGACATTTTTTTTTCTGGAAGACTTTTTATTGTTGCTTCAATTTTGGTACTTGATATTGTTCTGTTCAGGAATTCTATTTCTTCCTGATGGAGCTTAGGGAGGCTGTGTGTTTCTAAGAATTTGTCCATTTCCTCTACATTTTCAAGTTTATGTGCATAGAGATTTTTATAGTATTCAGAGATGATATTTTGTGTTTCCACGGTATCAGTTATAATTTCTCCTTTTTCATTCATGATTAAGCTTATTAGAGTCCTTTCTTTTGTGCTTCTGGTTAATCTAGCAAGAAGCCTGTCAATTTAGTTTATCTTTTCAAAGAATCAACTTTTTGTTTTATTAATCTTCCATATGGATTTTTGTTATTGATTTCATTTAGTTCTGTTCTGACCTTTGTTATTTCTTTTTTTTCTGCTGTGTTTGTGGGTGGTTTGCTCAGTCTTTTCCAGTTCTTTGAGATGATTCATTAGATTTTTCATTTGTGATCTTTCTGTCTTTTGGATGTAGGTATTTATGGCTATGAATTTTCCTCTCAGGACTGCTTTAGCTATAGTCCACAGATTTTGATAGCTTATATCCCTTTTATCATTTAGTTCAAAGAATCTTTTGATTTCCATCTTAATTTCCTCCTTGACTTGACTATCATTCAGCAATAAGTTGTTTAGTATCCATGACTTTGTGTAGAGATGACTGTTTCTGTTGGAGTTGATTTTTAATTTTACTCTAGTGTGATGTGATAAGATGCATGGTATAATTTCTATTTTTTTTTTAATTTGTTGAGACATGTTTTGTGGCCTAGGATGTGATCAGTCTTAGAGAATGTCCCAGGAGCTGTTGAAAAGAATGTATATTCAGTGGGTTTGGGGTAGAATGTTCTGTAAATGTCTGTTAGGCCCATTTGTTCTGGAGTTCTGTTTAAGTCCATTGTTTCTTTGTTTATTTTCTGTTTGGAGGTCCTGTTCTGTCACAAGGGTGTTGAAGTCCCTGGCTACTATGGTCCTGCTGTTTACCATTTTCTTTAGATCAAGTAGGATTTGCTTTATGAATCTGCGCACACCTGTATTAGGTGCCTAAATATTTAGAATTGTTAGGTCTTCTTGTTGAATTGTTCCCTTTACCATTATATAATAAGCATAATTGTCTTTCATTACTTTTGTTGATTTGAAGACTATGTTATCTGATATGAGAACTGCTTTACCAGCTTTATTTTGGTTTCCATTTGCATGGAATATTTCCATCCCTTCACCTTGAGTCTGAATGAGTCCTTGTGGGTTAGATGTGTTTCCTGGAGACAATAGATGCTTGGCTTGTATTTATGTATCCATTAAGGCAGCCTGTGTCTCTTCGGTGGGGAGTTCAAGCCATTCACATTTATTGAAAGAATTGATAAGTGGGGTGGATTTCTATTTATCCTGTTGAGTAGAACTTTGTTGTTTTGTTTTATCTCTTGAGCCATTGTGGTATCTGGTGTCTGGCCTTTAGCTTTAGGATTCTTTTATACTGGTGAGTGTCTATTGTGCTGATCCATGTAAAATGCAGTTCTGAGTACTTCCTGCAGGCCAGGTCTTGTCTTGACAAATTTCCTCAATGTTTGCTTGTCTGGGAATGGCCTTATTTTCCCCTTATATTGAAAGTTAGTTTTACAGGATACAAAATTCTAGGCTGGCCATTATTCTGTTTTAGAATACTTAGAATGGGTTCCCAATCTCTTCTGGCTTGTAAGGTCTCAGTTGAGAAGTCTGCAGTTAGTCTGATGGATTTTCCTTTGTAAGCTACCTGTTGCTTTTGCCTTACCACTCATAGGAAAATCCTTTCATGTTTATTTTGGCCAGTCTGATGACTATGTGTCATGGTGTTTGCCTCTTTGTCATGAATCTCCCAGGAGTCCTATGAGTTTCTTGCACCTGGATATATAGATTTCTAGCAAGGCCAGGGAAATTTTCCTCAATTATTCCCTCAAGTAGGTTTTCTGAACCTTGCATATTTTTTTCTTCACCCTCAGGAATGCCTGTGATTCTTATGTTAGGCCTCTTTACATAATTGTGTATTTCTTGTAGGCTTTGCTCATTCATCTTATTTCTCTGTTCTATCTCTGTGACTGACTTGTTTAATTGAAAAGTGTTGTTTTCAAGTTCTGAGATTCTGTCTGTTGCTTGATCTAACTTATTCTTAAGGCTTTCCACTGTGTTTTGCAATTCCTTGAATGAATTTTTCATTTCCAGAAGTTCTATTTGATTTTTCTTTAATAATTCCTACAATTATCCAATAATTTCAAAGAAATTTAGTGAATTTTTCATTCATTTCCTGCATTGTTTTTGGGGCTTCTTTGTGTTGGGTTTCCATCTTATCTTGTATTTTGTTGAGCTTTCTTACAATCTGTATTTGAAATTCTTCAACTGTCATTTCAATATTCTAGTTTTGTTTAATATCCATTGCTGGAGAACTGGTGTTCCTTTTTGGGAGTATCCGTTTGATTTGAGTCTTCATACTTCTGGAGTTCTTTCTCTTTTTCCTTCTCATCTGGAACAGCTGTTGCTTCTTACTTGTGGATTTATTTTTGTCTTGAGCCCTCTTTTTTTTTTTTTTTTTTGTTGAGACAGAGTCTCACTTTGTTGCCCAGGCTAGAGTAAGTGCCGTGGCGTCAGCTTAGCTCACAGCAACCTCAGACTCCTCGGCTTAAGCGATCCTACTGCCTCAGCCTCCCGAGTAGCTGGGACTACAGGCATGCGCCACTATGCCCGGCTAATTTTTTCTATATAGATTTTTAGTTGTCCATATAATGTCTTTCTATTTTTAGTAGAGACGGGGTCTCGCTCAGGCTGGTCTCGAACTCCTGACCTTGAGCAATCCACCCGCCTCGGCCTCCCAGAGTGCTAGGATTACAGGCGTGAGCCACCGCGCCCGGCCGAGCCCTCATTTTTAAATGCACTTTTTAAAGTGCAATGTTGTTCATTTAGAAAACATCATTATAATTTTAAATTATCTTTATTAGGATTTTACCATTTTTGTAAATATTTGTTGTTTGTGGTGCCTAGTATTTGTAAATATAGACATAATCAGAAGGTGGTACAAAAATTAAGGGATCTCATTTTTACTTCAAATCTTGGCTTTGGCTCTTAGATCTCCTTGATCAATTTAGCCAATGATTTTCCCTACCTAAGTGTGCCAGGAAAAGAAATGAAAGGGATATAACACACACAAAAAACTCCCTGTAAATTTCTGGAAGCCAGAGTTCACACCCACTGTAGTACTACCATTTACGACTAGTTTCTCTCTGACCCAGTCAGACATCTGAGGCCACTAATTGGATCTAAGCCAGTTAATCATTAAATCCAATCTGATCTTAGACCCAGTCCAGTTTCTGTCTCAAACTTCAAACCCAGTTTGGATAAAAAAAAAAAAAATTTCCTTAAACGAATGCAGATAGCTCAAAACACAAATCTGTGAAGCTTTGGGATCCAAGGCAGAACTTACCCACAAGCTCCATTTGCCAGGAGAGAGCAGTGGACACAATGGTCCAGGAGGTAACTTGTTTGGTTACTCAGTGTTCCTGGGGGTCCCTGGAAGCTCTAACCTAAGATCCCACTTCTGACACTATCTGTTAAAAGAAAAGCTTTAGACAAATTAAATTTAACAGAGTTTAATTGAGCAAAGAATGATTCATGAACTGGGCATCCCCCAGAATCAGAATCGGTTCAGATTGACTCTGGCACTGTTGTGTGGTTGGAGAGGATGCATGGACAGAAAAAGGAAAGTGAGGTACAGAAAATGTAATTGGAGTACAGAAACAGCCAGTTAGTTCCAGTTTGGAGATTCTCTTATATGAACACTGAACAGTTGGTTACCTGAAAGTGGTTGCAGTATGGCTGCTGTGATTGGCTGAGACTTGGCTACTTGTTACAAAAGTAGGTTACAGGCTGTTTATACATCAGTTAGGCTACAGTTCACTATGTACGGAGAAACCTTTAGGCTGAGCTTAAAAATATGTAAAGAGGCCAAGTGCATGGTGGCTCATGCCTGTGATCCTAGCACTCTGGGAGGCCAAGGTCGGAGGATTACTTGAGGTCACGAGTTCAAGATCAGCCTGAGGAAGAGCGAGACCCCCTCTCTACTAAAAATAGAAAACCAAAATTAGCTAGGTGTGGTGGTGCTCAAGTGTAGTCCCAGCTACTCGGGAGGCTGAGGCAGGAGGCTCGCTTGAGCCCCCGAGTTTGAGCTTGCTGTGAGCTAGGCTGACACCATGCACTCTAGCCTGGGTGACAGAACAAGACTCTGTCTCAGAAAAAAAAAAAAAAAGTAAATAGACAACTTTAGGCTAAACTTAATTTAACAGTCCATAACCAAGAATGGGAGCTCTAGTAACTGCTATTAACTCAGCTCCTTGTGCTGATTTAATTCTAGACAAAATATAAGCCTCTAAAATTTCATGAGAAGTCACCACAGCATGGAAAGCCTTCTGTTGGCCTTTCTGTTCCCAGGTACATGACCTAAATCTTCATTTTAAACTGGAAATGTGATAAATCATGCCAGGGCCTAGTATCTCCTATTACCATTGTACAGTCATGACCATCATTTAATCAGGATTTTGTAAAAGGGTAGCAGGGTTTAGGAGATTGCACCTCCTGAATACAATATTAGGATTGGATCATAATGTTTGCTCATAGTTCAATGGTGCACTGACAAATGCTAGGATTTATGGACGTGTAAGATTGCTGCCACAGCATGTGGTAAATGCAAATAAGTCAGCCGACCCAAGGTAAGAACTCGGGCCTTTGCAGTAAGAATGCCAGCTCTCTCCACCACCTCCTCTAGCATGCACCAGGCATTCCCAGTGCTGTGGCTTCTAGAACTGATAAATAAACCATAGGTCTACAGTCTAATCCCAACTTTTAAGGTAAAACTCCACTAGCAGCATTTTTATTTTCATAACGAAAAAAATTGAAAATGTTTTTCAAGATATAGCTAAGGGGAGGCTATATTCAATTTCAGTTTTTCAAAAGCCTTTTCAGATCCTAAGGACCAGACCAGAAGGTCGAGAGAGTTATCATGTAATTGCTCATCAGAGATTTTTTTCTCTGTTGACAAAAGCTGGGATCCATTGTCTTCAATAGCCTACCAATCCCCAAAAGCGACTAAGTTGTTTTTTCATAGGAATCCATTTTATATGCAAAATTGGTTGACTCCTAGATTGTAACACTTCACAGCCTTCAGCTGACAAGAGATGCTCTGATCCATTTTGCATTGCTCATTAGTTTCCGAGGTTAAATCACCCACAGCAAATCATCTACACATTGTTTAATCATAGATCCTTCTGGAAGAACAATTTTTTCCAAGTTTTCCTATAAACGACTAGAGAAAATAGTAGGGTAGTCCTGACACCCTTGAAGAATTCTTTGCCACAAGCATTGGGTTCTTTCATAAGTAAAATCAAACAAAAATCTAGACTTGTCCACTAGAGGGACAGAGAAAAGAGCAGAGCATAGATTGATCATAGAGACGTTCTTTGCAGATGATGGTATTAATACCAAAGTCAGAATAGTTGTAGTGTTAGGGACCACAGGAGTTGATGGGACAACAAATTTATGTCTTTCTCCAAGATCTCGTGCAATCCTATATATCTTTATGAAATTTACCTTCCTTCTTTATTGAAGTACGGTAGTGTAATAGGGCAAATGTCCCTTTTGTTCCTTGTTTTCCTAATTCTTTTTAAACTGGCTTTCTCCCTTCTAATTGAGTTCTCAACAAAGGATATTGTTTTACATACAGCCATGGCTTATCTTTCTTGTAAGCTACTTTTATTTGTTCTACATCTTGAATTAAACCAGTATCATTATTCCCCAGGGCTCACAGTGAAGCTTTAGTTTGTTTCAGTTCCAGTTCGGGATGCATGGCCAGCATGGTGTAAAACTGACACTTTTTAACATACCCCTATTCTTCAAGAAGGCATACAGTAACCAATTCAGGTGCCTTTTTTTCCAGGGAGCTCCACACACTATCTGGAGCACAGAATATAGGGGCCTTTAATTTGCACAGTAGATCTCTCCTTGATAGGTTCATAGGAAAAATAGGAGAAAGTCAGAACAAACGTACTTTAGCAAGAGCACCTATCTGTTTGGAAATCAAAGAAAAAAAGGAACAAGTAGATGTTGACCCAAAATACCAACCACTTCTACGGATCTATTGTCAGATGGAAAGCAGGAGTACACACCAATATCTACCAGAAAAGGCAGGGATAGATTAGGCTGAATAAAAGTTCTTGACATAGGTGTTTCACCAGTTCCCACCTCTAAGATTCCCTCATTCTGTCAGTGTTGAGCCATTCACCAAGTATTTCCTAGCTGAGGATTTCATCTTGCTAGGCTTTCCTGACTCTTGTGTTTCTGCAATCTCGCTATCCTCCAGAATCTCTTTCTTTCCTTCTTCCAATGCCCTGGTATTTTACAATAATGACGTTCAATTTTCTCCTATTCTTTTGTTATCTTCATAGTTTGGCCAGGGTACAAGTATTCCCTTTATTAAAGAGTTCTCATTGAGTAGCAAACACAGCAGTCTTTAATCTCTTTTTTTCTTCTTTGTCTTTCTCTAGATTATCCCCAAACTGAGTAGCTGCTGCTAGGATTTAAGCAATACTCTCTCTTTGCCATCCTATCACCTTTTCCTTAATTTGGTCCTGGCTAGTTGGCAAGAGAGCCGAGTACAAAGGTTGCCAAGAGTAGAGCATGATTTTGATCTGTCCCAGGTCCATGCCAGTAAATTTTTAGAAAGCCTCCAAAACTGCTGTTGGAAATCAGTGGGGGCACTCCCCCATCCTCTGGATACATCCTTGCAACTTCTCCCAGCATACCTTTGGTGGAAAGCCTTCAAGTACTACTGCTAGCAACCCCTTCCACTGGATCCCTAATGTGCTTGGTTGTCGGGACTTCCCTCGGCTACCGTATCCCCTTACATGGTGGATCATCTCTTTCTTGGTCCTCAGATGACGTGGGTCCATCAAACAAGTAAAATCAGCTAGTTGCAAAATTCCCCACAAAAGCCAGTGCACATCCCTCTGTGTGGGGCTGTCAACTGAAAACAAGCTGCAGAGCATTTCTGCAAACTTTTGTGGATCTGCCCAGGATACCAGGAAAACTCTTTTAGATGGATAATATCGACAGGGAAGAAGGGCACACAGACGCTTAATGTTTCTTTGTGCCTGAAGAGCTTGGGTAGCTTCTCAGTGGCATCAGCTTTGCTGGCAATCAGATAAGAAGGGCTGGTTTCCCTCGCATTGAAGTAGGAAGAGGTAGGATTATATTGTATCTTGGTTTATTTTTCTGTATTGGTATTTATCAACATAATGCCTTTTGTGTTTTGTCTTTTTCCAAGTACTAGTGCAACTACTCTCTCTTCTGCTGCCTTCATACAGGGACACAGCCTTTTATCTGTGTTCTCAGTCATTCCAGGATCTTGATAATTTATCTGTATTGCCTTTCTAGCTAAGTGGTGTGTGGATGAGAAGGGACTCCTGGAGGTGGAATCTGGTCTAAGGCTCGAAGTGGACTCCAGGCAACACCAGGAGGCACACAACTTGGCGTCCCTAAGTGGGGTGTGTAACTCATTAGCAGCTGAAAAGCTGCACCCTAATTTCACTTCTCAGGGAAACCCGTGAAGCAAGGACACCGCCCATCTAAAAATTCGTCACCTCCCCCTTCCCAGGAGTCAGTCTGAGGCAGCAGGAACAGAGGGAACAACAACAGCAAAGGAGGAGAAAGTTTCTGTGAAAGAGAAAGTGCTCTTAATTCTTGCATTTCCTCTTCTATTTTTTTCAGTCTTTCCCTATGGCTATCTAAATCATTTTTAAGTTTCCTCTTAGAACAATATTCATCCCATAAACACCAGCAATTCATTTGCTTGAGATGAGACCCTTCCATGAACTTCTGCAAATGCAGTAATTTATCCAAATCAAAAGAGCTATCCACGGGCCACTGCACAACTAGGTTCTCATGTGTGTATCCACTCCAAATGGGAGAGAGGCGGGCGGATATTATTAACTGTTTAAGAGACAGACGTGCAGGCAACATTCCTGGCATCCCATATTTTTCCACCATGAAAACTAATGGCAATCCTGATGAGATTTTAGAGCTCATATTCCCCATCCTTATTCCGTAGCAAAACTTGAATTTGGAGAGAGTAGTTCATCCAGATAGTATTCCAAAAAAGTGGAGAGCTAGTAGGGAGATGTTTTACAGTTCAGGGACTCTGACCTGACTGTGTGTCCACAGACATTCAGCTGTCTGCTTCGTTTAGGAGGTGTCCGACATCCCGCCTTCATTCATCAAAATCAGTGAGGAAGTATATTTAAAAACAGAATCTTTCCCCAACCCAGAAATTCTCTCCACAAAGATAGTAGAGAAACAAACCACTTTTATTACTGAATAACCATTAAACCAGAATGCGATGTGCATCACAGGTAATTGCCAAGAGAATGCAAAGACAGAAAGGAAGCTCATCCCCCCTGAGTATAGCCAAGCAGATACAACCCTTGACACACATCACATGTGTTCTCACAATAAACAATCACTAGTTCTCAAGTAAGAGGACTGGACAGCAGTTTTTGTCACACAAGAGTTCTTCCTAACTTTATCATGGCAACTGGGGAGACCACCTGGACTGGTGGAAAAACCAAGTTCCCATATGTGTATGACACAAGGAAGTTTTTCAGATTGGAGCAAGGCAGCCACTGAAGTTAGGCTCTTGCCCTCCCACAGGAACTAGGAGCTAGGGACGCTATCTTCCTTGAGGATTGCATTTCCAAAAGATGACTCCCAGGTGCTTCAGGAAACATTCCTGAGTTGAGAGACTTCCTTAGTCATTGGGAAGATTTATGTACATTTGAAAAGTAAGGACAAAGAAATTCTGAAAAAAGATGGGAGGGTGGGGAAGGGAGTCTTTTCTCCTATTTTCAGTATGGAGAACTAGGCCCTTTATTTTTAATTTGTATTTTCCATTACAGCAGGGAGACAAATATTCCACCTGTTTCTTTCTCCCTCTGAATCAATGAGTTAGGGATCAGATTTCTCAGATTGTTACCAAAAGTTCAGTACTTGTCCCCGAGACCAAATCAGTGAGAACAAAGAATGAGGACAATTATTTGAAGAAAAGGAAAGAGAAGTTTATAAACTTGCTAGCAAATGAGAAAGGCAGTAGACTAGTGTCTCAAAGACCTCCATCCTATCTTTAAGCAGAAACACAGGGCTTTTTAAGTGGGGGTTAGAATCGGGTCTACATGACCAATGTCACATGTTGTGGCTTTGGGCTATTGTTGTTTAACTATAATTGGTGGTTTCAGTTGACCTTATCTCCAGTAACAATCTTGTGACCCTAGTCTGGGCAATTATGTTGAGTTCTCTCCTGTGGTTTAACATACTACAAAACAAATAGGGAAGAATGTTTTTCTGCCCTTTTTTTTACTGGTCTCAGAAAATAATTCAGGTTTTGATTCCCAGAAAGGGTGGGGACCACTCATAAAACATTTCATTGCCCCTTTCAGACCTTTACCTGTGTTACAAGATCTGAAGGGACCTGGAAGAGTGATCCCTCTTGGCCCCTACCTTCAGGCAGCTGAGTGTCTAAATCGTTTAGGACCCATGGGTGCTTGGTCACCTCTGATGATCTTCCAGGATGGAGATGCCGTCCATCTCCATTCGTGGTACCTTTCCACTAAGTGTTTTAACAACTTTGGTAAGTTCAGTCTTCTTTCTTTTGCCTATTTGAAGTCCTTCTTGCTATAAATTATCATCACATAAATAATACCATAAGCTAATTAATTTATCACCAGGCCTGGAAGATTCCTTAGCGTCTTAACAGGGTCAAGATGTGCACACATTGTCTTACCTGAACAGTACTCTCAGCTGTGCCACTCAGCACCTGTGGGCCAGTGGAAGTAGGCTACCCATATGCTTCAATGTTTTTAGAAAGCCTCTCAAATCCTACATCCTGCAGACAACAATCCAATAAATCTGCCTTTTTAACATCTTTTCACTATACTATATATACAGTAATTAACTTTTTTGAATGTTTTCTTCATTTGTTTTAAGAAAGCACAATGCTTATTTCATAGGATGACTATATTATATAAAAATTATTTTTCATGTGTGTATGTCTTATCTGCCTAAAGCTCCATGAAAGAATCATGCCGGTATTATCCAGTATCTTCCATGACGCCCAGCGCAGTGCTTAGCGCAGGGCAAACACTGGGCCTGGGCGGCGGGGCAGGGGATTCTGTGGAGCCAGAGCTCAGCTCCATCTTGGAAGAAAATTGCCTAACAATTAGAACCGCCCTGCCAGGCGTGTCTCAGGAACCAGTGGGCTCGCAATGGCTATCAGCAGTTAAGTAGAGACTAGCAGACTGCCCATCGTGGTGCTGGATGAGGAATTCCTGCACTGAGTAGGATATTTAATTCACTAGTTGTCCCAGAGGATGTCTGGACAAGTCTTTTGACTTTGAAAGGAAAAAAGAAGGGGGATTACTTACTGAAATGTACTGAGACTGTGGTCATGAGGGCTGAATTTCTGTCTAAATCTCTGGCCCTACTTTCCCATCTTTCAGCCCCAGAGGAGAGGAGAAACTAATATCAAGATTCCCTGGAGATTTTTAGATAATGGAGAAACAAGCATGAACAAGGAAATAAACAGCTGGAGTCACTAGACTGCCTACTCTCACAGACCCAGGAAAACGAGAGAGAAAGGCACCCACTTCTGTCATTAAGATGTTACAATGCAGCGAGATAACTAGAAGGAGATGCTAGAAGATAAGAACACCTTCCAGGAATGAAAACACAATGAAAACCACCTTTGGTCTCCTTGTGGTCTGTGGATATGACTGACATCAGGGTTTTCCTTGATAATCAGTCTTCCCTCTTGCTTACAGTCCCAATTCCCCTTGCCTTCTCTAGTCCTGCACCTGCACACAGGAAGATTAGCGAGGTCTTCGGCCTGCAGCCACCTAAGTCCTGCAGTGAAAGAAAGCACCAGCCCATGGCAGATAAAAGGACATAGCATAAATTTCACGTTGAGCATTCCCCTAAGCTAGCTTTTCATGTCAGCGGTGACGGCGGCCTGTGGTAAGTCAGCGCAGACGGAAATAGGCAGACACCATGTCCACAGAGCACAGGAATAAACCCATTTTATAGACCTGTTTGAAGGACATCAAAATATTGTACCCAGTTGAATATACTCCTATGAAAATATTTCATCAAATATGTCTCCAGCTCATTGTCACACATCTTAAAAAGTAAGAGAAAAAATATTTTACCCCAAAATATAATTTTTGACATATTTTGCTAGGGCTGCCCAGGGGCCTGTAAACAGAAGCAGCCAGGGGAAGCTGTCCTTTGTGCGGGAGAGTCTGCACTGACGCGGCCAGGCTTTCTGAGGCCCTCCCCAGCCTGATCTAGGCAAAATCAACTCAGAATCTAACAGCTTTAAAGGTCTGAAAGAAACATTTGGATCGCATGGTAAATCCTTTATTAAAAAGATTTGCTCTGTAAAATTTGGACTCAGTCAAAAGGCCACACCCAAGGATCCAGAGGACCACGTGTGGCCCCAAGGCCGCAGCTTCCCCACCCTTGAAGGGCTGCTACCTGTGAGGTTTCATCTACAAACAAGACCCCCTGTGCTAGCCAGGCCTCCCCTGCTCCCCCTTCTACAACTAGATTTTCCACCATAACCTGTTTTTGGTCATGCTCCAAGCTCTTGTTCTTTCTATAACTTCAAGATGGTGTTTAAGCTTCTGAACCCCATTGGGGACTTGGGGTAGTCACTCTGTGTTTCTCCCCTGTGCTTGCTAATAAATGTGCATGCCATTTCTCCTATTAATCTGCCTTCTGTCAGTTGATTTTCAGTAAATCTTCAAGGGGTAAAGGGGAAGCTTTCCCTTGGCCCCTACAATTTTGGCTCCGTGAGCAGAATGCCAAAGCTCTGCCCTTCTGGAAGCCACCGTCCAGGGAGCCCAGGACCTGACAAGCTGGCAGAAGGCTAACCAACTCCTCCCAGCCAGATTCCTGGCCAGTCCCTGTGGAACCCAGTTGACAGGTGGTAAAAATCACTGTCTCTTTTGCTCCTCTAATGTCTTGATTAGTGGGAAAAAAGGATTTGTGTGACTAGTCTTGGGTGTAGCGACTCTGGTGCGATTTTTGGTATAAATATTCATATTGTTTGATCCTTTTCTTCCCAGAAATAGTCCTTTCCTTATTCTTTGTCTTTCTGTGCCGTCATAAAGAGGGGTGCCACAGAACACAGGCCTAAAACCCCCTATAAGCCTGCTGTTGGAGCCAGCCCTGCAGACTGACCAGTGTCACAATTCGGACCAGATTAGCATCTGTATGGATAAGCTTTGTTGTAGGTCCTTGAAACAAAACAAGGTGAGGTTCCCCTCTCATCTTGCTTTATGTCCTTGAGAGCTGGACTTGAGAATAAGTGGGAACACTCTCTCTTGGTCTCTGCCGTAGGGGTGGGGTGGGGCCTGATTATCAGTTCACATTCGGTGGCCAGTCTAAAAAAACTGGGAAGCGCAAAACATGTCAGCACACTTTTTGTCCTCAGGGGAGTTTGTCTTAATAAGTCCTATCAATAAGGGACTTTTGTCATCTCCACCCTGTTGCCTGGTTAGTCCTGGGAAAGTCCAATCCCAGGCGGGACTACCTTGAGTCACAGACTGATGGGTCTATTATTGGCCCCCCACAATCTGTGGGATATTGGAAGCACTGGGCACACAAACACCATCTTTAACCATCTGTGGCAACAGGAGTGCTTTGCTATCTTAGCCTGTTCCTCACAGTGACTATTTTTGGGATCATTGGAACGGCCTTTTCTAAGCCCTGTCCAGGAAACTAAAACTTATTGGAAACCTGGAAAATTACCCCGCAGGCTTTCAGTAAAGAGGCTTATTGGATTAGGCTGCTATTGGAATAAGTACACCATTAGAAATCCTAATCATCAGTGGTCAAAAGGTGGATCCTTTAAATTAGAAAGATCCGAAAGACCCCTAAATTAAAAAAAAAAAAATTAGAGAATTCTCATTCTAAAAAATTGCCTTATGTGTCTTTAGAAGATCAAATTTTTTTTCTTGACAAAATTAAAGAGCAAAAATCTGACCTAAAACAAAATTAAAATCCTTTGTATGGCCAAACTGCCTTTGGATCTCCTACAGGATTTACAGTAGTGGCCCACTCCACCCTGGAGTCTATATATTAATACAACGCCGCATTCTCACTACCATGGCCTGGATTGGGTTCCCAGTCAGGGAACCTGTCCCTTTTGGTTTGATATTTGTGTGGCTTTTGACTTTGTGGGGTACCCATTTGTTATCGATCCTTTTCCCCTCCAAAGACAGTTTTGATTTCCCGTCTTCTCTGTCTGTGGGGAATATGAGGCTTTTGGGTCTTTGCGTGTAGACAGTCAGCTGGGAAACTGAGACCCTGCAGAATATGCCAGACAGACGTGGGCTGCACTCCATTTGCAGCTATCGAAACTATCCTCTCTTTGAGCTGTCTTTGAGGTGGTTCCAGATCTTGTGAAGACTGCTCTACAGCTCCTTAGTGATGCCTTGTGCATTCTCGATTAAGTCATAACCTTGGTTAAGACTTATTGGTTCTGGAGAGTCATTTGGGAGAATACTTTTGGTAACAAAGTTCAAAAGACAGAAATATCAGCTGTTTATCTGAGCTAAAATCTGATAAAAATATATTTTAAAAGATGTTTTACAAGAGCTGTATGGTCAGAAGCCAGCTTAATTAAAATCTAAGTTCAAGATACATACATATATATATGTGTGTGTGTGTGTGTGTGTGTGTATGTATATATATAGAGAGAGAGAAAGAGAGAGAGAGAGAGACTGCTTTTCCTGTTTTGGGTCCTGTATATAAGTTTTTATCAGTTGACTGAAACTCCTTTTTAATTATGTTTGATCCTTCTGTTCACTTCCTTTCTTGTTGGCATGATGTTTGCTTAAAAAAAAAAAAGTAAAACTTCATTTGCCTCTTTTTTTTTGGAGACAGGGTCTTGCTTTGTTGCCCAGACATGAGGGCAGGTGCATGATCAGAGCTCACAGCAACCTCAAACTGCTGGGCTCAAATGATCCTCCTGGCTCAGCCTCCTGAGTAGCTGGGACTACAGGCATGTGCCACCATGCCCAGCTAATTTTTCTATCTTTTGTAGAGATGGGGTCTTGCTATGTTGCTCAGGCTGGTCTTGAACTCCTAACCTCAAGTGATCCTCCTACCTGAGACTCTCAAAGTGCTGGGATTACAGGTGTGAGCCACCACACCCAGCCATCATTTGCCTTTTAAAAAGCTTAAAAATCTTCCCAAATTGGCTCCTCTAAGACTTGTTCTTACATTTGTTTATATTTCTACTTCTTTTTCCTTTGTACCATCTTTGATACTACATTAAAAAATCTAGGAGACTTCTAGTGGCCCTGAGACTTGTTGAGGAACACAGGAAAAGGCACCACACGTCCCCTTTTTGAGATCTTTTGCTTTCCTCCTGGAGTCCCAAAAGTCCTGGCAGGTTTCAGATCTAAAGCACTGCTTCTTTTGTATTGAGTTCCCCGATCTGCTCAGCTTTGAGAGGTACCAGAGCTTACTTTGTACCGTGAGAGGGAACTAGACCTTTGTGTGTGTGAGGACTGACAAGTCACTGCCCAGGGCAACAGTTTCGGAGGGAGCTGACAGCTGCTGCTGAAATGGTCACTACTACATGGGGCCACTCATTTCTTTGCATGTTCAGATTTAAAAAAAAAAAAAAGAAGTACAGTTTAAACACTTTGAGGCTGTGGAAAAACTTGCCACCTAGGGAAAAGACTCGCATGGGAGATGGGCTGATCGCAGAGTGAGCTGACTGCGGCTGGTTTCCCAGTAGGTTCAAGGAGTGGCTCATCTAGTGAGGTGCACCATTAAAGTGTGACACTGCCCAGTTATTTGGGGACCCAGAATTCAGTGTAAAAATGGGATCCTTGATTTGTAGGGATTTAGATGTTCTGCCTTCCAGCTGCATCTGATTTTCATGTATTTAAGTATTAGTTCCTAAAAACTACAGATGCTTTCTTGGCCCTCTTTGTTAACGGCTCTGTCCTGAGCTCAGCGGTCCAGTTGGAAAAGAAGACTGAATTAAAAACTATCCATCTAAATAAAACGGTCTCCTTAGAAAATCCTGTGGTGAATTCCTATGATTTTATGTTACCTTGACATCCATTTTTAATCTTCCTCTAACATATCCAAATGCCTTTAAAAAGTTTAAATTCTCTTTCTGTGCTTTAAAATGTAAATTTGCTACCTGTTTTCTCCAAAACTTGGTAAGGGCTTCTGGCTAGGTGGGACAGATAAACTTTAGCCTATTCCATCTACAGAGGCACAATTTAATCTAACTGTCCTTTTAAACTAGTGAGTTTTACATGTTTCATGACTAAAATTTTAAAATCAAAGCTATAAAATCTTTATTTGTATGTGTGTCTGTATTTTTATGTGTACATGTATACATGTCTGTTTGTATATTTTCCACCTGGTACCAAATTGACATAATAAATGAGTGCTAATGAATTAAGTAAATAATCCCCAATACTTTTCAAGTTCATGTGACTTTATACTCTTTGATAAACAAAGCTAGTTTTAAAATTGTTGGTAAAATAAGAAAATCTTTACAATTTATTATAACTTAGACATGTTTGCCTGGGTCTGTTGGTAAGCCAGGTTTGTTACTTCTGTGATATTTTAATACTTGCTTCATTTGTCTGAGAGCTTATGTCTTTGGTTTTGAGCCTTCAGATGTGCAGGTCTAGGCAAGTGGCATTAGTGAGGCGCAGGGACACATGTAAGCACAAAACACTGGGACCCCATCTTCTCTGGCCCAGCTGAGCCCCTGGCCATGCCAGGAGGGGTGGATCATCCAGACAGTGTTTTCACAGCTCTGTCATCTGTCCTGGACTCTGTACCTGACACAAAACAATTAAAATTACTTCCTAGATTTTTCACTAACAATCAGGGTTAGGGTTATTAAAATTCAAAATTGTAATTAATATATGTAATCAAAACTACTAAATATAAAAATTCTATATACAAGGTGTATAAGAAAAGTAGGATGTGATTTCCATAAAAAGGTTATAAAAAGACTACAAATTATAGTTTTTGTTAAGGAGAAAGCAATTTTGTCCAAAGGTTTTTTTTTTTTTTTTTCTTGAGACAGAGTTTCACTCTGTCACCCTGGGTAGAGTGAAGTGGCATCATCGTAGCTCACTGTAACCTACAAACTCCCGGGCTCAAACAGTCCTCCTGCCTCAGTCTCCCGAGCAGCTGGGATTACAGGTCCATACCACGATGTTGTCTGTCTATTTTTAGTAGAGATGGGGGTCTTGCTCTTGCTCAGGCTGGTCTTGAACTCCTGAGCTCAAGGGATTCTCCCGCCTTAGCTTCCTAGAGTGCTAGGATTACAGGTGTGAGCCACTGCGCCTGGTCTTAAAGGTTTTTAAAGGTTGTTTTAAACTAAAAAAATAAAAAATAATAGCTAAAACTAAATAAATACAAAAAGCTAACAAAATTATAAAAGGCTTCTAGAAATCTTGTGTGGCAAAATTAATTAAAATTAGATAGAACTGTTTATAAAGTTTAATTAAAATTAACTTTAATATTAATAATATACTAATACAAGGGTAAAATTTGGTTTTCTCTTTAAAACAAGATTTTCCTATAATATTAGTAAGGAAAAATAAAGGATTTTTGTTCACCTTTTAAGTAAACTACAAGAAAAAAAAGGGAAGAGTTTGCATTATGCTGTCTTTGTTAGGTGTTTGAGTGTTTGGAAAACTAACTGAGTCTCTTCTCTCTCAAAAAGTAAAGGTTTTTGCTTTTTGAAATCTTTTAATTACCACGTGGCTAAATTAATGACTATTATATACAGTGGCCCATTATCCTGTTTTGATCAAGTGTTTTAAACCTTTTTTATTTTAATATCAAGTGTTTTAAACCTTAAATATTTGACAGACTTCCCCAAAGCAATTCTAAAATTAAGTCCTTTTTTAAAAAAAAAATTTAGTTAACTTTATTTCCCACCAAGACACTCTCAATCATTGATTTTGAAGACTTTCAACAAAAACAATTTTATGTTACTGTGGTTAGAAAGTATACATCACATTCATAAGATCACTGGCATGGTGATATTTTTTTCCATGCGGTAAATATAATAGTTTATTGTGGCTCACAGCATCATTTTACTCAAGGGATGAGGGCTAAAAATTACACCAAGAATTCATTAAATCACGTCTTATTAAGTGAATTTTAATTAAGTTTTTTTGACCTTGACCTAACTTTTGGACTTTCCGAAAGAGTGCCCCTGGAAGTCCAAGAGAGACATACTAGGTTTATTTGGTATATATAAAACATATGGGAAGCATTGTCAAATAAGAAATGGTGTTTAAGTTTCTTTGAGTTATATTTATATAAATGTATTATGTATTCCAAAATTGTACAAGATTCCTAATATTCTGACATGTCTTGGTATGTTATCAGTCATAATTATGATTATGCTACAGAAATAACAAAATTTCCTTGTCAATTACATCTCTAACCATACCTATTCTAAATCTTTGGCTGACCAAGTGCAGTGGCTCACACCTGTAATCCCTGCTCTTAGGCAGGCGGAGAGGGGAGGATCACTTAGAGTCAGTGACATTGTGTTTCTATAAATAAATAAATAAATAAATAAGTCTTTTGTCATTCACAATTATTGTTTTACTTTGATTCTTCTCAAAAAGCAGTTTATAACAGCACAATTCACAATTGCAAAGATGTGGAAACAACCCAAGTGCCCATCAATACATGAGTGGATTAATAAAATGTGGTATATGTACACCATGGAGTACTATTCAGCTATAAGAAATAATAGGGATATAGAATCTCTTATGTTCTCCTGGATAGAGCTGGAACCCATTCTACTAAGTGATGTATCCCAAGAATGGAAAAATAAGCACCACATGTACTCACCATCAAATTGGTTTCACTGATCATCACCTAAGAGCACATTCAGGTAGGTATAACATTAATCGGGTATCTGGCAGATGGGCGGGAGGGGATGGTGTATACATACATAATGAGTGCAATGCACACTGTCTAGGGGATGGACACATTTGAAGCTCTGACTGGGGGTGGGGCGGCCAGGGCAATATATGTAACCTAAACTTTTGTACCCCCACAATATGCTGAAATAATAATGATAAGTAAATAATAATAAAAAAGAAGTTTATAATTAGCTATCATCCAAAATTTGCTTCTTCTTCAAGAAAATTCATGGAAAGGACTCTGACAGGTACTCTGAAACACAGACCTCTGTTTATGACTTTGAGATGACACAAATGGACTGGGTAAGAATTGCAAAAACTCCAAAAAAAAAAAAAAAAAAAAAACCAAACAAACACGCCTAGACTCATAAAATTGCTAACCTAACATCAAAAAGAACAAGAAGTAAATACAAAGGACTGATCTAATGGAAAACTGACTCTTTTATGTTTTGTTCTCTAGAGTCAGAAAAATTGTTTCTTTTTTCTCTTAAACTATTCACAGCTTATAGCAATTGGGTAAAGTATACTTCTGTGAACAAAATTGAAATATTTACCTTTCTCTCTACTTGATTCCTCCAGAATTTAGAAACTATTCTTGAATATTCTTTTGGAGCAATATAATTATTTGCATGCGTTCAACAAGAATCTGTTTTCTTCTCTAATAGGATACAATTAGAGACCCTGGTTATTTTACCAAGGCTTTCACTGGAATGTCATAATTTCAAATGTGACCAGACTGCTTTGAGGAATTGAGGTTGAATTTAAAGCCAATAGACTTAAGGTTTCTGGCCTTACAATAAGTAAAACAATATCACTTTCTGACAGGCCTGCGAACCTCAAGATATTTTAGGAACCTTGAGAAAAAAGAAATTCTCCCAATTTGCACAGGTACTACATGTAAGGCTGGTGGCAGGCACCCCTCCCCTTCCTAATGGAAAAAGAAGAAGCCCCTCCTACTCCTCCATACCCGCCCTAAAGCTGAAACAAAGAAATTCCTCACTCTTCCCGCCAAAACCTTCCCACCAGAGAAACTCCCATCCCCCAGCCCTAAAAACGTATATAAAACCCACCCAGGCTTCTCGGCGGCGCGGCTTCTCTGGTTCCACTCGTGGAACCATGAGGCTTGCCCGGGCCCCTCTCTTGGGACCCATTATCCCCACCCAGGAGCACCCCAATAAAGCCTCTTTACTTATCCCTTTCAACTCTGCTCGTCTTTCTTTCTCTGGTGCCGGCCACTCCAAAAAACCTTATACTACAGTCTTTGGCTTGGCTCCTAAGCCACAAGAAGCTTTTAAAAGTATAATCTAAGATTCCTTATGAAAAAGTTCCAGCAAAGCCAACTCAGAAAGAGCTTATAGGGCTAGTCATCATTCTTGCTGTACTTCATGCAAATAATCAGGCCAAGTATAATAAGAATAAAACTTGTTTCTCCAATAAATTGGTTTTAGTAAGATTTATCTTCGGTACACATGGGACACTGGAAAGAGAAAAATTATGTTTCAGAAGAAAACTATAGTACACATGATATTAGATTCTAGCCCCGACCATTGTTCTAGAGTTTTTATTATTTGCCTATAATTTGGACTAAATTCTAAATTCTTCCTTGGCTACAAGTCCCCAATTTAACATTTTCAAGATGTTCTCCCATTTTTCTGACTTAAAATCACTAGAAATTAAAACTGTGCTTTTCTTAAACCTTCACAAATTGAAGCTAGACAATTTGATACAAACATTGGGAGAAATCACTCCAGCAACTTATATATAAACAACCTTCATGCTTGATGTATGGATGACGCAGAAATTTCTCTAGAACACCTGATTTGAATGACCATCCAGGAAAATCTGTCAGAGTGCCACTGCAATCTGAAGATACTTCAGAAACTCTAGAAAAACTAGCTTATAGACTACTCCAGACATTAACCTTTGTTTTTTTTTTCTGTTCCCATAGAAATGCTTCCTATTAAAAATCCGTTTGACTGCAGGCCTAGCCCATCTGCAATGCCACCTTCTGGAATGAGACACAGCTGTTTAACTGAACTGACCAATTCTCAGGACAATGAAACTAATTCTAAAAAATATGGGATGATACATTTAAATTTGTTCTTTTCTGTTTATCCCAATTTGTTTTCCCCTCTTCTTTGTCAATTTTTTATGTAACAACTTCTAACAGGTTCTCCAAAGCTATCAACTTGGCTTTTAATATGTGAAAGACTTTCACAGAGGGGACTGAAGGAAATAAAAATATTTTACTGCAAAATGTACTTCTTTGACGTATTTTGAGATGGCTATTCAGAGAGCCTGCAAACAAAATAGCCCTGTAAACCTGTCTTTTGTGGGTGAGATTTGCATCTGTAGAGAATCTTCACTGATACAGCCAGGCTGAGGCTCTCCCTTGTTTGCTTCCAGGAAAAATTAACTGAGAATCTGATACATTTAAATGTCTAAAAGAAACATTTACCATCTATTTTCTCCAAGGGCTGCCAGCTGCGAGGTTTTATCTACATAACAAGACCACCCTTGCTAGCTAGACCCCTCTTCTCCTCCCCCATAACCTGATTTACCACCATAACCCAATTTGGGCCATGCTCTGATCTTCTTTCTGTAACTTCAGGATGGTATGTAAGCTTCTGAACCCCATTGGAGGGTTGGAGTGATCATTCTTTTGTTCTCCTGCTTGCGTGTTAATGAATCTGTATGCCATTTCTATTAATTTGCCTTTTGTCAGTTGATTTTCAAAAAACCCTTAGAGGGCAAATCAGAAGTTTTCCCTTGGCCCCCACTACACCTGTTGACATTCCAGAACAGCTATTTTTCTAACCTTTTGACCTTCCACTTTTTTTGGACAATTTTTATACTTCATACTTCTTTATGATACATTCCTTATGATAAAAAGAAATGAAAGAGGAGTGACTAAAATTTTAATATACATATGCTAATGCTGCCCTGTATTCCTGGAGTGCTTTTTTTTTTTTTTTTTTATCTTATTGTTATGGGGGATACAGAATTGCAGGTTACATACGTTGTCCATGTACTGCCTTTCCCCCCAAGTCAGAGCTCCAGGCGTGTCTGTTCCCCAGGTAGTGCGCATTGCACCCATCAGGTAGGTATATATCCCTCCCCCCCCACCCCCCCTTCCTGAGTCAGCACCTTCAAGTGTTACCATTCCCAAAACGGTGCGCAATGCACTCATTGTGTAGGCATACCCCCATCGCCACCCCCACCCCCCACCTCAGTCTGATATCCAATTGGTGTCGTTCCCAGATGTGTATTTAGGTGATGTTCAGGGAAACCAATTTTCTGGTGAGTACATGTGATGCTTGTTTTTCCATTCTTGGGATACTTCATTTAATATAATGGGTTCCAACTCTCTCCAGGAGAACCATAGAGATGTCGTATCTTCATTATTCCTTATAGCTGAGTAATATTCCATGGTATACACATACCACAGCTTGCTAATCCAATCATGTATTGATGGGCATTTGGGTTGTTTCCACATCTTTGCGATTGTGAATTGTGCTGCTATAAACATTCGGGTACATGTGTCTTTGTTACAGAATGACCTTTTTTCCTTTGGGTATATGCCCAGTAATGGGATTGCTGGGTCAAATGGCAGGTCTACTTGAATCTGTTTAAGATACCTCCATAATGCTTTCCACAGGGGTTGCACTAGTTTGCAGTCCCACCAGCAGTGTATGAGTGTTCCTGTCTCTCCACACCCACGCCAACATGTGTTGTTTTGGGTTTTTTTGATAAAGGCCATTCTCATTGGGGTTAAGTGATATCTCATTGTGGTTTTGATTTGCATTTCTCTGATGATTAGGGATGTTGAGCATTTTTTCATACGTTTGTTAGCCATTCTTATATCTTCTTTTGAGAAGTTTCTATTCATGTCATTTGCCCACTTTTTGATAGGGTTGCTTGATTTTTTCTTGCTGATTTTCCTGAGTTCTAAATAGATTCTTGTTATCAGTCCTTTATCTGACGTGTAGTATGCAAAAATTTTTTCCCATTCTGTGGGTGGTCTGTTTATTCTAATGACTGTTTCTTTGGCTGTGCAGAAGCTTTTTAATTTAATCATGTCCCATTCATTTATTTTTGTTGCTGCTGTGATTGCCTTAGGGGTCTTCTTCATAAATTCTTTGCCTAGGCCAATGTCTGTAAGAGTCTTTCCTACATTTTCTTCTAGAATTCTGATTGTATCACGCCTAAGGTTTAAGTCTGTTATCCACCGTGATTTGATTTTTGTGAGAGGTGAAAGCTGTGGGTCCTGTTTCAGTCTTCTACAAGTGGCTAACCAATTCTCCCAGCACCATTTATTTTTTTTTTTATTTTTTTTTATTTTTTTTACAATTTTGGAGCTTTTATTCCAATGCAAAGAAAATGCTCCATCTTAGGGTTTTTTGTTTTTTTTTTTCCTTCAAGCCTTTATTTATTTATTTATTTATTTTTTTTACAGTATGTCCTCATAATGTATACATTATTTCTTGTACAATGATATGAAATAATATGGGAAATATTCATGATAAATTATTAAGTGAACAGTGCAAGTTAAAAACAATAGTTTCATATTTTTTTCCCCACCCCCCCTTTCCCGAGTCAGCACCTTCAAGTGTTACCACTCTCCAAACGGCAGCACCATTTATTGAATAGGGATTCTTGTCCCCAGAGTATATTCTTTCCTGCTTTGTCAAAAATTAGGTGACTATATGAGGATGGTTCTATATTTGGATTTTCTGTTGTGTTCCACTGGTCTGTGTCCCTGAACTTGTGCCAATACCAGGCTGTTTTAAGAACCACGGCCTTGTAGTATAGTTTGAGGTCTGGCAAATTAATACCTCCCATTTTGTTTTTGTTGCTTAAAATTGCTGTTGCTATACGGGGTCTTCTCTGATTCCATACAAAGTGTATAATTATTTTCTCTACGTCTGTAAAGAATGATGTTGGTAATTTAATAGGGATTGCATTGAATCTGTAGATCACTTTGGGTAGTATAGACACTTTAACAATGTTGATTCTTCCGATCCACGAGCATGGTATATTTTTCCATCTATTTGCAAGTTCTGCTATTTCTTTTCTCAGTGTTTCATAGTTTTCCTTATAGAGGTCCTTTACCTCTTTAGTTAGGTATATACCTAGATATTTTATTTTCTTTGTTGCTATTTTGAAGGGTATTGAGTCTTTAATTTGGTTTTCCGATTGACTGTTATTGGCATATATAAATGCCTCTGATTTGTGTATATTAATTTTGTAGCCTGAGACTTTGCTACATTCGTTAATCAATTCCAGGAGTCTCATGGTTGAATCCTGGGGATTTTCCAGATACAACATCATATCATCAGCAAAAAGTGAGAGTTTGATCTCTTCCTTCCCTATTTGGACTCCCTTGATTCTGCTCTCTTGCCTGATAGCTCTCGCAAGGACTTCCAATACTATGTTGAAAAGTAATGGAGACAGTGGGCAGCCCTGTCTGGTTCCAGTTCTAAGTGGGAGTGCTTTCAGTTTTTCCCCATTCAGAATGATGTTGGCTGTGGGTTTGTCATATATGGCTCGTATCATTTTTAGGTAGGTTCCATCAATGCCTATTTTGTTAAGTGTGTTTATCATAAAAGGGTGTTGAATTTTGTCAAATGCTTTTTCTGCATCTAATGAGAGTATCATATGGTTTTTGTTTTTGCTTCTATTTATGTGGTGAATTACATTTATAGATTTACGTATGTTGAACCACCCCTGCATCTCTGGGATGAAGCCCACTTGGTCATGGTGGATTATTTTTTTGATAAGTACTTGGATTCGATTTGCTAGTATTTTATTGAAAATGTTTGCATCTATATTCATAAGAGAAATTGGTCTGTAGTTCTCTATTTTTGTTGCGTCCTTTCCAGGTTTTGGTATCAATGTTATATTGGCTTGGTAGAATGTGTTGGGGAGAATTCCATCCTTCTCAATATTGGAGAATAGTTTATGTAGGATGGGCACCAGTTCTTCTTTGTATGTATGGTAAAATTCAGGTGTGAACCCATCTGGACCAGGGCTTTTCTTTTTGGGAAGGTTTTTTATTGCTGTTTCGATTTCAGTTCTTGATATTGGTCTGTTCATTTACTTTATTTCTTCCTGATTGAGCCTGGGAAGACTATGTGTTTCTAAAAATTTGTCCATTTCCTCCACGTTCTCCAGTTTGTGTGCATAAAGATTTTTGTAGAATTCATAGATGATATCTTGTATCTCTGTAGCATCGGTTGTCATTTCTCCTTTCATGTTCCTAATGGAGGTTATTAGAGATTTTAGTTTTGTGCTCTTGGTTAGTCTAGCCAGGGGTGTGTCTATTTTGTTTATCTTTTCAAAGAACCAACTGTTTGTTTTATTAATTTCCCTTATAGTTTCTTTGTTGTCCTTTTCATTTAATTCTGATTTGATCTTAGTAATTTCTCGCCTTCTGCTGGGTTTGGGATCGTTCTGTTCTTCTTTCTCCAGCTCTTTGTGTCTATTCGTTAGGTTGTCTATTTGCATGTTTTCTGTCTTTTTGGTATAGGCATTTATGGATATGAATTTTCCTCTCAGGACTGCTTTAGCTGTGTCCCATAGATTTTGATAAGTTGTAGTTCCATTGTCATTTAATTCAAAGAAATTTTTGATTTCCATCTTGATTTCTTCCTTTATAGAATAATTATTCAGGAGAAAGTTATTTAGCTTCCATGACTTTGAGTAAGAGTGAGGGTTTCTGTTTGTGATCATTGTTACTTTTATTCCTCTGTGATCTGAGAAGATGCATGGTATAATTTCTATTTTTTTGAATTTTTTAAGACATGATTTATGTCCTAGGACATGGTCAATCTTAGAGAATGTCCCGTGAGCTGATGAGAAGAATGTATATTCTGTGGACTTTGGGTAGAATGTCCTATAGATGTCAGCATGCCCATTTGTTCTAGCATTCTATTTAGGTCCATTATGTCTTTGTTTATTTTCTGTTTAGAGGATCTGTCCTGTACTGTCAGTGGGGTGTTAAAGTCTCCAGCTATTACAGTATTGTTATCTATCATTTGGTTCAGATCTAGTAGGGTTTGCTTTATGAATCTAGGTGCACCTAGGTTAGGTGCATATATATTGAGTATAGTCATGGCTTCTTGTTGAATTGTGCCTTTAACCAGTATGTAGTAGCCATCTTTGTCTTTTATTATTTTTGTTGGTTTGAAAGCTAAGTTATTGGAAATTAAGATTGCCACGCCAGCTTTCTTTTGGTTACCGTTTGCTTGAAATATCGATTTCCATCCTTTTATTTTCAGTATAAATGCATCTTTGCAGGTTAGGTGAGTTTCTTGAAGACAGCAGATACTTGGATTGTGTTTTTTTTATCCATTGGGCCAGTCTATGTCTCTTGAGCGGGGAGTTCAAGCCATTCACATTTATTGAGAAAATTGATAAGTGAGACAGTTTTTTGTTCAGCTTGTTGGGTAGAACTTCATTGCGATGTTTTCTCTCTTAAGCCATTGTGGTATCTGGAATTTGATCTTTAGCTCTTGAGTAGTTTTACATTCGTGGATCTTTCTTGTGCTGATCCGTGTGTAATTCTCTTTTGAGTACTTCTTGGAGGGCTGGTCTTGTCTTGGTGAATTCCCTCAACCTTTGTTTATCTGAGAATGTCTTGATTTCTCCTTCGTATAGAAAACTTAGCTTAGCTGGGTACAAGATTCTAGGCTGGGCATTATTCTGTTTCAGAAGCGTGAAAATGGGGCCCCAATCTCTTCTTGCTTGTAAGGTTTTAGCTGAGAAATCTGGCATAATTCTGATGGGTTTTCCTTTGTAAGTTACTTGTTTCTTTCTCCTTACAGCTCGGAGAAGGGACTCTTTAGTGGATATTTTGGTCAGCCTGATGACTACGTGGCGTGGTGTTTTCCTATTTGCTATGAATCTCCCAGGGGTCCTTTGAGCTTCTTGAATCTGTATGTCTAGAGTATTGGCAAGGCCTGGAAAATTTTCCTCGATTATGTCTTCAAATAGCTTGTCCAACCCTTGCTTATTATCTTCTTCACCCTCAGGAATGCCAATAACTCTCAAGTTAGGTTTCTTCATATAATCCCACATTTCTTGAAGACTCAGATCATGTCTCTTACTTTTTCGATCTATCTCTGTGACTGACTTATTTAGTTGGAAGGAGTTATCTTCAATTTCTGAGATTCTTTCCTCTGTTTGATCTACCCTGCTCTTGAGACTTTCCACAGTGTTTTGTAGCTCTCTGAGTGAATTCTTCACTTCTAGGAGTTCAGTTTGGTTTTTCTTCAATATTTCCATTTCTTTAGTGAATTTTTCCTCCAAATCCTGTATTTTTTTTTATGTTTTCCTTGTGTTGTTTACCTATTGATTCTTGTATATTATTCAGCTTGTTTATGATCCATAATTGGAATTCTTCCTGTGACATGTTGGTGTTTTGAGTCTGGTTTGTGTCAAATGGTTGGGAGCTGGTATTTCTCTTTGGGGATGAGCTTTCTGTTTGATTCTTTGTGCTCTCTGTGTTTTTTCGCTGGGCCCTTCCCATCTAGATTTATCGTTGGATCTTTTCTTATAGATTTAGTCTGGTTAACAGCACTCTTCGTGCTCTATTCTTAGGCTGTGAAGCAGTGTAGGTATGTTGCTTCTTTTGGCAAGAGGGGAGACTGTTGTGTATTGTTTAGAGATCTTTCTGTTTCCGTTGGGGGACTGCTTCTGATGGGTCCAATCCTAGAGGATTGGAGTGATCCAAGACCGCTTTGGCGAGTTAGGACAATTTGTTGTGGTCTTTCAGAAGGCAGGCAGGGTCCACACTATTAGTAGACTGAAATTCTCTTTGTTTGTTTGTTTGTTTTTTTCCCTTTGGTTCTTCCTCTATAGGGGAGGTTTCTGTCTCTATCCGCAGGCAAGATACTAGCTATGGGGAGAGGACGGTGCCCTCGCTTGCTCGGCGCCCCAGTTGCTGTAGCTCCCACGGGCAAAAGTCTGCTTGGCCCAATGTCCCCAGGGATCAGATTCCACACTCTCGCTTCTGCAGAAGTATTCAGTGTTTACACATGGGCGGGGCCCCTATATAAGGTCCGTGGACCAGGGGAGGAAGCTGTCCAGGGAGCCTCTTGGTATCCTATTGCTCCACAGTGACTTGGCTGTGGGCCCTAAGATGGTGATTGCGTGCCCCCAGATTGCCGGCGCTGGGGGTGACTGCTCAGGATCTGGTATGTACCAGAGCCAGGGACCTGGCCCATTGTGAAGCTCACCGTGGGTCCTCAGTTATAAGGCAAAAAGAGAGAAGAAAGAAAGAAAGAAAGAGAAAAAAAAAGAAAGAAAAAGAAAAGGAAAGAAAGAAAAGAAAGGAGAAAAAGAAAGAGAAAAGAAAAAAGAAAAAAGAAAAAAAAAAAGAAAAGAAACACAAAAAACCAAACCAAAAAACACCAAAAACACCAACAAAAAGGAACAACAACAAACTACATAGCACCATACCACACCACAAAGTGGACAGATACACAAATCTGAAGTATATATTTCAGCGACTCAATGATTTTTTTTTTTGTTTTGTTTTACGCCTTAGCGCAGCTCCGCCCCTTCACACCCGCCCAGCTGGGTCCCGGGAGGTTTCGCAGTGGATCTCAAGATGGCGTCTGCGCGCCCACACAGCTCTGAGGGTGGTGGGGATCCAGCCTCCACGCTCAAAAAGGCGCGGTAGCCAGAGGCCCGGAGGGCAAAGGCGCCTGCTGAGGCTGTCCGGCTCGTGAGTCACCGCAAATCAGAAAAAAAACCCAGAAAAAATTCACCAAGAACAAAATATGCAGTTCGGCAAGCCTATCATTCTTCTTCTTTTTCTTTTCTTTTTTTTTTTTTTTTTACGCCTTAGCGCAGCTCTGCCCCTTCACCCCAAGCGTGGCCCCGGTGGAGATTGCCCCAGCGTCCAAGCCACTCCCTTTATTGCTACCCAGCGTGCTCATGCATATCCCGCACTCCTGGCGTTGGTTCAGAGACCAGCGGAGGGCGCCGGGCAGAGAGAGCCGCTCGGCACTTTATGGCTCCCGAGTGGTTTTGCCCTCGCTTTCAAGATGGCACCTGCAGAGCTCCGGGGCTGGAGGGGACCGGCTCCCCGGTAGGCAGAGACCGCCACTGCCCGGGGACTGGCCAGCAAGGACACGCACCGGGGGTGACCGGCTGGAGAGCTGCCGAAAAAGGCAGCACGGGGTACAATGCTATTTGCTGTCCGGGAGTCTTTTGTGTTTTTTCGCCCTGGGGCAGATCCGTCCCTCCTCGCCAAGCGCTGTCTCAGCTGAGAGCCCCCAGGTTCTAAGGTAATTTCGCAAAAAAGCCTCCTGTCTGCAATGTCCCATGTATCCCTCAGTGATTCTGTGCTGGCCTGGGACAGGGCTCTATTCAATTGGGAGCAGAGGACATTGAGGAGAGCAAGCTGCTTTCCCAAGAGGCTGCACCCGCCCCAGCTGGGGGCGGGTGTAGCCGACCCGTGCTCCGCTGGCTAGTGTCTGTCCCACGTTCTGCAGAATCCCGCGTTCCTAATTTTCGTTCACCTCAGACCTCACTCGCTCTGTTTGTCCCACGCTGATTCTCCGTGGATTCACACCGCTGTTCCTGTGTGGGAGCGGTCTTCTAGCGTTGTGGCAGGTCCGGATCGATGCCTTCCTCCCCGGGAGTGCAGAACCAGGCCGTCACCACCACTCCGCCATCTTGGAACTCCTCAGAATGGGTTAAATGTTTGACTTCATGCATGGAAGTGATCCTGGAGTGCTTTTTAATTTCCAAGAGTACCAAAGGCTTTCTACAGAGGATACATCACTGAGACTGTGCTATGAAGCTCTGCAATGCAACAGCACAGGAGCACCACATGGTGTCCCAAGAATAGAAGGCTGCTCTGCCCCAGGGAAACATGGAGCTCAGGGGCTCAGTCTCTTCTGGGACTGGCCAAACAGAATCTGGAAAGTGCAAGCAAGGAATTTCTTATAGCATAAACACTGACCAGAGTTGGGTCTCTATACATTAAAAATTTTGAAAAAGTGGGCTAGCTTTTAACTGGCTATTTTAGTTAAGTTAGAAAAATAATTTTGTTAATTCTTTCAAAATTTAACCCTTCAAAATTAGCCATAAAATATGTATGAATACTTGTAAGAGACTCAGTCATTACAAGAGAACATCAGGTTCCAAGTCTCCATCTCAGTGCTGTGATATGTAATATGTGTGATATGTGATATGTAATATGTGAGCCTGTGATATGTAATAATGTTTGATGATCCTAAATGTCTCAAAATTGAGTCACTTATGATGAATGTCTCAGCCTACAGTGAAATTGCAGACCCGTCAAATGATAAGCATATGTATGACGGATTGAGGTGAAAAGATAACACTTGCACCCCCGAGGCCTGACAAGAAAGTGAAGCCAAAAGGTGACCGAGACAATGGCCACAGACCCTCCTGCAAATACGTCAATGCAGCAAAGAACCTGACCATGGCCGAGGCGCCTGCAGAAGCCGCGCGGTGAGAGCTCTGAGGCTGCTGCACTGGAAGCTCTGGGGAGGACAATGACACCAGAGCCGCTTCACCCGCCACTGGTAGGCACGTCAAGGGAAAGCTAGATTTGCCTGGCTCATCAGCCTGCCGGTCTCCTACTTGCTGTGATTCATTCCCCCTCTCTCTCATTACTGCCTGTATGTGTTGAATATATTTGCATGATTATTGGCATGTGAAAGCCTGGAAATAAATTGTTAATTCAAAAGTGTTTAATTGAGTCATTGTGAACTCTCCAACCCCCAACCCCTCTTCCCATGGGACTTAGCTTAACTAGGCTGATCTGAATCTGAGATGATAGCCTAAAGAAACTTCTTTTATATTCAGAAAGAAAATTTCAATAGCTCAGGGTGAAAGAACCAGAAAGGAAAGAAAAGCAAGGTTGGGGGTGGGGGTTGGGGAGAGAAAGGCCAGCCATGCAAAATATCCTCTGCTTCCCCACACTCAACAGGCTACCTTAAGTACAAATCCTTAGGAGTATTCAGTGAAAATAACCTGAACCCCAAACCTCTAAGATCTCTCTGTTAGAGACATAGCACTACAGAGATCTTCACATTCCACTCAGACAATAAAATGTCTAAAATGTCTGTCTCCTAAGCTTTAACAGGAAGAGAGTCCTTTGAATCTCTGAAAGTACACATACTAAGGTATGTTAACACTGCAATGCCCCCTCTTGTAGAAACTGCGTGCAACTCAACAAAAACAAGCCTTTAGTTGGGTGACAGGCCCTCCAAAATGGCCTTCCAGGCTCCTGTGCTGGGGATGTTACAGCAAATGTTACAGCGAGTGGTCCCGAGGACAAACCGAGTGGCACATGGAGAGTCTGAGAATCAATGTTTATTTGTCGGCGGGCTCAGAGGGGTCTCCCCACCAAATTCTGAGCCCCCTCTACCCAATTTTCTCACTTTTATTAAGTTGGGGTGATCCAAGGGGTGGGGTCTCAGGTGACTAATGTCCGCCAGGTAATAGGTTAGGTTAGTTGTTGCACCAGGTAATAGGTTTAGTGTTATGTTGATGTGTCAGGTAATAGGTTAGTATTATGTTGATGTGCCAGGTGTTAGGTTAGTATTATGCTAATATGGGTCTTCTGTGAGGGGTTCGGGTCTCAGGTGGCTGCTGTGTTAAGTAATAGATGGGGGTTTTTCTTATTATTCCCCCCTTTGATGCCCTTATATGTTTATTATAGGGCATCATTTCCCAGTGCGTGATAGCCTCGAGTAATCCCATTAGTGGAGGGAATCTAAGTCTTAGCATAATAAGTCTCAGGGCAGGGTTTTTCTGTCATAGTTGTTAGGGGGAGTGTCCCAACCAGGAGGAGGGTAGGGACTGAAGTAGGAGCAGAGATCTTATAATGAGTCAAAATATCACGGTTAGAGATGTTCTCTGCAGTACAGTCTAATCTTCCGGAGTTGCCGAGAAGAGTCCAATCTCCAGTAAAGTCACTACAACCCCAATGAGGGCCAGGGCCAGTGGTCTCATTTATTCCTGTTCAGTCCTGGGTGTGGCTGTCTTCGTTGGCAGATGGTTAAGCTGGATCTTCAGCGGGTTCTGCTGGTCCTGATGTCCAGTCTAGAGATTAGTTTTGTTGTCTGGTTCAGCCTTTTTCACCCGAAAATGTAGATTCATGGAGTGATACCTGTAACTTTAACAGTAGTGGGAGTAACTAGTATCACAGTATGGGGACCCTTCTAGGTGGGCTCTAGGGGTATTTTGTTTTAGTCCTTTATTCAGACTAGATCCCCAGGTTGGTGGGGGTGGACAAGGAGACCCAGGGCGATAGGGTCTTTTTTTAGGATGGTGTGGTGGATGTGGCACATAGTTTTGGCTAAGGCTTGGAGGTGTGTGTTTATATTTAATTCCCCTAGTTGTCTGATGTCTCCCCTTAATTGCTTGATGAGTGGGGGGGTAGGGGTCTACTGAACAGGATTTTAAAGAGTGAATATCCTGTGAGCCCCAGTGTGCACCTGACTCTGAACAGGGCTAGGCTTAGCATGTGTACCCAGGGTAATTGTGTTTTCTGACATAGTTTTGTTAGAGTGGTCTTGAGGGTCCAGTTTATGTGCTCTACTTTCCCTGAGCTCTGTGGCCTGCAGGCTTTATGTAGTTTCCATTTGATTCCTAATGATTGGTAAGGGTTTGTATGACCTCCGCAGTGAAGCTTGGTCCATTGTCACTGTCAAATGAGAGTGGTAGACTATACCAGGGTATGATTTCTCTCAACGCAAATTTTGTCACTTCTCTAGCCTTTTTGGTCTGGGTAGGGACTGCTTCGACCCAGCCTGAGAAGGTGCATATCACTACCAGCAGGTATTTATAGCCCCAACATGGTTTTATTTCTGTGAAATCAACTTCCACATCCTCGAACGGATAGGTTCCGGTGTACTGAATTCCTGGGGCGGGTTTCGGACAGACTGTTGCCTTGTTTTTAGTGCAAGTCTGGCAGCGGGTGCTGACTGCTGCCGCGATGGATGGAAGTTTGGCGATGTAGCAGTACCGGGCGAGTAGCTGCGTGAGGGCTGTTTTCCCCAAGTGAGTCAGGTTGTGATATTGGGAGACAATACAGTATGTTAATTTACTGGGGATAAAGATGTTATGGTTTCATAGGTGCCACCACCCCGTCTGTGTCCTTCTTGGCCTTCTGTCCATTGGTTTCCTTCTGGAGTATATTTTGGTTTTTCAGGCCACTCAGGTGCCAACAAGATTTGGCATTGGGTTGCAGTGTAGTCCTCTGAACATTTTCGAGTGGCTGCATTTTTGGCTGCTTGGTCTTCCAGGCGATTGCCGGTGGCAATTGGATCTGTGTCCTTTTGGTGCCCTCGACAGTGGATGACCGCAATTTCTTTTGGCTCCCAAACTGCCTCTAGCAGTTGGAGGATTTTATCCCTATTTTTGATCTCCTTTCCACCTGCAGTCAGCAGTCCTCTCTCCCTGTATATTGTCCTGTGGATGTGTATTGTGGCAAAGGCATATTTAGAGTCTGTGTATATGTTTGCCTTCTTATCCCGGGCATGCCTGAGGGCCCATAGCTCTGCCCTATGTGTCAACCACCCTTGGGGCAAAGGGGCTGACATGATGACCTCATCCACTGTGGTGATAGCGAAGCCTGCTAGTCGTTTCCCATTCTGGATAAAACTACTGCCATCCGTGTAGAGTTCTAAGTCTGGTGCTGGTAGAGGACTATCTTTCAGATCTGGCCAGCTGGCATAGACCTCCTCTACCACCTTGGTGCAGTCATGGTCTGGGGGCCCTGGCTCAGTGGGTAGGAGGGTGGCAGGATTCAGAGTCCACACAGTCTCCAGGGTGACCCACAGATTTTCGCACAGCAGTCCTAGATACTGCACTAATCGGTTGCTTGAGAGCCACCGGTACCCTGAGGTGTTCATTAGAGATATCACCGTATGAGGGACTTGCACATGGAGGTTTTGTCCCAGTGTGAGTTTGCCTGCTTCCTTGACTAGCAGGATGGTGGCCACTGATGCACGGAGGCAAGGTGGCCATCCTGCCGCTACCAGATCTAATTGTTTTGACAAGTAAGCCACTGGTCTCTGCCAGGGGCCCACAGTTTGAGTCAAAACCCCCAGAGCCACTTGTTTCTTCTCGTGTACAGACAGGTTAAAGTCTTTGGTGAGGTCTGGTAGCCCTGGGCAGGGGCTCTTTTTGTAAGCCTTTTATTTTCTGGAAAGCCCTTTCCTGACTCTCAGCCCATTCCAATTTTTTGTTTTCAGGCTCACGTAGGGCCTCATACAGAGGCTTGGCCTTTAGGGAGAAACCTGGGATCCAGATGTGGCAGAATCCGGCCACTCCAAGGAATTCCCTGAGTTGTCTCCGTTTGGTCGGCCTGGGAATTGTACAGATGGTGTGCTTACACTCATGCCCCAGTGTCGAGCACCCCTGAGTGATGTGGAAACTGAAGTACTTCACCTGTTGCCTGTAGATCTGTGCCTTTTTCCAGGAGACATTGTATCCTTTGTCAGTGAGCAGTTGGAGCAGGCACTGGGTTCTCCGTCGACAGTCTTCCCTGGTTGGGCTTGCTAGAAGGAGGTCATCGACGTACTGTAGAAGTGTGCAGTGGTTTCTTCTCGTGGAAAGGAGATGAGGTCAGTGGCTATTGCCTCCCCAAACAGAGTTGGTGAATTTTTAAATCCCTGTGGTAGTCGAGTCCAGGTGAGCTGAGTTTTCCTTCCAGTCTGAGGATCCTCCCACTCGAAGGCAAACAGGGGCTGGCTCTTTGGAGCGAGCCGCATGCAGAAGAAAGCATTCTTTAAGTCCAGGCAGGAGAACCAGGCAGCATCAGGAGGAATGAGGCCTACGAGGGTGTATGGGTTCGGTACCACTGGGTGGAGAGTCACTGTGGCCTCATTAATCAGTCGCAGGTCTTGGACGGGCCAGTATCCACCTCTGTTGGGCTTTTTGACTGGCAGGAGGGGAGTGCTCCATGGGAATTGGCACTCCAGCAAAATCCCCTCCCGCTTAAGCCTATTGATGTGTTCCTGAGTTCCCTCTCGAGCCTCCTTGGGGATGGGATACTGTCGTCTCCTGGTCGGTTGGGCGCTCAGTTTCATCTCGATCACCAGGGGTGCATGTTGGTGTGCAAGACCGGGAGGGTTGTCCTCCGCCCATACCAACGGAAAGTCCTGCCGGAAGTTAGGCAGGTTCTGTTCCTCTTTGGCCTCATTGTATAGTTTCTACTCTGATTTCCGAGGCAGGGTGACTGCCATTATGAGAGTCTCTGGAGCACCGAGCGTGAGGCTCGTGGTCCCTTCTGGGTGGAAAATGATTTGGGCTTCCAGTTTGTTCAGGAGATCTTGACCTAGGAGGGACATGGGGCACTCTGGTATGTATAGGAATTTATGTCTTATTTGGTGGCCCCCCAATCTGGCATATTCAGGATTGGCAGAAGGGTTGAGCTACTTGAGTTCCAGTGGCTCCCACAATGGTGGTTTCCCGCTTTGTAAATGGAGCTACAGGGGTTGTTACCATCGAATGTTCTGCCCCAGTGTCCACCATGAATGTATTTGGTCGGCCCCACCATTACAACCATAGATTCCTGGGGGCCAAGAGTGAGGGACCCCGGTTGGTCCTATTCTGAGTCAACCCCAGTGAGACCGATGAGGTCCTGGGTCTCTGGCTCCTGCTGGCAGTCCCTGGGCAGGTTCCTGTTTGGTGATGGGTGGTTTCTGTCAGATGTCAGTATAGGACTGTCCAACAAATGCAGCATTCACCATCCACTGATTTTCGGCCATCTCTGAGTCGAAGGGTGTATAGACTCGGTAGGCCTCACAAAGGTGCTCATAGAATTCGCTTGGTGATTCCTCTGGCTTCTGGGTGATCAGAGCGACTTTGTTCATGTTGGTTGGTTTTCTGGCTCCCTCCCGGACCCCGTGGAGGAGAGCTTCCCGATATCTTCTGAGTGTCTCTTGTCCACTCGGGGAGTTGAAATCCCAATCCGGGTTGGTCTCAGGTGCTGCTCTCTATGTCCACTGCTCCACGTCTAAGGTCCCTGCAGGAGCCTCGTCTTGGAGCCACCTCCAGGTTCCAGCTACAATCCGGCATCGTTCTTCTGTGTTAAAAAGGATCAGAAGGAGCTGGCGGCAGTCTTCCCAAGTGGGATGGTGGGTCTGAAAGATGGATTCTAGGAGGTCAACGAGGGCCTAAGGTTTTTCGGAGTAAGGTGGGGTGTGGTGTTTCCAGTTCAAAAGGTCAGTGGTGGAGAAGGGCTGGTAGTACAGAACTGGCTGCCCTGGCTGAATGGACCCATCATCTGTAACCTGCATCAGACCTCGCACCACACGCAGGGGCATTTGGAGGGCTGAAGTTGGGACCTGAGCTGACTGTAGCCGGCAGGTGATGGGAGTGTTGGCACCTGGTTGGTCTGGAACTGGCAGTGGGGAGACTGATGGTGGCGGGGTGTCTGGTGGGTTCAGGGGTACTTCAGGAGGTGTCATGGCAGGGTTGTAGGGCAGTGGTGGTGGATCCTCTTCAGGAGCTTCCTGATAGATGGGTTGGAGTCTCTGGTCCTTTGGACCACAAAAGTCCTGCTCTGTCCCTTATTAGCACAGGACTGGACCCAAAGGGGCATGGTCTGAGCAATCTCTAGCCATGAAGCTATGTAAGGGAATTGGTCGGGGTGGCCAGGAGTCCCAGTCACAATTTTCCAAACTGCTTGCACAGTGGGGAGGTCTAAGGTTCCTGTTGCAGGCCAGTCAACCCCAAATGCTGGCCACTCGTGTTCACAGAGGGCCCTAAGTCTGCTGGGACTCAGTGTGACACCATAATCTCCTGTGAAACCCTTCTTAAAGTTCTTTAACATGCATTTAAGGACTGTAGGCTTAGATTCTACGCTACCCATCCTAGACCCTTGAACGGTGTCACAGCTTAACAGACAAATGAAGGGGGGGGGGGTTTCTCTCAGGTGTCCACCTGGCTGCGTCCCTCACGGGAACTTAGGTGCGTCTTGGCCAAGGTGTGCCCATATAAACCCTGGGCCTGGTCACTCCTTTTAGGGGAGTGAATCACCGTTATGCCGTATGATGCCACCACAGAACTGTAGGTGAGGACCCACTCAGATTCCGTAGCCGTAGCCGTGGAACCACAAACAGTCACTCTTCACAAACTCAGACAGGCAGAGGTTACACATTCCCACCCTGGAAATTCCCTGCACTCAGGAGGTGATCAAGCTCCTCTTCCGTCGTCTGACGGGCCTGACTTGGACGGGTCCCGGGACCTTACCTGGTCCGATGTCTCCAGACCTGACTTGACTTGTCCTTCTCTCCGGTGTGTCCAGGCGAGTTCAGGACCCCGCGGCTGGCGGGAGCTCCCAAGGAGTGAAGATACTCCGCAAAAAGGCAGTTGGTGCTGGTTCACTTCTGTTGCTGAGGTCTTGCCGGTCGCTGCACCCATCCCCAAACTGGTGGCTTCAAGGGGCCAGCGCGGTTGGTTTTCCCGGTCAGGGAACAAAAATGTTACAGCCAGTGGTCCCAAGAACAAACTGAGTGGCACATGGAGAGTCAGAGAATCAATGTTTATTTGTCGGCGGGCTCAGAGGGGTCTCGCCACCAAATTCTGAGCCCTGTCTACCCAATTTTTCTCACTTTTATTAAGTTGGGATAATCCAAGGGGTGAGGTCTCAGGTGACTAATGCCCACCAGGTAATAAGTTAGCTGTTACACCAGGTAATAAATTTATGGTTATATTGATGTGTCAGGTAAGGTAATAAGTTAATATTATGTTGATGTGCCAGGTGTTAGGTTAATATTATGCTAATGTGGGTCTTCTGTGAGAGGTGAGAGTCTCAGGCGACTGCTGTGTTAAATAATAAATAAAATTTTTCCTTATTAGGGATACACCATTATGGAAAGGGAATACCATTGTTCAGAAATACTTTTATCCTCTAGAATGGATGCAAGCTACGCAGACATTGGATTTTTTATCTTTTTCTTTTTTTTCCTGCTATTGCTGTATGGCTGAGTGGTCAGCACCTACAATAGAGGTCAGCAAACCACAATCTACAAACCAAATCCAGGTGGATTAAAAATATGACTTGTGAACTAAAATCAAATCTTAAGCCTCCTCAGATACTGAATGGATCCACTCTTGACCAAGAGGACCCCACAAAAACCTTAAAGCTGAGTTGCTGACCATGAGAAATCAGACATGCCTAGTAATGCTCCTTCCCTTTGGAGTTATCCTTTGTAACAATAAGATACTAAATAATTAACAGGCCTAAAGACATGTAACATAAAATTAAACCACACCGTAGGCCATCAATTTACTTGAGTTTTGGTAAACGTCCAATAGCTTGTCTCTGATTAATAGACATCCTTAACTTAAAACGTTCCAAGCCTTTGGACAAACCTTCATTTCTTTAACCAATTACAAATCAAAACATCTTTAAACCCACCTATAACCTTATTGTGAGGTCCCCCACTTTAAGATGTACTGCCTTTTCAGGCTAAACCAATGAATGCCTTCCTTGTGTTCATTTATGATTTTACACATAATTCCTGTCTCCCTAAAATGTGTAAAACCAAACTGTAACCCAACCAAGGCAGGACCACTAGCTCAAGGTTTCTTGAGTGTGGCTTTCTGGGCCATGGTCACACACATTGGGCTCAGAATAAACCTCTTTAAATTATTTTACAGAGTGTGAGTTCTTTTCCATTGACAGGCTTATGAGTGATATGGTTTTTACATTTCTGAATGCTTGAAAATAAAAAAATTTTTGACACGTGACAATTACATGAAATTTAAATTTCAGTGGTTTTATTGGAACATGGTGTGATACTGTGAAATAAATATTTGGTCTTCCTCCTATTTCCTGGCATACAACTCCTAATATCCTTAGAATCTCCAGAGTGATGGGTGTCTTTCTGTATGCTAATAATGAGTTGACCGATGGCTGGCTGCCCCTTGGTAGCTTCAGGATGGGGGATGGTCACTGGAAAGACCAAGGCATGATTAGAGGGTTGGGGTTCAGTCCCAGCCTGCCAACCTTCAGGGAGGGGAGAGGGGCTGAAGGTTGAGCTGCTCAACAAACGCCAGTGATTTAATCAATCATGCCTATGTAATGAGGCTTCCATAAAAACGGTAAAAGACTGGGTTTGAAGAGCTTGTGGATAGAACACATCTACGTGCCGGGAGGGTGGTGTACTCCAGCTCTACAGGGATGGGAGCTCCTGCTCTGGGGACCCTTCCAGACCACGCCCTATGTATTTAATATGTTTTCATCTGACTGTTAACTTGTATCCTTTATAATAAACCAGTGAACTGTTTCCCTGAATTCTGTGAGCTACTCTAGCAAATTAATTGAATCCAAGGAGGAGGTCATGGGAACCCCAATTTGTAGTGGTCAGAGGCACAGGCAAATCAACCTGGAGCTTGTGATTGGCATTGGAAGAGGGCTGTGGGGGGCAGTCTGTGGGGCTGAGCCCTCAACCTGTGGATCTTATCTCTAGGTAGTGTCTGAATTGAATTGGAAGACACTCAGCCAGTGTCCACTGCAGAAATGATTGATTGGTTATTGGTGTGGAGAAATCCTGACACACTTCTTGGTGACTGGTAGTCACAGAAGTCTTCTGTGTTGATTGCTGAGAGAACAAAAAATAGACTGTTTTTTTTCTATCCTCAACAGCCACTCTCATTTGTTTACATTTTGTCTAGGGCTTTCACATGCTACAAGGGCAGAGAGAGTTAAGTAGTTGTGAAGGAAACTATAGCCCACAAAGCCTGCAATATTTACTATTTGGCCCTTTACAAAAACAAAAACAAAAAAATCTGCTGGCTCCTAGCCTAGAACAGAAACTATCACATGGTAGGCACTAAAATTTCTGTGGAATGAATGAAACCACTATTTGCAAGCAGCTAAATGACTTTATTCAGCCCTTCTGAGCAACTGTCCATAGCCGGCATAGACCACTAGCTGAGGTACCAACCAATGGAGTAAACTCAATTACTGAACTGCTTTTCCCTGTAGCCCACTCACAAATTTGTTTCTGGGATACAATATTCTTTCCAACTGTATAAAACTAAAGGTGAATATTTCACACAACAATTGGTTAACCTGGATGGCTATCATCCTTGGGAAACTGAACTTATAATTTATGAGAATCTCTATGCACTTCCAGGCCAGTATCTCTTTCAGAATTTGGGCATTAGGGAGTTTGCCTTTAAAACTGATCAATAACAAACGACTCTTAGAGAATAGAGAATTAAAACCATATGCAAATAGAAAGATTGCTTGATTCTCATATTGAGAAGGTATAATGATCTCAGGTAAAAAGAATAAGTATTAATAAATAATTGCAAGCACTTACGTATCCGAGTGACTAAGTCACAAGAATGACCATGGACTTTGTACAGTACAATCTTATTAACAGAGTATCATTCTCATGAAGTAGAATTTAGAGATAAATATGGAGTGGTGAGGTTTACCATCTTTTGCAAAACTACACAATTTCTTAGTGACAAAGTTGAGACTGAAACATAAATCTCCAAATTCCATATCCTTTCTTTAAGTGACAGCTGAAGTAGATAGATCACTGTGATTTCCTGTGTCTGTTTCCCACTTTCACTCCCATTACTTTGTCTTACATATTGTTTTGTATGTAATGATCTTCATATTTTAAAAAAATTGAAAAAAATTTGATAAACTTTTTATTTTGGAATAGTGTTTTTAGATTTACAGAAAAATTGCAAAGACAGTACAAAGTTCCCATATATCCCAGACCCACCTTCCCGTTTACATCTTATGTTATGTAGTGTGGTATGTTTGTTACAATTAATGAACCAATATGGATACATTAATATCAATTGAGGTCCATACTTTATTTAGATTTTTGTTCTTATTTAATGTTCTTTTCTGCTTCTATATCCCATCAAATATAGGCTCCTCATGGCTGTGACAGTTTCTCAGACTTTGTTTTTCATGACCTTGACAATTCTGAGTACTGGTCAGGTATTCAGTAGGATGTTCTTCAACAGGGATTTGTCTCATGTTTTTCTCAGACTGAGGTTATGGGGTTATTTTCGGAAGAAAAACTTGAGTTAAAATGCCACTTTCATTATATCATGTTAAGAGTACATATTATCAACGTAACATCACTTTTGATGTTGACCTTGATTATGTGGCTAAGGTAGTCTTTGTGAGGTTGCTTCATTGGAAATTTACTTTTTTCTTCCTTTCCATACTGTACTCTTGGAAGTCACAATGCAAAACGCATACTTACAGAGTGGGAAGTTATGCTTCATCTCTTTATCTACATTATTTAGAATTCTGCATAGGAAATTTGTCTCTTCTCCATTTACCTATTCAAGCACTTAGTGTAGATTCATGGGTATTTGTATAACTGGCCCCCCACTGAACAAAGTTCAATGACTTATATAATCATCACCCTTAACTAACTACTTGACCTTTTGAGTTGTTTCCCAGAAATAGTAGATTTTCTGCAAGACAGAGGAGTTGAGATTCTGAAGGCCCCAGTGCAGGCTTCCTGACTCCTCACCATCCTCCACGATCTGCCGCCAATGCAGGTAGGCCCTACTTAGTCACACTATGACTCATCCCGAGGCACATGGCCCGTCCTTTGTTCTCCGTTAGATGTAGAGACAGATTTAAGGCAGCTTTTCCCACTCTCCCAACAAGATGTCTGTAGTATTACAAATTCCTTTCTTCCTTGGCAATCCTCATCGTCTCAATAACTGGATCTTTGTGCGAAGAGCAGCTGGACCTAGACCAAAATGCCCATGTGGTTTTGATAACACTTATTTTATCCTTAGGGTTACAATCCAGTATTACTTTATTTTGTTCAAATTGCTCCAGTTTTAGCCATGGGTGTTACTCTGAATGTTCCTTTACCTCTTACAGCTTAATTCTTACATGATTCAGGTGAGATTACCTCCTGCAGCAAAACACTTTCTGACAATTGCTTCTACTCCCAACCCTAATCCCCCACCACTCCAGGTTTTTATGTTTTTCATGTACACCTAAAGCTTATGTCTATCATGGTACCTTGTATACCTTGTATACCTATCTGTCTCTCCCAATGGACAATAAGCTTCTTCAGGGTAGGGATTATATCTTATTTATATCTATTCTGTGTATGTAGTACACAGTTCTCTGTACAAGTGGGAGCTCAACAAATATTTCTAGAATATCACTATGGTTTTCTTTTCAGTCCAAGGTAGTCAAGAAGTGCCTAACACATTAACCAGAAGCCAGATGTGAGCTGACGGCTAACTGCTCTGGGAGAAACAAGGTGATAAGAACAAGGTGTAAATGTCAGCCATTTAAATAGGCTCAGGATCTAAGGTAACACCTCCTAATGTCTTATTTCTAGGTAAGCAGATTTTCCGATTAGCCCGTTATATTTGCATAATTACATTAAGGGCAATGACCAATTACGCTTACATTTAGGATTAGGGCTAAAGAGCTTCTAGGTCTGCTTAGAAGTGGTCCTCCAAAATAGCTTACAAACATTTTGGCCATGAGATTCCCAAGTGACTTATTGCTTACTGAAGATTGTATAACCAATAAAGAAATAAACTTTCTGAGTAACATTTTTTTGGTCACAACTTAGTGACCTTAAAAATTAATCAAGAATCTTCCAACATATAGAAATTAAGATTGTGGTGAAACAGGCTTTTAGGTTGGATAATGCTACAACCTTAGTCCAAGCCCCATAAACTCTTGATTGATCACCTTCCTAATTGTACTCTTGCTCCCATCTGTCCAGACATCATAAATCAGGTCATGTCATTCCCTTTAACTTTTCTCTTCGACTGCTTTTATAAATAAAACTCAAATTCTCAACTATGCTCTATAAGGCTCCACCCTATTCGGCCCTTCCACTACTTCAAACTCATCCTATACTTCTCTCTTCCTTGCCTACTAATGGTCCAGCTAGACTATTTTTTCTGAAGTCCTTGCTCAGTCTTGTAAATTTTTTGATGTTTAGTAGTTCAATCTTATTATAAGAACTTCATAAAGTTCTTCAGTTCTTAATGTTTCCTATACATGAGTTGTGTGCTTGGGAACAAAGGCAAGCTCTGAGAAACCCCTACAAGTCCACTGAAATGAAGATTAAACTGAAACATCTTTTGACAGTCCATACTATTCTTGAATGTAGAGTATTTTTGGTGTTAAAAGCTACATTATCTTTAAGCATTTAAATATTGTTATTTTTACAAGAAATGGTAAGATTAGCTTGATCTTAACATCCTGCAGACTAACTCAAATTTAAAAATGGTTTCTATTTACACAAAAAGGTAGAAAAATTCAAATGAAGCACTCTTCTTAAAATAATTTATTAAAAAATTGAGTCCCTTTGATAAATGTAACTTATTGTATCCTTCCAAACATATAGAAATTAAATGACCCACAATATATAGTTTAAAATAAAACAAAAAGTGAAACTAAATAAAATAATCACTATAATCTGCCTCTACTTAAATGTATTCAAAGAGGCATTAACTCTCTGCTTCCCATTTTGATGATTTTCTGGAAATATATGCCTAAGTGAAGTTCCTTAAGTGGAAAATATACATTTGAATATTCTTTCTACATCTTTGCAAGAAGTCCTTCATTAAACTTGGAAATAATGCCCAATTAACATTGTCCTGGATGGTGACAGGTATAATTTTTGAATGATATCAGTTTCCTCTCAGAATGGAGTCCAAAAGTTTATCAGGTTTTAACTTACAGACGATGTAGTGCTCTTGAAGGTCAGAAAACTGAAAAATTTCACCTAAGCTTGAGGTAAACTGGTTTGGTGGTAAAACCAGACCTGAAGGGATGCAATACTATTTTTGGCCTTTATTCATTAATCCCATGTACTGTGAACATGCTGCATACATTTTACTGCAGAACCATTAATGTTTTTGATTATGGAGTATTGCTCCAGACTCTGGTGCCGTTACATAATATATAGTACATGTACTCTATTAGCTTTCTAATATTTGAAAAGTTCTAAGTTCTAAAATACATTTGGCCCCAAGCATGTCAGATAACAAAATGAGAACTTGTAGTACGTTTCAGTGATTTTGAAGGATACATTGGGATATTCTGATTAACCTCACTATGCATCTGTATTCAACCAAGCTTCTCCAAATATTTTTATAAAATGTGTAGAGTATAATTCTGTTTATATCTTTTGCCAAAAAGTGTTCATACTTTTAAAGTAGCTCTGTACATTACTTTTGCTTGACCTGATGCTCTAATATCTTCTTTCCTTTTACAATTTGCAAACAATTTGTAAAATTAATTAGACAATCTAAGAGATAATATGACTTGGAAGCTGGGTAATTCAAGTCCTTTTCCTCTAAGTTAGGAGCTCGCAAACTATGGTCTGTGGGACAAATCTGATCCTCCACCTTCTTCTCAGTCATGCCCATCCATTCACATATTTATTGTCTGTGGCTGCAGAATTGAGTAGTTGTGACACCAACCGCATAACCTGCAAAGCCTAAAATATTTACTATTGGGTCATTACAGAAAAAGTTTGCTAACACCTGCTCCCAGTCATTGTTCAGTCCAGGATGGTACTGATAGCGATGATTAGTTAGATGGCTTGGTCTACATTTAGGGCTTATGGTATGTATTAATATATGTGACATTTCAGAGCTAGCTTTCAGAGACTGACATTCTCTTTCTGTTTGAATGCAGTCTCAACAGGTCAAAATTTTAGATCATTAGCCAGACTGGAGAGTATGGTACTTGCTGATGGTATAAATTTGCTCAGAGAATGAAGAAAAGAATTCACAAAGTAATCTTTCCACCTACTGTAAACACTAAATTCATGGGAAGGAATCCATACACTTTATATGTTTGTTTACATTGATATGAGTCATTCCAATGAGGTTGGAAAAAATGAACCTTACAAATTATTCACTGGTACATTATTCTATTGTTTATGTTTGCCAATTCTTGAAAAGAATATCTCTTGATATATCTGATAAAAACTTGCCCCACTTAGCTGTGGCTCAATAAACTTTTATTATTTTTTGTTATTTAGTTTTATTCAAAAGAATTTGTTTCCCTATCACAAAAATTAGATAACCACACCACCAACAGCAGCAAAGTCTGTGGAGTTACATTGATGGTGGAGAGTTTGCTGGGCATTCCCAATGTCCCAAAGGTCATAAAGGAGGAAAAAAAGAAAAAGAAACAATACTCAAAACAAATCCAAAACCCATGATGACTTTGGGGAGAGACATCACATGACAGTTTCTGTTTCTTCTCTCATTGTCAGCTGCAGATGTATTTCAGCAGGATCAAGTACAATTTGACTTGAATAAACCCTTCATACCAACTCTAGCACCTAATTGGGGAAAAAAAGGATTAGTTTAATAAAATAGTTTTAAAATATAGAAAGATTTTAATGAATCCTTACTGTATGTACTAATGGAGAACCAAATAAAAAAAAAAAAATTTCCCAAAGATGGGATTGGACATTAATTCTTTCTTACTTTCAACTCAACAGTTGCATGAACTTTTTCAGATCGTTATCTCCAAAGTTAACTAGGGAGCCTTCAAGGTAAACTACATAAAACATATGGATAAATGAATAGGTTGATGCGCAACAGCATGGAATATTTTTGGAATATATGTTGGTATCTTTCCATATTCTTAAGAAAATTTAAAGTATTACTGTTTAGGATTTTAATCTATTTATTCCATTGACAAACACTGTTTATAGTGACAAAGTATACATATATGACCTAAAACCTTGCCTTTTTTACTTCTTCATTTATTTTCTAGTCAATCATCTGGTGTCAAGATATTTTGTTAGTTCTTAGAATAAGAGTATATTGTCATAAAAGTTGTGATACTGCTAAAACTCAATATAAGAGGAAGCAAATGGTTAAGAAAGGACACAGAATACCCGAGGATACTTATGAGACACTGTCAAAAAGGATTATGTTAGATGGAGACTACAATTCTATATGGCAAAGATTTAAAGGTGATTTCCCTTCCTGCTCTGCTAAGGCTTGATTTGCATCTGTGCTTCCAAATGCTTTTGCCTTTATATTAGGCAACCAGGCTACTTAGCCTAAGATGTCAATGCTGCTGACCAAAATCTTAGATTTGTCAATGTGACTCCACGAGTGCCTACGTAGTTTTGAGCTCCCGCAGGTATGTTCGCAATCCCAATTCCTTCACAAGCCAAATTTATTGAAGAACAAGATGTACCTTTTTCAATTTATGCCTTGCCATAAGAATATGATAAAGAGAAACTGAGAGGTTACAGACAGCCACTTAAATAGAGATTGTCAAGACCTTCTACCATCCTGCTTGAGGCTTCTGGAACATAACGAATGATCAGTTCAAAAGCCTGTTTTTCATTTAAGCTATCTGTGTTTCTCTAAAGAGGCTTTCCAAATAGACAAAGTAGCTGCCTAAAAAAGGAGGCTGTCGTGTAAATTAGTTTGACCACCTAACAGTGCAGTTCCCCTCCTTTGAGTTTGTTCATTTTGTCTCCATAGGACAATGAGTTAGGCTTGGATTTGCTCTCGATTGTTAAGTCATTCTCCATTTAGGATTAGTCTAAGGAAGCCATGGCATAAAAATTAATGCTAAGTAGCAGGGGAAACAGACAAATACTAAAAAAAAAATACTTTCTGGTATTTCCAAATCAGTAGAGAATATGTGAAACAGCAGGTACCCTCAGAGTAAGTGCTAATCAAATCCATGTACTAAAAACATCCACCAAAATGGTGTTTTGTTTAGAAAGTTCACTGACTGGTTAGCTCAGGATTTATTTATCCCATGTATCATGTCCAAGTGCTAAATATCCATCAATTTTCAATTGAACACTAAAATAGTTTTCCCTTCTCTCTGGCAACTGAGGAAAAAACTAGTTGTCAGGGAAGAGAAAGAAGAGAAGTATGAGGAAGAAAAGAATAAAATAAGAGTAAGATATGTTTAAATCTGGTGAATGTCTCAGCATCTCCTGCTCTATCTTCAGCCCTCTCTACTGAATGCCCTGTGGGGTAGCTGCACTGGCGTAACAGAAGCTAAACAGTGCTTGGCCCACGGTGGATGCTCAATAGTCTTCATCTGTTTTTCAATCTGACCATCTATCAATCTATTCAGCATCCACGCAACCTCAACAAGTACTATCATCTCCACAGTTGCAAGCTACTTATTCTTTTTCCCTTCAATCAAGCCATCTGCAAGGAGACAGAGACCCATGATTTGGAATGATCTATACGGCTCAGTACAACTCAACTGTATAGTTTCATGATCCTGTTATAGTCTAAAAATGGATCTGAGTTTAAAATGGAGATATATAAAATAGCTTACCTTAATTGTACCCTGACTGTTAGCAGCAATCAGCACATTGGACTCCTAGAAAAGAACAAGAGCTTTTAAAGTACAAAGAAGGATTTCCTGGAGAGCAGTCCAAAAGAATAATTTCCTCTTCATCTTTCTTTCTTCACTTCACTCTAAGACACCAATTGAATCTAAAGTGGAGTGCCAACTTTAACATGTTTTTAACTATGAGTTTTAAACATAAGACCCCATATTCTGAGAATTAATTTTCACTATAAAAAATAAAGTTAGAAGCAGAGTAGGAAACTTTTGAATGTAAAGAAAAAGAAAAGCAGAAAGGATTGACAATGGAAGGAAAGCCAAGAAAAACAAAGACTAAAATAAAATAAAATGAAGAATAACTTGAGAAAAACAAAGTGAGCAATTGCTTCCCCAGAACACTCCTTCTTCATTTATTTTCTTCCATAAAATACCAGTAATTGATGTAAATGCGGCCAACATCTTTGGCACAAATCTCTATGGACAGACCATTTGGTATTAGGAAAACAAGAAAATGAGAATATTCATTTGGGAGAAAAAAGGCTATCTTTCTTTTTAATTATTCTATCACTCAGCATATGCATTTTTAATAACCTTGGTGATTACTTGAATGAGAATGTATGTAGTAAAGTATTTTTACACTCTAAGCCCAGGAAAAAACTTTTCTCTGGAAAGTACGGAAGGGTAGAAAAAGAAAGGGACTCTCTCTGAGTTTACCACAGAGAATCTCAGAAAGTAGAATAGTTGAGACTTGCCTCCTATTGGAAACAGGGCATCTAACAGGGCTCTGGGACTTGGAAGCGTTGAACTCTTTTGCTTTCCAGGGTAGGCAGCTAAGAAGAGGTGAAAAGACTTCAAGCTGCCATAGAGGCCATGTGGCTGATAGAAAGACCTAGCCCAAATGACAGCTGTAAGAAACAGATAAAGTGGTCCAACCTCAATGAAGGATAGGATCTGCCGGAATATCCTTCAGGCTTCATGACACAGTGATGAGAAGAAGAAAGAAGACTCTTGGCCTATATGCTGGGAAAGTTACTTCAGTCAAGCTAAGTTAAACGTTAGTATCCTTGATATAAGCAATTTGCGCTTTACAAACTCATACAATTCCTATTTTTAAATTTTCCCTTCGATTTATAATAAAACTACTTTTAACAAATGTTCATCTTGCTACTACTGGCATATGAGGAAATAAATAATTTCTTCCACTATTCCAGAATTTTTAATGGGATCAGAATACTCCTTGGATTTCAGTCAGGAGTGACAGCATCAAAGGTCATAATTGTATCAAGAAGAAATAAAAATAGGTGTATGGGAAGTGATGACCTTTTCCTAGATGAGGTTTCTTCTTAAATTAGCACAGGTGTTCTTAAAAATAGTAACATGGGTAATGTAGTATTCACTATTAGAATCTAAGTATCAACTTTGGGAAATTACTGGCCATTTCTGGTACTCACTGTGCATAGAATCAATGCTTCCACATTGGGGTGAAGGGACAAGGAAGAAAAATTTGGGATTTTTTTACTCTTTTAGTGACCTGAATTTAGAAAATCGTTGGGATGGGTTTTCTATAACTTGAGGGAATATAATAACTCACCTTGGGCTTGTCAAGAGGCAGAATTTCTATGTCTGCCTCAGAAAATAGCAAAAAGAGGCACTGTTTGGTATAATATGGATTTCCTTATAGCATGAACTTTAAACAAGTTGTGTGATAAGAGAACTGCCACTAGAGAACCCAGAAATAATTCTCCTGTAAACACCATCCAGAAAAGAAGCTCAAAATTGCACTGATCAATCCAGTTGCTATTTAAGGAGTGGAAAGACTTTGGTTTCCACGAACGCTAATGCCAAGAGCTACCACCATTAGATGCTGTAGCCATCAAGAATTACTCCCTCTGCTATGAGAACACATCATGTCAGGACAATGAAGAGTGTACAGCCCAAAGCTCTATCTCTTTCTGCCATTTTGGTTCTAGTCATCTTTTAATATAAAAAAAGCAGACAGAGAAACCCAGTGAACATAAGGATTCAATTGGGGATAGCAGGGAGTCCACTTCTTGTCAGTTACAAAGATTATAAATTACATAATTCAAACTTCTGATTCCTGGTGGGAGGAAAGCTTGGAAAAGTGTAGTATATTATCTTATGGTATGAAAAATTAGGCTAAATATAAATAAGGCAATCTAGCTAGATCACCACACAATAGGCATTTGAAGCCCATACAATTACTATACTAAATTCAAGAAGGAAGACATCTGATAACTATCCAACACGAATAAACACTGTCTCATTGTAACCTCAGAACTACAATGGCATTAACAGATGATGTCATAGTAGACGCTATCAGAGTGTTAACTCTTAACGGTGTTTTCTGTAGAAACAGATAAACACCTCATTTATAAAAACAGTCAACACGAATTGACTGCCTGGTTGAATGGTCTTTTAAGACTGACATATAAGTGATATGGTGTCCCCCAAAATTTTATAAACACTCAAAACTATTCAAAACAACAGTGAAAGACAAATAATGGCTTCACCTCTCAGTACATCCCCTCCCCTCAAAGACCAAGGAATTACAAAAAAGTGATTTAGGGCTAAACTGGCTATCAGATAGCCAGACACTGGCTTCAGATACATTAGTTTTTGCATGAAATACAAAAATAAAACCAGATATTTTACTTGTAGCATAGAGATTGCAAATGATAAGTACAAGGTTACCACTGTGAGTTTTGAATGATTCTTGATTGCATTTTGAATGACTGGTAGGTAACAGCATGAGGCCAGTGGTGTAATGGATAACATGTCTCATCATGGATGACTGGTAATTCCTAGCTGTAGGTGTGGTCTGCTAGACCCTGGTGTAAATAAGTTCTAGTTCAATGAGTTGTTTTTACTTGCTAAATATAATAAAAATGCCAGAGAGTAATTCTCATTATTTTCTCCTCTTTTTTACAAACTGGCAGTTTTACTGCAAAACTCTCCTCAAGACTAAGCTAATATATCCAGTATTTTTTATTACTATGAAAAGATTAAGACAATAAAAAAATTAGCAGGTCTTTTATAAAAATAGAAGACACATACACAAACATATATCAGTTATAAAGTCAGTGATACTATACTAACTTATACTAAAACAAAACTGCATCCACTGGAAAAGTTTTCTCTTTATTAGCTTGTTTAAAAAAGGTCACTATAGCCAATACATTAAAATCCTGAGCAAGCTGAGAAATAATTATTCACTTAGTTTGCAATTGGAGGATTTATTCCTAGATACAGATGTAATTGATTTTAAAGGCAAATTAATTTTGTTATAGGTATAAATATATAACAATATACATATAAAAATATAGATTTTAAATATAAAATATGTAAACATATAAAAACAAACTTAGTCCAGAGTAAATGGACTAGATTTGCTCTCCTACTATAAAAAACTAGAAAACTGAACAAAAATACATAGGACAACACTGGACCACAAGCAATACAGGATGGTGATCCCTGAGAGAAAGGAACAAAATGAGGTGAGTCTTATAAGCACTCTGGCTTCCTGTTCAGAGGCAATTTCTAGACTGCAAAGCAGGGAAAGGGAATACAAATACAGCAGAGCAGAATATAAGCAGAGCATAGTGGACTCACTGAGTTGAAGAGATAAGAAATTAAAGTCCAGGATAGCTGTAGGACAGCTGGAATCTGTAGGGCAAAGTACCACAGAGGAGGAAGTTACCTAAAAGTAGAGTTTCAGGAATTTGCATAGGGGCCTCCTTGATTCTCTGTTGGAATAATAAACTCTGCATTCATAGGGTAAAACTACACAAAGCCATGAAAATAACAATGAATGACGAAAGCACAACTACTGGGAATCTGTGATATTATCAAATCCCAGAGTTCAAATGGGGCTGCGAGATGTTCAAGTTTTGACCAGTCCTTACAAGAGTCATGCTTTAATAGTAGAGCTAAAGTACACTTAAACACTTTCTAGACCATGGGTCAGTAAACTATAGTCCCTGGGCTATATACTGGTATAACATTCCACTGCCTATCTTGTTTTATTAGAACATAGCCACAATCAAAAGTTAGTTCATCACTACTTTGGATTTACCCTATAAAGCTTAAAAACAAGTGTCAAAAGAACTTTTAAAGCATGTCCAAGTATTTAAAGCAAACAATGAACTTAATGAAAAAAGACATGAAAGACATAATTATAAGACTCAAACAGAACTTTTCCACCTGAAAAGTACAGTATCTGAAATAAGAAATTCATTGGGTGGTCATAAACAGATGAGACAGTGCAGAATAAAACACTAATAAATTGGGCAATATAGAAAAAAAATACAACTGAAGCAGAGGGGAAAAAAGGGATTAGCAGTTTATTTTAGTAACCTACAGGGCAATATGGAACCTCATAAATGTATAATTGGAGTCCCAAATAAGGGGGCAGAAAAAATATATAGACATAAGCCTAAAAATTTTCCAAATTTACAAAGTATAAACTCATAAATCTAAGAAGCTTAACAATTTCAAAGTAGAAAAAAAGCATAACACCACATCAAGACACATCATAGTTACGTTGCTGAAAACAAGTAACAAAGAGAAAATCTTGAAAATATCTAGAATGGGAAAATATCATTTCATGTAGAGGAACAAGACCACCAATTTCTCACCATAAACAATACAAGCCAGAAGACAATAGGACAGTATCTTTAAAATGATGAAAGAAGAAAGCAGTCAATATAGAAATATTATCCAGAAATAAAGGCAAAATAAAAACATTTTCAAAAGAAATAAACCTGAGATAACTTTCCACAACTAGACCTGTGGTGTACGAAATTATTTAAAGGAAGTCCTTCAGGCTGAAGGACTATTATATCACATGATCCAGAAAAGGGATGGAGGTTGCTGATGATGGTCAGTATGTGGGTAAATATAAAAGATATTTGCTTTCTTGTTTTAAAGTTTCTTCAACAGATAATTGCCTATTTTATGCAAAAATAATAACAATGCATTATGGTTAATTGAAAGTAAAATATATATGACAGCAAATGCACAAATGATGAAAGGGAAAATAGAAGTATATTGTTGTAAGGTTCTTCCATCATACATAAAGTGGTATAATATAATCTGAAAATAGAACTGTAAAAAGTTAAACATAAATATTATAAACTTTAGAGAAACCACTAAAAAGGAAAAGAAATACTACAGCTAATAAGCTAGTGAAGGAGATTGATATATTATTAAAATACTCAAAGAAAAGAAAGGAAATGAGGGACATGGGAACCTAAAATAGAATGGCAAATTAAAGACAGCAAGATGACAGACATAACACCAATCATATTGATAATTAAACATAAATGGCCTAAATATTACAATTAAAAGGCAGAAATTATGAGACTAGATAAAAGAGCAAGATCCAACTTTATGCCATCTGTAAGAAACATATTTTAAATATAAAAATATAAATGTAAAGTAAAAGAAGAAAAAAAAATACACCATGCAAACATTAATCATAAGAAAGCTAGAATGGCTATGCTAATATAAAAAAAAGTGAAATTCAGGACAAGGAATATGACCACAGATATAGACATTTCATAATTAAAGAAGGGTTCATTTATGAAAAGAAAAAAACAATTGTTTATATATATATGTATCTAAAAACAGAGCTTCAAAATACGCAAAGCAAAAACTGACAGAACTGAAGAGAACAAAAGAAATTTACTCATATTTGGGGATTTCAATACTCTCCTTTCAATAACTCAAAGAATATGTAAACTGAAAATCAATAAATATATAAAAGACTTCAACAATACTATCAAAAACAAATTGAGCTAATTAATATTTACAGAACACTTTACTTAAATGGCAAAATATGCATCCTTTTCAATTATATGTGAATTAGTCCCTAAGAAAGACAATGCATCAGAGACCATAAAACAAATCATGACAAATTTAAAGAGCTGAAATTATACAAGTATGTTCTCTGATAAAACAGAACTAAAGTAGAAAAAAAAATCTGCAAATTAAAAAACATACTCTTAAATAACCCAGGGGCCAAATAAGAACTCACAGGGAAATGAGAAGTCATTTCAAACTAAAAGATAATGAAAGTGTAACATATCAAAATTTGTGTAATGCAGTTAAAACTGCTTAGAAAATTATAGCTTCCAATGCTTATATTAGTGAAGAAAAAAGACTGAACATAAATGATGTAACAACGTGCACCTTAAAAAGGTAGAGAAGGAGGAAATTACACACAATGTAAGTATAAGAATGGCAGTAGGAAAGAGCAGAAAACAATAAAACCAGACAAAAACAGATAAAATTATTAAAATGAAAAGCTAGTTCTTTGAAAAAATTCAGTAATACTGATAAACCATAACAAGAAGAGAGAGAAAAATGTCAGTCAAGAATATCAGAAATGAATAAGAGAATATCACCAGATATCCTACAGATATTAAAAATATGTAAGTATTATAAATGACTTTATGCCAATAAAACTGACAGGTAATGAAAAAATTCTATGAAAAATACAAATTTCTAAATATGACAAAAGAAAAAGTTGTTAAATTGATGAGTAAGGAATACTTTCGAACTCATTTTATGAATCAAACAGAACCATAGAAGGATATTTCTTTTTTTAAAAAAGGAAATTACTGACCAACTCCCTTTGTAAGTAGATGTAAAAAAACCTAACAAAATACCAGTAAACAGAATTCATCCATATATAAAAAGAATAATGCAACAAGATTAAGTGGGATTTATCTAGATATTCAAGTTGGTTTTTATCATTAAAAATGGATATACATCACTATGTAAAGAAAATGAAAGAGAAAAATCATGTAATCATAATTAACACAGAAAATGCACACAACAGAATTTTTCGCCCATTCATAATAAAAACTCTCAGCAAATTAAGAATAGAAAGAAACTTCAAGGTGATAAAGGATACCTACAAAAAACTTCTAGCTAACACCATATATAGTGGTAAAAAGTTGAACCTTTTCTCCCTCAGATTCAGAGCAAAGTGAAGAAGCCTGCCTTTACCCCTTCTATTTGACACTGTATTAGAGGTATACCCCAGTGCAAAAGTGAAGGGGTAAAAAAGCATACAGATCAGAAGGAAGAGGTAAAATTTCCTTTACTCTCAAAAGATATGACTGTCTATGTAGAAAATCCTAATGAATTTTAAAAATATCTTCTAGTACTAATGAAGTGACTTTGGCAGAATTGTCAGACACAAGGTCAATTATGTCAAAATCAATTTATTTCTATAAACTAGCAATATGTAATTAGTAAATAGAATTTTTAAAAATAACATTTATAGTAGCACAAAAAACATGAACCATTTAGAGACAAACCTAAAATATATATAAGACCTACACACTGAAAATTATAAAACAGTGCTGAGAGATATTAAGGAACACATAAATAAATTAACAGATTTATTATGTTCATGGACCAGAGACTCAATATCATTAAGATGTCAGTTCTTAAATTATTCTATAGGCTCAATGTAATTCCATTTATTACCTCACAAATTTTTCTAGTAGAAATTGGCCAACTGATTCTAAAATTTAAATTAAAAAGTCAAAATAACTTTGAAAAAGGAAAACAAAACTGAAAGACTTGCACAATCGGATTTGAAATTCTACTAAAAAGTTTCAGTAATTAAAACGCTATGGTATTAGAAGGACAGACACATGAATTAAAAGAACAGAACAGGAAGTCCAGAAACATACATGATCAACTGAATTTCAAAACAACGTGGCAAGTAAGAAAAAAAAAAAGGTAGAAAAAAAATCTTTGGTTTGGCAAATATTAATATTTCTTAGAAAGTAAAAATATGTACCATAAAAGAAAAAAACTTGATCATTGGACTTCATAAAAGTATCAGTCATACTTATTAGAATACATTTTTAAAAAGTGATAATATTAAGTGTTGGCAAGGATACAGAACAACCGGAATGATTTTAGGATGCTGGCAGGAGTGCAAAATATCATCATGCACTGCATGATATTTCGGTCAATGATGGACCACATACATTATGGTGTTCCCATAAGATTACTATAATATTTATCATTATTTTAGAGTATATGCCTTCTAATTATTTTTTTAAAAAAGTAAACTGTAAAACAGGCTCAAGCAGGTCCTTTAGGAAGCATGCATTGTTATCATAAGAAATGACAGCTCCGTCCCCATAACAATAAGATGAAATAAAAAAAAAAAAAAAGAAATGACAGCTCCGTGAATGCTATGGCTTCTGAAGATCTTCCATTAGAACAAGATGTGTAGGTGGAAGATGTTGGTATTGATAATTTAAAATTTTTTTTTTTTAAAACAGAAGAAAGCTTATAGAATAAAGATATAAAGAAAATATTTTCTATACAGCTGTACAATGCATTTTAAGCTAAATGTTATTATAAAAGAGTCAAAAATTAAAAAAATTAAAGTTTATAACATAAAAAGTTATAGTAAGCTAAGGTTAATTTATTATTGAAGAAAAAAATGTTTAAAATAAATTTAGTGGAGCCCAAGTGTACAGTGTTTATAAAGCATATAATATTGTATAGTCACGTCCTAAGCCTTCACATTCACTCACCACTTACTCACTGACTTACCTGAAGCAACTTCTGGTCCTGCAAGCTCCATTTATGGTAAGTGTCCTGTACAGGTGTACCATTTTTTACCTTTTATACTATAGTTTTATGGTACTTTTTTTGTGTTTAGATATGTTTAGATACACACTTTGTGTTACAATTGCTACAGGATTCAGTACAGTAACATGCACAGGTTTGTAGCCAAGGAGCAATAGGCCATACCAGATAGCCCATGTGTGTAGTAGGCTATACCATCCAGGTTTGTGTAAATGCACTCTGATGTTCACACAATGACAAAATTGCCTAACAATGCATTTCTCAGAACATATTCCATATTGTTCAGCGACACATATGACTGTAACACAACAATTCTGGAAAAAGGTTTGACAGCTTCTTATAAAGTCAGAACTACTCTATGATCTAATAATTCCACTCCTAGGTATTTATCCAAAAGAAATGGTAACATATATCCACAAAAACACTTATTTGTGAATGTTGGCAGCAGCTTTATTCGAAACAGTTTAAAACTGTAAAGCTTAATATCCAAAATTGGTGAACAGATAGATATATATCTTGCGGTATAGTCATTAAATCGATTACTAATTGGTAACAAGAACAATCTACAGATACAGGCACTAACAAGGACCAATTTAAAAAATGTCATGCTGAACAAAGCCAGACACAAAAAAGCACATATTGTATTATTCCTATTATATGAATTTCTAGAACAAGCAAAACTAACCTATGGTGAGAAAGCAGATTAGTAGTAACCTGGAGTGGAAGAGGGGAGGGGATTGACTACAAAGTGACATAAAGGAACTTTTTGGGTGATGAAAATGTTTTATGTCTGAATTGAGGTTGTACTTACACTGGCGTATACATTTGTCATAATTCACTGAACTAATATTCTTAAAATGTATTTAGTTTATGTTTATGTAAATTATACCTCAATAACATCAATTTTAAAAAGCATAAAACACACAGAGACACAAATGTACATTTTATAAGTTCACTTTAAATCCAGTATTGGCCTTCACCAATCAAAATTCATTATTCATGATTTAAATATTTTCTGATTTTTCAACATAATATATAAACACTTTACCACTACTGTATTTATGAAGATGTCTATACCATTCAGCATAATGTCAAGGCCATTTTAGCTATGAAGCTAAACATTCCCCCCCCAGAATATAACACTAAATTTTCAAAAAAGGTAAATATTTTTATCATTCCCCTCTCCTAGTTCAACAAAAAATAAGGATGTTTTATGTGTAAGGCTTGCTACTTACCATGATAAACAATTCCACCCTTCATCTCACCCCCCCTTTACAACCAGAAGAGAGATTTATTAAACAAGATCAGAATATAACCCTTATTTATTTAAAATTTATCTAAATGTTAAGCATTATGTTAAATTGACTCCTCTCAGAATAATAATGAAAATTTTATGAAACAGAAATAAAGACCTTATATTAATAAATTTAAATATTTAAATCAAGTAAAAAATTCTTAAACTCACTAAAACTGATCAAGGAGAAACAGAAAACACAAATCATTCCACAGGCATTAAAAAAATGACAGTCAAAAAATTTTTCCACCTCAGGTGTTTACATGACTTTGCCCACAGTTCAGCCAAATATTCAAGAAAGGAATAATTCCAATATTACACAAATTTTTCCACAGCAAAGAAAATGAGGGAGAATTCCTTCTTTTATGAAGCTAATATATCCATGAAATCAAAATCTGACCTGCACAATGCAAGAAAAGATTGCAGAACACTGTTATTCATGAAGACAGATTAAAAAAATATCCTAAACAAAACAGTAGCAAGTCAATTTTAACAATACATAAGGATAATAAATCTTGACCAAGTTGAGCTTATTCCAATGATGCAAGGTTGGTTTACTATTAGGAAAAAAGGAATTAATGTTATCTACCACATCAATACTTAAAAGGGAACTATTACATCATCTTAAGTAGGTAAAAAGGAAGCAATAATATACTTCAGCATTCGTTTATGGTAAGTCTCAGTAAGTTGACAATTGAATGAAATTTCTTTGTAAGAGCATATACAAAAATCCTATAGCAGATATATTTAATGATGACACAGTCCAATAAAAAATTTTCCCTTTGGTGAGGAATAAGACAAGAATGTTGGGTACCATACTTTTATTTGACATTATACATTAGAGGTTCTGGGCATTGGAATGAGTAAAATAAATGAAAGATAGAAAGTTGTAAGTATTGGAAAAGTAGACATTAAACTTTCATTATTTGTGGATATTACTGTATATATAAAAAATCTAAGAAATGCAGAAAGGGATAACTAAAATTAACGAGAGTTTAGCAAGATTGCTGGCTTAAAAAATGGGGACAACAATGCATTCCTTAAAGACTATTAACACTTTTCTCTTTTTAAGAAAAAATATTTATTGGTTTACTTGAATAATAGGTAATATACACAATGGTAAAAATTTAAACAGTACAAAAGAGTAAGGGAAAAGTGAGTCTCTCATCCCCCTGTTCTTGAGTTAACTATTATTATCAGTTGTGAAATCTTTTCAGGTAAACTACCATCAATACCATTTAATTGAATTGTATGATAGAGCAAATATATCTTCAGAGTTTTCTCAAAATGAAACAACCCTATTCCTGTCTTGAGATTCCATTCTTTGAAAGTGGCAAGCCAAATTTGATATTGAATTCTAAGCCTCTTGGTCATCTAAGAGAGGTCTGTAGGCTTCTCTTACAGAAAAAACTTTTCTGTATTTGTGGACATGTCAGTAATTGACATCTAGGATAAAAAGGGCCAGAACTATGTAAGATAATCTGTAACCCTAAAATCAAATTTATAAAACATGTGGACGAAAATAAATGACATATAGATGGCTAGAGTGGCAGAGTGGATTAAACAAAGTCTTTGAAGTCAGATTTCAATTCTAAAATCATGGGCAAGTTACTTGACCTCTCTGAATCTTAGTCTCCCCAACTATAAAACAATGCTAATAAAACTAATAAAAGAATAGTTATGAACAAACAGACACAAACAGAAGTGCCTGAAATAAAGTATGCATCTTGTAAGTGATTGTTCTTTAAGTGAGGAAAAGTTGTTCATAGCTTAGGAGTTCAAGAAGACAAGGCAAAGGAGCCCCGGTGATTAAAGGGGTAAGAAGAAAACCAGAAGGTTGTTATGAAGGCTAAAAGGGCTAAGGAAGAGAAGCTAGCCAAAGCTCAAAAATCTTGAGGAGATGAAAAGATTGTTTAGTAATAGGTCATTGGATTTGGCCATTAAATTGGTACTGGTGGCTCCAAAAGCAACCCTACCTAATGGTCAAATCTATATTACAAAGAGTCTTTGCAGAGGTTTCTAGCTAACTCAACGTTTAGAAATTGACTTTGATAGTAATGTCTCCACAAAGCTACCCCTGATGTGCATAGGTGATAAAATTAATAATGGCATGATGGTTAATTTTAGGTGTAAATGTGACTGGAAGGACACCTAGAGAGCTGGTAAAGCAACTCTCCTGGGTGTGTCTGGGGGGTGTCAACAGAGGAAACTAACGTGTTAGTCAGTGCAATGAGTGGGGAAGATCAGCCTTCAATGTGGGTGGGCACCATCTAATCAGCTGGGGGCCTGGATAGGACAAAAAGGCATAGAAAAGAAAAATTTGTTGTGTCTCTCTCTCTCCCCTGAAGCTGGGACACCCTTCTTCTTTTGTCCTTGGACATCAGAACTCTGGCCTCTGAACTCTGGGACTTGCACCAGCAGCTTAGGCCCTTTGCCTTGGACTGAGAGTTACATCATCAGCTTCCCTGCCCTGAGGCTTTTGGAGACTTGGGCTGAGCCATACCACTGACCTCCCTGGCATAGCATGGGGTTTCTCAGCCTGCATAACTGTGTAAGCCAACATCCCTAATAAATCCCCTCTCATAGATCTATCTACCTATATATGTCCTGTTGGTTCTGTCTCTCTGGATAAGGTAACCCTTCAATTGACTTACAGAGAGAAAAACTTCCCATCATCACGGTACTTTCATGACACTATAGTGACTTCAGCATAAAGTTTATTAATTTCATGCCATTTTATTCATCCATCAGTATCCATCCATGATATTACATGCCTGATATTGTGCTGGGTCCTGGAGTTCCAAAGGAGAAAAAGACACACTGTCTGCTCTTAAGAACATAGACTAATAAGGGAAGTGGGCTTTTAAACAGAAAACTACTATAATTCTTATAAGATAAACAGAGTTCAAAGGGGCAAATGAGGAAGCAAGAAGAATATTCTACCTGGAAAAGGTAAGAATGGCTTCATAAATAAGGCCACAAATGGAACATGGAAGTGTAGAAGCTGAAATTTCTCAGGAGAAAAGATGGATATGTTAGACAAAAGGACATGGTTATGCAAATGCAATAAATTTGAAAGAAAATAGTTTCAGATGAGAAATTGGGTGACTGGAAAGCAGGTTGCCTTCGTGGTTCACAACTTCTTTGGCACCAGGGACCAGTTTTATGGAAGACAATTTTTCCATGGATGGGTGGTGGGGAGAGGGAGAAAGGTGAGGTGCAGAGCCCAGGAAGTGATGTGTGTGGCCCATTTCCTAACACGACACAGACTGGTACTGCTGATACTGGGTCTCAGCCCTGGGGTTGAGGACAGCAGAGCTTGGGTATTAGTTGATGAGATGGGAATATTAGGTTGGGGTAAGCATGCAAACTAACTATATCATACCAGAGTCAGAATTTTATTTATGGATAAGAGGCAATGGCCATCTTTATGCAAGGGACAGATAGGATTAGTTTTTCTTTGTTGTGGTTGGAGATCAGAATATGCCACCCCAAAATATGCCATTCTGACATAAGGATTATTTGAGTTGAAGGCAACTGAGAAAAAGTAGACACGGGATGAGCTCTGTGCCCTCCACCTATCTGCCTGAAAATATATAATAAATCCCCCTTGTAAAGGTAAGTCCCCTTACCCTATACCCATAATCACTTCCCATACTAGGAAGGGGATAACAACCTCATCAAACGAGATAGCACTGAGAAAGAGCCTATACAAACAAACCTTATTAACTAGCCATTATCTACCATTGGTTTCCCATATTTGCCTTCCTACTATTTGTTACCCCAGAAGCCCAAAGTCCCTTTCCTTTGTCTTGTTACTTTTCTTTAAATTTATCTTCTTTTGTCCAAATGACACAGAAGTCTTCAAACACAGCCATTTCTTTGGGGGCTTTCCCTTCTTTCTAGGAAGTTTCCCCTACCACACTGCCCTCCCCACCACTCTGCGCCGGCCTCCCCCGCCCCGCCCACCATTGTACGTAAAACTTTTAACATCAAATACATTTGTATGTCTTTTCTCCTGTTAATCTGTTAACAGTTTGGAAGACCCAGCCAGAGAACCCAAGAGTGTAAAGAAGAATTTTCCTCTACTCCAGTGTTTTGTTCCTTCAGTGATCTCTTACCAGACCTATCCCTCCCGGGGATCAGCTGGGAAATCATCTTCTTTAATCTTATCCCTTAACAGAACTCTTCAATTCACATGTATTAAGTTAAATAAGTGAAGTCTTGGGGGAAAGAAAAAGTAAGTTATATGCTAGTAGGTGGAAGATAATAACTGTATTCTCAAACATAGTTCAAAAATTGTTTTTTGAAGTGAATATAATGAAACATCTTTAAATAAACATGTTTGTAATATGTGAGGCCAACCACAACATTTTAAAAAGGACGAATGTTACATGTAGGTGTTTTCTGTTATTCTTATTTTCTAAAATGAAATTGAATGCAGAAAAAAAATACTAAATAAATTATTCAATAACCTACCTAACTGGACTCTCTACTTCTAATCTCTTCTCCTCTACCTGCTGCTATGATAATATTCTCATGTGACACTCTCATCTTCCTACACAGTGGGCTTTAGGAGCTACTTAATGCCTACAGAAGAAATCTCAAATTCTTTTTTTTTTTTTCAGTACAGCATTCAAGACTACACAATCTGGTGGCCTCAATGGGTACCAGAGTTCTACCTTACCATCTTACTTAGACTACTCTACCAGAAGTCTATTGCACTTTCCCTCATTTTTACCTTTGTTCACACAGTTCTCCAGCCTGAAGGCAGTACAGCAGATACAGTATGGGTTTTAGAGCCAGGCAGACCTGGGTTCAAATCCCAACTTTACTCCCTATTTCAGCTGTGTAATTGTGGGCAAATCTGAGCCTCAATTTCATTTGTAAGCACAGGTCAAGAGTATATATTAGTATCTTAAAAGATTGATGGTGTGATTTTCAATTAAGATAGTACTTAGTATAATGCCTGGTTGGTACTTAATAGATATAGGTTTGTTTATGGTCTTCTGTCTAGGCACTTCCTGTCCTTTTTGAAATCCTTTAAGTCTTTATGAAGCCCAGCTCAAAAGCCCACATCTTCATAAAACCTTACATAATTTTCTATGTTAGAAGTAGTCTCTACCCTCTAGGGTCAATCTTTTCAGGGATAATTCTCTTATAAGAATTTCATTCGTGTTCACACCACTGTTATGTTTATTAATATTTATGTTTACTAGGTTGCAAACCACCCAGATGCAGACAATATATTTTTATATTGTACCATTAGTATTTGATGAATTAAAAACAGGTATAGTTGTCCAGTTATGTGGATCAGTATATAAAATGTTAAAGATGATGATAGCAACATTATTTACCAATTGATTACTTATCTTGTGCCACCTATTTTCTCAATACTTTCCATGTATTTTCTAATTTTATTCCACCATATTATGTGGAAGGTGCTACTATTTTAATTTCATAGAAGAGGAAACTGAAGCAAAGAAAGGTTAAGGAACTTGCCCAAAGCCTCACAGCTATCACTCAATGGCAACAGAAAGCAAACCTGGCAAATTGGCTCTAGCACTCTTAATCAGAACATTACCCTAAGACAGCAGGTACAAAGGACACATGACCCATCCTCCACCCTTAAATGTTTAAAAGTACAACTTTTCCAAATAAGGATCTCACAAAATTTCAGAAACATTTTCTCTCTGCAAACAACTTTACGGTCTGTGCCCTAAAACTAAGGAAGGCAAGTTCCTTGGAACTTTTACTGGGGAGGGGGAAGCCTAGAATATGATCTTTAAGCTCAGTCCCTCTTTCAAGTGGCAGAACACGATTAGTGACACTGAAAATGTAAAGTACACTGAAATACTATTCACATTTGTCCTCCAAATGCAGGAGCTGCAGCTGAGATGGCTAGTGAAAATTAATGTAAGCAGTTCTGCCTTCAACAGTTTGTCTATGTAAGCACTGAATTTTCTTTCTGAAGTGTCCACTAAGTTTAAACTGCATATCCATTTAAGCCCTTTAACAAGTATTTGGTAAAATGGAAATGGTAAATCACTCTATACAACATACGGTGTTTGCAAATACAGTTCCCTAGAGGACAGAACAGTGAGGAAGGTGGCTCAATTTAATATCCTTCCTTAAATAAAAAAAGGAAGAAGTAAATAAAAATTTGAGGTAACTAGGCTTTAAACAAGGACAACTCACAATCTATATCTGTTAATTCCTTAATATTCTCTCCATAGAGCCTCCTGTCTTATTTGGACAAAGGCTTTCTCTTCATGAACACAGATGTCTTGTTTTCTCACTGCCAGAAAAGAGAGTGTTAATTTGCAGTGATGATTTTGTATCACTGAAAATAAAAGACCATACCTGCCTTAAGCACTTTTCGTACCAAGATCATAAACATAAAAGTATGTGCTTTTGTTTCATTTTTTCTCTCTCTTTGGGGTAGGGTGAGAGGATGTTAATATTTGTATTCCAACTGCATTCTTAAAAGTAAAATGGCTTCTCTCCTCATGTAGGTGTTCATGGACTCTATTTATAGTCAAATCTGATTTTCACTCAGGATCCTGCAGCCACAGAACACTTTCAAATACATTTTCCCTTTTAGCTTTTCATTTTATGCATGATCTAAGGTTGAGTTATGAACATCTCCAGTTCTCTTGAGAAGAGATACAGATATAATATGCAGGGATCCTTGGAAGTTTTTCTTCAATCGATATTCTGTTAAGTGATATGACACTATTCAATTGTCCAATTTCATCACTCATTTTTATTTCCTTCACATCATCCCAAAGCCTTTATGTATGTCCCCATGGTAACCACCAATTTAAATACAAAAGAGAGAAAATACTCAAAGTGTTAACATTTTGTTGCTTCATCCTATTGAGTCATAGTCAATTTCCTAACATGCAGAATTATTCTTTTATTAAAACTACTTTATTATAGATCTTTTTTAAAAATCAAATTTCTATTGTTTTTGTATCTCAGAGTTAAATGCATTTCACTTTTGTGAGGGTTTGAGTCATAGAGTGTTTATTTACTTTCATATAGACATAAATCTATGTTTGTTGCACACGGGCAGATATGAAAACCCATACAACGATATTCAAGCATAGGTGTATTAGTCCATTTGCACTGCTATAAAGGAAATACCTGAGGCTTGGTAATTTATAAAGAAAAGTGATTTATTTGGCTCACAATTCTCAGGCTGCACAAGAAGCATGGCACCAGCAACTGCCTCTGGTGAGGGTTTCAGGGAGTTTCCAATCAAGGTGGAAGACAAAGGGGAACAACAGGCATGTCACATGGTGAAAGCAGGAGCAAGAGAGAGAGGTGGTGGTGCCAGGATCTTTTAAACAACCAGCTCCTTTGTGAACTAATAAAGTAAGAACTTATTATCACAGGAGGGCACCACACCATTCAGGAGGGATCCACCCCCATGACCCCAAACACCTCCCACCAGGCACCACATTCAATACTTGGGATCAAATTTCAACATGAGATTTAGAGGGGCCAAATAACCAAACTGTATTAATAGGTCCCAAGATGATCTTCAAAGGTTTTTAACTAAATGCCATTTGTAAGCCCAACAGGTAATTTTTATCCCTGATCTTTCTTTCAGTATGTGGTTTTTCAGAATTGATTTGGGAAAAATATATGTAAATATGTCTAAGAAAGAATGAGCACAAAACTAAAATCTATCAATAAGAGATCTTGCTTTTTACACTAAAATATCATAGTTAGCCCTTCCAGCACTCTATAAAGGAGCCACGGTTGAGTGAATTAGTTTCGATGATTAGGAATAGAAAAGTATAGTCATAGTCTTTGATTAACAGAATGAATCTTTGTTTTACCAAAGTATATTACCCTTTTTACACTTTAATTTTTTTGATTCATTCAAACAAATATCTGCTCTCAAATTAACTTAACTAATGGGAGGAAATGATTTACACTGTTAATCAAAAGGAATTCTAGATTTGGAGGTTTATCCTATTTTCATTTCTGAAATTTTCAAGCTTTCTAAGTAAGATCTTCTGAATGAACAATGGAAACATTTCTTATTGTAGATTTTTTATAATCATTCTAAGACAAGATGGACCAGATCTTTTACGGAAAACTGATGCTGTTCTGGGTGCTGGATATTTCTTTTATTTTATAGCCAGATTTAAGAAAAGGTAATAATAATTGGTTGAAGACATGAGTGCATATAAAATTTAAATTTTATCTTAAGGTAAAAGAACCTAATATGACTATGAATATAAATACAAAATAACAGCTCACTAAAATTTACAATTGGAATCTGTCTCTAACAAATAAACATGAAAATCAGTAGTCTCTTAAAATAATTTGGTATAAACAGCTCCCTTCTCTGGAAAAATGGCCAAATATAGATATATATATGTTGGTCTAGTGAGTACAATTTCTTTGTAGAGCTTCTTCTAAGATGTTTTACCATTTTGAAAGGCTAAATAAATACTTCACCAACTTACTCTTTTCAAAGACTTCAAAATAGTATCATGTCAGTCACTTCAGAAAGATGTGTGTAGACAGACAGACAGACAGACAGACACACACACACACAGAAGAAAGGGGAAAAAGATCTGCTTCCACTAAGACTGTACCTCCATCAAAATCACCAGATTCTATCACATTTTGTTTCCATCCTCTATTTTTTTTTCTGTGAAGACTTAATGTTTTTATTTGAGATCCAAAGGGACTTGTGTTCCCAATTAGAGTAAGCATAACACAAGCTATTCGGAGGGGTGGATGTTAAAAAATTTTAACAACAGGCACAAGTACCAACCTATCATAAAAAACTGGTACAGCAAAATCATTACATATTTTACTGTCCTTGATTTTGGCATAAATTATTCCTTTGCCATAAAAGTAGTCATAGTTCCAGTCAGTCTTAACAGTATAGATACAGTAAATACCCATGTTATAATGGGGTTTAAAGTTTATATTGTGAGGATCAAAGTTTGAGCTCCTGCAAAACCTGAAATAGCAAAATAGGCTGTTGTATTAGTTAATGGTATTGGTACAGTATATGAAATACTCATTTGCCTTTATATTCAAATAAGCCCACCTTTAATTAACATCATTAGCTCTGACTTGTTATATATGACTCCTATATTTATATATCTGGTTTGAGTAGAAGCCAAATGTCAACTACTATATTTTAGAGGAGTTTGTGGAGGAGACAGCTTTAAAAGGCATGTATCATCTGGCAAGAAGGGTAAGGAAACACATATCTAGTTCCATGTGAGAAGAAACTGAAAAGCATGGCATCAAGTAGACTCAAAAAAAAAAAAAAAAAATACTATATTTCTTGGCCTTGTTCAAGACATCCTAGAAAGTGATATAGGGGTCAGGCAGAGACACTTCTCAAATATAACTGTAAACGTAAGCTGAGCTAGTTTTGGTCATCAGGCATTTTTTCCTTTGAATTATACCTATATATTTGTGTTACTAATTTTTAGACAAAGGTCATTAAATGAAGGGTCTTAGATCTAGATTTGCCTTTACTATGCAAAGAAACAGAGCCAAAGTGAATACTATGAGTAGAAAATTTTAAAATCATTCATTAAAATGAAGAACAGAGCAGACTAAGAACTTCTAAAGGACCTAGAAAAATAAGGCCACTCACTCAACAAATGTGAAGCAAAAACTGCTCAGGGTAAGAAATATGTGATTTCAGAACCACAAACAAGGATCCTTACACATTTAGTTATAAATAAACCCAGCTATGACTTGCTTATAGCACACCTTGCTGCTGTATATCAGACCACAGTGAATTAGAAACGCCACTGTAGCTCCCACCCCTGTCCTTCCAATTTACAGCAGAATGTATACCATGAAAGACCAAGATTTCAAATTTAGTGCTAAGAAGTTAATACTTACTAACCAGCCTGAACTTTGGTTACAGACTTAAGAGATTATATAAACTGTAATTTTGGAGAAATCACTTTCTTAATGAGAAACCAACCAGCTTAATGAGAAAAACTTCATGGAAGCTACCTGATTAGCTCTTTCCTATCTAAAATATTAAATGACCTTTACTGACAACCCTGGATTAGTTAAGCCAACGTGGCACCTTAAAAAATAATATTGCTACATTCATTCTACTTCTTGGCTACAGTTCCTTAAACATTAAACAACCAACTAAATAATACCTATTTTCAAAAATCATAAGATATCTCAAAAACCAGTTAATATGGATAAAGGAATTCCTTGGTTGTCTACTGTAAAAATAATACAGTACACTTAACCAGTAGAGATACTGAACAAACTGGCAAGGGAAGCAGTATGTACAGTGATAGTTTTATTTATTTATTTTTTTTAGAAATGGGGTTTCACTATGTTGCCCAGGCTGGAGTGCAGTGGTGCGATCCCACTACTGATCAGCACAGGAGTTTTGACCTGCTCCGTTTCCCACCTGGGCCAGTACACCCCTCATTAGGCAACCTTGTGGTCCCCCACCCCGGGGAGGTCACCATATTGATGCCGAACTTAGTGTGGACACTGGATCGGCATAGCGCCCTATAGCCCTGAACTCCTGGGCTCAAGCGATCCTTCTGCCTCAGCCTCCTGAGTAGCTAGGACTATAGGCGCACACCACTGTGTCCAGCTAGAGCGATAGTTTTAAAGGATGTATGGAGGGGAACGATCGGACTTAGCCAGCTGTCCTAAGCCAGACAGAGACCTCCATGTTTATGTAGGATTGCTGCAATCTGTAGACAAAGACATTTTTCATTTGCCCACACGGTTGCTTCCTGCAGCTTCCATTTTTGGTGCACTTCATTATAAAGAAGCCTTTGTTATCCAGTCTTTTATACTACAATTTCCTAAATGTATCTTCAAATTCTCATTTAAATATACTTTAATGCATTCAAATAAGCTAAATTAAAAAATCAGAATCCAGATAATAGAAAAAGAACAATTAAAAAGGCACACTTAGCGTACAAAGTCAAAGTGATCTTTAGTCTGAGAGAAAAGGTTGTAAAGAACAAGTATAAAAGGAAGAGGATTTAGATACACAAGAACACATACACTCACCACTCCCTCCTTCATTCTTAATGCTTTCCAAAGTCTTCTCATCAAGTGGCCTTAATCAACTTAATTATTCTTGCCACATAGCACTCAAATATTATCTCCGAACATCTTCAACTTGCATCACATGTCAGTATCTCTGGACCCTGGATAATCTCCTGAATAAAGCTTGAAAACAATGTGCTTACAATGACATATAACAAACAAAAATGACTATGAATTGCTGATTAATATTGAGAAGAGCCTCTGAGCACAGAACTATACATTTCTAAGAGTGCTGTTTGCAAATTTCCTACAGACTACTTTGGCAAAGCTGTTTCCACAGTTCTGTACTATTTTAGGGATACCATGTTACACAATAGAAAAAGCAATGGATTTAAGACATGGAGACCTGGACTTGCATTTTGGTTCTGCCACAGTATTGCCTATCCTTTTAGCTCTTAGAGACTCAATTTCTTCAAATATAAAACAGATAATCTCAGGTAGAGTCTTTATGAAGATTTAAAGAAAACACAGTAGAGCACTGCTGGGGTTCTGGACACACTATCCTAAAATATGGCACCTTGATATTTGGAAAACAAAAAACAAAAAACAAAAAAACAGCTGCAGCAGTTAAGGTCTATCATTCTCCTTAAAAGAATTCTCTGACCTTCCTCTGAAACAGGTCATTTGACCCTAATTCTAGAGGTACCCACCCTATACCAAGAAGAAAGGAATGTCCTTATCTCTGGAGATAACAGGGAACAATCTGAACAAACAGGCCTTGCTAAATTGCCCCCAGTTTATTACCATCAGATCACACCCTTCTGTCATCTAATCATATTTCCCCATGACTGTCCACCTCTTAATCAAATCTAAGCATAAAACTATACAAGTTGACCTGTTTTTTGGGATCTTCAATTCTGAAGGCTTTGGTGTCAGTAAAACTATTAAGTAAATCTGCATGTTTTTATCTTATTAATCTCTTTTGTTATAGGGGTCTCAGTCATGAACCTAGGAATGGGTGAGAAAAGAAATCTTTTTCCCCTACAACATCTAACCAAAAATTTATATTGGTATATTAACTATTATATAATACAAACCAAACAAATAAATGGTAGCTATTCTTCTGTAACCTTAATTTCTTAATTTCTTTACAATTAAGGGGCAGTTATTGCAAGCAAAGATTATTAGTATCAATCATAGTACATTATTCTAATCGGCATATTTATAATCTTATGAAATTGATTAAAAAATATAAAGCAGACTCTCCAGGTTAGGTAGCCTTAAATTTTATTTTAACACTATTTAACTATTTCCTAGAAAACTAAGTAGCTCTTACTCTGGTAGCTGCTGGTATTTATTTAGAAGCAGGAATGGGAATAGTATGGAACAATGAAGAACCTTTCTTAATGAAGTAGATGAACTGTGCCAGAAAATAGAAATACGGCTGGACAACAATGTCAGATTGTTGAAAATCTTGAATGCAATGGTACAGATATGATCCTAAGTGCAAACACATGAGTGAGAGGAATAGAGAAGTTAAGAGGAGTAGATACAGGAATGACACTTAGAACTATACCTGTGATTACTCTATGCTTATTATCTAGAGTTACATGTAAATGCTGAATTTGAAAGAAACTTTCAGACTTGGGGTCATCTAAAGATAACAAGCATGTTTGACATTATTGGAATGTCTTTGTATAAATATGAAGGACATCTGGCAGGAATGCATAAAGGCAGACTGAAGGGGACACAAAGCTGCTGAAGTCATCTGAGAGGTGGTGGTGGGGGGAAGAACAGGAATGAGGAGATTAAAAGCAGGAATGAAAAGAAAGACAAATACCGGAGAAATATCAAAGAAAGCATTATTTATTTATTTATTTTTGAGACACTCTTGCTCTGTTGCCTGGGCTAGAGTGCCGTGGCGTCACCCTAACTTACAGCAACCTCAAACTCCTGGGCTCAAGCAACCCTCCTTCCTCAGCCTCCCAAGTAGCTGGGACTACAGGTGTGCACCACTACTCCTGGCTAATTTTTTCTATTTTCAGTAGAGACAGGATCTCGCTTTTGCTCAGGTTGTCTCGAACATCAGGCTGAGCTCAAGAGATCCTCCTGCCTTGGCCTCCCAGAGTGCTAGGATTACAGGTGTGGGCCACCCTGCCCAGCTTTAACTTTTTTTTTTTTGGCCTTTACTCTGTCACTTGGGTTGGAGTACAGTGGCCTCATCATAGCTCACTGCAGCCTTGAACTCCTGGGCTCAAGCAAGCCTCCTGCCTCAGCCTCCTCAGTAGCTGGGACTATGGGTGCATGTCACCACACCTGGCCAATTTTTCTATTTTTTGTAGAAATGGGGTCTCACTCTTGCTCAGGCTGGTCTCGAACTCCTAGCCTCAAGCTATCCTTCTGCCTTGGCCTCCCCAAGTGCTGGGATTACAGGTGTGAACCACCACGCCTGATCCATTAGTTATATTTGATGGATGAATTTAGAGTTAATATGACATTTGAACAAAGGCTAAATAAAACTAAAAGTGAAAATCCCAATAAACCCCTAAGTTATTACCCTTAAGAAGTGATCCTTTTCTCCATATCCCTAAAATAATTATTTGGAAAGGACAGAATGAAAAGTAAAAGAGAAATGAGAAAGAAGTAAAAGCATGAATTTGATGTATAAAGAACAATTACACGCTGGTTAAAATAAGTGGTTTTCTTTATTCCAGGATGACTGAGAACCTGTTTTAAAATAGTGAATACTCTGAAGGAGAATGATAAATGGGCTTTTCCTTTCAGTAACACCACTGAGATCCCCATAAGGGATCTGAGAATTTGTTTTGCTAACAAGGAAATTTCATGCTTTCTATTAGTAAAGGGAAATCAAGTTGTTAGATCTTAAAAATCCAGTGACATGCAAAAGGTATAGAATTAGAAGATCTTAACACTTTACAAAACACAAAATTGTGAGGAAATAAAAATATCTGTTATAAACAGGGACTCCTATTAAACTCTGAAGTTGCAGGACTAACTTATTAATAGCTGGGAAAGGTAAAAGCCTCTTTTATTTTATTCTGTTCACAATACAAAACTGTTTATAAGTATAAATACCCATATAAGTCTCTATATATGAATTATCCATTCTTACTAGTTGACATTTAGGTTCAATCTGTAACACTACAGTACAGTATAGTACTCCATTAGTACAAACATTAAGGATGATCATGTGAATTACAGATTTGGTTGGTTAGCAAAACATGGTAAGAAAAGGGCATATCAGTATTACTTGTGAAACTTAAATTATTCTTGGCTGCTAAAAAGAAAGATTATATACATTCAGTTACATATTTCAAATTTGACAAGTATTTAGATAAAAGTTTGACATAAAATATTTTATTTCTTATTTATCAGGTGATAACACTACCATAAGCTCCATGGAGATTTTTATTTTGAGAATTATAAGTCTTCTTAGCAAAGTTTTTAAAAATAAAATGATAAACTCTTTTATCTCCTAAAATAAGCCAATCTTTGGAATGTTGTAAGAAATAAAAGAACACTAAAAGCAAAGCCAACTACTACTATTTTTCTTTTCCAATCTCTAGAAAGCAACTTAGAAGATATTGAAAGGACAGCCTTGCTAATAAGCTATCTAACAGAGAAAAAATAAACTAACCAAAAGAAAAAAAAGGAGAAAACTCACAGGACATAATTGCCCTTTAAAGAGAGAAAGATCACAGCACACAACTTGCCCCTTTGTTTGACTAACCTCCTGTGGCTTAACTTGTCTTCTCTAAGAGTTTGTTTTTACAGCGCTTGAAAAGAACTGAGCAGACAGAAGGAGAATGATGCTCCCCCAGCTCCCACCAGACCATTCCAAGGACCCTGATAAAGCCAGCCTCACAGAGAAGAGGAAAAACAGTAGCTGCCTCTTGCTAAGAGCTGGCAGCAATAACTATTTTTTTTTCTTTCCCTTGTATCCCAATAAAAACCTCTGAACCCTTTACCCTTGGGGCCAACACTTCTTTCTTTCCTGCCCTGCCCTTCCCTCCCTTGGGAATTAAAATAAATTTTTCTTTAAAACTAATCGTCGTGTCCAGAATTCTTTCTTAGCTCATGCTACAAGTTCCCACCCTGAAAGATACACATGGTGAGTCACAAAGTCACTGCTTTAGGTACTTAGGATTTAAAACAATAAATTAACAAAAAGGAACTGAATCTTGAAGTCAGCTTTACTTTCTATACACTCTATTCCTAAAGATTCCTACTTTTATCAGGAAGCCAAAGATCTTGGAGAAAAATAAAAGCATGACCAACTGCCTATTTAATTCCCTGACATGTGTAAACATTTTTGTCATTTAAACCAAAAGATTTAGATTCATTTTCTGCGTTCATATTCATCTTTTGGTTGGCTATCACAGTTAAAGAATCTATCTTTTCGTCCCCATTAATCTGCTCATCTATAGTTAAAAAAAGACTAATGTAAACAGGCACAAAATTAAATGGCTTCTCTACAGCAATTATAATAGATTCACTTTTCTTTAATCTACATAATCAAATTATTCCAATGCAGTAATAACTTTTCTATTGTCCTGGCAATAGCCAATGTCAACTCCTGATGGCTTTATTTGGAAAAATGCTGAATAAAATAGGATTTAAGAAATGCCATGATGATCACATTAATACAGGAGAATGTCATGAGAACAATAGTGGTTAACGTGAGACTGTAGAAGTAAAATCCAAAAAATATGTTTCTTTTCCTCAGATAGTATACAAGTTTAAATTAGCAGGAAATACTTTTTTCTTAAACAACTTTCATCTACTTTCTAAGCAAAAAAAAAAATTATTTTTGCTTAGTTAATTCTGCTTTAAGTATTTGTTAAATACATTTTTATTCAATGTGAAAATAATAATCATGTTCTTCCATTATGTATACTTCAGCATATTCAACCAATTTGAATAGTATTCATTAAAAACTTTTAAGTTAAAGAAATGATATCCAATATTCGATTTTCCTTCTTTCCACTATTACCATGGAAATTTAGTAAAAACTATCAAAAAATAAACACTTAGGAACCAAACTCAAACCCTTTCCCATCTCAAAATATTTTGGATGCTTTTAAGCACATTGGGGTAATAATAAAAATGACTGTTGGACTAATGGTGTAATTAAGAATGCACTCTCAAATTAATATTTTTCTTCCCTTAAAAAAGGCAGAATAAAAAAACCCCAAAAAATGTAGCTTCAAAATTTGTGTCTATTCTATGCTTCAAGATGGGCATAGGTAGAAAAATAAATAATATTTTTAAAAAAGGATTTAAGGAGGAAAAAGGATAAAGAATCATTCTAAGATAGGTCAAATTCTATTACAGAAATATAAAAATGACAATGATGAAGTATTTTAAATGTCAACTAGCAGACCCTAAAAATCATATTTTGTTGATATTACTACAATATTCAACATAAAAGATCTAATGCAACAAATGTTTCCCAGAGGCCGTCCACAACAGTAGTGGATATTAAAGGATAAGGAAAATTCATGTAATTTACTTAGAGAAAAAAAATGTTAACACGTTTACCTCAGTTTTCCACCATCTCTTGTTGTCTACCTTTTCTATTTCCCCACCCCAGTCTAGTCTGGACACTAGAGTGGGGAAGAGTAGGGCACTGAGGAGGAGATGGAAGTCCTCCTGGAAGTCAGGGTCCACGATTAGAATCTTTACTTCCACTCCCAAGACAAGTAAGAGTTCATTCAGATTGCCCTCTTCCAGTCAGGAAAATTTTCTAAAGTGTTATAAACCACCCAACTAAAGGAAAGAAGAAAGGAAAGGCAAGGAAAGATAAAGAGAAAACTGAAATAGAGTTGAAGGAGGGAAGAAAAAAGAGAAGAACCTCCTATGTTGTCTTCTCAGTGTTTACTGAGGAATTCAGGGTAAGAGATAGCTTATAAGTGTGGGAAGTAAATATATTTTAAGCGTACTATTTTTTAATAACAAAAATAAAAAAGATCATATCTTACTTTTTTGGTTTGTTTCTTCCTCAAGTGGGTGAGGGAGTAGCAAGATCTAACAGACATTAGATATTCATAATTACAATTATTCCCTCTAGCAGATGCTTAAGAACCATTTAAGTCGCTTGGTTACTACTTATAACAAACCTCTTCCCAGTGGTAACATGATTCATCTATTCTCAAACTTGATTGCTCATATCATTTCCCAGGGAGACCTGGGGAACTTTTCAAAATACAGATCTATATCCTCCCCCCTTCTTCCCCTGAAATATGTATGCACAGGTCTGAAAATAGAATTGTTTGTTAATTGTTTTTGAAAGAGCTCCAGGTGATTCTGATAATCAATCAGGTTTGAGAATCACTGGAATAAATAAATTTTATTATAGATGCCTGCTGCACTTTAATGGAAGCAGACTGGCTTACAGTATTGCATGGCTTCTCAAATGTGCTTTACTTCCCTAATTTACTGCATATGATGCTTCACACACCCAAAAAAATGTTTACTAAGAACATTTTTTCTTAGTAAAGAAAAAAGGCACATACTGACATAAAACTTACATAAATTGGAAAAACAGATGTCTTTTTGAGAGAGGAATGAATTGTGAAATAGTGCTAATGTGATATTGAAGGGAAGGAGGAACGTAAATCTAACAAAAATATTAAACCAATGGTAAACGCCAATTTCCCTGTGGCTGCATAGATTTAAAAATTTTTGCTGCTTTTGAACACAGACAAAATAGGTTGGAGATTATATTTCAAGAAGCAAAGCAGTAATTCTGAAATAATTATATAGGTACATATAAATGGTTCATGTCAGAAAAACTACTTTTCTTAAAATTGATACAGTCTTGGCCGGGCGCAGTGGCTCACGCCTGTAATCCTAGCACCCTGGGAGGCCGAGGCGGGTGGATCGCTCAAGGTCAGGAGTTCGAGACCAGCCTGAGCAAGAGCGAGACCCCATCTCTACTAAAAATAGAAAGAAATTATATGGACAACTAAAATATATATAGAAAAAATTAGCCGGGCATGGTGGCGCGTGCCTGTAGTCCCAGCTACTCGGGAGGCTGAGGCAGTAGGATCGCCTGAGCCCAGGAAGTTTGAGGTTGCTGTGAGCTAGGCTGACGCCATGGCACTCACTCTAGCCTGGGCAACAAAGAGAGACTCTGTCTCAAAAAAAAAAAAAAATTGATACAGTCTTGATATTACCACTGAGTTTTCAAGTGAGCCTATTAGACATTAGAAGTATCTCCCACTTCTACTTCAGCACTTCTTTGGTTTGAATTAATATTTAATTAATTATACAACAAACAAGATAAAGGCTAAACTTGAAGGGTACCATTCATTACAAAAATTATCTATTAATTTTGCACTATGTGTAAACAAGTTGCATAATGCTAGGGGTAATTAAAAAATGAATGATGCTAATAGCAAACACTTACATAGCTCTTACTGTGTATCAGAAACTACTCTAAACCACCGTAAGAGATAGATGGCTATTACCATCAGCATTTTGTAGAGGAAGACACCAAAGCACTGGGTGGTTAAGGAACTTGAGCAAGGTGGCAGAGCTGGTAAGTGAGGAATCTGAGATTTGAACCTAGGTAAACTGGCTCCAAAGTCTGCGTTCTTAATTAAAATACTGTAGTATCTCTTTTCAAGGAGTTTGCAGGTTAGCAGGAGACACAAATAACAGTACAAGGCAAAATATTAATTCATTTAGTAAACATTTTTAAAGGCTAGGACTCAGGAGAAATTTAGGTAAAGAAAAGAAGATCTGCTTAACGAAGTTTTACACACTTCAGAACAGTGTTTCGTTACATAACACAAAAGTTTTATTCATTAGAAATAAGTATAGAAAGAATAAATTTCATTATATGACTGAAAACAAAGGTGCTCTCTCATGTAATATAGTCATAACTTTCTATAGGAAAGGGTGATAATACAGTTGATAGGTTCCCAAGCCCAGTTTTGTTGCACTTGGTTTCAAGGGAGGGAAATTGGGAAAATTATCATCGTGACCCCCCCTCCACACACACTCTAGAGTTACCAGAACTTTTAACATGATTCTTCATGTCTCAAACCACAATAGGAAATGTTTGCCCTTAATGAGCAATGCTTTTTCTGAGTATAGAGTATACTTTTTTGTATACTTCTGAGGAGAAAGGAGTAATAAATGTCCTTTACAAGTACTGCCTTATACCATTAGCTATTCCATTTAGAATTGGTGACTAGGTAAATACGTATGGTATGGTTTGGAGCTGAGAAAACAATAAGTGTACCTGCAGCCTCAGAAGTACTGTGGATTCAGGATCTGCCCTCAACAAAAATATGATTTTTCCCTTTACACAGGCATGATCACATAGGAACAAATATTAGCACATTCATTTGTATACTTGAAACGCTTTATATTTCATTCTAATAGTTTTAGATAAGAGCCCCGACAAAGAAAAATCCACAGACATAGAACATACATAATACCCTCTCCCTAACGCCAATCTCTAAATCAATCAATTTTAGTAAAAATGATGTGACCTTTATCTGGAATCTTTTTCATTCTTCCTGAAGAATATCCTTTAAGGTTTTCTTTACTGCATGTCTGCTGATGGTAAATTCTTCAGATTTATTAATCTAAAAATGTCTTTATTTTACCTGTGTCTTTAGAGATTTTCACCAGATGTATAATTCTAGGTAAGGCAAGTATTTTCCTTTTACACAAAATATCTGGTTTCACTGTCTTCTGGCTTCCATTGTTTCACTGAGAAAGTGGCTATCAGTCTAATTGACAATATTTTCTCTCTGCCTCTTTTTAAGAATCCCTCTTTGGGAGAAAAGACAATCTCTTCAATAAATGGCATTGGGACAAATGAATATCCATATGCAGAAACATAAAATTGAATCCTTATCTCACACCATATAAAAAATCAACTCAAAACAATTAAAGACTTAAACATAAGGCTTGAAACTGTAAAACTACTAGAAGAAAACAAAGGAAAAGCTCCATGACATTGGTCTGGGCAATTTTTTGGATATGATCCCAAAAGCACAGGAAACAAAATAAAAAATAAACAAACAAGACTGCATCAAACTAAAAAGCTTCTGCACGAGAACAGAAACAACAGAGTGAAGAGACAACATATAGATTGAGAGAAAATATGTGCAAACCATACAACAGTTAGGGAGTTCATCCAAAATATATAAGGAATCCAAACAACTCAATAGTAAGAAAATAAATAAACCATTTTAAAAATGGGCAAAGGACCTGAACAGACATTTCTCAAAAGAAGACATACAAATGGTCAACAGGTATATGAAAAAATGCTCAACCATTTAATTTGCATCAGGGAAATACAAATTAAAACCACAATGAGATATCACCTCACACCTGTTAGAATTTCTATCATCAAAAACACCAAAGTTAACAAGTGTTGGCAAAGATGTGGAGAAAAGGGAACCTATGTAACACTGTTAGTGGGAATGTAAATTAGTACAGCTATTACAGAAAACAATATGGAGGTTCTTCGAACACTAAATATAGAACTACCATATGATCTAGCAATCCCACTTTTGGGTATTGAACCCCATTTCAATTCCAAAGGAATTGAAATTAGTGTATTGAAGAAATGTGTGTACTCCCATATTTATTGCAGTATTTATTCACAATAACCAAGACATGGAATCAACCTAGGTATACATCAACAAATGAATGGATAAAGAAAATGTAGTATATAGTTAGCCCTTGAACTACACAGATTTGAACTGTGTGGATCCACTTATACATGAATTTTCTTTCTGCTCTACCATCTCAGAGACAAGACCAAACCTTTCTCTTCCTCTTCCTCTTCAGCCTATTCAACATGAAGATGATGAGGATGACGACCTTATGATCCATTTCTAATTAATTAACAGTAAATACATTTTGTCTTCCTTCTGATTTTCTTAACAACATTTTCTTTTCTCTAGCTTACTTTCTTGTAAGACTACAGTATATAATATATAAACATACAACAGACATATAGTCCACTGTTTATATTATTGCTAAGGCTTGTGTTTGTCAGTAGGCTATTAGCAAAATTTTGAGGGAGTCCAAAGTTGTATGTGGATTTCGACTGCAGGGGAGGCCAGGCTTACAAAAGAAAAACATTTTGTCCTTTGCAACAACATGGATGAACATGGAGGACATGCTAAGTGAAATAAGTCATACACAGAAAGACAAATACTGTATGATCTCACTTATATGTAGAATTCAAAAATGTTGACCTCATAAAAGTAGAGAATAAAATGGTGGTTACCAGAGGTGGGGGATAGGGGATGGGGGGAAGGATGAGAAGATGTTGGTCAGAAGGCACAAACTTAGTTGATTGGACAAAATATATCACACAGCAGGGTCACTCTAGCTAATAATAATATAATGTATATTTCAAAATTGCTAAGAGAATAGATTTTAAATGTTCCCACTACAAAAAAAGGTATGTGAAATGATGGAGATGTTAGATTGATTTAATCATTCCGTAATGTGTATATATATATTAAAACATCACATTGTACCCCACAAATATAAACAATTATTGTCAATAATTTAAAAAAGGAAACTGACGGTTTAAAGAAAATAAATCCCTCTTTGTGTTTTATTATCAGCAGTTTTACTGTCACACCACTGGCAGGGGACACAGGATCAGACATAATTGGCTTTAATCTAGCCCTAAGTTAGTCAGCTTTATAGAAGGATACAGATATAGGATAGGAAATTCAGAATGCACAGTACCTTCAAACTCATCAAGGGGCCAGCAACCATTCAGTTTTATAGAAGGATATAAGACAGGAAATTCAGTATGCAGGGTATTTTCAAACTCATCAAGGGGCCAAGCAACCATTCATATGAATAGCTTCTTGGGCCTCTCACTCACCCATGCAAAGAATACACACTGTTGCCAGAGACAGGGTTCATGTGGTCTACCTGAATCCATACATGTGCCGTAGTCTTATACTGCTCAATTTGCAAAGATCTAAGGTCAGTATGCCAATTCACAGTTCTCTCAGTCCAAATGTGATGCCACAGATGGGGTTTCATAGTAATTTTAAGAGATAACTGTCTTTTAGCACATAACATTCTATATTTGTCTTAACACAGTATATTTCCAAGGAAATAGTGCTATAAGAGGCAGACCCAAGGTCAGATTTTCAGGCAGGCCCAGCTCTGTTCAAGGTCCAGGTATGATGTTTGAACTTTTTACATTGTAGTTTTCGAGTTATTCATTCTGTGCAGTTTAAAGGCTTATTGAATCTCTGCCTTGATGTCTTTCATCAACTTTCTAAAGTTCTCAAGAATAAACTCTTCTAATATTTGCTCCTGCTGCACTATTTCTCTTCTCTCTTTTTAGTTCTCCTATTGAAACTTTCTTACCTGATCCCCTATTTCTTGTTTATATTTTTTTATTTTTGACTCTTCATGTTTCCTTTGGTGTGTTTTCTCCTAATTTACCTATCATTTCATTAATTCTTATTTTTACTTTACTTTCCATTCAACACAACCACTGAGTTCTTAATTTTGGTAATCATACTTTTTCAGCTCTAGGATTTTCATTTTTAAATTAGTTTCCAGTTCCCACTTGAAATTTTGAATCTTGTCTTTTATCTTGTAAGCATGGTTACTTTTAAGCTATCTGATAGCTCCAATATCCAGAGCTGCTGTGATTGTTTCTACTGGTTGTTGCTTATGCTGGTTTTACTTATGCTGTATTGTCTTTTCCTATGTCTGTTTATTTTGGATTATGCCCTAGTTGTTGTTTTTGCAAAACTGGAAAAAAAAATTAAGTTCTTAGATAATGTTATCTTCTTTTGGAAAGGATTTAAATTTGCAGCCTGTGGACACTAGCAATCAAGAGTCACCTCAATTTAATTTCAGGGACTGGTATGAAGTTGAGTTGCAATCATTATGAAGGATTATCTCCTATTGGTTTACCCTAGACTGGGGGTGGGGAATCCGTAGGCTTAAGGCCACATGTGGTCTTCTAGGTCTTTAAATGTGGCCTTTTGACTGAATTCAAATTTTACAGAACAAAACCTTTTATTTTAATTAATACTTTTTGTTTGTCTTTATATTTATATTTTATTTTAAAAATGAACGTATTTAAAATACCAAAGAATAAAATAAATTTCAGTGAAATACTCCTCCCAGATTGACTGGCACAATTAGAACACTAGTAAGCCATAAGGGCTAAATTGACGGCTGCTGCACTCATGATTTAGTTCTAACTCCTCCCCATCACTGGTGTCACTACTACACCAGGCTGGTTGGTAAGAGTTTCTGGGGGTTGACTATGCCAGTCTGTTATCAGCTTTTGACAGCAGTACACTCTGTTTCTGTTTGAAGTAGAATTTTTGAATAGTTGCTCAGCCAGACAGTATTTTTTAATTGTCTGCTTAACAGCCCATCATGTCAAAGAAGACCAAGAAAATGCTGAAGGAAAAAACTGGATTTTTTAATGAGGATTGGGAATTGCATTATCTTGTTTTTGCTAAAGATAAGATGATTTGCTTGCTTTGTGATACTGCAGTATCAACATTAAAGAAACTCAAAGCTCATCAGCATTGTAACACTCATAAGGACCATAAAAATTTTAAATTAGAGGGAGAGGCTCAAAAGGTTGTATTGCAGAAATTAAAAGATGATAAGCAAAGACAATTCTTTCAAGCAGCAAAAACCTGGAAATAATGCTACTGAAGCAACTTATGAAGTAGCTTATATAGTCAGGAAAAAAGGGAAGCCATTCAGTGACGTAGAAATTGTGAAAGAATGCATTGTCAAAAGTGTAGGATGCTAGACCTAGTAACGTTTCAAAGTACAAACAACTGTCTCTTTCAAGGAGAACCATAACTGACTGGCAGCATGAATTAGCCTTCAACTTAACAGAACTTCATGTAATACTTCGAAAGGAAAATATGTATTATTCAATCGCTTTGGATGAATCAACTGATACTACTGACTCTGTGCAGGCTTTATAGTTCATTCGGGTCACAACAGAAGATTTTCTTTGCTACAAAGAGTTAGTTGCTTTAGGTACTCTTGTGAACAGAACACGGGGAACAGATATCTGCAACAACTTCCAAGATGAATGTTGTGAAGTTGGACTGAATTTGGTAAATTTAGTGAGTGCATGTACAGACAGTGCACCTTCCATGAAAGGAAAACAGGAAGGGTTTATTGCACAGGTAAAAAAAAGAATTAACAGATCCAGATGCTTTCACTTCTTTTCATTCTATCTTGCATCAGCAAAATCTCTGTGCTAAAAGTACTATTTTAAGTGACACTTTGCAACAGTTATAAGTATTGTTAACTATATTCCTGCAAATGCAACCTGGCATCATCAGCTTCCTAACATGCTAAAGTTGAAGGATGAGGTACTCAATATGGATTTGCCATATCATTCTATCAGTGTTGGCTATTGTAGGGACAGATGTTAGCCAAAATTTTCTCTTTGTGAGAACAGATAAAATTTTATGAAGAATACAATCAGCAATGTGAATTATTGAAAGAAGATTTCTATAGGAACACAGCATTTCTGTGTGATATCATGCTGAATCAAAACAATTTTTTGATATTTCTTTGCAAGGTAAAACTAAGTCTATATATGGTACGTGGCAAAAAAATCCAAGCATTTTGAAAAAACCTATCTTTTTTCAAAACAGTTCTTCTTCAAAAGGAAAATTGTATTAACATTTTCCCCAGTTAGCAAAGGTCATTGACGAGGATGATATATGCGAATCATTTGAAGAATACATAGCTGTTATAGACCTATTAATTAGAGAATACAATGAAATCTTCACCGACTTTGAGAATCATGACATCACACTCAAATTAGCATTTCAGCTTCACCTAGTTGATACCATCAAGACACCTAAAGAACTGGAGATGGAATTGACTGAGCCCTCAGGAGATGACATTTTAAGGTTATTGTTTGATGCTCAGAAAGATCCAGTTGAAATATGGAAAGAAGCAGAATACCCACTCCTTTGGCAGCATGCCCGAAAAATGCTTTCTTGCTTTTCAACCACTTACTGCTGCGAATCTACATTCTCCTACTTAACCCAAATCAAGATGCCCTTAAGGTCACGAATGACTGATACCCATGTAGAGGATTAACTGAAACTGTGAACCTCCATGCTGCAACCACATATTCAAATGCTTTCCAACAAAAAGCAGATAAACAAAGTCATTAAAAGGCTACTTAACTTTAAAATTAACAGTTTTTATTTTTTGAAATTATTAAGTACATAATGGTTGTATTTTTATAAAATAATGTACATTTTTAAGTATATATAATTTAAGGTTCTTGAATGTGGCCTTATTTTATTACAGCTAAATTAATGCGGCCTTCCACCATGAAAATGTTCCCCATCCCTGCCCTCTGGGGACCCAAAACGAAGTGAGTCACCCATACAATGATATGTACTGGACTCCAATCCCTGTGCCACTGTGAAGCACCATACGTGCTTTTAGGCACCCCACTAAAACTGGCAAATGCTCACAGGGGAAAAGTAGACTCAAAAGCCAGGCTTACAATCCTAGTCTAGTAATTTTTTTCTGTCTTATTTATTTTTCAATGCTTCAAACAGGCTTTTGTTTTAAAATGCATACAGTTATAGTTCAAATTTTCTAATTCTACATAGGAGGAGGGTTGTTCCAAATTACCTACTCTGTCATTACCACAACTGGAAGTTGAACCAGAGAACTTTAAAGAAGACAACAATGGAATATATCTAATTAAAGTGAAACTGTATGTGAAACTCAGATATCTTAAATTACCCATAAAGTCAGAATTTTTTGTCAAAAATAAAACCAAGTAAGCACCTAAAGCTCTTTTAAAAAATGGGACACCAACAAATAACTAATGTTTATATTTAAAAAAATTTAAAAGCCCTATGTATATATAATATATTATATGAGACACCAAGGTGAAAAAACTGATATGAAAACTTACCCCATCTGGTAGTGCTCTCCAGCATACAGCACTAACAAATTCATTTGTATCATCTTCTTTTCGGTCTTTGTCCAGAACACTTTTGACTGTGTCAAACTTAAAAGTTAGCAAAGTCTTAGAAAGTCCTTTATAGTACAAGTAGAGGGAATTGTTCTCACTTCCTAAAAGTAAATAATAATAATTTTTTGTAATAGGAAAACTGGAATAAGGACATCACATTCAAATAGTAATATCACCCAAAGTTTTAGTTTGAAGATCTTTTAAGGTCATATTAAATCACAAGACTAATTAGAAATCATGTAAGAAAAGGATTATTGGAAAAAAGATATACTTTACTAATGTAAAGGAACAATCAATGTTAAATAATATATCAATATTGATAATTCTAAGGCTAAAATTACCATATAAAAATCATTTATAGCAAAGGTCTATAGCAGAACCAGAAATATGTTATTATAGCAAGAACCTTAAATTACATTTAGAAAGATTGCCATTTAGAGAGGAAAAAGAAAGTTGTAGCACTTACACAGGCAAATTTTAATAGCCTCCACAATTTATTTCCCATTCCCAAATAAAGGCGTTACTCTATTAGATTAGTAGTCTATAAACCTATATTTTTGAGCAGCCTATCAATTGTGCCAGATATTTGCTGTGGTAGTGTTTAGGTTAATACACACATGGAGATGACTTTACCAAATAAAGGTCAAGTCATTTAAAAGTAATGACGAAAGCTCATATGTTCAGGCATTAGATATATAAGTGCATTTGAATAATATCAAATTTTATTTTTTAACTTCTGATTTAAATTTGTAAAAATTATCAATAATAAAAGATCTAGAAAAATAGATCAATACTACCCCAACAGACTATGTAATGAAGAGAACACTACATAGAGGAAAATGAATATCAAGCTTAAGAAGACACATAACGTCTCTAAAATTAGAAATATTATTACTAGGAATAAATATATTCTGTATCCTACATAATATCTAAAGTACTATATTATAAAGTTAAAAATCTTATGCTATTTCATATGTTCAGGGCTTGTGCTCAATAAAACGGGGAGGGACTAATGCTCTTCCAGTACAACCCGAGGAAAATTCACGCTGCTGAAGCATCAAGTCCATTATGCTACCTTCTGACTTAGTATTTTTTGACCATTTCGGTATTTAGTCTATTTTAATTAAATTCAATTTCAGTGACAGATATATGTTAAAACGTTCCTGGAAAAGATGGTTTTACTTACCACAAGCTATATAATCTCCATTGGAAGCAAGGCCTACAAAGTTTTTTTCATTGATGTGACCCTTGAAGGAACGTAGACAATATGGTTTCCCTACATTCCACAGTTTTAGCTGGCTGTCTGTTGAGCTGAGGTAAATACAAAGAGTTAGAGCATATTAAAGATTTCATAGCATGAAACTCATCACTACCAATTAGAGGCAATCCAGTTTGGTGGCTACGAATGCAGGCTCTAGAGTCGGACTGCTTGAGTTAGAATATTCAATTTACCATTAATTTGCTTTTGACCTTGGGCAAATTATGAAATCTCACTGGCCTCCATTTTTCATCAGTTACATGTGAAATATAATGATTCTTATTTTATAGAATTAAAATAATTCTATGATACATTGCAAAAATTAATTAATTTAAAATGCTTTCAATAGTGCCCAGGTCTGTAGGAGGTGCTCAATACATACTAGGTGTCAATACCACTGTACCACTATAACAGCAAACATGAGAGAGCTCTACTGGGAGTTGTGTATAATTTCAGGGATACATCTGTTCCTCTTGATTTGATTTATTTTTAAACTGTTGAATTATACTGGTATACTGAATTAAACTGTTTACAGTTCAGTTGTCCCTACAAGTGTGGGATATGGCTGAAAGATCTATGCAAAGTAGTTTATTTTGCTAAAAGAATATGCAAATGCACTTATTTGCCAAAAAACTGAATATAAAAATCACTGGTAATCCTACTAAAGACTACTGTATGATTCTAATAAAACACCATGTTTTTGTTTTTCTTTTTGTTAAAATTAGATATTATACATATTATTAGTATATTGCTTCCTCCATTAAACTTATTTCATATTTTCTCTTGCAAAATAAATACATGTTTATATATTTATTAGTAACTGTACATTAAATCATCTTTTCTCTTACTCTTAACATTCACTGAATAGGATACTATGCTAACGGTTTTACATACATTGTTTTATTTAAAAATTCATAATGTAAGATATATATTAATATTAGCTCCATTTTAGATGAAGAAATTGAGATTTAGAAGGTTAAGGACATTTCCAAGTCCTTAACTCTTTATTAACCACCACAGTTAATAAAGAGTATAGCCAAGATTCAAACTGTCTGATTTCAGAGGCCAAACTGCTAACTCTTCAAATACTTCTCTATTGCCTCTTATCATTTCTTCAATTCTTCAAATTCTTACATATTTGTTTTATTTTTTGCTCAACAATGTTGAAATGAATATCTCTTTATAAATAAAAACTATAAAATTTTAATATTTCCAAATACACTTGTGGTAGATGAATTAGTTCTACACGCTTCTAAGGTCTAAATCTAAGAAAAAAATCATCATAATTTATAAAAACTAAGAAGGAAAAAAGATTGGTGAAATATGTATCTAATTTAATAAAGTCAACTAAGATTTCCAATTTATGAAGTTCAATTAAACACACACATACTTCAATTAATTGAACTCAAACTGATTCAACATTTATAATCCTGAAAGGAAAAATATTTTTGCCATATAATTTATCACACATATTTGAATCTGAAGAATTTTTAAATTATTTACTACTCATTATTTTTACTCCTAGAGACTGGATATTTTTTGACCGGTTTGTTAATTTAAATGTATGAACTAATTATCCCTATTACCTCCCCTTGGAAAGCTCAGTTTCCATTTTCTTTTTTTTAACCCTCTTTTATAACTCAATTCAAATTACCTTGCTAAATCAATTCAAATTACCAAGCTCTTATTTAGAGCAACCAGTGTGGAGGTAGATGTGGTGAGAGATACCAAATATAAGGCACTGGCATTAATAATCTCCTAAGAGAGATAAGAAACTAAGTAAAAAAGAAGAAAACAATGTATCATTAAGCTTGAGAATAGAAAATATGAAAAAGAGAAATTAAAAATAAGTATTTAATAGGGTAATACAAAATGAAGAGAACTATGAAATGGATAACCAAAAGATGGGACTGCCTACGTTATGTTGGCAGAAGAGCTTTGTCAATATTTTGACAATTAAGATTTATTTACCTCACTGACATCTTATTACCATCAAACAAAATTAAAAAAAAGAGAACTAAAGGCTTTTATTTTGATTCTCTAGATTAGAAAGCTTTTCAAAGGACATTTGTCAGGTATGAGTAGTAATACTTAAAGTTCTCTTCACAACAAATTTAAAAACCACTATGAAGTTACAGAGAGATCAACATGTCAGTGTAAAAGTCAACCAAATACTATCTAAAACCAAAAATAATTCTACCACTGTAGTGCATGTAGATAAATATACAATAACGTATTAGTTGACTTTAATAAATAAAATACTTCTCATTCTATTCCATCAACTATGTTGTTTCTTCTTAAGGAGAAGCAGTAGGTAAAATCCAATTTGAAGTTCAAATGCAATTAAACATAGGAGTACTAGATAAAGGGGGCTACACTGAAACTAGTTTCAGGATTTTATTCACAAATCACACATAAAAAGTGTGCAATACAGACCAGAATATACATGTGTGTTAATTTAACAAGTTATTAAAAAAATCTATTTTTAAAAAGTATATACACTCCAAAGCTATTGTTTAGATACATCCACAGTGATTTTACAAAATGGTAAATGATGATAGAGCTCTCTCTGTAAGCTCAACCTCTGAGGAGAGTAATACTCACGCAGAGACAATTTCCTCACCACTCACAAACTTTGCATAAGAGACTGCTTTTCGGTGTCCTTTGAATACCATGATTGGTTGTTTAGTGTTACGAAGATCATAGTAGTGGACACAGTGATCTAAAACAAAACAAAACGAGATAAATGTAGTAAATGAAGAAACTGAAAGCAAAACTATTAATAATTTTAACTGGTTTTGGTGTTTTTCATTGAAAGTACCACAGACAACTGTCAAACTTCCAATAGCTAGAAAAATAAAGGATAGGACTTATTTTCAATGATATGAGAAGATATTGGCTCTAGAAACAGTATCAAGGGTTCAAACAATTAGAAAATTAAAAATCAATCTTTATATTTTAAGGGATTTATAAAAAAGGTAATATAAACATTATGGGACATCTGGATAAACATAATACTATAGAATTTTATTTCCCATGTTTGCTTTTTTAAAAAAAAGATTTAATTGAGACATTTTGCATCTAATAAAATATACCCACTGTAAATACTGGATACAATTCAAAGATTTTTACTAAAGTTACCCAGTGATGAAACCGTCACTGTAAGTCATTTTAGGAGATTTTCTGCACCTCAATAACATCCCTTGCACCCATATGCCACCACACTACCCTGGGCAACCACTATTTCTATCTGTCTCTATAAATTCTTTGTGTATTCTAATGTAAGTGAAATAATACATTATGCAACCTCTATGGCTTTTTACACTTTGCATAATGTTTCTGATGTTCAGCTATGTTTTAACATGTGTCAGTAGTTCCTTCTTTTTTATTGCTGTATAGTATGCACTGTGTGGATATACCCCATTTTGTCAATCAACTCACCAGTTGATGGACATTTGTTTTCATTTTTTGGCTATTATGAATAATGCTGCTATGAACAATCACATTCAAGTCTTCGTGTGGACATATTTCCATGTCTCATAGGTATAACTAGAATAGCAGTTATTGGGTCATATAGTAATAATATATTTAACTTTTTAAGAAACTGACATACTGTTGATTGTACTATTTACATTCCAATCAGCAATACATGAATGTTCTAGTTTCTTTACATGAATTTGTTCAAATATCTGGATATAAGACCTTTATCAGACATATGTTTTGTAACTATTTTCAAACATTCTGTTCCTTGTGCTTTTATTTTCTTACTGCTGTGTTGTGAATTTTGATGAGGTCCAATTTCTCTCTTATTTTTTTTTTCAGAGATCATGATTTTCATGTTGTAAATAAGAAATCTTTGACTAATTCAAGGTATTAAAGATTTTCTCCCATTTCTAAAACTTTTATTATTTTAGTTCTTGCATTTAAATTTGCAATGTGATGTCCAGTTGTCCCAGCACCATTTGTTGAACAGGCTATCCTTTCCCTAATGAAATATCTTGGTACCTCTGCTGAAAATGAATTCACAATAAATAAGGCTTTACTTTTGGATTCTTATTTCTAATTAACTGATCTATATATGTCTACCCTTCTGCCAGTACAACACTGTTTTGATAACTCTAAAAGTTTTTAAATTGGGAAGAAAAAGTCCTCCAACTTTGTTGCTCTTTAGAAAAAAATTGTTTTGACTATTCCTGGTCTTTTTCATTTCATATAAACTTTAGGATCAGCTTATCATTTCCTATAAAAAAGCCTGCTGAAATCTTTACAGAGATTGAGTTGGATTCATAGATCAATTAGAGAAGAATTGCCATATTAATAATACTGAGTTTGCCAATCTATGATTATAGAATACCTCTCCACGTTTGTTTATGTCGTCTTTAATTTTCCTCAAAAAATGTTTATAATTTTCAGTGTATAAGTCTTGCACTTATTTTATTAAATTTCTTACATACATATCATTTTCTTTTTGACATTATTCTGAACAGAATCATATACTTAATTTTATTTTTGGATTGTTCATTGCTCATATATAGAAATATTAACTGATTTTTGTATATTAATCTTTTATGCAGTGACCTTTCTTAACACTTTTGTTAGTTCTAATAGTTCTTAAAATTAGTTTCTTAAAAATTTCAACATGCAGGAAAAAAAATCTAAATAAAGACAGTTTAATTCTTCCTTCCAAATCTAAATGTCTTTTATTTACTTTTCTTGCCTGAGTGCATTGGCTCAGATTGTAATCTCTAGGGCAAGGTTGAATTGGAGAGTCAAGGGCAAACATCCTTGTTGTGCTCCTGATCTTAGGGGAAAAGCATTCAGTCTTTCACCATTAAGTATAATGTTCACTGTTGGTTTTCCACAGAAGCCCTTTGTCAAGTCTGTTAAGAATTTTTATCATCAATGGGGATGAGATTCTGTCAAAAGCCTTTTCTATGTCTCTGATAGTGTGGTTGTGTAGTTTTAATTCTTTATTCTACTAATATGGTGTATTATCTCTATTGCCCAGCAGTGCTGGATAAATCCCATGTTGTCATATTGCATAATTGTTTTAATGTGCTGTTGGATCTGGCTTCCTAATATTTTGTTAAGAATATTTTCATCTATATCCTCAAAGAACACTGGTCTGTGTTTTTCTCTTTACTCGATATCTTTGGCTTTGGTTTCAGGAAGAGTTTGTGAAGTCCTGGTAGTATTTCTTTCTTAAACATTTGACAGAATTCACCAATAAAGCCATCTGGGCCTCAGCTTTTCCTTGTGGGAAGATTAATTACTAATTCAATTTCTTCACTCGTCATAGGTCTATTCAGATTTTCTATTTCTTTTTAAGTCAGTTTTGGTAATTTGTGACTTCTAGGGATTTTTCATTTCATCTATATCACTGAATAAGTTATATTACTGAGTTATTAAACAGGTTAGTGAATAAATTGGCATAAGGTTGTTCATGGTATGTTTACAATTGTCATATCTTTCTACTATTGACCCTTTCATCATTATAAAATGACCCTCTTTGTTTCTAGTACCATTAAAACTTAAAGTATACTTTGTGGGACATAAGTATAGCTGTTCCAGCTTTCTTTTGATTATTGCTCACATGGTATATATTTTTTCATCCTTTTACTTTCAACCTATTTGTGTTTTTAAATTTAAAGTGGATCTCTTATATGACAGCGTATACTTGGGTTATAATTTTTTAAAACCCATTTTGCCAATCCCAGCATTCTGCAGCATTTAATCCACTTAAATCTAATATAATTATTTACAGGATGAGCATCTGAAATCCAAAAATCTGAAATATTCCAAAATCCAAACTCTTCACTTCTGGAGTACCACCATGATACTGAAAGGACATACTCATTGGAGCATTTTGGATTTTGGATGCTAAATGGTAAGTACAGTCATGCATGGATCAAAGATGGGGATACATTCTGAGAAATATATTGTTAGGCAATTTCCTTGTTCACCTTACACAAACCTAGATGGTGTGACCTATTGTTCGTATGCTACAAACCTGTACAGCATGTTATTGTACTGAATACCATAGGCAACTGTAACACAATGGTAAGCATTTGTATATCTAAACAGAAAAGGTACCAAAAAAATATGGTATAAAAGGTAAAAAATGGCACACCTATATAGGGCACTTACCATTAATGGAATTTGCAGGACTGAAAGTTACTCTGGGTGTGGTGAGTGAGTAGTGAGTGAATGTGAAGGCCCAGGACGCTACAGTATATAGTATGGTATACTTAGTATACACTAAATAGTATACTTACGCTACACTAAATTCATTTAAAAAAACAGTTTTCTTCAATAATAAAATAATCTTAGCTTACTGGAATGTATTTACTTTATAAACTTTTAAATTTTCTTTTAACATTTTGGTAATAACACTTAAAACACAAATATATTATATAGCTGTACAAAAATATACTTTATATTCTTATTCTAGAAGCTTTTCTCTATTTTAAATTTTTATTTATTTTGTTTTACATTTTAAGCATTTTTATTAACAACTAAGACATAAACACACACATTAGCCTAGGCCTACACAGGGTCAGGGTCATCAATATCACTGTCTTCCACCTCCACATCTTGTCCCACTGGAAGGTGTTCAGGGGCAATTAACATGCATGGAGTTGTCATTTCCTATGATAATAATGCCTTCCTTTGGAATATCTCCTGAAGGACCTGTCTGAGGCTGTTTTACAGTTAACTTGTTTTTCTGTAAGTAGAAGGAGCACACTCTAAAATAATAAAAATATAGTAAATACATAAACCATAACATTGTTGGTTATCATCAAGTATCATGTACCGTATGTAACTGTGTGCGCCATATCTGACTGGCTGCACAGGTTTGTTTACACTAGCATCACCACAAACATGTAACATGTTGTGCTACAATATTATGATGGCTATGACATCCCTAGGTGATAGGAATTTTTCAGTTTATGAAACCACTTTCATATATGTGATCTGTCATTGACTGAAATGTCATTATGTGGTACATGACTCTATAATGAAAATATTTCAAAATCCAAAAAAATTCAAAATCTGAAATACATTAGGCATTTTGGGTAAGGGATACTCAATCTGTATATGGTAGGATTTACACATGAAATTTTGTTCTTTGTTTCTGTTATGTCTTTTCTTGTTCTTTTATTCCTTCATTGTTGCCTGCCATTGTGTTAGATATTTTCTAGCATAGCATTTTAGTTCCTTTGTTGTTTTTTAGTATACTTTTATGGTTATTTTCATAGTGGTTTTTCTGGGGATTATAATTAGCATGTTAACTGAAAATAATCTAGTTCAGATTATCACTAAATTAATTTCAATACTATGCAGAAATTTTGCTCCAGTATGGTTCCATCTCCTTTCCTTCTCATCGTTTGAACTATTATGGCCATACATATTACAATGTATTAATAAATTTCTATGTTATATGCTCATAAACATAGTTTTAAAATAATTGTTTTATTGTCTTTTAAATCACAAGAAAATTTTTACAAAAATGCATTTAAACTACCTTTTACATATATCTATATAATTATCTTTACCAGTTTTTATTGCTTTACGTGGATTTGCATTACTGTGTAGTATCCTTTCATTTCAGTCTGAAGGACTCTCTCCAGTATTTTCTGTAGGGCAGATCTGTTAGCAAAGAATTCACTCAGTTTATCTTTATCTGGGAATAGCTTAAATTACCCTTCATTTTTGGTGGATAGTTTTGGGGGATGTAAAATTCCTTACTGACAATCTTTTCCTTTCAGCACTTTAAACATATCCTATTGCCTGCTGGTCTTCATGATTTCTGATAAGTCAGCTGTTAATCTTAATGAGGATCCTTATACTTGCTGAGTTGCTTTTCTCTTGCTGTTTCTAAGATTTTCTAACTGCCTTTGTCTTTTAATAGTTTGAATGTTATATATTTAGTTAGATCTCATTGAGTCTATCCTACTTGGGGTTTACTGAACTTCATAGATGTGTGGATTGATGTTTTCCACTCAATTTAGGAAGTTTTTTGGACATTATTTTTTAAAATATTTTTCTACTTTTCTCTTGCTGCATCTTCTAGAAAACTGCATATGTTCGCATGCTTGATGGTATCACCAGGTTCCTGAGGTTCTATTCATTTTTCTTTATGCTTATTTCTTTCTATCCCTTAGACTGGATTATCACTATTGACCTATCTTCAAGTTCACTGATTCTTTCTTTTGACAACCCTAATTTGCTCATGAACCTAATTGCCCATTTCAGTCATTATATGTCCAATTACAGAATTTTTATGTTTTTCTTATTTCTTTTTGTTAATATTGTTCGATGAGGCATATCTGTCATATTTTCCTTTAATTCTTTAATTGTGGTTTATTTACTTCTTTGAATATACTCATAATAGGTGATTTAAAGTCTCTGCTTAGTGAGCCTAATATCTGAAATAGTTTCTTATTAAATGATTTTTTTTTTTGCTTCATTGTATAGCTCATTATTTTTCTTGTTGAAAAGTAGACTTTAAGATAATGTTATGTGGTAACTCTGGAATCAGTCTCCCCACCTGCATTTGTTCTAGCTAGGCTTTTTTTTTTTGATGGTGGTGGTGGTGGTGGTGGTGCTGTTTGTTTGTTTAGTGACTTATTTAGTAATTCTGTTGAATCTATAATCCCTACTGTGTGGAGCCACTGAAATGTTTACTTAGTTTTAAATTTATTTTCAATTTTTGTTTTTATTTTTAAATCAGGCTGAGCAGAGGTTGCTCCTGGTTCAGTAGTCACAAGATTTCCTTAAATGTTTTAAGCCAATATGTACATCTTCCCTCCTTTGTTAAAGGGATCTGTGTGTGTGTATGTGTGCATGTGTGTGCATGCATGCATGCTGTGGCATGCTTTCAAAGCTTGGGCAACTTATAAATCTGCCTTATCCTTCACTTTCTGCTTATACAGAGCCTAAAGGTTAGCCAGATGTTAGTGAGTGGGGCTCTCTCCAGTTTTTCCTAGATACACACACTGCCTTGCCCATGCACACAGCATTCTACATTACCGGACCATGTCAGAGCTTCTCAAAGCCCCCTGTGGCTGTTTTGTTGCCCAGAAATTTTTGGCTGTGCCCTTGTTTGCCCCAACTGGTACTGTAGTCTTACACAACTACAATGCTCCATCAGATTTTTTTCAACATCATAGGTATAGACAGGTCTTTCCCTGGAGTTCGGTCAAATAGTAACAATACTCTGGGAATGGGGCATTTTGAGTAGCTCCAAAATCAGTTTTCTCCCTGTAGTTGCAGAAAGACTGCTGGTTTTCAAGGCTTCCATGCAACAGAGTTGCTTCATTTTGATAATCTTGCCTGTATTTTTGTCGCTTATATGGAGGAATATTCCCACATTGGCTTTTATGTTTATTTTTGTAACTGTATTAAGTGATCACCTTAAGTGACAGGATTCAGCGTTTACTCTAGAGGTATAAATAAATACCTGCAATGTGGCATGTGCTAAAGTAAAAATGGAAGGAGAAACTATACTGCTTCAATTGCTGTGCTCATGTTAAATTTATCAGTTACAAAGCTTAAACTTGCCCTTTCCATTAATAATTCACAATTGAGAAATATTTTAATAAAATAAGCCATTAATTTCTCTAGTTATTTTATAAGTTCAAAATAATTTGATATTATAAAAGTAATATAATACAGTATAATAATATACCACATTACCTTATTCTCAAGTTAATGAAAAAGCAAAAGGGGCTATAAATGTAAAAGTTGTAGGCATATAAGTAAAGGTTAAATTATATCACTGTGTACTACACAAAGGTTTTACAGTAGCTAGAATGAGAAAAGTGATGTACAGAGTAAGTTATCCAATGTTAGATGTTTCTACAGACATCACAACCTCAAAACAAACTCTAGTGAAGTACTCAGAACCAGCCTACTATGTGAAGAGGTGACTTATTTTCAGCAAAATAAATGCCAGTCCATGCCATTATTATCACGTCATCATATTGTTACTTTGAGTTTTCTTGGTTTTATATTTTTATTGTATGTAATTAAAATTTGAGTTTGTAATTTTTTAAGAGATATATAAAGTATATATAAAGGTGTATAAAGGAGTACATAAAGGTGGCCTATAGTTTTACATTTGTACTTATACATTAATAACATAACAAAATAAAAAATCTAGGCCAATGAGGGAGTCCTCAATAATTTTCTTTCCTTGACCAAGGGGAAGGATGGTTTTTATATGTCTGAAGCATTGCCATAATTTTTTAAATATGCTTAAAAATTTGAGAAGTTAGGGTGTGGTCTAGTTCTGTTTCTTTCATTTCCCCCTTTTTACTTTGAAAATATGCAGAGAAGTTGAAAGAATAATACAGTGAACAGTCTTGTACCTTTCACTCTAGACTCACCAACTGTAAACATTTTATATTTGTTTTATCTACACCCTACACTCTCTTGCACCTCCCAAACCATCTGTAAGTTTCAAACATTAGGATATTTTCTCCTTAAAAACTTTAACATCTTCCTTCTACAAACAAAAACTCTTTGATTTATCCAGAATACCGTTATGTCATACTCAATAAAATTAATATTGACATAATATGCACCCTATATTCAAATATCCCCCAATTGTTTTTTAAAAATGTCCTCAATATTTTAGCAAGAATACTATAATGGTCCTTCCTACTGTATCACATGAGAAGAATATAATGTTTGTTTCTTCCAGTGGTGATGCTAAATTTGATTACTTAAATGACCCCATGGTCTTGTCAGTGTGAAGAGAATCCGTCTCTTTTACTTTTACTTTTAAACCAAACTAAGCTCCACAACCATTAAGAGGAAAACCAAAACATTTTATCTTTTATACATCTAAATGTCAAATCTCAGCAAATAACCGAGTAACAAAACACTACAAATACTCTCTTCAAGCCAACAAGATTAATAGATTAATCCATACTTCACTCATCACAGAAAAATCAATGCTAAATGACAAGTTGACGTCAATAATAACACCATTTGTAGAAATAAAACTGTAAATGACAACGTTACTCAGTGGTGGTAAGAGACTGGGGACAGGTTCCAGTACTTTTAAAAGGTTGGTTTCAGTTTTAGGGAATTGATATACATAGTGAAAGGAGAACTTTAATCTTTCTTAATATTCCCCTTTAAATTGTCTAATTTACCTCAAAGTTTTAGTTGATGTGAAAAACAGTTTGGTGGCAATGATTTAACACCTGTACTTCACTAATAATTTAGAACGATACTGTCAAATACAGCAGCCACTAGCCACATGTGTTTATTTAAATTTAAATTATCTAAAATTAAACTAAAACTTCAGTTTTTCTGTCACATCAACTATTAATACATTTCATGTGCTCATTAGCCAAATATAGATAGAACTACCATGTCGGACAGTGCAAATACAAAATATTTTTATTATTACAGTAAGTTCTATTTGACAGTTTTAATAGAAAATAACGGAATTAATAATCATAAATATCTATAATGTAGTAAGTAGAAATTCTATTTATATTAAAACGACAACAGTAATCAAAAAAGAAGGAAGAATAAACTCTAAATAGTTAAGATAGTTATATTCACATTTACCAATTGGGTGAGGTAATCCTCCCTTTCTTTTTTCTCATTAACGTACCCCCTAAAGCATAGAATGCTTGCCATACCATTTTAATCAGGTAAGTCTTTCTAGAGAATATGGAATTCAAACTGCCCAGTCAACTACTCAAAATGTGGGAATCAAAACAGTAACTTTTATGGCTAGAAGGAATATACTATTAAATACATACATAGACACATTTATATATTATTTATTTATATACAGTCCTGTGTTGTGTAACAACGTTTTGGTCAACAATGGACCACATATATTGTCAAAGATGGGCTGTATATACAACAGTTGTCCCGTAAGATTAAAGTGGAGTTGAAAAATCCCTACTGTCTATTGTAAATTCGTATGCATTACTCAAGTGTTTGTGGTGATGCTGGTGTAAACAAACTTACTGTGTTGCCAAATAAGGATATAACAATACAATTATATACAGTACAACATACTTGATAATGATAACAAACAACTATGTTTCTGGCTTATGTATTTACTGTAATTTTTATCATTATTTTAGGTGTAGTGATAAAAAAAATACAAGTTAACTGTAAAATAGCCTCAGGCAGCTGGGCACAGTGGCATGTGCCCATAGACCCAGCTACTTGGGAGGCAGAGATGGGAGGATCACTTGAGCCCAGGAGTTTAGAATGAAGTGACCTATGATTGCATCTGTAAATAGCCACTGTACTCTAGCCTGGGCAACATAGTGAGACCTTGTCTCTAAAGAAAAATTAGTAAAAATTAAAAACAAAAACAACAAAACAACCAACTACAGCCTTAGGCAGGTCCTTGCAAGAAGTATTCCAAAGAAGGCATTGCTATCATAAGAGATGACAGCTCTATGCATGTTATTGCCCCTGAAAACTTTCCAGTGGGATAAGATGTGAAGGTGGAAGACAATGATATTGATGATCCTGACTCTGTGTAGGCCTAGGCTAATGTATGTGTTTGTGGCTTAGTTTTTAACAAAAAAGTTTAGAAAGTAAAAAAATAAAAATAAAAATAGAATAAAGCTTTTTAGAATAAGGATAGAAAGAAAATACTTTTGTGTAGTTATACAATGTGCATATGTTTTAAACTAAGTGTTACTCCAGGAGTCAAAAAGTTAAAAAAGTTTATAAAGTAAAAAAGTTATAGTAATCTAAGGTTAATTTATTATTGAAGAAAGAAAAAAATTTTTTAATGAAGTTAGTATATGCTCAGTGTACTGTAATGTCCTAGGCCTTCACAATCACTCACTACTCACTGACTCACCCAGAGCAACTTCCAGTTCTGCAAGCTCCATTCATGGTTATTATATTTTTACTGTACCTTTTCTTTGTTTAGATATGTTTAGATACACAAATACTTACCATTATGTTACAATGGCCTACAGTATTCAGTGTATTAATAGTAACACGCTGTACAGGTTTGTAGAATAGGAGCAATAGGCTGTATCATATATAGTCTACGTGTGTGGCGGGCTACATCATCTAGGTTTGTGTAAGTACACTCTGTGATGTTTACATAATGACAAAATCACCTAATGACACATTTCTCAGAATGTATCCACATCGTTAAGTGACCTGAGACCGTATTATACATTAGTTACTAGGTATTCTCAGGAGACTGCTTCAAGGACCGCCACCCCCAGACTCCCCCCAGATACCAAAATCAGAAGATGCCTGAAGACGCTCAAGTTTCTTATATAAAATGACCTATTATATGCATATAACCTATGTACATCCTCCCGTATAATTTAAATCATCTCTAGGTTACTTATAATATCGAATACAATGTAAATGTTATTTAAGTAATTGTTATAGTATATTTTTATATCTGTATTATTATTTTGTTGTTGTGTTGTTACTTTTTTTCCAAATATTTTCGATCTGAGGTTGGTTGAATCTGCAGATGTGGAACCTATGAATGCAGAGGCCTGAGTGCATATCCCACTCCCAAATATGTGATTATAGAAACAAAAGACAACAGGGTTCAAAAATTTACTTAACCTGGAAAAGAAAAATAATACCAAATGATAATGATGGGTCCTGAAATGTTAGAGATAATTAGGAATATAATTTTACAATTTAAAATTTTCTATTTGCTATCTGTGGTTTCTTATTTGCTCTTAATAGGTCAGTATAAGGAATGTAAGAGATTTAAGCTTCCTTTTTTAATGTGCAAACTTACTCAGCTCTATTTCCTCCTATAGTTTTTCTTATTGTACAGTTCCTCATTTGTGTAACCCTAGTGCACCATAAATGATTTATTATATTATTCTATTTGGACTGAAATATTTTACAAAGGCTACAAACTTATTTTGCCTCACTACATCACTACGTCAAAAGTCACAGATAGAGAATCTTAATTGAAGTATGATAAAATGTTTCATGTATTATTTATCCATAAGAGCCTTTCATAGCTGGTATACTTATAACTGCACTATTACCGACATGGTGTTTTAGTTTGAAAGCAGTGATTGCAGGAAAAAAAAAAAACCAAAAACAAATACCAAGCATATTTCAATACATGCACATGAGCACACTTAAAATGTGACTAATCCTACAGTAAAAGGTAAAATATTATGAAGCCTCTTTTATTGCCAAAAATAAAAATGTTTACAGCTGCTATGAAGGATTACTCAACTAAGCTTCATAATCATTCATTAAGAGTTCATTCCAGTAAATGCTTCAACTTTGGGATGAGGACACTGTTGATTTTTTAAAGCTATTTCTACTTTACCTCAAAACATACAAAGTATTTGTATTTTGTCTTCAGGTTGTCAGTGGGGATTAAAAAGGTAAAGGGAGAACTTTCCTTTGCAGAAAGAAAGCAGAATTTGATCTGCTGTGAAAATAGAGAGCAAAGGAAAATAGGAAGTGAAAGAATACACTGACTACTGAGATCAAGTGTAAAGTTGCATTCACCTTTGAAAAAGTGAATTATAGACCACTGGCTCCCCCTCCCCCTCAAACCCCAAGCTTTCTGGACAATCACCAGTGTGTCAATCACTGTAAGCTCTCAGTGCAAACCCAGAGAAGGTGTTGCTGGGTGCTAAATTAGCAACATAATTATTTACTGATTATTTCAGCAACAGACGTTATGCTGCCCAGTTGTAATCTTTAACTCTATTAAAAAGAATCATTTATTCAAAAACTATTCTAATATCTGTTAGAAGTCATTAACATTAGAACAGGTGGTTACATTCTGTAATTGCCATTTCTTTTAGGTCATACGAACATTTAAAAAACAATTAAAACCTCATCTGCTAGAGAATGAGAGTTACATAATGAAATATATTTGAAATTTAAAATCTAAGGAGACTAAATGAAACCTCACCTTAGTCACAGTCTTATGAATTTAAGAAGTTTACAACCTGAAATACAAACCCTACTTTGCTTTGTACTCCAAAAACTTTTGGGGGAAAAAAAAAAGTAGGCAGTAAATAACGGTTTTAATTATCTAAAACTAATCAATACGTATCAGTAGTAATATCTGAAATCACGTATTTGTTGGGAATCTACTGGTGATACAATGAAGAACAAGAAAAGATATTGCTTTCGTAGCACTTACACTCAGGTATTGGAGTCAGACAAAAACAATTATATAATAAATAGAATAAATACAGACTAAGTGATGACAATAAGATGAAGAAGAAATGTAACGATGGGGTGAATCTCCTTGCCATAGCATTTTCAGAAAGGTTTCTTTGAGGAGATGACATTTAAGATGAGACTAAAGATAGAGCAGCTGGCTATGGTAAGAGGCAGGGGAAAAGTGCCTAATGAAGAGGAAACAGCGCAGTGAGAGCAGTATGGAGAGTGATGTAGGATGAAGCTAGAGAAGTATAGGAAAATCTATGCAGAAGGATGGGCTAATTTCATCTGTAAGAATAATATTCCTGCTGCTGTCCATAGAATAGATTGGAGGGGAACAAGTGGGGAAGAGCTGGGAGTTCTGTTAAAAGGTTACTCCAGTAGTCCACAGAATGGCTTGAACTGGGAGTAATTCAATTCCAGCCTAAGCTGGGTATGACTGTAAGAAGAGCAACAGAGAGAAGATAAGGGTGGAAGAAAGAGGAGAGGGGTCAATTATATTGAATGGTAATAAGAAAGAAGAGAACAGACTAGATCAATTGATTTAGCAACATGGAAGCAATTTGGTCATGATGACAAGGACATTTTCAGTGGAAGTATGGTGAGAGAAGTAAAGTAGGTTGAAATGTGATCAGGAGAGAAAGAGCCAGGAAATGAAGACTCTTTTGTAATAAGACTTTTTAAAGAGAGGATGGCATTTAATAGGTAGAACATGCATGATTCAATTTAGTGTCAAGAGTGAGGTATCTGGCTTTGATCACTGTATCAACAGAAAAAACAATGGAAAAGTAATGGTTTTGTGAGGGAAAAATGAATTGAGTTCTGGATTTTAAGTCTGAGGTGCCAATGGAACACTAGGGTAAAAATTTCCAGTAAGTAGAATAGAGATGTCTGGCATTCTTGACCTAAGTGTGGGATCAAGGTAGAAATTTAGGAGTCAGCTATTTAAACAGAATAACTGAATGGATAAAATAACTCACAGAGAATTTAAAGAGTGACAAGATAACAGAATATCAATGAATACCAACATTTAAGGGAAGATCAAGGAAAAGACAACTGAGAAGTGTAAATGAGAGAGATATAAAGAAAACCAGAGGGTAGATATTTTAGAATCCAAAGGAGGATAGTTTTTCCAGAAGTGAGTGGTTACAATATTGAATGCTACTAAGACAGTCGTCCCCAACCTTTTTGGCACCAGGGACAGGTTTTATGGAAGACAATTTTTCCATGGACCAAGGGCAGGGGAGATGGTTTCAGGATGATTCAAGTGCATTACGTTTATTGTGCAGTCAAACCTCTCTGCTAATGATGATCTGTAGTTGCAGTCACTCCCGGCACTAGCATGACCACCTCAGCTCCACCTCAGATCATCAGGTGTTAATTTCTCATAAGGAACATGCAACCTAGATCCCTTAAACATGCAGTTTACAGTAGGGTTTGTGCTCCTATGAGACTCTAATGCTGCTGCTGATCTGACAGGAGGTGGAGCTTATGCCGTGATGCGAGCGATGGGGAGCTAAATACAGATGAAGCTTCGCTCGCTTGCCCACCGCTCACCTCCTGCTCTGCACTACCCAGTTCCTAATAGGTTCCCAACAGGACTGGTATCGATCTGCAGACTGGGGTTTGAGGACCACGGTACAAAGAGATCAAATAAAATAAGGGCTTGGATTTAGCAACATGGAGGCTGCTACTGATCTTGGTGAGAAATTCTTTGTAAAGGTAGGAGCAGAACCCAGAATTCAGAGGAATGAGAAGCTGGGGGTGAGGCAGAACTTTCTTTTCTTTCTAATAAGGCGAAACTGTACATGTTTAAAATGAGGACAGAAAAGAACAGAGGAATTCAACTTCCATTCAAGAACTATTTGTACAAAATTTGTAACAAACTCTTATTGTGTTGTCATATTTTTATTTATAAACACTTAAAAAATTTTTTCCTGTAACTATCAATCCAGGGATTTGAGGTAATTATAGCAATTTCTAGTACAATGAATCATTTTCCTGTAGAGATACTGAAACACACACACACTCTCTGTCTCTTTCTCTCTCTCACCATTGATAAAGTAATCACTGCTAACAGGTTTAAAATGATCAGGTAAAAAGAATTTGTTTGGGATAGATGTAGAAATACCTTATTGCACTAAATGTTTAATGACTATTTCATTATCTTTCCTAAAGTAAGAACAAAATGACTATTATTAATGAGTCAATGTTTTTAAATAGCTGAGGACACAGTCATTTAGACTGCGTTCTACTAAAAGCAAGAAGACGTAAAGGAAGAAGACAATGTAGACAATCAGGTATCAGACTGAATTTCTGAAATCCTGAATTTTATCTTCAAGGCTTCCCAGATGCTTAAGAGCCTATAAAAGTTCTCAATATCCTTGCTTTTGGATATCACCATGATAGGACTGGAGTGAGAAGGAAGGTTTGGGAAATCCTTGTTAAGTTGTCCTTAGGTAGGGCAAATAACTTCTGACTATTTAAAAATACATACATATACTAGTTACTAATATTTATCTCATTTAGCTATTATTAATTTTAATAGCAATAATTATACCATTTTTTAACTTCCTTTAGTGATATCTCAATACACAGTCTTAGAGCCTTGAAAGAAAGGTACTCTTTGGAAACAGAACAAGGCAAGTATCAGTTATGAAAAGACATGAAATAACACAAGCACATATGGAATACTCTAAGAGCATTTCCTTTTAACGGCTGCTCTGAATTTGTTTGTTAGATCTTTGTTCATCATTAGAGAAAGAATCAGAGACTAACATTTCTTATTTGCTACTATATACAATTAGCTCTAGTTTCAAGCCTAAATAAAACCTTAGAAAGATGCACTAACTTTAGCCACTATTATATACCCTTTACTTTGTGAATGGCCCTTTTCTCTAATCCCTACCAATCTGCAATAGATATTCAAGAAATTGTAATATTCTCCTAGTGTCACAGAAATAGCGATTAGCTATGTGGACATTAGATTAAGCTACAATCATGAGTAATTAAAAACAAATGATAAAAGCCTCAAATTATGTACAAATTTCCACAATTTGAAAAAAAGAGTCTCAGTTAAGAAAGAGTAGCAGAAACTTTAAAACAAAGTCCTTCCTCATCTAATTTATTTGAAACCCCAGGATTTAAGTGGATTAAAGTAGAGATGCTCATGTTAAAGTACAAGTAGGAACTGGAGCCCTTTTTTACCAACTCTTTTTTTCTTCCTTTCCACTTGGCCTTCCTTTCCGTCTTTCTTTCTTTCTTTTTTTTTTTTTTTTTCTTTTGAGACAGAGTCTCGCTCTGTTGCCTGGGCTAGAGTGCTGTGGCATCAGCCTAGTTCATGGCAACCTCGAACTCCTGGGCTTGAGCAATCCTCCTGCCTCAGCCTCCCGAGTAGCTGGGACTACAGGTATGCGCCACCATGCCCGGCTAATTTTTTCTCTATATATTTTTAGTTGGCCAGATAATTTCCTTCTATTTTTAGTAGAGACAGGGTCTCGCTCTTGCTCAGGCTGGTCTCAAACTCCTGACCTCGAGCGATCCACCCGCCTTGGCCTCCCAGAGTGCTAGGATTACAGGCGTGAGCCACAGCGCCTGGCCCTTTCCGTCTTTCTTAACCCTTGAGGAATCTAAAAAAATATATAATTTGAAAAGAACTAAAGGTATGATCAATAGGAAAAAATGATTGCATTTATTTTATCCATATTTATCTCTTTTTGCAGGGAGGTTTATTAATGAATTTTTAATGCTTAATTCAAAAGCTCACATTTTTTTTTATAAATCACTACTATCACCAAACCACCATCACCACAACAAAAAATCCAATTCAAAACATCAATATCATTATTACTGGAAACAAATGTTTCCAAAAACATCTATTTGTACTATGTTCATGATTTTTTGGTTTTAATTATCTCTAAAAGAAGAAATATAGTATGTTGCCCTAAAAGTTTCTTTTGTCATGTCTTTGAAATTAGACTGCCAAAGGGGAAAATATTGTTTAAATCTTCATATTCATTAATAGGACCCAGTACACAGTCTATACATAGGTATTAATGGATTAAAAAATGATATCATTGTAGGCTTTATCATTGGGAAATGCAGGAAAATATGTATCAAATATAGAAAATAATTTAAAATTTTGTGGATTATTTGAATTCATCTAAAAGTATCATACATAACAAATTACTTATATAGTATTATTACTACATTACTGTAATGCAGATTAGAGCTAAACATAAATTATCCCACAGTTTAAAATATTCACAGTGAGTTATAAGATATTAAATAAGTACAAACTGTGGGCAAAAATTACTTGTCTCACATTTTGCCTGCTTAGGAATCAATTTCTATGTAATAAAATATGTGCTAATTGCTAGGCATATTTAAGGATTTGCTTTCATTTTTCACTTACTAGGTGACATTTAGAGGCAATGTCTTCCAAATCTTACTGGTTTTTAGAACTGTAAAATAAAGCATGCCTACACCAGAAAATAAAAAAGCATTAAAAAACACACTCAAAAAGTAGTACAAAATTATTCCCTCCGATTGGCCTGGTTTGCTAAGTTTATACGGTCAAGTAACCAGCTGCAAAATTATCTAAACATACTCAACATTTATTTTGTGAGAATTAATTTGCTTCAATCATCACTGATTTGCTTTACTTCAATCTCTTTTTGTACACTTTTGCTTTAAGGATTAAATGCAAATAATGACAAGTAATGAACGAGCAATGAACAGGGAAGGTAATTTAAATTTTAATTATTAAAGAGTCATTAAAACAGATTTTTTTAAAAAAAATCCAGGTAGGCATGTAAATGTTGTAAATAAATCAACTTATTTCAAAAATCTGGAAAATGGCTGTCTAAATTAATTAGGAAAGAACTGAAAAAGCCTAACTATAATCATCTAACACCATTGATGCTATACTCAAAGACAAATTCATTATGGGAAAGTATCAAAAACATTTGGAACCAAGTCTGATAAACAAGGATAAGAATGGATGTTTGACTTTACTAAAAAAGAGAAGCATAAAAAAATCATTTTAAGTATTAATATAATCTATAGATGACTGAAAAGAATATGGATTTCTCAAGTTGACAGAGTCCATCTTCTATATATGTACTTGTTAACTGTAGTTGTTCACATCTCCCATACCTCTTTTTTTTTTTTTTTTTTGAGACAGAGTCTCACTCTGTTACCTGGGCTAGAGTGCCATGGCGTCAGCCTAGCTCACAGCAACCTCAAACTCCTGGGCTCAAGCAATCCTTCTGCCTCAGCCTCCCAAGTAGCTGGGACTACAGGCATGTGCTACCATGCCCGGCTAATTTTTTATATATATATTTTTAGTTGTCCAGCTATTTCTTTCTATTTTTAGTAGAGACGGGGTCTTGCCCTTGCTCAGGCTGGTCTCGAACTCCTGACCTCGAGCGATCCACCCGCCTCAGCCTCCCAGAGTGCTAGGATGACAGGCATGAGCCACCACGCCCGGCCTCCAGTACCTTTTAATTTATGCTTTTCTGTCACAAAAAGGTCTACAAAGTCTAAGATATTAAAATTTAAATTTCTCTTAGAATTATTCATCTTTATTTAATATATTTTGAGGCCATGGTATTACATTAACAAAATTCAGAAGTATGTCTTCATTCTAAGTGATTTCTTTCATCACTACATTGGGACCTTCCTTAACCTCCTCACTGCCTTTTTATTTTTAACCTTAAAAATCTAATTGTCGGCCGGGCGCGGTGGCTCACGCCTGTAATCCTAGCACTCTGGGAGGCCGAGGCGGGTGGATCGCTCGAGGTCAGGAGTTTGAGACGAGCCTGAGCAAGAGCAAGACTCCGTCTCTACTAAAAATAGAAAGAAATTATATGGACAACTAAAATATATATATACAAAAAATTAGCCGGGCATGGTGGCGCATGCCTGTAGTCCCAGCTACTCGGGAGGCTGAGGCAGTAGGATCGCTTAAGCCCAGGAGTTTGAGGTTGCTGTGAGCTAGACTGACGCCACGGCATTCACTCTAGCCCGGGCAACAGAGCGAGACTCTGTCTCAAAAAAAAAAAAAAAAAAATCTAATTGTCTTCATTATTTATATAGCTTAACCAGTTCTCTTATGATTAATATTTCATCATGTATTTTCTTTCAGCCCTTTATTTCAATCTCATCCCCACTTCAAATTTCAGTGTGTGTCATATACAGCATTTAGCTGTCAATTTTAAAATTTTTCATAAAATAACCTAATCTGAGAGTTGGTCTTTGAACTGGCAAATTTAATCTGTTTCAATTTATTGTGATCCGTGATGTATTTGGATTTATTCTCATCTTCATATTTTTTTGCTCTCTACCCTGGCTTTTTCTATGGCTCTTTATTTTCTTCTTTCCTGCCTTTTATAGATTGAATTTTCTTTAATAGAGATTGAGTTTTCTTTCCTTCTGTAGGCTTGGAAGTAGAGATTCTATTTCTATGCTTTAATGTTTATATTTAAAATTTTAGAATGTATACATGACTTTAAAAAGGACAATTAATGTTACACAGACAATATAAGAACTTTAGACTGCATAACATTTCATCAACACTCCTCTAAAACCTGTATTATATTATTGTCCAGATTTTTGTTTTCATCTTTTTTTAAGCATCTCAAATTAGTCTTCTTTGCTCATTATTACTAGTGTTGTTTTATAACAGTCAATGCTAGTTAAGATTTACCCACACTTATGAATTTCTTTGCTCACAGAATTTTTCCTTGTACATTATTCAATTCTTGGTTTAATACCCTTCTTTTGTTTATTTCTCTGTGTGTGGGGTAGGGAAAGTAGTAGTATCCTATACCATGCAGGCAATGGTTAGCATTCTCAGGGGGGCACAACTACTGTCCGCTACCCAGAGACCAGCCTTAAGACAAAGTTTCTGGAAACTTTCCCATGCACATATGCAGATAGGTAGACAATTACAACACCCTAGGCAGACAGTTCCCAAGTCCAAATCCACTAATTCTTAAATATCTAGGTGCCTAGATTACACAAGCCAGCAACTTTCCTCCACCACCACCACCACCAACTAGGCAATACAACTTCAGCTTACATGTTTACCTCTTTGGTTTGTATATTCTGCTTTGTTTCTGACCCCTTAGTGATTTCAATACTTTATAAGCTATACATTTAAAATAATATTTCATACATTTTATCTAAAAAAAGTTTATCTAAAATAAGTAAAATATTTATTGCCAGAGGATTTTCAGTTTATCTAATCCATCATACTGTTATAACCAGAACTCCCTCTGGAATATCTTATAACTTTTACTGGTGTGACCATTTGAAATAAAGTTCAAAACAGCAGACTGATTAACCCTCTACTCGTGTCAAGCAACTAATCATCTGCTGTATTTCACAACTGTCCCTCCATTTCCAGAGGGACTTTCATACAACTCAAGGTACACATCTACATTTTAACCAGCATTCCAGAAACAGTAGGTCTTTGTGTAGTAGCAGTATTGTATGTAGGTACACTCCACACTAGAATACGACTGAAAAACTAATATAAAAATGGGGACTTTAGAGGTGGGGCTATAACTTCAGAAGATGGCGGATGAGAAAAACTGCAAGCCAGAGTGTCTCTACAAGAAAGATTTTAGAAGAAAGTGAAAAAAACAGTCAGGCAGACGAACATAGATCAGACGAGGGTCGGAAGGGAGAGTGCCTGAAACTACAGGAGGCTCCATAGGAAGAAGCTGCGGAGGAGAACTGGAAGGAGAAAGGCCCCCGAGAGGCTTGAAGACCAGCAACAAGGGTAGGTGGAGCAGCTACCTTCCCCCTCCCTTACCTTTTGGACTGCGGGTGGGCTCCTGATCGGAGAGACCTGCTCACACCAGCCCAGAGATGGACGCCACTAGTGAGCCTTGAGCCTCTTGCAGACAGGGCACCAGGCTCCCAGCTCCCTCAGGGCACCTCCTGGTCTGCAGACCTGAGCCCATTGGCAGGCGCCATATTGCTTCATTCTCCCCTCCGCTTTGCCTACCTGCGGCTGCCCAGATACACAATTTAGCCACCACCCAGAGGCATCTTCAGGGAACAGGACCTTTCCTTTTGAGGACCTACAGCTGACTGAGGAGGTACTCAGATTGTGAGCTCCCTATCCACCCGCCCTCCCAGGTGCTTCTTGCCTGGTGACTCCAGGAGAGCAGGGCAAATCCTGAGGTGGAGAGACACCGATCCAGCCTGGGCACCCCCTGGGTGACCTGAGACCAACACTCCTCTCCCTGGAAGGGTCAGGGATTGATCTCCAGGGCTCAGGGGACAGGTCTGCAGACCAGATCCCGTACACCCAGGTCTCAATCGCATTGCCCTGGGGCACAGAAGGGTTATTTGTGAACGACCCTACTGAGTGTGTGTGCCTTCAGGGGCAGATCAGCGTGCCTTAGGGGCAACCCTCCTCTCACAGGTAGGCTGTGCACCCATCCCAGTCTGCGGTCCTGGGCAGGGAACCTCCTGGCCTGCATGACAGCCAGGGTAGATCCACTGGCTTGAGGTCCTGCCTGCTGGCAGAGGCCCCGGAGAAACTGCAGAATAGGGGAGGGTGGAAAGGAGCAAGGTCTGCTCTAGACTGCAGGTCTCAGACAGCCTCACCCCCCACCTGCAGACTTTTCTGCTGAGGGGCCATTCCAGCCCCTCCCTGGCAGCTTTGCCCAGAGGCAAAGAACAGACCTTTGACCCCTGCTAGCAGTGTTTGTGGAGCTTGAGGACAGGATCACCCAACCCAGCTCTGCCCAGACTCACTCCCTGACCTGCCCCCACTGAGGTACAGAAAAAAAAAAACACACCTGGAAGTTCCAGGGCCCCACCCACCATGTGAGGCACTAGAGTGCCTCTCCAGAGGAAGGAGACCTGGTTACAGGACTCAAAAACAACACTGCAGCCTGCCCCTCCCAGCAAGCACCACCTACTGAAAGGGAGGTCATTCTGCACACCCTTTTACTGCATCTACTGACTCATCATAAAGGGTGTGGTCAATTCTCACCCACAAGCACCACCTATCAGCTCAGAGAGTAAACACGGTGTGTCATCATCGAAACGAAAATCTAAAGGTAAGAAACAACAGCTGATCCAGGTGGGAAGGAATCAGCAAAAGAACTCTGAAAGTATTAAGAATCAAATGGAAAACACCCGCCCCCAAAGAGAAACACCAGCTCTCTAGCAATGGACATTAACCAAACTCAGAACACCAAAATGACAGAAGAAGAATTTCAAACATGGATCATCAGAAAACTCAATAATATGCAAGAAAAGATGGATAACCAACAAAAAAAAAAACCACACACACACAAAAAAATCAAACACTTGGAAGAAAAATTCACTAAAGAAATCGAAATATTAAAGAAAAATCAAACCAAACTGCTGGAAATGAAAAATTTATCCAGGGAACTACAAAACACAGTGGAAAGCCTCAAGAGCAGGGTAGATCAAACAGAAGAAAGAATCTCAGAGATCGAAGATAACATCTTCCAATTAAATAAGTCAGCCATAGATACAGAGCAAAGAAATAAGAGGAAAGACCAGAGTCTGCAAGAAATGTGGGATTACGTGAAAAACTCTAATGTGAGAGTTATGGGCATTCCTGAGGGTGAAGAAGATAATACACAAAGGTTGGATAGGCTATTTGAAGATATAATTGAGGAAAATTTCCCAGGCCTTGCTAAAAATCTAGATATACAGGTACAAGAAGCCCAAAGGACCCCTGGGAGATTCATACGAAATAGGAAGGACCATGTCATGAAGTCATCAGACTGACCAAAATATCCACTAAAGAGGCCCTTCTTCGAGCTGTAAGGCAAAAGAAACAAGTAACATACAAAGGAAAGCCCATCCGAATAATGCCAGATTTTTCAACTGAAACCTTACAAGCAAGGAGAGACTGGGGCCCCATCCTCACTCTTCTGAAACAGAATAATGCCCAGCCTAGAATCTTGTACCCAGCAAAGCTAAGTTTTGTATACGAAGGAGAAATTAAGACATTCTTAGATAAACAAAGACTGAGGGAATTCACCAAGACAAGACCAGCCCTCCAAGAAGTACTCAAAACAGAATTGCAGGTGGACCAGCACAAAAAACACTCACAAATATAAAACTACTCAAAAGCTAAAGATCAAAGGCCTGCTACCACAATGGCTCAAGAGAGAAAACATAGCAATGAAGTTCTACCAAACAGGATGAACACTAATCTGCCCCACCTATCAGTTCTCTCAATAAATGTGAATGGCTTGAACTCCCCACTCAAGAGACATAGGCTGCTCCAATGGATTAAAAAAATATAAGCCAAGTATCTGCTGTCTCCAGGAAACTCATCTAACCTGCAGAGATGCACTTAGACTGAAAATAAAGCGATGGAAATCAATATTTCAAGCCAATGGAAGCCAAAAGAAGGCTGGCGTGGTGGTTTTAGTTTCAGATAACTTAGTTTTTAAATCAACAAAAGTAATGAGAGACAAAGATGGTCACTATATAATGGTGAAGGGTACAGTTCAACAAGAAGACATAACTATACTTAATATGTATGCACCCAACTTAGGTGCACCGAGATTCATAAAGCAAACCCTACTTGAACTAAACCAGATGATAAATACCAACACCATGATAGCCGGAGACAACACCCCACTGACAGCACAGGACAGATCCTCCAAACAGAAGATAAACAAAGAAATAATGGACTTAAACAGAATGCTAGAACAAACGGGCCTGACATTTACAGGACATTCCATCCAAAATCCACTGAATATACGTTCTTCTCATCAGCTCATGGGACATTCTCTAAGATTGACCATATTCTAGGACACAAAGCATGTCTTAAAAAATTAAAAAAAAAATAGAAATTATACCATGCATCTTCTGCAATCACAGTGGAATAAAAGTAGAAAGCAACCCTAACAGAAATTCTCATTTCTGCCCCAAAGTTGTGGAAGGTAAACAACCTTCTCCTGAACGATCATTTCATAATGAGGAAATGAAGATAGAAATCAAAGGATTTGTTGAACTAAATGATAAAGCAGACAGAAGTTATCAAAATCTGTGGGACACAGCTAAAGCAGTCCTGGGAGGAAAGTTTATTTCCATAAATGCCTATATCCAAAAGACAGAAAATTTACAAATAGACAACCTAATGAATAGATTCAAAGTGCTGGAGAAAGAAGAACAGACCGACCCTAAACCCAGCAGAAGGAATGAAATTAATAAGATCAAATCAGAACTAAATGAAATGGATAACAGGAAAACTATACGGGAGATTAATAAAACAAAAAGTTGGTTCTTTGAAAAGATAAACAAAATTGACACACCTTTGGCTAGACTAAGACCAGAAGAGAAAAATCTCTAATAACCTCCATCAGGAACCTGAAAGGAGAAATTACAGCTGATGCCACAGAGATACATGATATCATCTATGAATTCTACAAAAACCTTTATGAACACAAGTTGGAAAATGTGGAGGAAATGGACAAATTTTTAGAAACACACAACCTCCCTAGGCTCAACCAGGAAGAAACAGAATTCCTGAACAGACCAATATCAAGAACTGAAATCAAAACAGCAATAAAAAACCTCCCCAAAAAGAAAAGCCCAGGATGAGATGGCTTCACACCGGAATTTTACCACACCTACAAAGAACTGGTGCCTATCCTATACAAGTTATTCCACAACATCGAGAAAGACGGAATCCTCCCCAACACATTTTATGAAGCCAACATAACCCTAATACCAAAACCAGGAAAGGATGCACAAAAATATAAAACTACAGACCAATATCCCTTATGAATATAGATGCAAAAATTCTCCATAAAATCCTAGCAAATCGAATCCAGGTGCTTTTCAAGAAAGTAATCCATCACAACCAAGTGGGCTTCATCCCAGATATGCAGGGATGGTTCAATATACGCAAATCTATAAATGTAAGACACCACATAAATAGAAGAAAAAACAAAGACCATATGATCCTCTCAATAGAAACAGAAAAAGCATTTGGCAAAATTCAACACCCTTTTATGATAAGAATGCTTAACAAAATAGGCATAGACGGGGCCTACCTAAAAATGATACAAGCCATATGTGACAAACACACAGCCAACATCATACTGAATGGGGAAAAACTGAAAGCCTTCCCACTTAGAACTGGAACCAGAAAAGGTTGCCCATTGTCCTGACTGCTATTCAACATAGTGCTGGAAGTCCTTGTAAGAGCAATCAATCAGGCAAGAGAGCAGAATCAAGTGTGTCCAAATGGGGACAGAAGAGATTAAACTCTCACTCTTTGCTGATGATATGATAGTATATCTAGAAAAACCTAAGGATTCAACCAAGAGACTCCTGGAATTGATAATTCAGTAGAGTCTCAGGATACAAAATCAATACACACAAATCAGAGGCATTCATATATGCCAATAACAGCCAAATGAAAACCAAATCAAAGACTCAATACCCTTCACAATAGCAACAACGAAAATAAGGTACCTAGGAATACATTTAACTAAGGAGGTAAAAGACCTCTATAGGAAGAACTATGAAACACTGAGGAAGGAAATCGCAGAGCACATAAACAGGTGGAAGACCATACCATGCTCATGGATTGGAAGAATCAACATTGTTAAAATGTCTATACTACCCAAATTAGCAACATCATTTTTCACAGATATAGAAAAAATAGGCCGGGCACCGTGGCTCATGCCTGTAATCCTACCACTCTGGGAGGCCGAACCAGGTGGATCGTTTGAGCTCTGGAGTTTGAGACCAGCCTGAACAAAAGTGAGACCCCATGTCTACTAGAAAAATAGAAACAAATTATATGGACAACTAAAAAATATACATAGAAAAAATCAGCCGGGCATGGTGGTGGGTGCATGTAGTCCCAGCTACTTGGAAGGCTAAGGCAGTAGGATTGCTTGAGCCCAGGAATTTGAGGTTGCTGTGAGCTAGGCTGACGCCACAGCACTCTAGCCTGGGCAACAGAGCAAAACTCTGTTTCAAAAAAAAAAAAAAATTCATAAAAATGGGAAACAACTCAAATAGTCATCACGGAAAGAATGAATGAACTGTGGTATATTCATACAACAAAATCATTCTCAGTACTAAATATCAAACCAATGCTACATTTAACAAGCTGGATGGGGCCAGGGGCAGTGGCTCATGCCTGTAATCCTAGCACTCTGGGAGGCTGAGGCGGGTGGATCGCTTGAGGTCAGGAGTTTGAGACCAGCCTGAGCAAGAGCGAGACCCCGTCTCTACTAAAAATAGAAAGAAATTATCTGGCCAACTAAAAACATATATATAAAAAATTAGCTGGGCATGGTGGCGCATGCCTGTAGTCCCAGCTACTCAGGAGGCTGAGGCAGAAGGATCGCTTAAGCCCAGGAGTTTGAGGTTGCTGTGAGCTAGGCTGACGCCAGGGCAGTCTCACCCAGGCAACAGAGCAAGATTCTGTCTCAAAAGAAAAAAACAAAAACAAACAAACAAGCTGGATGAATCTCACAGACATAAGGCTGAGCCAAAAAAACCCCCCAAAACAAACAAAAGCTATCCAAATATATAAGAATACTACATATTATAGGAAATTTACAGGAATGTATTCATCTATGATGACAGAAGTCAAGAGCGGTTAACTCATGGTAGGGAGGGATTGACTGGAAAGAAGGACAAAGGAGAATTCCAGACTATTTTATCTACGTTATATGAATATATTCATATATCAACAGTTCATAAAACTGTACATTTAAGATTTGAAAACATTATGTCATAGTACAGTAAAAAATCCACTTAGTATTAAAATAATATAAATGTGAAATGGTAAATTGGACACTTGAAAATTAAAAGTATATGTAAAATCATGGATAAATAAACAGTAGGCACAGCAACTGGAATTAGGGGGAAGATCCTACTCTGTGCTTATTTTTATCACAAAGCAGTGAAGACACACTATGCATGAAAAACACAGACAAAAAGAACAAAGCAAATAATTCCATCCAACTTGATTATACCAGAGTTGTTATATTTTGGTGCATTCACTTAGTTCTTTCATTTTCACATCTATATACAAATGTCCACATAGAAGTTTTTCAAAATAAAAATTCAATTACATTCCATTAGTTCTGTTACCAAGTTTCTATTAATTTCTAATTAATAAAATCATTCTGAAAATTAAATAATTCATATAAACTTTAGTTCAGTGTGAGGAGAAAACATATGATAAATCATACCTATTATTATGTGGTTATATTTGACATGAGTAACTAAAATCATACTAAATTGACACAAGATAGAGGCTAAAGCAGCTTTGGACAATTAAGGATTAATGTGAAAACCTTTTAAGAATTGATCCTTTTTATTATGTAATGTCCCTTGTAATGGTAATATTCCTGCATAGAGTCTATTCCATCTCATACTAACATAGCTACTCTGGTTTTCTTTTGATTAGTGTTTACGCAGTTTTTTTTTTTGTTGTTGTTCTTTTACTTTTAACTTATCTATATGTCTTTATATTTAAAGTGGTTGGTTTCTTGTAGACAGCGTATAGTTAAGTTTTATTTATCTTATCCAATGTGACAATCTCTTCCTTTTAAGTGGGGGGGGGGAAGGAAAGAAGGGGACTTTAGATCATTTGCATTTAAAACAATGATTGACATGGTTGGATTTAAATCTATCTCGCTAGGTGTTTTTGATTTGTCTCACTTTTCTTTGAACATATTTTCCTTTTTCCTGACTTCTTTTGGATTAGGTATTTTTATGATTCCAGTTTATCTCCACTATTACTAGTTATTGATTGATTTCCAAGGCTGAAGTGCAGTGCTGTGATCATAGCTCACTGTAACCATCAACTCCTTGCCTCAAGCAATCCTCCTGCCTCACCCTCCCAAATATCTATGACTACAGGTGCCCACCACCATAGCTGGCTATATTTTATTTTATTTTATTTTATTTTTTGTAGAGATGAGAATTCTCACTATGTTTCCCAGGCTGGTCTCAAACTCCTGGCCTCAAGTGATCCTCCCACCTCTATCTCTCAAAAGGCTGGGATCAAAGGAGTGAGCCACTACACCCAGCCTAAAAATCTTTTTAGAGATTGCTCTGGAGTTTAAAATAAACACCTGTAATTTATTACACTGAACCTTTATAAAATATTATACCACTTAATTTATAAAATGACAATCACACAGTCTATCTCTACTTTATCTCTTCCATTTTTGGTGCTGTCATTCACTGCCTGTTATGACTCAAATCTGTCTTTGGTTTAGAAAAATTATTTTTTTCTTTTTTTTTGTTATTTCATTTGAGACAGTTTAAGAGTCACAAAAAAAAAAAATCACAAAAATAGCATAAAGGATTTCTGTGTACCCTTTACTCAGCTTATCCCAATGTTAGTATTTTACATAACCTTAGTACAGTATCAAAAGCAGGAAATTAATATGGTGCAAAGCTCAGGCATAGACTTTATTCAGATTTCACCAGTTTCTACATGTACTTTTTTGGGGGTGTGGAGAGAGACATTTTATCATATGTGTACATGAATTAACTATTACCACAATGAGGAAATAAAACTGCTCTAGTATTATAAAGACATTCCCCCATGTTATCTGTTCTTAGTCATACCCTTTTCCCAACCTTAAATCTGGCAACCACTGATTTGCTCTCCAACACTATAATTTTGTCACTTTGAGAACGTTATATGAATAGAATCAACACATAAGCCATTCAGATTGGCTTTTAGTCACTCAACATAAAGCCTTTGCGATTCATCCCAGTTATTGCCTATATCAAAAGTACATTCTTTTTAATGGGTGAGTAGTATTTCACTGTTTGGATTGTACTGCACTTTGTTATCCATTCACCCACTGAATGATATTTAGGATCTCCAGTTTTTATATATTATAAATAACATCCAATGAATTTTTGAGTTTTGTGGGACCATGAGTTTTCAGTTCTTTAGGATTTATAGGATGGAGAGTGTAATTGCTGGATTGTATACTTAGTGTATGTATAAGTTGATAAGAAACTACTAATATTGTTTTCCAGAATGGCTGTAATATTTTACATTTTCACCAACAACATATGAGTTCCAGATGCTCCACATCACCGCCAGCACTTGGCATTTATCAGTACTTTTTACTGTAGTCATTCTAATAGGTATGTAGTAATAGCTAATTACAGCTTTTCCTCCTTTCTTTTCCTTCTTTTCCTCCCTCCCCCCGCCTTCTTTCTTTTCATTTTCCTAATGTCACTGAATAACTTTTCAGGAGTTTACGTGCTATTCATATATCTACTTTGGTGATGTGTCAATTCAAGTTTTTGGCTATTCTCTAATTGGATTATTCATTTAGATTATGATCCATTTTGAGTAAATTTTTATATAAGCTGTGGGTTGAAGTTTTTTTGTTGTTGTTTATTGCTTTTTTTTTTTTTTTTTGCCTAAGGTGTCCAATTGCTCTAGTAACATTTGTTGAAAAGACAATCCTCCATCCACTCAATTGTCTTTGCACAGGTGTAAAGATCAGTTGGTATTTCCAGTTTCCATTTCTGCATGTAAGAAGCTTGGAAATCTCCAATCCTTCCTAACAACAAGCAAAAAGATGAACAGATTCAAAGCTCAACAAGTTTTCTTGAATCCCTAAGAGATGTGAAAACACAGGGCAAACCAACTGTCCTTAAGATTGGAGAAACAGATGAATGTTGGGAGTAATAGCTTACTGGAACAGAGACTCACAAGCAGAAACTGCCATAGGAACCAGTGCCGGGAACAGAAAAACCTGAACTATAATTGAAGAATTGCTGGAGGCTCAGTATGGACAAGGCTAAGAGATAAAAACTCCAGGAGGAACCCATCTTAGGAGGACTTTGATACTTTTGTGAATTTTATCTACAGGAGCTTGACCAGGTTCTCATAGTAAATACTATAGAAAAATCCTCTCATACTTCTAGCAGAAGGAGAAAAGGAATCATTTTGAAATACCCCAATGTACTGTGGCCTGCCCTCAAGAGAAACTAGTTAACTAGAGCTGTCAGTGACCTAATGAGGGTATCCTCAGAGCCTAACTGACCTTTGGGAGAGAAATATCCAACTCCAGCCCATTCTAGCCTTCCACATGGAAGAAGGGAATAGTCCAGCCCATTCTAGCCATCTGTTCCTCTTAAGGGGAAAGAAAAAGCCCGAGGAACACTGGTGAAGGTCATAGTTTAGGGGCATAGACTCACTAAATTACTTAGACCTTAATCACAGAAGAGTGCTTCCTCTCTCCCTACACCTATCCTCACATTATTTTAAGATTACTATACCAGTTACTTGCTACCCAGTACATTATATCCAGCTATCAAGAAAAAATTACAAGGCACACTAAAAGGCGAAAAACAAAATGTGAAGAAACAAACATCAGAACCAGACATGGTAGGTATGTTGGAATTATCAGATTGCGACTTTAGAACAACTATGATTAATATGCTAAGGGATTTAATGGATAAAGTAGACACAAGGCAAGAACAGTGGACGATGTAATGATCAAGAACACTGTAACAGAAATGAAAAATGTCTTTGATGGGTTTATTAGTAGACTAGCTGAGGAAAGAATCTGAGCTTGAAAATAAATCACTAGAAACTCCCAAAACTGAAAAGCAAAGAGAATGCAGACTGAAAAACAAACAAACCAGATCAGAATATCCAAGGACTGTGGGACAACTACAAAAGCTGGTAATATGCATAACAGGAATTCTAAAAGGAGAGAGAAAAAGGAAGAGAAGAAATATTTGAAACAATAATGACTGCAAATTTCCCCTAAAATAATGTCAAATATCACACCACAGATCCAGGAAACTCAAAGAATACCAAGTAGGATAAATATCAAAAACACTACACCCAGGCATACCATTTTCAAGCCATAGAGAAATCAAAGATAAAAAAAAAAAAAAAATCCTCAAAGAAGCCAGGAAAAAAATACCATCTTAACCATAGAGGAACAAATATAAAAATTACATGTGACTTCTCAAAAACCATGAAAAAAAAGAAGAGAGTAGAGTGAAATATTTAAAATGTTGAGAGGAAAAACCACCAACATAGAATTCTATACCCTGTAAAATTATCCTTCAAGAATGAAGAAGTAGATATTCTTAGACAAAAATTGAAGGAATTTGTTGCCAACACACTTGCCTTGCAAGAAATGTTAAACAAAAAGTTCTTTAGAGAGAAGAAAAATAATAGAGGTGAGAAACTCAGACATAAGTAGAGAGAGAGCACCCAAAAATGAATAGGTGAAGGTAAAATGCAATTTTTATTTTTCTTATTCTTAATTGATCTAATTGAAAACAGTTTGTTCAAGATAATGTTCAAGATCAGGAACAATATATTCAATAATATGTTCCATTTTATATATATATATATATATATATGTGATTCTCTTGTGTGTGTGTGTATATATAATATGCTTATGTATTCTCATCTGTAAGTGAAATGAATGACACAATGATACAAGGGGAAGGAAGGAGGAACTGGGATTATTTTGTTATTATAAGGACTTACACTAACTGTGAGGAAGTACAGTGTTATTTGAAACTGGACTTGGAAGTTGCAAATGTATATTATAAACCCTACAGCAACCACTAAAAAGAGTAAAAAAGGAAGGTATGAGTGACATGCTAAGTAAGGAGAGAAAATAAAGTCATATGAAATGTTCAACTTAAACCAAAAAAAGGCAGAAAAGAGTGGAAGGCAAAAATAAGAACAAAGAACAAGAGCAACAAATATAAAACAGTAATAAATAGGGTAGATATTAATCCATCTGTATCAATAATCACTTTGAACATCAATGATCTAAATGCACCAATTAAAAGACAGAGATTGTCAGATCAGATAAAAAACAAGACCCAACTATGCTGTTTACAAGAAACTCATCTTAAATATAAGACACATATAGATTAAAAATAAATGGATAGAAGGCCGGGCATGGTGGCTCACACCTGAAATCCTAGCAATCTGGGAGGCTGAGGTGGGTAGATTGCTTGAGGTCAGGAGTTCGAGACCAGCCTGAGCAAGAGCAAGACCCTGTCTCTACTAAAAATAGAAAGAAATTAGCTGGACAACTAAAAATATATATAGAAAAAAAATTAGCTGGGCATGGTGGCGCATGACTGTAGTCTCAGCTACTCAGGAGGCTGAGGCAGTAGGATTGCTCAAGCCCAGGAGTTTGAGGTTGCTGTGAGCTAGGCTGACGCCACGACACTCACTCTAGCCTGGGCAACAAAGCGAGACTCTGTCTTAAAAACAAACAAACAAACAAACAAAAAAAGAAAACAAAAATAAATGGATAGAGAAAAATATACTATGCTAACATTAAACAAAAGAGAGCAAGAGTAGCTGTATTAATTTGGAGCTGACTTCAAAGCAAGGAAAGTTATCAGGGATAAAGAATAGCATTACAAAATGATAAAGGGGTCAATTGTCCAAGAAGACATAACAATCCTTAACGTGTATAAAGAGCATTAAACTATGTGAGGAAAAACTGACAGAATTTAAAGGAGAAATAGATGAATCCATTACCATAGTGGACAACTTGTTCAATACCACTCTATCAGAAATGGACAGATGTAATAGACAGAAAATCAGTGAGGGCATAGTTCAACTGATATAACTGACATCTTTGGACTACTTCATCCCACAACAGCGGAATACACACTCAAACTCACAAGGAACACTGATGAAAAAAGACTACCTTCTGGGTCATAAAACACACCTTAACAATTTAAAAAGAATAGAAATCATAAAATGTCTGTTTCCAGACCACAATGGAATTAAACTAGAAATCACTAACAGAGAGAAAGATAACAGGAAAATCCCCAAATACATGGAGATTAAACAACATACTTCGACATAACACTTGGGTCAACTAAGAAATCTCAAGGGAAATAGAAATATTTTGAACTAAATGAAAATAAAAACCCAACTTGTCAAAATCTGTGGGATGCAAGGAAAGCAGTGCTCAGAGAGAAATTTATAGGACTGAATGTACAGTCATCTGCTGCACAGTGACATTTCAGTCAACAATTGATATGATGGTGGTCCCATAAAATTTTAATGGAGCTGACCTATACAGGTGTACTATTTTTATCTTTTATACTATATTTTTACTGCGTCTTTTCTATTTAGTTATGTTCAGATACACAAATATTTACCATTGTGTTACAAATGCCCACAGTATTCAGTACAGTAAGACTGAATAGGTTTGTAGCCTAGGAGCAACAGGCCATACCATATAGCCTAGGAGTGTAGTAGGCTATACATCTTGATTTGTGTAGGTGCATTCTGTGATGTTCACATGAAATAGCCTAATGATGCATTTCTCAGAACATAGTCCCATCATTAAGCAATTCATGACTACATTAGAAAAGAACAAAGATCAACAATCTAAGCTTCTACCTTGGAAAACTTGAAAATCAATACAATCAATAATCCTCTAGCTAAGCTAATTAAGAAAAAAAGAAAGAGGACGCAAATTACTAATATCAGAAACAAAAGAAGAGACATCACTACAGATCCCATCCCATGGACATTAAAAAGATAATCAAGGAATACTATGAATAACTCTATCCCAACAAATAGGAGTCCCTAGATGAAATGGACAAGCCACAGACTGAGAGAAAATACCTGCAAAAGACACATCTTATGAAGGACTACTATCCAAAATATACAAACTTTTAAAACTCAAAAAGAAAGCAAACCACCTGATTTTTAAAAAAAGAGGGTCAGCAACTTAACAGACACAACCCCAAAGAAGATATTCAGATAGCAAATAAGCATATGAAAAGATGCTACATAATACATAATCAAGGAAATGCAAATTAAACCAACAATGAGATACCACTATACACCTGTGAGAACGGCTACAATCCAGAACACTGACAACAGCTAATGCAGGTGAAGATGTGGAACAACAGGAAATGTCATTCACTGATGGTGGGAATGCAAAATGGTACAGCCACTTTCAAAAACAGTTTGGCAGTTTCTTAACAAAACTAAACATATTCTTACCATATGATCCAGCAATCATGTTCCTTGGTATCTATTCAAAGAAATGGAAAACATACCCACACAAAAACCTGCACATAAATGTTTATATTGTAGCTTTATTCATAATTGTCAAAATTTAAAAGCTATCAAGCCATGAAAATACATGGAGCAACCTTAAATCCATATTATTGACAGAGGCCAATCTGAAAAGGCTACATATTACTGTATAATTCTAACTATATGACATTTTAGAGAAGGCAAAACTATGGAGACAATAAAGAGATCAGTGGTTGAGGGGTGAGATGACTAGGTGAAGCACAGAAGATTTTTAGGGCAGTATAACTATTCGGTATAATAACATAACGATTGATGCATGCCACTACACATTTGTCCAAATTCACAGAATTACACCACCAGGAGTGAACCCTAATGCAAACTGGGAACTTTGGGTGATTATGATGTGCCAAATGTAGCTTCATCAGTTGTAACTGTGCCACTCTAGCGGGGAATATTAATTATGGGGGATACTATGCATATGGTAAACCTCTGTACCCTCCCCTCAATTTTTCTGTGAACCCAAAACTGCTCTAAGAAAACAGTCATTAAAAAAATCGGTTGGTCATACTTGTACAAGTTTATTTCTGGACTCTATATTCTGTTCTACTGATCCATGTGCTTATCATTTCATCAATACCACACTGTCTTGATTCACTGTACCTTTACAGTAAATATTAATATCAGACAGTGTGATTCCTCCACCTTTATTCTTTTTCAAAACTGTTTTGTCTATTCTACCTCCTTTACTGTTTCATATACACTTTAGAATCAACCTGTGTATACCCATAAAGAATCCTATTGGGAAAATACAAGAGGTGCTAGAGCACTATTGTTTCTTATAATTAATATTCCATTGTATACATATGCCAAATTTTAATAATCCACTCATGAATTGATGAGCACTTGGGTTGTTTCCACATTCTTGCAATACTGAATTGTGCTGCCATAAACATTCGGGTGCAGATGTCTTTATTATAGAATGTTTTTTGCTCTTTTGGGTAGATGCCTAATAGTGCTATTGCTCGACAGAATGGTATTTCTATTTTTAGCTCTTTGAGGTACCTGCAAATTCTTTTCCACAGAGGTTGCACCAATTTGCAGTCCCACCAGCAGTGTAAGAGTGTTTCCATCTCTCCACATCCTCACCAGCATTTGTTGTTTTGGGATTTTTTGATAGAGGCCAATCTAACTGAGGTTAGGTGATATCTCATTGTGGTTTTGATTTGAATTTCTCTAATGATTAAAGATGCTGAGCATTTTTTTATATGTTTGCTGGCCATTATTCTGTCTTCTTTTGAAAAGTTTCTGTTCATTTCCTTTGCCCATTTATTGATGGGGTTGTTTGATTTTTTCTTGTTGATTTTTTTAAGTTCTAGATAGATTCTTGTTATCAGCCCTTTATTGGATGTGTAGAGAGCAAATATTTTCTCCCACTCTGTAGGCTGTCTATTCGCTCTAGAAATGACAGTTTCCTTAGCTATGCAAAAGCTTTTTAATTTGATCAGATCCCATTTATTTACTTTTGTTGCTGTGGTGATTGCTTTGGGGGTCTTCTCTAAAAATTCTTTGCCTAGGCCAATGTCTGAAAGGGTCTTTCCAACATCTTCTTCTAGAATTCTTAAGGTTTCATGTCTTAGGTTTAGGTCTGTTATCCATCTTGAATTGATTTTTGTGACAGGTGAGAGGTGGGGATCCAGTTTCATTCTTTTGCATGTAGCTATCCAGTTTTCCCAGCAAATTTACCTGTTGTATGTTGGGGGTGGGGGGAAAAAGGAAGTCTACTGAGGTTTTATTGGAATTTTGTTAAACCTTTAGATCAACTTAGGGAGAATTCACATCTCCAGTATGTTAACTCTTCCAACTTATAAACATGGTACATATCTCTATTTACTTAAATCTTCTTTGATTCTTCCACTAGCATTTTATAGTTTCAGCATAGAGACCCTGAACATGTTTTGTTGGATTTAAACCTAAGTCTTTAATTTTTTATGGTGTAATTATAAGTAGTTTTTAAAGTTTGTTTTAAAGCTTGCTTTCCAATTGCTCATCACTAGCATATAGAACAATTGATTTCTGGGTATTGACATTGTATCCTGCTAAATCCTTTATTCGTTCTAGAAATCTCTTTGTACATTTCTTGGAATTTTCTATATAGACTATCATGCCAACTTCAAATAGGGACAGTTTCATTTTTTACTTTTTGATCTCATCTGTATGTTGTTTATTTCCTTTTCTTCTCTTATATGACTAGGTATGAGTTTCAGTTCAATGATAAACAGGAGTGTGAGAGAAAATATTCTTGTTTTTGGTCTTCAGAGGGAAAAATTCAACACTACATCATCAAATATTCTGTTAATTGTTATTTTTTTTGTAGATGCTCTTTAGCAGGTTGAGAAAATTTGCTTCTGTTTCTAGTTTTCTGAGAATTTTTATTATGAATGGGTACTGAACTTTGTCCCATGTTTTTTCTGCATCAACTAATATGATAATGTGCTTTTTCTTCTTTAAACTATTATTATATTACATTGATTTTCTTCTTCCAATATCGAACAAGCATTGTATTCCTGGAATGAATCCATCTAGTAATGATCTATTATACTTTTTATACATTGTTGGATTCAGTTTGCTGATATTTTGTTAGGAATTTTTACCTTTATATTCGTAAGGCATACTGAGCTATAGTTTTCAGCAGTAGTAGTAGCAGTAACAGCAGTAGTAGTTATGGTAGTAGTAGTAGTAATACAGGCCTCAAAACATTTGGTGGGGACTGTTTCATCTACACTTTCTGGAAAAAAAATACATAGAATTGGCATTGCCAATTATTCTTTAATGCTTTAATTCTTTAATTCATTCTTTTATACTTACTCTCTTTTTTGCCATTTTCAGATACTCTTTTAGGTAGAAACAAATTTTTATCTGGTGCCAAAATCCTTCTGCCTAAAGAACTTCCCTTAACATTTCTTGTATTTCAAGTCTGCTGACAACGAAAATTATCTCAGTGTGGAAAAATAAATCTTACTGATATTTCTCAAGACTTCTTAGCCTCCTCTGTTAAGGACAATTGTATACTACGAATGATGTTTGCTTGTATTTCCTCCAGAAGTGTTTGCTTTTCACATACCATGAGTATTAGACCTGCAGTCAATTGTTCCTCAATGTATCTTGCTAATTGCTTCCATCCAAAGGATGATAAAATTTTTCTTTCTCTCTCAGAGGGTCAAACTGACTAATATAGTCCAGGGTAGGGTTGTGAATTAACTAAAAAGATGCCTAAATAGCCTGGAGACCTTTGTAGAGATCAGAATAGTATCTTCTTGTGTGTTCCAAAGAAAGAAAACTCTGCTTTATAAACTTAGGGATACTAAATTTATCTTCCCAAAAGAGAAGGGCCCCAGGATCCTCTATCAAAAGGAAGTTCTACTTCACATGTAGGATTTGTCTATCTTCCTCTTACTCAGCATGTTGCCTGTAGGGTACTAAACATGAGAGGACTAAAGATGGAAGTGGTAATATACTCTTGTTGATGATTTGGCTGTAAAAGAAAATTCAGATTTTGACAAAGATGTCTCATGTTTCTGTAAGCATCTATCTATCTTTCTGTATCCATCCATCCACCTCCTATTCATGCAAGTAAGGTTTTTATACCCTATTTATATGGGTCATAGTTTCTGACTTAACATGTAGTTTTTGGTTGTTTGAAATAAAACTTTGTATTTTGTCTTCATTTGTAAAATATATTTTGGCTGGATACTGAATTCTGGGCTCACTCCCCTCTACCCCCAGCTCTTTTCAGGACTTTCAGTATGTGGTGGCTTCATTGCCTTTTTTGGCCAGTAGTCTGTATAAGTTTCTGACTAGGGGTCTGCTACAGTTTTTATCTTTCCCTGTACATTGTATTTCTTTTTCTCTGACTACCTTCAAGATTTCTCTTTGTTTTTTCCTAGTTTGACTTGATATGTGTAGGTGTTTTGTTATCTGTTTTGTTTTTATACTGGGAAAGTTCTGTGAGCTCTTAGGATCTGTGGCTGGTTGTCTTTCATCATTCTAGAAACATTCCCAGCCATGATCTCTTCATATATTTTTTCTTGGTCGTTTCTCTCCCCTCTTCTCCTTCTGCAACTCCAAATACAAGTATATTTGACTGCTTGACATTGTCCCACAACTCTTGGCTACTTTGTTCTGGTTTTTCCTCCCACACTTTCATTCTGGTTAATTTCTATTATCTATTCAAGTTCACTGATTTTTTTTTTTTCTTAATTGTATCCAATCTGCTAAGGACATCAAAAGAATTCTTCATTTTTGTTATCAAGATTCCTAGTATGATCATTTCACTTTTAAGAAATACTTTCCATGTCTCAGCTGAAGTCCTCCATCTTTTCAAGCATGTCATCTACCTTTCCCAAAAAGGTCCTTTAACATATTAATCAGTTATTTTAAACTTTATGTCACCAAATCCCAACATCTGGGTCACCTATGAATCTACTTATCCCGTTGTGTCTTGGCAATAGACTGGAATGTCTTATTTATGCATCAAATAATTTTTCATTATATTGTAAGAGACCTTGTATAGAACAGTAGAAACTCAGGTAGTAAATGGTATTTTTCTGTCAGGCCATTAGTATGAAAGGATGAATCAATCTAATCAGTGCTTTGGCTGGATTTTGGTTTTGGTTGTTAAGCTTACTATCAGTGCACTGCAGCATTAACATCTGGCAAACAAAGAACTGCTGTTACCTTGAGATTAGTGTGGTTCTGGAGTATCAGGAAATTTTTCTCAGTGTTCCTTATCTATCCTTAGTTTTTAGCAATCTCTGAATGAGCTTAAAAGAAGGGGTTCTTTCTTCATGCTCCAGTCCCTCCTCCAGCAATAAATTGCTCTTGCTTTGCTCTGCTCTGCTTGCTTTCTTTCTTTCTTTTTTTTTTTGGTGTGATTCTGCTTGGGGCAGCGTTCTCAGTTCTTCTGGTCCATATTCTTAGAAAAGACACATATGCCTGAGCTTTGGGTACATGGGTTTTTAATGTTTCAGTCTCTCATCACCTTGGCAGCTAAGCTCTCACAGAATCTGACTGAGGCAGGTCTTAGGCAGGAGAGTTTCATGTCACTCTATCAGTGGTAGCAGATCTTTCCTTTGCATTTTTTGCAGGATTCTAAGCCCAAGAGGTTTTCCTGCTCCTTTTGCTATGGCTTAAAGCTTCTGCTCCACATGAGGGAAAGGTCCAGAGAAATGGATGATGTATTCTGCAGGTCCTCTAGCAGAAACTGATCACTTCATGAACTCTTATAGGCCACTGACAGGGGCTACTGGGTCAGCCCACTCTTTCTCTTGAGCAGTCAGTGGTGGGCCACAGAGAAAAGCTTGTAAGTATATACTTCCCTTGTGTTTTGGGCTTCTAGTTATTCTATGCTGATATGCTAATCTACATTAGGCCTTTAGAAATGCATTAAAATTTCAGCTCATTTCTTCTTACCAGCTTCTATGGTGGCTAATTCTTCCTCTTGTGATCTGCAAATGGTGAAATAGTTCATGTGTATCATCTCTCCTTGAAGGGATTTATCATTCTTTGGAATTCAGTTCCCATAATTACCTTGTGACCTTGGCTCTCTGACGGGGTCAAGAAAAGTTGTAATTCTGCAGTTTATATAGATAGCCTTTTGTGTTTTTAAGATGAGACTGACATTTTCTTACGGCTTTCTATATACTAACAAGAAGAAAAACTCTAAAAGTGAGTATGTTTTGACAAATCTTATCTCATCTATGCGGCCCACTTCTAAAATTTTGCATGTTTGTAAAAAAATTACATTGATTCTGCCTGGTGCATTGTTCCTTCTCATTCATATCAGCCTACAATAGGGAATAGTAGCTCATTCTTTCCTTGTTTACTCTGCAGTAGCATCTTTTAAGTACCCTGGTTAGAAAATTTTAATCTATGTCATCAAGCTTGGTCTCACAATCAGGTGGCTCTCTCTATCACATCAGTAATGCTAAAAATTCACTTAGAAATAAAGTCTGATAAAATGACTAGGAAGAGGGGGGCATGGGCAATATGCATAACCTAAACTGTTGTACCCCCCTAATAAGCTGAAATTTAAAAAAAATTGACAAAAAAAATTACCAAGAAGAAGAATAAATAGAAGAAGGTAGTCAATTCTAAGGTGATGGAAGGGAAATAATAGCAGCAAAATCTCAGATATCTTTTATTTGATTAGTACATATGAAAAAGGCAGTTACTCAATTTTTCTGGCATCACAGAACTGTACAGGGAGAGTTAATGAAAATTGAGCAGTAAAGTGGTGGTAAGTAAAAGAAGTCAGAAAATGTGTGTGTACAACTGTGGGGAGAGACCCAAGCATGGGGCTGAGAGCCACTGAAGAGTGTAGAGTGGCAAGTACAGAACTAGAGAAAGACAGAGGGAGGAAAGAAGAACAAGGGGGGAAGAAAGTAAAGACTGACAGCAGAAGGGAAAAAGGGGGGTAGGAGACAGGGAAAAAGGGAAGAGGGGAGAAATGGAAGGAGAATGAAAAGGAAAAGAAAAGGGAGGAAGGGTGGAAGGGAAAAGATGGAGGTAGAAAAGGAAAGAACGGAGAGAAAGCAGGGAAGAAGAGAAAAAGGAAGGGAATTAAGAGAAAAGAGAGCAGGAATGAGAAAAGTTTCGGAGATTCTGAACTGCCTTCTACACCCATAAGTGGGTCTATAATAGTGGAGTGAATCCAGGTTTCATGTATGAATTTATGGGAAAAAATCCTGTATCTCACTAAATACACTTCATTTACATAATAAAATAAGTATTTTTTTTGCAATTAGAAATACTGTATTTTTTCATGTAACATTGTACCATACCCCATTTAAAGACTAATTCATCAATTTAAGCATTTAACACCTACCTGTTGACTAGTACTAGCCAGTCACTGACTCAAGCATTTATAACTAAATTTTTATATCCCCAAATTAACTAACCAGGTAGATTAGCTGACTTTTAACCTTTTTGCCTAAAAGAATACTGAAAAACTACACCTTCATAAATTTTTAAATCAACATCTAAAAATTGTCATCATATATTTAAGTAATTGAAAGAGCTGACATTCCTAACATGGTAAATATTGACATTTTAAAATATAAATTTTAAATTTAATATATTCTAAACACAATGATTTGATGTTCAATATCATCCATTTAAAAAATACATGAACAAGCTATTCTTTGATAATGAAAAACTTTATATAATCTTTTCCTTGAATTCGTATTTTGATTCCCCTTACAAAATAAAAACCATCCAAATGATTTCATGCTAGGTTTTAAAAATAAGTCTTACCATTCTTTCTTCTCTGGGAAAAAAAATACAATATACACACACACACACAAACATTAATTTCCTTTCCTGTGACTAAAACATTCAAGAAATTTTTTCATTTGTTACCATTAAAATTATTAGAACACAATTGATCAAAAATACCACAGATATTAATTCTTAAATTAAAAAAGTAACATTTTACTGGAAATGTATCTTAATAAGATGGCTGTGGTATGCTTTTATTCCTCACCCCTTGTCTCCATTTTGTTCTCGTATCAGAAATCCATTCGAATAATTCAGCATTTTGCATTTCTACTGTTCATTTTGATATTTATATAATCATAGCAACAGAAAGTGTTCTCATTGTAATGTCACTCAATTTTTTAAATCCCAAGTCTATGCCAAAAATCTCACAGTAATCAAGTATCAAAAATAATTTTTAATGATCATCTGACAAATCTATTAGATTATCCTTCAATTTTATTCAATGCAAAAAAACAGAACCATCTACCTTACTACCTAGTAATTAATAGTCACTTACAGTCACAGTTTTTTGCAAACAAAAGTACCAAAATAGCTTTACCAATATTAAATCAAATGAAAGAACTACAATCCTTTATTGGGGCAGATGAGTTTCATAATTCTGAATTTTTCAGATTTTGGAAAGCAATATGGTTCATGTTATGCAACACTCTCAGTAACGCATCAACTTTTAATCAAACACATTAATATTTCTGCTATAAAATTTATGAATTACACTAATGAAATATATAAAGATAAATAGCTCTGCTCCCCATCTGATTATGTCATCAAATGGGCATTGACTTTTTTGGCATTCAGAGCTTTTTGGACTTTCGAATTGCAGATAATGGCCTGTGGGCTAGTATTACTTCGGCCTGTTACTAATACATGCTCTAAAAGGCTGCAAAAAACCAAAATGCTGTAATTTTAATATAACTTTGCCAACAGTATTTTGGAGGCACTATTCTGCTTTTTGCTTTTACATTATTTCATGCTTTAAGGGTATTTTTGTTAAAACCTTGACATTGCAGACTTGGCCCATCAATTTATCTATAAAAAAGGACTATATTTAATCTACCAGATTATCTTTTTCAATTCAAATAAAAGTGTTAATATGCATCCTTGTAACATCTCAATTCTGAATTCTGATTCTTTGACAGTTAAATGGGTAAACAGGATGTAAAGGGTACTGCCTGGCTGAAGTAAGGAGATCCACTTCCAATGTTTGTTGCTAATGCTCTTTGCTTTGCTTCCAGGAGACTTATTCTTAGAACAATGCATACATTTTTTTTTTTTTTTTTTGCAGTACTCAGAAATGGGGAGAAGTCCTTTAAAGAAAAAACTATATCCACTTCCACTGTTTCACTCAACAAATATCTAAAGTGGAAAACACTATAACATGATATAAAATATACTTCTCTTAATGCCATGTTTCACTCTTAATAGAAATACCTGTAAGACAAAGAATGATAGGAAGTTACTTTCTAGCACCAACATTCAAAATTATCCCTTTGTTTGGTAACTGACATTTTTACACCCTAGAATAAAGTACCATACTAAGATTCAGGATGATGAAAGATATGCCTTTCTTTTATAAAACAGTAAAAAAGATGCTGTAAAAGATGAAGTGTAAAAAGAGAACTGGCATGATACTTTGATCTTCATCAGGCATATCAACCTATGTATATAATTTGAGGATCTAAAAACTGATTCTTTGAAATCTATCAGTGTCTACATATACCTCAAACAGTGTTTCACAAGGGTTTTCTTACTCCATTTTGAAGATCTTTGTTTTAGATTACATATGAGGTATTTAAGTATATATTTCTATATGTGAAGATTTCTGAAAAGTAGTAGAATGATTTTATGTAGATTTTTTTTTATGCTTTCAGATAAGTGGGAATCAGTGAAGAAGGTGATACAGTTGGCTACAAGTGTATTACTACTCTGTATGTAATGATTTCTTTATGAACAGAAAATGACCAGTTGGAGTCTTAACAATCAGGTACAGTGATAGCCTTTATTCATTCACTATCATAAAATTTCATAGAAAGTGTATTAGCCATTGCCGTGTTTAACAAACTGTTTCAAAATTTGGTGGCTTTGAACATTTATTTACTCTCACTGATCTGAGGGACAGTTTATGGTTGGCTGCTTTCAGCAGAGTTTGCTTATGTGTCTGGAGGTTGACTGATTAGGCTAGGGAAGTAGACTCTGCTTCACATGTCTTTCTTCCTTCTCCTGGAACCAGCAGGTCCTCATCATGGTGATGGTAGAAGGGCAAGAGAAAACAGGACCAACTATTAACATGTACGCAACTTCAAACTTCTGGCCAATGTCACACCTAACATTACTTGGGTCAAAGCAAGTTATATGGACAAGCTCAGAGTCAAAGGGTAGGGAAGTGTCCCATAGTGGGAAAGCAATGCTTTATGGCAAAGCACACAGATAAAGGGAGGGGTGAATAATTGAGATAATTAATGTAATTTACTATAAATATTAAACATGAATCTTTCAATATCTTAAAATAGCTTAATACTGAATAATAAAGAACAAGTAAAATTATACTAGAGTTTAAAAGGTAATTTATATGGCTTAACATTATTTCAGGACCACTAAGAGACAGAAGTGACTTGTAAAATATTAATAGGTATAGGCCCTGTATTTGTACATCAGAAAGTCAAAAGAAGATGAGATAATCACTAAATGGAAAGAAAGCTGGCTTAGATAGGTTTTCAAGTTCTTGGCAATCTATATATTCTATTTTAAATTAGCATCCCTGAGAGGAAAAATAGCCACATTTGATTTAATTCAATTAAGTCCTTTAAAGTTATGTTTTCATCATGTCTCTAATGAATATATGTAACTCAGATACTAGTGGCTAAATGTTACGTTTTTCTATGGCAGCCCCTTATAATATAACATAACCTCTTCTCAATATCCTTATTCCTATTCTCACTAAAGAAATAATCTATAGTTATAGGATTCATTACTCTGTATTTAGGAAAATATATATATAATATATATATGTAAATAAATCTAACCTTGCAACCAGAATATAAAAACACTAAAGGCTTAGATAAAAAATGATTTCAATTGTCTAACATAGGTTTTTCAAAAATATTTAAAGAATTCCATAAGACAGATTGACATTAATATATATATAGCAGTAAGCCACACTTGGAGCACAATTTTTAAAACCTCAATGAGAAAAAACACATTTTCCAGAACGCTTTCAGTAAAACACATACTGGGATGTAAAAATCTTTTTCTCCTACTGAATGAATATTTGAATAAACAGTGATGGTTTTACTTTATTCTGGATTTTGGCTCATGCTAATATTTCCCTTACACATTTTTCATGCTAGTTGTAGTTCAAGTTGGGTGTTCAGTGCTTGCAAAAAAGAACACAAATGATACAACTGACACTGAAGCCTGATATGACCTACTGGGAATGGAAACAACAGAAATAAATAGTTCTAATAAGGCCTCAATCTTTCATAAAGAAAAACTTAACAGGGATTCCCTAGTCTGTTCACTCAAACCATCTTCACTTATAAACACCAAAATATAAGTCACCTTTTAGAGGTTTCTAGGCTATCATAAAAGTCACCAAGAAAAAAATTATTTAATGATTTTTTGTAGATATCTATATGCTAACATTTTAGCATTTGCTTAAATTATTTTACATTTAAAAATATCTTTTTAAACAATTGACTTGGAAAAATAGCTTGCATACAGAAGAGTATCATAAATAGTATGTGACTAGTTTCAACCTCTTTGTAATTACCACCCTGGTTACAAATATGATAATTTATACCTTAAGAGTCATCAGTATATCACATTTTCTTTTCTCCACCTGACAGGTAAGCGCTAACCTTGAAGTTATAATGTTTATTCCTTTTGTCGTCTATCAATGTATATATTCCTAAATAATATACTGTTTGTATTAAATGTTCATAAATGGAATCACATTGTATGTTCTTATGGGACTTTCTTTTACTCAACATTTATACTTGTTACTCATACATGCTGATTCATGGATTTGCAGTTCATTTTCACAGCTGAATATATTCCACAGTATGAATGTCTTATCAGTAAATATGTGTACTGTTTTTAGTTTTTTACTATATATATGCTACCGTATACATTAAGTAAGTATGTATTTCTCTAGGGTGGGGCTTCTCAAACTTTAAGGTGCATTAAGAATCACCTGAGGAACCTGTTAAAACACAAGTTCCTAGGATCCACCTCCAGAATACTGATTCAGAAGGTCTTGGGTAGGGTTTTAGAATTTGCGTTTCTTACAAGCTCCCAGGTGATTCTAATAGTATTGATGTGCAGACTACAATTTGAATAGCAAGGCTGTAGGGCACACTACTTAATTATTTTTTATTTAAAGGACATCGCCATGCAATCTGGATACTAACACTTTGTCATTTGTGTGCTCTCAATATCTTTTCTCAATTAGTGACTTTTTAGAAAATTATTTCTTTCAGGTTTTACTTGATGAACAGAAGTTTTTAACTTTATTGTAGCCAAACTTATCCTGCTTTTCATTTTTAGTTTATACTTTTTATATCTTAAAGCCTTCACTACCACAAGATCATAAAGATACTGTCCTATATTATCTTCTAAATGACAATTCTGCTGTTCACCCATTTAGGTCATTTAATCACATGGAACTGATTTTGCATACTGTGTGAGAAAGAGGTCGAATTTCATTTTCCCATACAGATATCAATTGTCTAAGCATGAAAATGCCATATTTTCCCAACTCTATGCAATCATCATTGCAAGGTATCAAATACCTATATATTTATAAATTTTTTTCTGATTCTGTTCCACTTGACTATCTACAACTGTGCCAAAATAAAATTTTCTATATTCTTGTATTAAATGTGTCTCTCATATAGTATTGTAGTTTGAACATTTTAACTTCTCTGTTAATCCTTCCTTTTATCTGCAGCCGTTAAGCTATTTCCATTTACTATAATTAGATATATTTCATTTCTACCTACCATCTTATTTTCTGCTTTTCAACTGCCCCAATTTTTTATGCTTCCTCCACCCCATTCCTTTCTTTTGAATTAACAAAATATTCTACTTCCTTTTTCCCCCAATAATAGTTTGGATTTTGTAATTTGGTTCTAGTATTTCAGTGGTTTCCCTAAAATATACATCATATATTTCATATTTCCAAATTGTTCATAGTGATTACTTGATATTAGTTTTGAAAAACCTATGATGGTCATGACATCTATTATGTTAGTAACAGTTGAATAACAGACGCTGCATTTTAAAATATATCTGCATTTAAGGTAAACATAAAATTTCTTGTGAAGCTCATTTTTTAAAATATCTGGCTAGAGGGTTACTTATAGCCTACAAGGCAAGACACACACAAACAGGTGGATGACTTACTAGGTACTTCAAAGTTGTTTCTAGAATATAGGAGTCTCAAAAGTAGATTTTATTTATGATAAAGTAATAATATGCTTCTTGAATATCAGGTTTATGCATGTGAGTTCACTCAAAATTACTTGGAAACTTGAGAAGAAAATATCTTTTTGATGATCTTTTTTTCTCCTATCATCTATGTAGTGTACACAACTGATATATCACATATTCCTGAATACTGAATTAATCAAGATTACAAAAAATATTCAGACATTTAATTTATTTAAAGGGCAAAAGAAAAGCTATCATCCCCACTGGCAAATGCTGTATAAGATAAAAGACAAGGCAGATTTAAGACCCTAACAAACCTAATATCCTACCCACTAGTTAAATAAGATGGGAAAATATAATAAAATACACTCCACAAACTTACATATCTATTGTTCTTAACTTTCTCCATGTTAACTCCATAAAATGAATTAAATTAGGTTTCACAGTTCCTTAAACTAAAGACCAGGTTATTGAGTTAGAAGGACTTAATTATTTTTTGGTGACTGTGATGTTAGGGGGAAGGGGGAGGAAGAGAGTAGTCTAAATCAACTTCAGAGACTCACAAATATTCTAAAATTCTATGTGTTTTATATAGCACAGATATTCACCTTTTAGAATCCACCCCAATTTTTTTAAAAAAGGAAGAAAATATTGTTCTAAATAAAGAAAAGTACTTATTGGCTTCCTTCTCAAGAAATGCCATCTATCTATTTATCAATAAATCATGAAAAAATACCCGTAAAACTATTAACAGCAGTAGCTCTAGAAAAGTAGTTCAATAAGGTTGATCAAGGAAAATTTGGGATTTATTTGTATCATATTAAATTGAAAAATGAGGATATAATCTTATACTATTGGTATAATTAAATATAAGCAATTTTTAAATGAGTACATAATTTTTAAAAATGGCAGATGAATATATAAAATAGAGTCAGACAGCTTCAGAAAAATCAAGAAATCTTTATGGAAGAAGCTTTACCAAATTTCTCTTGGGTGAAAATTTCCAAATAGTGAACAACGTAAGTATAAGAAATATTGGAGCAGAACATAGAGAGCCTAGAATAGAAAGCAAAACAAAAATCTATATTTTTTAAGCAATAGAGAATCCCACTGAAAGTTCTAGGGTATGGAAGGCAATATTGATATTTAAAATAAATTAATCAAGAAAAACAACCCAAGAAAGTTTTTTTCCCCCCCCCAAGACTGAGTTATCATACTCCAAGTCACAAAAACTACAAAGTACGTAAATTGGGAAAACAAATGGTGTGTGTTTATGTATGTAAACTATTTAGTTTACTGAGCGTAACAAAGAAACTGAAAATGTTACTGATAACACAGTTAAATAAAACATTTCAGGCCGGCCAGGTGGCTCACACCTGTAATCCTAGCACTCTGGGAGGCCAAGGTGGGCGGATTGTTTGAGCTCAGGAGTTCAAGACCAGCCTGAGCAAGAGAGAGACCCTATCTCTACTAAAAATAGAAAGAAATTATATGGACAGCTAAAAATATATATAGAAAAAATTAGCCGGGCATGGTGGTACATGCCTGTAGTCCCAGCTACTTGGGAGGCTGGGGCAAGAGGATTGCTTGAGCCCAGGAGTTTGAGGTTGCTGTGAGCTAGGCTGACACCACGACACTCTAGCCCGGGTAAAAGAGTGAGACTCTGTCTCAAAAAAAAAAAAAAAAAAAAGAAATATTTCAGAATTCCTCTGTTTATTCTAGGAACAGTATTCCTTTCCAGTGAATATGTTTTTAGCATAAATGCCACCAATGAATTAGAATAACACAAATTTTTACCTTTGATTTATACTACTAATTTCCAGAAAAAACTATACTTTAAAAGGAACATCTTAAGAGTACCCATATTTTCTATTATGACAATTATAGTTCATAAAATTACAAGATGCTTCAACTTAGCTTGTAAACAAAACCTAATATTCTATTATAACCACAAATTGTTAGGAGTTTTATTCACTTTTAGTCTTAAAATGCTCTCCCAAACTGGCTTTAGAGAAGATAAATCACAGAAAAATGTTTGTTTTTTTTTTTCCAACTTTTTCTCTTCAATATAAAAACTTCAGGTAGTACTCAAATAATTGACAATTAATAAACATTTTTACCCTTATCCTAAAAATACTCTATTCTGGTAAAAGCATGTGTTACATAATCTCAAGGCTTAAGACCAAATTTTATATGGTTTAAAATAAAATTTAAAGGCTTTTTCTCAATATTAATCACAAAATGGTACTGTAAAAATTCTAGTGTATTATTTTCATGGGGACCACGATATAAGATTTGATATTTTAATAGAAATACTTGTGAATTTTTACCCCACCTCAAGAAAGTTTTCATGCTATAAGTTCCAATTAAAAAAATAAATAAATAACTAGACATCTGTAGGTGTGGTAAAAGGTGAAAGAGGAAAATAATGAAATAAAAGTACAAAGAGAAATGAATCCATTGCACCAAACACAAATATAGAATCTAAGTGAACACAGGCAGGGAAGCTTACAATTAGCATGATGCATCATATCCCAAGTAGGCTCCACAGTGCTCTTGCAATAGGAAGTCAAACTGTAACTGGTGGGTAGCTCACATACTAATTTTCTACCTCTCATAACTCCAAAAGCAATGTTTAAGAAAAGTATAGCCATTCCTAATATGAAATTCATCATCACATCACAAATGATTGTTAATAAGCAACAATATGAATATGATTCTGTATTGCTCTCACTGGTAAAATAAACACCACAGCTGGAGAGTGATATTTTATCATTTAAAGAGAAACATTTTAGATGACAGTCTACATTCTAAAAAATGTTTCAATTCTAAATGAAGAAGATTCAACATCAGTTATTGTTTTCTAGTAGTAAAGGTTCTTCCTGTGATTAAATGCATATCTCAGTGAAAGGTACAATTAAAGGCAGTGAATGATGTAAGGACTACTGGCCTCATTTATGTCTTGCTCTGATACTATCCTCTACTTCAGACCAAGGAAAGTTAAGTTCTAAAATCATACCTAACCTTGTTGAGTTAAAAACGGCCAGTGTCACTCAGCATCCACTCCCACCAATCATCTTAACAGAGTTTACAGCCTATGTAAGATGGAAAATTAAACTATATTGCCCAGACCCCCTTGCAGGTATAGTTTCTAGACATGCATAGATTCCACCAATCACATGCACTTATGTAAGATTTGAAAGGTGAACATTCTGTGGTCATTCTCCTTCTGCTTTTGATGTTTCTGTTGCAAGCATCATTGTAAAGATGTGGGGTTTTTCTACTGTTGTGCTCCAGTGTCCTGTCTCTAGCTGTGTGGGAGTTGCAGTGATCCTGATCCCTTGATTATAGTAATGGATCAATTTCTCTTGGCCTCTCTCTATTCTATGGTGAGCTAAGAGTTATTCCAGGAGGCCAAGCCTACAGAATGATTCTCTAGCCCTTCCAACAGCAGCCTTTCCACACACACTGACACCTTGAAGAAACACAAATGTTTAACCAGACCAACCAAAAAGAAACAGAGAAGACATAATTGCAGGGGAATGAAACAAGGGACATTACTACTGACACTACGGAAATTAAAGGAATTATAAAGGAATGTTATGAATAACTTTATGCCAATAAATTTGAAAACTTAGATGAAATTGGTAAATTCCTAGAAAGACAATAGCTACTAAAGCTTACTTCAAGAAGAAACAGAAAATATGAATACACCTGGAAGAAATTGAATTAGGAATTTAACATTGTATTTGATCTTCTAGCTACTACAATAAAGCAAAAAGGCATTCCCAAATTGTTTTAATTGCAGATAATATGATTCTACAAGTAGAAAATCCCAAGAAATACACAATAAAATTACAAGAGCAAATAAAGAGTAACAGTATTAGGGATACAAGATCAATATATAAAATCAATTGTATTTCTGTCCACTAGCAACAATTCAAAAACAAATTTAAAAAGCAATCCCATTCATAATAGAACTAAAAGTAATAAAACACTTAAGAAAATAAATTTAACAAAAGAATTTCAAGACTTGTACACTAAAAATTACAAACATTGATGTTAAAAATGGTAAAGATGGTTAAAAAGAGAGAATGGAGAAATTTATCATATGAATATATACATAAAAATACCATCATTGAAATGGAGTAGCTCATCAAAAGAATTCTACATTATGCCAAAGCAAGGTTTATTCAAAAAAGACAAATATAATTCAAAAAATGTATAAGGATAATTTATTATGCCAACAAATTAAACCATATGACTAATGTATACATTAAAACTCAACAGACTAAGAGTACATATTTTAAGTGAATGCATGATAAAATATTAATAATAAAAATAACAATTATTGAGTATCATATAATAAGGTTTACACACAGCATCTTTCTTTCATAATCCTCATAAGAGAACCAAGGGGCTCTATCTGTATTTTAAAGATAAAGAACTTTGGGAGGGGGTTAAAACACTTGCCCAGGGTCATATTTCTAATTGATGACAAAATAAGGACTTAAATAAAGGAGTAGTAGGTTCAAGTGGAAACAAATAACACTTCGTCATTTAAAAAAATACCCAATATGTTAAAAGAGAATTCTATCCACATTTACCTGTTAGTCCACGCCCTCCTGAAATTAAACTATGAAATTATGTCAATATCTCAGTGACATAGTGAATTGAAAAAAAGGAAAAGGTGTAGTTACAAGTTAAAGTTAAGGTTTAAATTATGTGTTTCTTTTTTTTAAAAGTTGCTATTGTTCTCATGATATGGTGCTAGCTTATAATTTTTTTTTGTAAAAACCTGATAATATTAATTTTAAAAAATCAAGGAGATTTCACCATGTAGAAGTTAAATTACAGCTTTTAGTAAATATTCAATGGGGGAAACAGATATAGAAGATAAAGGAATTAAAAGTAGGGTGACCATAAGATTTATCTTCCAACTTATAACACTTTTGTGAATGAAAGAGAACACTAATAGTTACCATGATGGTATAAGAGGTATAAACTAGGACTGCCCCCACACAAACCCAGACATATGGTCACTCTAGTTGAGAAAAATACTTTAGCAAATAATTCTTTACTATGATAATAATAGCTAACTTTTTCGGAATATTTACTATGTTAGCATGCCCTCCATGATGTAAGACTTTGTCTTATTCATTGTCTCTGGATGAGTGCTTTGTGCATAGTGGGCAATCAATATATAATTGTTGAAGGAAATAATAGGTATCCTTTAAAAAATAAAAAAGGTTTCCTGTGTCTATACAATATAGCTTAATAATAGCCTAACTGTTTAAACATCATTATGATAGTAAGTTTGTGAATAATAAGCATTAATTCACCCATGCAGACACTTAAAACAAGAATCAACAAAAAATGTATCTCTATGTACTAAAGACAGATGACAGATTAGCGCAATTAAAGCACAATACTAAATAGGTAAAGTTGGCATATTGCATATTTCTAATTTAGAGTCTAATAATAAAAACAAAACTTAAACGTACAAAGATAGTTTTTCCTTTTAAAATGCTCTTCTGTCCTAGCCATGATAATTCAATCAACATCAGAGAAAGACAAATGTGCTTTCATTTCTTACCTGCACAGCCGAAAGCTAAATGGTATCTGGAAGAGGGGCTGAATTTAACACAGCACACATTAGCCTTTGCCTCAATGCTTGCCACTGAGTTGTCTAGGTTGGTGGACCACAGCTTCACTAAGGGCAAAGGACAATAAAAACAAAAGGAGAAATAAATAATACATTAGCACATGCCTCTGCAACTTGGTAGTTTGCTTATTGCTTCAGATAGCTTTTTGTGCCAATTTAAAACATACTGGTTTATGCCAGGTGCAGTGGCTTGTGCTTGTAACTCAGGACAACATCCAGATAGGGCCCGGGTATTGGTGTTTTATAAAAAGCTCTCCAGGTGATTCTAACATGTATTTGGGATTAAAAACCAACATTGAGGATAGAAGCACAGTAAAATCTTCAATCATTTTAGGAATACTAACACAGTGACCTGTAAATGGGAGGGATTAAAGTAAAACTGGTTCCAAAAAAATACCACTTCTATGAAATAGGATTTCATAAGAACAGAGAAGTTATTTCAATATGTGAAATCTCGTGGCTGGGCGCGGTGGCTCACGCCTGTAATCCTAGCACTCTGGGAGGCCAAGGCGGGCGGATTGTTTGAGCTCAGGAGTTTGAGACCAGCCTGAGCAAGAGCGAGACCCCGTCTCTACTAAAAATAGAAAGAAATTATATGGACAGCTAAAAATAGATATATAAAAAATTAGCCAGGCATGGTGGCACATGCCTGTAGTCCCAGCTACTCGGGAGGGTGAGGCAGGAGGATTGCTTGAGCCCAGGAGTTTGAGGTTGCTGTGAGCTAGGCTGATGCCACGGCACTCTAGCCGGGGCTACAGAGTGAGACTCTGCCTTAAAAAAAAAAAAAAAAAAAAAAAAAAAAAAAGTGAAATCTCTCAGGGGAAATTAATCATTACCAAAAAAAGTTGCTAATTTACAATTTAATGACTATTAGCCTTACCACAGAAAAAACAGTCATTATTAAAATAAGAGTTTCAAACAGCAATATTTGATTTGTTTCATGTTGTTTTCCAATAACAATGGTATGCTATTTCAATCAATGTGCAATCCTGGGTCAATCAAGATATGCAATTCTAAGATGAGATGGCTAGCTGGAATTAAAAGTCTACATGCCAAACACAGCATCTGAAGATCAATAATCTGATTAATAATCTAAGTGGACTTCGATAGAATTGTACTCTAAGAACGTAGCAAGCTAAAGGCAATTCACAGCAAATATGTATGGAGCATTTACTATGCCCACAACCTCACTAATTATCACTAAGAACCTTTACAACAGGCATAACATATAAGTGTTTTATGGCAATTAACTGTAAGTAAGCGTAAAATGAACCAGTACTAACAGAATGATAGTTAAACTAAAAGTCAGTCAAGTCTTTTCTAATTTCACAGTAGTTTTCTCAATGGAGTAATCATTAACATTTTTAAATAAGTTATAACATTAATCACCATGATTATAATTTTCAAAATATAAGACATTAGAATTCAATATATTAATGTCTGAGCTACAAGGCTAAGGTTAAAAATATTGTAAAATATACCGAATAAATACAGCATAGAAAAGGAAGTTGCATAAAGATTACAATGAACTTTCAGAGTGATTACTAAACAGTACAAATATCATGGGTTGAATTGTGTTCCCCAAAAAAGATATGCTGAAATCCTAACCTCATGTACTTTTGAATGTCACCTTATTTGGAAATAGGGTATTTGCAGATGTAATCGAGTCAAGATGAGATCAGAGTAGATCAGGATGGGCCCTAAATCCATTGACTAGTGTCTTTATAAGGAGAGGGAGATCTAGAGAAAAAGATACAGAGGGAAGAAGGCTATGCTGGAGAGAGGCAAGACGAGTGTTGCAGCTACAATGCCAACTATGGTTCACAACTAGAAGCTAAGGAGGAGGCAAGGAACCATTCTTCTCCATAGCCTTCAGAGGGAGCATGGCCCTGCCAACAACTTAATTTTGGACTTCTGGCCTCTATGATAGAATCAATTTCTGCTGTTTTAAACCAGCCAGTTTGTGGTATACTTTGTTATGGCAGCCCTAGAAAACTAATACAACAGATATGATGAAATAATATTAAATATGAAATAATATTAAAATCTATTCATTATCCTAAGATAGCATTGTAGTATGGTAAATAGCATAACCTTTTAGAGAAAGTGTAGAAGAAATCAGTAAGTGTTGGAAAAAACAATCTAAACAAAATATAAATGAGGTGGTCCTCAAAATAAGGAGACAGTATGTAACTCAATAAGAACATGCTTGCTGTTATTTTCTTTTTAGGATAATAGTAAGAATTTCACTTAATTTCAAAAATTAAAATTTCAGCATTTATTGATAAAAACTCCCTTTTGAAAGGAAAAGTAAATTTAAAAGAAAATATCATCCTCAAGGTGAAGAGCTAAAGCAATTAAATCAAACACAATGTACTTATTTACATATGGACTCCTCTGGCTCTCAGTAAATAATCAAAAGAGTGACCATTAGAGGCAAATCATATCACAATGTAGGAGGCTAAAAATAAACAAACTCTATCTACTTTTAAATTTGTTACCACTATGTGTTTTTATAAGTTTTATTTCTTTAAGGTTAAAAAAAAAGTTTTCTTTAAGTGCCACCTAATTCTTCAGTTCAATTAAAAATATTGGCTTTTTAAAAATCCAACTAACATAAAGAATAAAGTTTATCATCCAATAATCTGCAAAATTTGGGTTAATAATTCCCAAATTCTTTTGTTCAAAATGATTTCTTCCAAAAACATAGAACACATTCCATATTTATAACAACAATGGAATCAGTCCCAATGTGCAAGATGTATATGTTTCTGAGCTACTCAGGGCCCACTGAATGTCTGTTTGTACCAAAGCATCTTAAGAAAGAATACATTATAAAAGAAAAAGGAAATAGGCACAAGAGTTTTACACAGCAAGAAAGCCCAAGTCTTTAGTGAGGATGTGCAAGCATCAGTAAGTTTCATATCTTATACTCCTAGACCCACTTCTGAACTACTGTCTAGGTCTTACAGAAAACAGAAAGCTATCCATAAAAGTGGATAGTGGTGTCTCACCAAAAACTACCATAAAATCGAGAAACAATCTGCACAGTTGTATACCTCTATAAAAAGTATAAAAGATTAAACACAAAGATATGCACTTTGATGATAATGATTACCAAACATAATTAAGTTTTTCTTTTAAACTTAGCCACAGACAGACAAAAGCCCTTGCATTACTACCTAGTTATTGTCCACAGCAAACAGCCCTAAAATTTAGCAACTTAAAACAACAAACATTTACTATCTCACACAGTTTCTGAAGTCAGAAATCTCAAAGCAGGTAAGCTAGGTGGTTTTGGTTCAGTCTTAAGAGGCTGAACTTAAGTTGTCAGCCAGGATTCTAGACTATTAGACTACCACTTCCAAGCTCACTCAACATGGATGTTGGCACAAAACTTCTGTTCCCTGCGACGTGAGCTTATGACAGTGCAGATGGTTTTTCCCAAACCAAGTGACCATAAAGAGAGAAAATGATGAAGATACAGGCTACAGTGTCTTTTACAGCCTAACTTTAGAAGAGACGTATCATCACTATTGTAAGTCTATTGGTTACACAGATGAATCCTGGAGCAAGATGGGTGAAGGGGAACTAACTACACAAGCATAGAATACCAGGAGACAGAGATCCCTGGGACCATCCTAGATGCTGATCAACGTTAAGTCTTTTATATTTCCTTTAGATTCAGGGGATAATACACTTAGTAAAGTAGTAATTTATAGGAAAGGCAATTGCTTCTAAAGTTATAAATTAAACGAATGATAACTGCTATAACACTCTTTGTTAATTAGGTTGCAGTTCCTTTTTTAGTCCCCTTATGAAAAAGAAATGGAAGCATTTCATTTGGCATGCGTTTAACTAAAACTGATTTTAAAATTTACCAAGATTTCAAAGTCATCACTTTGGAATTAACTTATGCAACTAAGAAAATTTGGAAGAAATAAGAACCTGCAACCTTTGCAGTTGTAAAGTCTAAAATTCTTCAAACTCACATTTGAAGAAAAATACATTTAAAGAATATGCTTATTCTAATTCATAAGCAAGATTATTTCTTGCAAATGATTCTTAAGTTATATACTTAAAAAGGAAATATATTACTCCAAAAGAACCTATAAAATGACTCATGACATTCTTTTCTGATTAGCTTGCTACATAGTAATGGATTTTTAACATGCAACTATGCACATATATATTTAGAAGTAAATTATTTTAAAAATACACAGCACAGGTAGGAAAAAGATCATTTATATGTACTCAGTATTTATTTATAACATATTTTTACTTATTTATAATATTTTTATTTATAAACAAAAAAGCTTCCATTAAAAATAGTTCTGTAAAAAATGTACTAAATACAAAATATATAAAATGGGCAAAATATATTTGCGTGACATGTTAAATGTGATTTAAAATATTCTTTAACAATAAAATTATCATTAAGGCAATATTTTATAAGTAACCTCACCAAACAGGATTGATAAATACATTTAAGTAACACTAAATAATACTCTTCGGATGAGCTTAAAAATATTTGAGACTTTTCCTGCCAGCCAAGAGAGTTAAGCATACTACAGCCAATTTCTCTTACTATGATTTTACTATGAATAAAACTGAAAAAATAAAAAGCAACTATCTGAGGAAACTGAAATAGTAGGCAAAAATAGCCATTTTCAGGAGACAATTCTAAACTTAAAAGACTCATACTACTTGATTTCAAGACTTACTTGAAAGCTACAAATTAAGACAATGTGGTACAAGCAAAAGAAGAGACATGTAGACCAATATAGAGTCTAAAAACAAGCCCATATCAGAAATGGACATATCCAGCAAGCAAAAAAATCACTAAGTACATAGTTGAACTCAACAGCACCATCAAACAACTGGATATAACTGACATCTATAGATTATTTCTTCCAAGAACAGTAGAATACACATTATTAAGTTCACATGGATGTTTACTGCCAAGACATACCAAATTCTGGGCCATAAAACACTTCTTAATAAATTTAAAAGAAAAGAGATCAGACAATGTATCTCTTAGACCACAATGGAATTAAATTAGAAATCAATAATAGAAAGATAGTTGAAACTACCAAAATAAATCTAAGAAACACATAGGTCAAATAATCTCAAGGGAAATTTAAAAATATTTTAAACCAAATGAAAACACAATTTATCAAAATTTGTGGGATACACTGAAAGCAGTGCTCAGAGGGAAATTTCTAGCATTGAATGCATATATTAGAAAAAGAAGAAAGATCTAAAATCAATAATGTAACCTTCCACCTTAGGAAACTAGAAAAACATGAGCAAGTTAAATCTAAAGTAAGCAGAAGAAAGAAACAATAAAAACTAAAGCAGAAATCAATGAATTGAAAACAGGAAATCATGTGAGAAAAACTAATGAAACCAAAAGCTGGTCCCTTGAAAGGATCAAAAAATTGATAAGCCTCAATACGATCCTTGTCAAAAGCCTCATGAAGTATTTTACAAAAATTTTTAAAAAAATCTATCCTAAAATTCATATGGAATCTCTAGGGACCTAAATAGCCAAAACAATCTTGAAAAAGCAAAGATGGAGGAATTACACTTCTTGAATTCAAAACAGCATTACAGTAATGAAAATAATGTAGTACTGGAAAATAATGTAGTCTTTATAAAGATACATATAAGCCAATGGAATAGAAGAGAAAGACCAGAGATAAACACTTGCATATATGGCCAAATGATTTTCAACAAGCTTACCAAGACCATTTAATAGGGAAAGAATAGTCTTCAATAACTGGTACTGGGAAAACTGTCAATAGGTAAAAGAATAAAGTTGGATCCTCACATCATATACAAAAATTTACTCAAAAAGGATCAAAGACGTAAATGTAGAAGCTAAAACTATAGAACTCTTAAAAGAAAACTTGGGAGAAACATTCATGACATTGGAATTGGTAATGATTTCTTGGCACCAAATGACACCAAAGGTATAGGCAACAAAAGAAAAAATAAACTAATTGGACTTCATCAAAATGAAAAAATTTTGTGCATCAAAGAACACTATCAAGAGAGTAAAAAGGAAACCCATCAAATTAGAGAAAATATTTGTAAATCACATATCTGATAAGGGATTAATATCTATGATATATACCCACACACATACACCCCTACCTCCTACAACTCAATCTCCCCAAAGAAACCCAACCAAAAATGAACCCAACTAAAAAAAAAGTTAAAAAATGGGCATAGAACTTGAATAGATATTTCTCCAAAGAGTATGACCAATTAGCACATAAAAAAGATGCTCAACATCACTAAACACTAGGGAAACAGAAATTAAAATCACAATGAGACACCACTTCATGCCCATTAGGATTATTATAATAAAAAAAAAAAAGGAAAAAGAAAGAAAGAAAATAAGTGTGGTAAGGATGTAAAGAAATCACACCACTTAGGTTCTGCTGGTGGAAATGTAAAATAGTATAGTGGATACAGAAAAAGAATGGTGGTTCCTCAAAAAATTAAACATAGAAGTAGCATACGATCCAGCAACTTTACTTCTGAGTATATACTCACAAAAAACTGAAAGCAGGGATACATCAGATATTTGCACACCCATGTTCATAACATCATTATTCACAATAGTCAACAGGTGAAAGGAGCTTAAGTGTCCACTGACAGATGAATAAACAAAATGTGGTACATCTGCACAAAATATTATTCAGCCTTAGAAACAAAGTAAATTCTGACACATGCTACAACATGGATGAACCCTGAAGGCATGCTAAATGAAATAAGCCAGTATAACTGAAGGACAAATACCATAAAATTCCACTCAATAAGATACTTAAGAGTAATAAAATTCAAAGAGACAGAAAATAGAAAGGTAGTTGCTAGTGACTAGGGAAAGAGGGTTATGGGGAGTTATTGTTTAATGGGTACAGAGTTTCAGTTTTGCAAGATAAAAAATGTTCTGTGGATGGACGGTGGTGATGGCTGCACAACAATGTACTTAGTGCTACTCAACAGTACACTTAAAAATGGTTAAAATAGTAAATTTATGTTATATGTATTATAATACTATTAACAATAAATATTAAATTTAAAAAAATCCCTCCTACTTGAATTGCTTAGAATGGCTTCTATTTTCAAAATCTAAGACTCATCAGCTACTGATTCTGAACAAATGTTATCCTTCTGTACAAAAATGCAAGTATTCAATCCAATAAAGGCTATTCTGAAATAGGATGCTTAATGAAACTTTGCATTCACATATAAAAATATCTATTGCAACACTGTGCTCTAATTTAGAAACTCAAAGATAATTTCTTAAAATAATCAAGAATAAAGGTATCTATATATACCGTATAACGGGTAGACAACATACCATTCTATGACCTAAAACTTTTTAAGGGTAGTCCAGTCATGTTTGTTTTCCTTTTTATAAAATAAAGCATGCTATACTAATTACTTCACTTCTTTTATATATAAAGAAGGGCCAAGGGAAAGGCATAACGGATGATGTGAAACAAAGCTTCCAATGCTAGAGCTATCCTAACCTATCTAACCAGTAATCAGAAAGTTAGATGTGGAAAAGGAAAGGGCAAAGAAACTAAGACAACTAGCTCTAAGATAAAAGAAATCTGTTAGCAGAGCTTTATAAACCTAATGGTAAGAAGAACAGACCAAAACAGGGCAGTAAGGATAACAGAAAAGAATAAATAGCAAAGATGGATATACAAGAAAAAGAGAAAAGAAAGGCCAATTAAATTGGCAAAAAGAGATGTAAAATTTGGCCTTGATATATGATAAATTTCATTAAGAGATTTTAATATATGCTAAAAATGTTAATACAATATAATGCAACATATAGATATTTCTAAATATTTCAGGGGAAAAAACTCACTTGATGGTATATCTAAAGGACTTGGTTATAAGATGGCAGCAATTCTAAATGTCACCACATGGCATGACTCTAGAAAACATCATTATAATGAGGATGCAGTATATTCTTTTTTTTTTTCACTCAAAAAGAGAAATCAGCTTCTCTGTTTAGGTTATTTTTGGAATAATCAGTTATCACAAAGGACTGCCATAAGTTTCCATAAATGTTTGCATCTCTGCTAATAAAAGGAATTAAGGTAAAATAGGGAGGGGGCTCAGAGACAGAGATTCAAACAATACCTTTTGCATCATCAGAACCTGACGCCAAGAGTTTGGGATCCATCAAATTAAAGTCAACACTCCAACACCTCTTCTCATGCTCCTAGAAGTAGGAGGAAGACAAAGTAGACTCAGATAGAATAGAGATCTTAAAATAAATAAAGCAAAAAAAAATCTGATACCAATTTATTGCTGTAAGGGGAGGGAAAGAGAAGAGGCTATGAAAACAGATGAAAAGCAAACTAAGATGCCAGTGCAAAGTAGTTCCAAAACATTTTATATATACATTTACTATAATTATTGTTTTCAGAAATTCATTCGATGCATTCTACAAACACAGAAGTCTGAAGAAATGCTTCAGAAAAGCATCTGTCATTACATAAATATTCTACAGGCATAAAAATAGTAAATAGTGACTTCAAATCTATAATTATAAAGCACATGAAGCTCTAAAGTTGTTAAGAAAATAAAAATGTGATTTATATAACATAACTAGTATCTTTATTTACCTGATACACCTTTGACCTCTGTCCTGTGAATCCATCCCATAGGATAACAGTGCCTTCATAATCACTGCTAGCTAACAGGTTCTTATGGTAACTACTCCAACTGATACAGCTGAAAGAAAGTAGTTAAAATGTACTTTATATAAAAATAAATAACAATGGGATATAAAGAATTTTAGTATGTTCAGAAAGATTTGCACTCCTCTAAAAATATATCAGTTTACAATCATTATTCTGCCCACAACAAATTTGGGGAAGAGAAGAGGCATATCAATAATTTCTAAATTTAAAAAATTGAAACTATCAAGTAATGATCCTTATCACTTTTTACTCTGAAAACTAATTATAAGATGGCTAAGCTGCCACTAGCCATCTTTGATACATGAGGAAAAGATGCCTGTCAGTGAAAATGATAAAAGCCCACAGGGCTCAAAGCATGCCATGACGGAATGACACATCTGATGAGACTGTTTAAGCCCTTGGATCCAAATCACATAAGCCAAATAAACTACTGTGAATTGGGTTTTTATACTTATATCCCAAAGGTCTTGGCTGGACTAATACAACTTATGACTAAAATTTCAATTAAAAGCACCTAACAGGATAAAACTTTTAATTATGGTTTCAGTTATTCTCAAGTGTTCTAAAAGTTTACAACATCCAGAAATGTACACTTTTGCTAAAATACGTATCTGAATCATGCATATAGTAAAGCAAATGTATATTAAGGAAGAAGCTATTCAGAAAGCAGTTAATGTAGATGACTTCCAAGTATGCAAACGCAAAGTTTTTTGCTCTCTACTAGTTACATTTATGTTAAATTTTAGAGATTACAAGTCTATTTGCATTTTTAAATATACTTGACTAAAATTTCTGGTAAAAATTATACAGATCAGTTAAAAGCTAAATTTTGGATTTAGAGAGACCTGAGCTCAGACTCCAAATCTGCCGTTTCTAGCTGTGGCTCTAACTTAGCTCACTTTCACAATGGGTATACTCTACATGTGTCTTAGGCATGCTTAACTACTGATACTTTCAGTGACAAGTCCACAGTGTTCAGCCTTGAGCAGCCTCCACCATGTACTCCAACATACAATAAAATATTGCATATTTTTACATGAGTTATTACAGAACAGGTAGATAGCACATTTAAACCTACTAATCCACATTTTTATTCCAGTAACATTTACTATCAGTATTTGCTGTGGGGCAAGTATTGTGCTGAGTGCATTATGGGAATTTTTAAAAGTACAATTCTATGAAATAGGTATTACTATTATGGCTTCCATTTTATAAATAAGTAACAAAATGGTTAAGAGCACAGACTCTAGAACCAAACTACCTCAGTCTGAATCCTGGCTCCTCCATATTCTGGTTGTGTAATCTTAGAAAAGTTATTTACCTTTTTGTGCTAAGCTTCCTTGTGTATAAAATGGGGGTAATAATGGTAACTATCTCATAAGTCTGCTAAAAACAAAGCACTTAGGACAATGCCTAACATAAAAAAATTCAATGAAGTTACGTCTTATTCATGTTATATTCTCTCCACTGACATCATAAACTATAACAGATTCTCAATAATGAGTGCCACTGATAAAGGGGCATGCTCACAAGTTATCAGAGGCCAGTATTTTTATGAATGAATTACGAAAGCAAAAGGAAAACCATAACAAATAAATTATATGTAGACTATAATACTTGCTATATTAACAATATTAAAATGCACATATATACATATATATGTCATTCATAAAGATAACAAAGGTACAAGGATGACTGCTTTGAAAATGTTCAGAGTTCTAAATAAAATTATTAGATGATTTCCTTATATCATTCCCTTTTAAGCCACTGCTCATGAGACTAGCTTGTGAAGCTTGTTTAAAAAGAAAAAAAAAAAGCAGATTCATTTTAGAATTCCTCTGAGATTTTGGGGGAGCAGGTCAAAAGTAGGGCCTAGTTTTTGCATTTTTAATAGTATTTTAGGTTTGAAAAATACTCCTTATAAATTATAACCTCAATACATAAAACTTAAATATAATTTCTTTAATGAAAAGCAGAATGTTCTTGTAAAATGAATTCTTAAAACTGGAAACAATTACAAAATTTAGAGATATGGGCATGCTAGGGGAAAAATTTCTGATGTTTAGACACCACTCATAGGCTACACTAATCCTTTATTCAATACTCCACTCTAAGAAGTCTCCAATGGCCATCTCCAACAAAGACCTTTATTTGACTACGTGAAAGAAAAAAAGGACTTTCATTTGGCAACTAGAAAAATAATAAATGCTAACCCTCATAGGAGAAAAGCAACCAAGATCTATAAGAAAGATATTTAAGTAACAATATATCCTCTGTGTGCACAGTACAATTATAACATTTTCCATAATGAGTAAAAAGTCTCATGAAAAGGTACAATAACAATCTCATAATAATTATATATACCAATTGTTATATACACATTGCATCATGCCAAGAAAATAAATACCTGATTTTGGAATTGCAGGTCATTTCATTCTCAGGGTAATGAATATCCACTGCATCCTGGATGACTGTGCCATATTCATAGACTTTAATCTTTTTTGTAACCCCAGCAATTGCAAAATAGTCACAATCCCTGTCAAATTCAATACTAAGGGAAAAAAGTACATTCTTGGTCAGTAAGACTATTTACCTATCCTTGTGACATTTACAATGATGACATTTCAGAATTTGGTGTTTTTTATTTCTAAAGTAATTCTACCTATAAGGATAAGAGATATAGTTGAAATGCCTTCAAACTGTACTAGGCTCCATGTCCAGATTAAGTTATCAAGACATATCAAATTACAAGTGATAGAGAACTGTGTATACCTATAAAATGGTACATAGGTGTACTTTTGTTCCTAGACACCTGACATATTTTTCAATTCAGTTCTAGTAATCATATTATAACTTAGGGAGGAAAGAATGTTTTGAATGGCTTGGTATACTAAAAGTATGTCAAGAGAAAATTACCAATTAATTTTTTCATAAATTCCAGTTATTTCCCTTCCTATCATTTTGTAGAGATGATAGAATTTCCCAGTATTTAATATCATTTTAATAAACTAGTTTATAGGATGAATTACTGAAGCACTTATTATCACTTGGGTGATGACAGGCAGACAGAATACATATACAAATGGAATCACAAAATTACCATTACGTTTTTTCCCAAATCCATTCCTAATCCCCCAAATAGTTCTCTGAATTATAAATCCCGAATATACATTCCCATACCACCAAAAAAGAAAAAAGTTACAAAAACTAAAAACCTCCCTTTGTTAGAGTTACTTAGGGAATTCATCCCCTCTTGCTGGCCTTTTTTACACAAGTTTCAAAATAAGCTACTTCAAAGCAAAGCACAAGATCTTATTCACTTTTATAGAACTTAACTGAGAGCCTAAACAAAGTTATTGTTATAGAATTCCAGCTAGAAATCTAATTGGCCTAATGGAAGTGAAAGTTGAAATGAGTCATGACAAACATTACTTCTCAACATGGTTTAAGCATCCTTTTAGCTTAGCCATAAGAACACTGATATACAATTAATTATGTAATAGCTAACATTCATTGACCATTCCATTCACTACTAAACACTATGCATGTTATTAACTCATTTAATAACAATTCTATGAGGTAGGTATTATTATCTACATTTTATAGATGAGAAAACTGAGGATTAGAAGTGAAGTAAATTGCCCAAAGTTAGTCAGCTTATAAATGGCAGAGATGGTATTCAAAAATCAGCTACTATGGTTTCAGTGTTGACCCTAATAATTACTATGCTGTATCACAAATCAAAGCTCTTGTGTAAAACTCAAAGTGTAAAGGCTAAAGCTTTAAAATCTAATATAACTATGTATGAATATGTCTTCTGCATCTATGTATGTATGCTTTTTCTCCCAAAATGCCTAGCTAGTGCTCTGCATATATTAAGCTTATTAAATACATAAAATACAAATACCTACAAGACATAGTTTTCTTAACAGATTACCTGTGATATTCGTTCACAGAACAGTTAATGATTCTTTCACAGAACTGGTTAATAATTTAGTAAGAAGCTTGCTGAGCTGATGATGGGTAAGAAAAATATATATTAAGAATATTTCCCCTTCCCAGAAAAGTGGATGGCTAAGACAAAAAAAAAAAAAAAAAAATATTCACCTTAAAAGCACACATTGAAATGTCTAGTTTTCATTACTCTTAAAATCTCCTTAATTTTATATAATTTTTAAAACAATTTCATTAAGTGTCACTGACTATAGCACTATTTAGCAAATGTTCCCTCCAGTAAAATATGACAATAGCTAGCAATGCAATAGATTTGTACAATCACCTCAATTGAACTGCTGCCTCATCTACTATTTGCTGTCCTGTGGATTCAAATGCAGCATAACTATAATGATGGCAACTATTTACCTATCCCAACCCAATTTATACCCACAGTCTCATGTCACTGAAGGCCAAATGTTACTGTATCTGGTAAAGGACAGAGTTATCAGAAGTGAAATCCTATCTTTAAGTTAGGAAGCTTTGGTATGTATGGTTGAGACTTTAAATGAGAACCAGTTATGTTATCTCTAAATACTTTTCCTTCACCTACAAACACACACAGGTAATAAATTAACAGCATTCCGATGTTGTACCAGTAAAAGTAGGCCATTAAAAACATGCTATTATCATGCTATTAGTTTTAAATATTAAAAGCTTAAACACTAACCTATAAAATAATAGTTCAAAGATACTACAGGGAAAAAACTAACACATAAGTAAAAATGCTATCAAAAGAATTGATATGATGACCTACATAAGTAGATAAGTCTATTATTTCTTCTGCTGTTATCCTGTTATTCAAGATAGCTTGCTCCCTTTTCTTAACATGTGTTATTATTTAGCTATTAATACATTAGTTTACTCTTAACTCTGATACTAAAATATTAACTTTCTTTTTACTTTATCACTATTATTTTCTTACATTTTACTTATGTTTTATTTTTAATATATTGAACCTATAAGTATTTTTTTTTAAATTTTGGGGTAATAAGGTTCTTTATGGTTTAAAAACAATAAGATTTTAATAGAAATATTAATCAAAAAGTATAAAGAATTATATTATTTCTGGTAAATTTTGACTGAAAATAAAAGGAAGACAAACAGCTGTTTTTTTTTTTTAAATGGAACTATTTCTATATCAGTAAGACTTGAGATTTAAGTACTTCGAAATACTGAACCATTTGCTCCGTATCTTTAACATATTTAATCATACCTATTCTCAAAGATAAACATAATAAGGTTCTAGGAACAGATCATGAAGTAATTTGAACACTGAACTTTTCAGGTAGAGAGGGCTTTCCAGAGCTAATATAAAATGGATGGCCTCATTTCACAATATGATATTTTAGCTGCTTCTGTTATGTTATGACATATGATAACCCAAGCAAAATAGTATAAAAGTTAAACAGTAACTAGTTAGGCTGAGATGAAACAAAAGGTAAACAAGTTAATTGAGGAGAGAAAAAGATGACGGAGTGGAGGTGACCTCCTGGATTCGTGGTCCTGGAAAGGAAGGCATGGATCTCGGCCTGCCACAACGCTAGAGGATCGCTCCCCAACAAGAACAGCGGTGTGAATCCATGGAGAATCAGCATGGGACAGAGAGAGCAAGAAAAAACTGAGGTGAACGGGAAATAAGATTGTGAAAATCTAGAGAGTGCAGGATGGACAATAGAGAGGGGAGCGTGGGACGGCAGTACCCGCCTCACCAGGGAGTGAGGTGGGTTGAGCCCCACAGGAAAGCGGCTTGTTTCCCCACTGACCTCCACACCCACTCAATTAGGGATCTGCCTGAAGTCAGTGCAGATTCACCACAGGAGACGTGGGGCTCTGTGGAGAAGAGACATTAGCGGGAGGCATTTTGGACCCCGGAGCACTGTGTGCGGACTGCAACTGAAGGGAGAGGGTTTGCCCTAAGCTGCAGCATCAGGCACCTAGGAGACACCGAACTGTCTCCTTTATGAGGGCGGCTGGGCTCCCTCAATCCCTGGCTTCTCCGGCCCCAGCCAGACCCTGAACATTCACCCCCAGCGCCAGAGATCTGCAGGCGGGCAGCCGCCATTGTCGGGGTCCACAGCCTAGCCGCTGCGGAGCAATTGGGTACCAGGCGACTAGGCCCTGGGCGGCTCCCTCCCCTAGTCCGTGGGCCCCCACTAAGAGCTCCGCCTTTGCCAGAACACTGAGTGCTTTCCCAGTTGCAAGAGAGTGGAGTGTGGTCCTTGCGGACATTGGGGTGGAGTGGACCATAGCCCCTGGGAACTGTAGCAGCTGGGGCACTGGGCGAACGAGAGCACCGCCCCCTCCCCCTAGCCACTGTCTTTCGCACAGAGAGAGGCAAAAACCACCTCAGGAGAGGAAGAGGCAAGGAAAAAGTCGCTTTCCGTCTGCAATTAGAACAGCCCAGTGACTTGACTCTCAAACCGGTTTTGGGTCAAATTAATTCTCTGGGGCTAGACCCAACAGGAGCAACCCCGTAGCTGAGGTAGCAAAATCCTGAACAACAAGTGAAGGGCTCCCCCTAGCAACAGAGAAGGCAGCTCACCTGGGCTAATACACAGCCCAAGATCAGCACACACGGCGTGCCTCTATCCAGACTAAAGCTGAAAGAAGCTGAAAGAAGGGATCTTAACAATTCATCCAGATGGGAAGGGCTCAGCAAAAGAACTGTGGGAGTATAAAGAATCAAGCTGAAACCTTGCCCTCAAAGAGGATTACTAGTTCTCTACCAATTGACACAAACCAGATTCAAAATAGCAACATGTCACAGGAAGCATTTCAAACATGGATCATAAATAAGCTGAATATTATGCAAGAAAAAATGGATAACCAACACAAAGAAACCACAAAAAAGATCCAGGACTTGGAAGAAAAATTCACTAAAGAAATTGAAATAATGAAGAAAAATCAAACTGAACTCCTGGAAATGAAGAATTTATTCAGGGAGCGACAAAACACAGTGGAAAGTCTCAAGAGCAGGGTAGATCAAACAGAAGAAAGAATCTCAGAGATCGAAGATAACACTTTCCAATTAAATAAGTCAGTCACAGAGATAGAGCAAAGAAATAAGAGAAAAGACCAGAGTCTACAAGAAATGTGGGATTATGTGAAGAAGCCTAACGTGAGAGTTATCGGCATTCCTGAGGGTGAAGAAGACAATAAGCAAGGGTTGGATAAGCTATCTGAAGATATAATTGAGGAAAATTTTCCAGGCCTTGCCAAAACTCTAGATATACAGGTTCAAGAAGCTCAAAGAACCCCTGGGAGATTTACACCAAATAGGAAGACACCACGTCATGCAGTTATCAGACTCACCAAAATATCCACTAAGGAGGCCCTTCTTCGAGCTGTAAGGAGAAAGAAACAAGTAACATACAAAGGAAAGTCCATCCGAATCACGCCAGATTTCTCAACTGAAACCTTACAAGCAAGAAGAGATTGGGGCCCCATTCTCACTCTTCTGAAACAGAATAATGCCCAGCCTAGAATCCTGTACCCAGCTAAGCTCAGTTTTATATATGAAGGTGAAATTAAGACATTCTCAGATAAACAAAAACTCAGGGAATTCACCAAGACAAGACCAGCTCTCCAAGAAGTACTCAAAACAGAGTTACACATGGTCCAGCACAAGAAGGACCCTCGAATGTAACACTAATCAAGAGATAAATATAAAAACCCAGTTATCATAATGGCTCAAGAGAGAAAACAGATCAATGAAATTCAACCCAACTTGAGGAAAAGCGATCTGTCTCACTTATCAGTTCTCTCATTAAACATGAATGGATTGAATTCCCCACTCAAGAGACAAAGACTGGCCCAATGGATAAAAAAAACATGAGCCAAGTATCTGCTGTCTTCAGGAAACTCATCTAACCTGCAAAGATGCATTTAGACTGAAAATAAAAGGGTGCAAATCAATATTCCAAGCAAATGGAACCCAAAAGAAAGCTGGTGTGGTGGTTCTAATATCCGATAACGTAGTTTTTAAATCAACAAAAGTAAAGAAAGACAAAGATGGTTACTATATACTGGTGAAGGGTACAATTCAACAAGAAGACATAACTATACTTAATATATATGCACCCAACCTAGGTGCACCCAGATTCATAAAGCAAACCCTACTTGATCTGAATCAAATGATAGATAACAACACTTTAGAAGCCAGAGATTTTAACACACCGCTGACAGTTCAGGACAGATCCTCCAAACAAAAAATAAACAAAGAAATAGTGGACTTAAATAGAATGCTAGATCAAATGGGCCTGACTGACATCTACAGGACATCCTACCCAAAAACCACTGAATATATTTTCTTCTCATCAGCTCATGGGACATTCTCCAAGATTGACCATATCTTAGGACATAAAGCATGTCTTAAAAAATTTAAAAAAATAGAAATTATACCATGCATCTTCTCAGATCACAGCGGAATAAAAGTAATAATGAACTCTAACAGAAATTCGCATTCCTACTCAAAGTCATGGAAGCTAAACAACCTTCTCCTGAATGATTATTTTATAAATGAAGAAATGAAGACGGAAATCAAAAGATTCTTTGAAAGATGAAATAAAATAAATAAATAAATAAATAAAAAAGATTCTTTGAATTAACGACAAAGGAGACACAACTTATCAAAATCTGTGGGACACAGCTAAAGCAGTCCTGAGAGGAAAATTTATTTCCATAAATGCCTATACCAAAAAGACAGAAAACTTACAAATAGACAATCTAATGAATAGACTCAAAGAGCTGGAGAAGGAAGAACAGACTGATCCCAAACCCAGCAGAAGGAGAGAAATTATTAAGATTAAATCAGAACTAAATGAAAAGGACGACAAACAAACCATAAGGGAGATTAATAAAACAAAAAGTTGGCTCTTTGAAAAAATAAACAAGATAGACACACTTCTGGCTCAACTAACCAAGAGCAGAAAAGATAAAACTCAACCTCCATCAGGAACATGAAAGGAGAAATCACAACTGATGCCACAGAGATACATGATATCATCTATGAATTCTACAAAAATCTTTATGCACACAAATTGGAAAATGTGGAGCAAATGGACAAATTTTTAGAAATACACAGCCTTCCCAGGCTCAACCAGGAAGAAATAGAATTCCTGAATAGACCAATACTTAGATCTGAAATTTAAACAGCAATAAAAAACCTTCCCAAAAAGAAAAGCCCTGGACCAGATGAGTTAACACCTGAATTTTACCATACCTACAAAGAAGAACTGGTGCCCATTCTACATAAACTACTTTCCAATACTGAGAAGGATGGAATTCTCCCCAACACATTTTACCAAGCCAACATAATTTTGATACCAAAACCAGGAAAGCATGCAACAAAAAAAGAAAACTACAGACCAATCTCCCTTATGAATATAGATGCAAAAATTCTCAATAAAATCCTAGCAAATCGAATCCAAGTGCTTATCAAAAAAATAATCCATCACGACCAAGTGGGCTTCATCCCAGAGATGCATGGATGGTTTAACATACACAAATCTATAAATGTAATTCACCACATAAATAGAAGCAAAAATAAAGATCATATGATCCTCTCAATAGATGCAGAAAAAGCATTTGACAAAATTCAACACCCTTTTATGATAAGAACACTTAACAAAATAGGCATAGACGGGGCCTATCTAAAAATGATACAAGCCATATACGACAAACCCACAGCCAACATCATACTGAATGGGGAAAAACTGAAAGCATTCCCACTTAGAACTGGAACCAGACAAGGCTGCCCACTGTCCCCATTACTTTTCAACATAGTATTGGAAGTCCTTGCGAGAGCTATCAGGCAAGAGAGCAGAATCAAGGGAGTCCAAATAGGGAAAGAAGAGATTAAACTCTCACTCTTTGCTGATGATATGATGTTATATCTGGAAAACCCCAAGGATTCAACCAAGAGACTCCTGGAATTGATCAATGAATTCAGTAAAGTCTCAGGATACAAAATCAATACACACAAATCAGAGGCATTCATATATGCCAATAACAGTCAAATGGAGAACCAAATTAAGGACTCAATACCCTTCAAAATAGCAACAAAGAAAATAAAATACCTAGGAATATATTTAACTAAGGAGGTAAAGGACCTTTATAGGGAGAACTACGAAACACTGAGGAAGGAAATCGCAGAACATGTAAATAGGTGGAAAACCATACCATGCTCATGGATCGGTAGAATCAACATTGTTAAAATGTCTATACTGCCCAAAGTGATCTACAGATTCAATGCAATCCCTATTAAATTACCAACATCATTTTTCACAGATATAGAAGAAATAATTTTATGCTTTGTATGGAACCAGGGAAGACCCCGTTTAGCAAAAGCAATTTTAAGCAACAAAAACAAAATGGGAGGTATTAATTTGTCAGACTTCAAACTATACTACAAGGCTGTGGTTCTTAAAACAGCCTGGTACTGGCACAAGTGCAGGGACACAGACCAGTGGAACAGAACAGAAAATCCAAATATAAAACCATCCTCATATAGCCATCTAATCTTTGACAAAGCAGACAAAAACATACTCTGGGGAAAAGATTCCTTATTTAATAAATGGTGCTGGGAAAACTGGATAGCCACATGTAGAAGACTAAAACAGGACACACAGCTCTCACCCCTCACAAAAATCAAATCACGGTGGTTAACAGACTTAAACCTTAGGTCAGAAACTATTAGAATTCTAGAAGAAAACGTAGGAAAGACTCTTACAGACATTGGCCTAGGCAAAGAATTTATGAAGAAGACCCCTAAGGCAATCACAGCAACAACAAAAATAAATAAATGGGACCTGATCAAATTAAAAAGCTTCTGCACAGCCAAAGAAACAGTCACGAGAGTAAACAGACAACCTACAGAATGGGAAAAAATTTTCGCATACTACACATCAGATAAAGGACTGATAACAAGAATCTATTTAGAATTCAGGAAAATCAGTAAGAAAAAATCGAACAACCCTATCAAAAAGTGGGCAAAGGACATGAAAAGAAATTTTTCAAAAGAAGATATAAGAATGGCTAACGAACATATGAAAAAATGTTCAGCATCTCTAATCATCAGGGAAACGCAAATCAAATGCAAATCACTTAACTCCAGTGAGAATGGGTTTTATCAAAAAGTCCCAAAACAATACATGTTCGCGTGGATGCGGAGAGACAGGAACATTCATACACTGCTGGTGGGACTGTAAATTAGTGCAACCGCTATGGAAAACAATACGGAGATACCTTAAACAGATTCAAGTAGACCTACCATTCCATCCAGCAATCCCATTATTGGGCATCTACCCAGAAGAACAAAAGTCATTCTATAAAAAAGACACCTGTACCCGAATGTTTATAGCAGCACAATTCACAATTGCAAAGATGTGGAAACAACCCAAATGCCCATAGATTCATGAATGGATTAGCAAAATGTGGTATATGTGTACCATGGAATATTACTCAGCTATAAGAAATAACGGTGATATGGCATCTCTTTGGTTGTCTTGGAGAGAGTTGGAACTCATTCTATTAAGTGAAGTATCCCAAGAATGGAAAAATAAGCACCACATGTACTCACCAGCAAACTGGTTTCCCTGATCATCACCTAAGTGCACATTTGGGAATAACACCAATTGGGTATCGGACAGAGGTGGGGGCTGGGGGGCGCGGATGGGTGTATACCTACTTGATGAGTGCGATGCACACTGTCTGGGGAACGGTCATGCTTGAAGTTCTGACTGGGGGGGGTGGGGGGAGGGGATGGGTGTATACCTACTTGATGAGTGCGATGCGCACTGCTTGGGGAATGGACATGCTTGAAGCTCTGACTGGGGGGGATGGAGGGGAGGGGATGGGTGCATACCTACGTGATGAGTGCGATGAGCACTGTCTAGGGAATGGACACGCTTGAAGCTCAGACTTGGGGGGATGGGGGGGCATGGGAAATATATATAACCTGAACTTTTGTACCCCCATAATGAGCTGAAATAAAAAAAAAAAAAGTAAAAAAAAAAAAAAAACCAAGTTAATTGAAACGTATCTGCTTATGCAATTAAATTTTAAAAACTGTAAGTCTTGCTACTGTCATACAAAGTTCACTTCTGCCATCAACTATCATGAGTAATTATTAAAGCAATTGGCTTGTGAAAAATTAATGCAATGGTAAGTTCAATTTCATAGAATTTGTTTTTAATTTCAAAATACACAAATATATTTCCTTTGAAAAATAATATTACTAGGGACTTTAAATATGGAAGTAAATTGCATTTTTCCTTCACACTTTGAAATGCTTCAACTGTTTAAAGACAATGATTTATTTCAACAGTTGAAAAATGTAATTCAGCTGTAGAAAACTAGCAATATTCTTTGTCAAAAGTGCCATCAGTCAGGTGAATTAAGCAGCAAGGCAAGAGACCACATAGGACAGGTGATTAATGCACTCCTCCAGTATAATGTGACACAAAGCAATGCAAAGCCGTCAATAAGACCAAGCAGTGAATTTTGTCAGTGTTCTCATTGTCATGTCTTCTTGCAATTATAAAATAAGTATTAACAAACATGGTGTATTAATATCTCTGAACGCTAACACCCAATTTATCAAATGAAAATATTAGGTAACAGCAGTTGTTAAAGGTCTCATTCATTACCATGATGGTGTGCCTCAAGAGACACAGGTAACTATAGTTTGAAAGAAACAAAATATAGGTTTAGAAACTAGCCATTTTAATGAACAGAAATGGGCAGACCTTTAAAATGAATTAAGAATTGATGTTACTCAACTGACTTTAGCTAATAATAGCTAAAACTTCTATAACATACATAACACTTAAGATGTCTCAAGCACTTTTTTAAGCACTTTATATAAATTTTTATTAAACTTAAAATCTCCATTGTATAGATAAATAAACTGAAGTATATGGTTGTTAAGTAATCTGTCCAAGGTTATACAATTCAAATTCAAGCAATCTGGTTCCAGAGTCTATGCTCTCAATCATTATGCAAAACTACAATTTTCATGAGCACAAATGACCTACTCTTCAAAGAACACATACTAAGGCAAAATACCTAAGATTAATAATACAGAATACTAATATACACTATTTATACATAATGATATTAATAACAACATATAATAATTCAACCTGTGCAAGTTAAACATAAAGTAATAAAAAAAGAATAAGGTAGTTTCAAACGGTTTGTAATTAGTAGAAAAGATATAACAAAAGCACAACATAAGCAATGCCAAATAATAAGACAAAATATGATACAGGAATTCATGAGTCAATGATTACTGAGGCCTACTGGAACAAAAGGATGATGCATGCACATTCTCAGTCAACAAATATCCATAGTGCCTGTTATCTGCCTGACACTAACCTACCTGCTGGAAAATCAAGATGTTTAAAAAAAAAAAACCCAGAACACATTACACTCACATGCTGCATAAAATGTTTCAGTCAACGATAAACTGCATGTACAATGGTGGTCCCATAAGATTATAACGGAGCTGGAAAATTCCCATTGCCTAGTGACTCACAGTGCAACACGTTATTTCTGGGTTTGTGGTGACGATGGTGTAAACCAATCTCCTGCGCTGCCAGTTATATAAAAGTATAGCACATGCAATTATATACAGTATACAATACTTGATATTTCTACTTATAAAAAAATGTTAACTATAAAACAGCCTCTGGCAGGTCCTTCAGGAGGTGTTCCAGAAGGCGGCATTGTTATCATAGGAGATGACAGCTCCGTGCATGTTACTCCTCCTGAAGACCTTCCAGTGGGACTAAAATGTGGATATGGAAAACAGAGACACTGATGATCCTGACCCTGTGTAGGCCTAGGCTAATCATATGTGCTTGTGTCTTAGTTTCTAACAAAAAAGTTTAAAAAGTAAAGAAAGAAAATAAGTTTAAAAATAGAAAAAAGCTTATAGAATGATATGAAGAAAATATTGTTGTATGGTTGTACAATGCATTTGTGTTTTAACCCAAGTGTTATCACAAGTCAAAAAGCTAAAAAATTTAAGTTTATAAAGTAAAAGTTACTGTAAAGTTAATTTATTGAAGAAAAATTTTTTTTTATAAATTTAGTGTAGCCTAAGTGTACAGTGTTTATGAAGTCTACAGTAGCATATGGTAACATGCTAGGCTTTCACATTCACTCACCCTTATACACTGCGTCACCCACAGCAACTTCTAGTCTTAAAAGCTCCATTCACGGTAAATGCCCTAAACAAGTGTGCAGGTTTTTTTTTTTTATTTTATACACTATGTTTTTTAATGTACCTTTTCTATGTTTAGAAACACAAATACTATTGTGTTACAATCATCTACAGTATTCAGTACAGTAAAGTAATATGCTGTCCAAGTTTACAGCCTAGGAGTAACAGGCAGCCTGGGTGTGTAGTAGGCTATACTATCTAAATTTGTGTGAATGCACTCGGTGCTTTTGCAATAACAAAATCTCCTAATGACGCATTTCTCAAAATGTACGCCCATTATTAAGGAACACATGACTGTATTTGAGAAATTCATGCAAATGTGTATTGGGCCTACATTAATGTAACCCTGGCTACTGCAACAGCCTCCTTACCAAGTCTCCTACTCCTGATTTTCTTCTTTTCTAATCCATATTCTGTCTTTATAAGACAGAATAGGAATAAATTTCCAAACACACAGTTCTGCTCAGATAATTCTCATTTACTAGTATATAAAATCCAAACTCCAACTATTACTGAAGATCCTTCATAACCTGGTTTGAAGGCTATCTTAAAACTTATTTTTAAAAATATGTATGTAGGCAATAGTTTAAACAGTATACAGAAAAAAAGCAAGTCTCCCTCCTAGACTTGCTAAATAAGTACCCCTAATTGCCTTACCTATAGGCAACCAATAATTTCAATTAATGCACCCTACTAGTTTTCCTATGCATAAACAAGCACGCATGTAATTCATGTCCTTTCTTTTTTTATTTAGGAGACAGGGTCTCACTTTGTCACCCAGGTTGGAGTGCAGTGGCATGATCACCCCTCACTGTAACCTTGAAACGGGCTCAAATGATCCTTCCGCCTCAGCATCCTGGGTAGCTGGAACTATAGTCACTTGTCACCATACTTGGCTAATTTTTTTATTTTTTTTTTTGTAGAGACAAGTCTCAAACTCCTGGCCTCAAGTGATCCTCCCACCTCGGCCTCCCACAGTGCTGGGATTACAGGCATGAGCCACTGTACCCTGCATCATGTTCTTTTTTTTTTTTTTAATTAAACACATGGGAACATCATATATACTGATTTTCACCTTGGTTCTCCCCCCACTTTATATTAATAGCATCTTGACAATTATCTCATATCAGTACATATTAGGACTACCTCATTTTTTCCCAGTGGTTACACAGAATTACATCATATGGATATATCATAAATTATTTAACCAGTATACGTCTAAGAAACATTTAATTCCTAGTCTTTTACTATTAAACAATGCTGCAAAAAAATAAACACTCTTCTATGTGTCACTTCTCACATATGCAAGAATATCCTTAAATACACCTAGAATATGAAGTGCAAGGTCAAAAACTACATGCATTTTAGCATTAAGTAAAAGCTAAACTTCTCCTCATTCAGATAATGCCACTAATAATCTCAATTTCTTGAGATTATACCTTCTCTTTGCCTTCTTATTCTAACTGAAACCCAGATCTCCCATGAAAATACTATTTCCTGTGAAGCCCTCCCACATTCCATGTTCAAATAGGCCTAAATGTGGAGTCAGTGTCCTTGCTATACATAGCTCTTCCAGCCATTTTCCCTCTCCTTCCTGAAACTTCCCAGCTCAAATATCCTGGAATATATACCATCCAATACTTGTCTTTCTATCAACCCAAGAGTTCTTAGAAATTTTAATTTTCAGCTCATCATCACTCTCTCCAAATCTATTCCTTTCCTAATTGTTAATAATTTCAATAACCACATAAATGACTACTCTAATACTCTGGCCTATCAGTTTCTTGACTTCTTCTCCGAAGATCTTTTATTTTGCCCACATCCACTTCACAAAACCATGATCACACCCTAGACATGTTCATTACCAGTAACTTTACCCCTTCACGATCTCAGTTTCACCTTCTGACAACACTTTCTGACAACCATCTCCATTCTTTCCAGCTGAATCCCTGTCTCCAACAATCCTTCTTCAAGCCCACTATGACCGAAAAATTCACTGATCCTATCACTACTGGCCCTCGTCCTGTTATACATTCACCTTCTTCTTTACCTAACAAAAATTACATGGCCAATAATTATAACTCCCTCACATACAACTCACATTCTTTCACCATTTCGTTCTCTTATTTTTTGTACTTTACTTCCTTGGAAAAACTCTAACCCTAGTTACATCTCCCTGCCCACGTTACACTTAAACTAGCATAGTTGAATATGGTTAGAGAAGAAACATGCAACCATGTTTCTGATCTCGTTTTAACTTCATGATCACTATCCTCAAGTGGGCACTTAACACTGTCCAACTTCATGGGAAATTTCCCTTGTCCACATATTTTCCTATTTGCACAGATGAAAGTTACAAAATTTTTTCACTCTTCACAAATTTCTCACACCTCCTGATTCATAATCACTCTCAGCAGATTATTCTGCTCTTCAGTTTACTGAAGATATAAAAAGAACAAGAAGATAATTTCCAAAGGCTCCCACTACAGCATCCTTCACCAACCAGCATTTATTACCAATATAGTCTGATATACTATGTGGCCTCTCTTGTCATTCTGAATGAAGGACTCATGCTCCTAGATCTGACCAACATACATACTTATATACTAGATCCTATGCTTGCTTGTCTACTCAAGAAATATTTCCTAAATTCTAATCCTTTCTCCTGTATCATCAATTTTTCCATCTATCCTCATCATTCCCATAAGCCTTTCAATGTTTTTATTCCATTTTAAGTAAAAAACAAAATAGAATGCCTCTTATAATCCTGTATCTATTTTAGCTACCACCCTATGACTTTCTAATAGCAGAACTTTACAAAAAAAAAAAAAAAGGTGACCATAATCACTGACTCCAATTTCTCTCCTCCCATTCTCCATAACCCACTCGAATCAAGCTTTTACCTCGAACACCAAAAATGTTGTATCAAGATCAACAATGACCATCAGGTTGTTAAATATAATTTTAATTCTACATTCTTACCTTCCTTGAATAACAGTAAGACACAGATGATCATTTCTTTCTTCCTCAGTAGAGCTGATTTTTCTCCTACCCCACTGATAGCTCCATTGTAGTCTACTTTGATCATTCCCTCTCACTTTCACACTGAAGTATCTCAAAGCTAAGTCTTTATACTTCATCTCCTTTTTATCTACCTAGACTTCGCTGGTGATCTCACCTAGTCTCACAGTTTTAAATCTACATAGTACACTGATGACTATCAAGTGTTTGTCTCCCAAACCTAAACTCTGTCTACACTACTGACTGGTGCCTATTTGACAGCTCCAATTTTAATCTAACAGGAATCTTAACCTGTTCCATAATAAACTGAGTTTCTGAATGCCCTGACAAACATCTTCTAATTTCTCCTAGTTTTCCTTGATTAGGTTGACTAACAATTTACATCTTTTATTTTTAAAAGCTCATGGATCGATTTAAAAATTCATAATGAATTCTTATTTTTACATTTATCTTATTTAATCTCCTACTTTATATAGGTTTATTTTGTTCTTTCTCTAACTTCGTTAGTTGGATGCTTAATGAATTTATTTTATTTTTTCTTCTCTATCAGAAATTCATCAGTAACTCTTTCATCAGTTAATTCCTTTAAAGTAAGGAATTTTATTCTGAGAACTTTTAGCTATGTCCTATAGGTTCTAATACACAGAAGTTTCATCACAGTAGTATGATTTCCATTTTGACCCTAGAATTGCCAAAATAACTTTCCAGTTTCTCTGTGATAGTTTTATTTCTATTTTCTAAGTTTGTTATAATTTTTGATCTTACCACATTGTGATCAGAGAATGCTGTCTCTGCTCTTTTTATTTTTTGTAATTTGAGGTTGGTATATGATCTAGATGCTATACATTTTCTGATGTTCAATGGACAGTTTAAAGGAAAGTGTATTTTTTACAAATGTTTGTATATGTGTTCTAGCTTGTTAATTATATTATTTAGGGCTTCTGCAGTTTTATTTATTTTTGGTCCACTTAAGCTGTCATGGACTAAGACCTGATCTGATTTAAAGTTTCATATAACTAAATGTGTTTGTTTATAACCTATTTATCATCTGTGTTTTAATAAGCCCTCCAGCTGATTCTGAGGCATTATCTTAAAAGCAGGATAGTATACCTGGAAGGAAAAGAACATTGCCTAACATTTACTTAGTATTTATAATGTATCACACAAAATGCTAGAATAATTTCAAGTAAGTTCTCATTTCATTTCATTTAAATAATATTAACTGGGCCTATTTCTAGTTAAGCTAGATAACTGAAAGAGATAAAAGTGCATTTTTCCCCATTCAAATTGGTCCTTCTAGTCCCTATTTCAAATTAGGAATTGCACTCTAAAGATTTACAAAGGCCTTCTCCTATAGAGGTAGTCTATATAATTGAGAATGTGTGAATAATTATATTCTTTTATTTTTGTTCCACATGTTTTATCCAAAGAAAGTACAAAAATAAACTATATCTTCCCCTTAAACTTGCTAAGTGGAATGACAGTCCAGTCTTTAACAACCATTACTACTTTCACCACAAACTCCTGCAAGAAATTAGAAAAATATTTTAAAAATCATTTCAAATGACTCCAGGAAAATAAAAGTCATAGACTAAAGAGCCCTCTGTAGTCACATCCCACAGCATTTTATCAGATTTCCACAAGCATTTATTATTAATTCTCTACCTTGAATTTTAGTTTATTCTCTAATTGAGTCAACAAACAAGAACCCCCATTAGATACCAGGTAGACTACCCACTGCTCAAGTACAAAGATGAAAAAGTATTCTATACCAAAGATGCAAACACTTCCCTCTGACCACAATATCCACAGCACTCTTCCTCATTTGTTTACTATTCCCAACACAACTCTTCATTTTTGATTTCCATAATACAACTGATTCTACTACTTTTTGCCTATCTCTCAGCCCTCTTCTATCTTCATTTCCTTCAGTGTTCAGTTTAAATTCCCCAGCCCATAAATTTAATCATTCTCATCATGTAATTTCATTTCTTTATAGTCACACATAAACTACAACTACCTTCCTTTCCGTCACTCTGAGATGACATATAGAAACTGCATAAACTCTTAAAGGATTTTTAAGCTTCCTGCCACCAAATCTACAAAAGTACCTGCCTCTGCACCCATTCTCCTCTTCTTCCCTCCCATTATCCAGGAGGAAGTGTTCTCCCTTCTAAACAAGGCAAAAAGTCTCACCATGCTTTAGATCCAATCCTGTCCACAAAAGCTCATGATTTAATCCAGTAGATTATCTTCTTTTCCCATTGGATTGCATGGTAGTAAACTCTCTGACTTTTTACCCTCATTTCTCTAACAAGTTTCTCAGTCTGCTTTACTAGGTCTTCCTTATCCACCTGACCTTCAAATGTTAGCGTTCTGTGTGTCTACAACTATGGTGTCACTTTCCAACTGCAAAAGTTCCCAAATTCACAGACCTCATCTCTGTATATCCAGAGAACCTATGCCTCATCTCCAGCGGGATATCTCCCATGCACTTGCTCTTTCTCCAGTATCCCTTTAACACCCATAATTTTCCTGCCTGGTTGCTAAAGGCAAAAATTTCGAAGTTAACTCTCTCTGCTTCAAGAGCAAGATCTAATTAATCATGAAATTCTGTCTACCCTAGTCCCTAAACATTTCTTAAATACTTCTGCCTAGCCCCACAGACCTCATTCTAGCACCAGCCACAAACCATCATTATAAACTGCCAACACCCATATATATAGGATCTCCTTACTTCCACTCTTGCTTCTGTCCAATTCATTCCCCATACTGTATTCTGTAATTTTACAGCATTTATAATACTGCATTCTATATAGTGGCTTAAAGGTTTGTCTCCCCACTAACATGTACATCACTTAGCACTTAACGCCGTTTGGCGTGAATAGGCAAAATTTAAAAAAAATTAAAATAACAAAATATTCTAGACAAATATATAACTGTTTTTAGGATTACAGAAAGATTTTCTAGGTAAAAAAGCTAGAGCTTAGTCTTAGAAAGCAATAAGAATATATGGCAACTGCCTCCCAATGAAGCCTATTCCACCTCTGCACATTACTGACTATAAAGAGCCTCCTGTATTAGCCTTAAAATGTGGCTTCAAGACATCAGTCCCATTTTTATCTCTTGGATATCAAACACCACTTTGTGACAAAACTTCACTAACCCATTAAAATATCAAATGCTAAACTAATTAATGCTTGCTTTGTGGGAATAAGCCTAATATTATTTTAGCTTATGGTTTCACTCTACACCACTGACAAGCTTCTCCCAAAAGCAAATGAAAATAAACAGGAAAAGCAAGAGGAATTGCTTTGAGAACAGGAAAATTTTAGGATAGAGGTTATGGGAGAGGGAGCACATGTAGTGATTTCCAAAGTTTAAGTCTAGACTGTTTATTTCATCTTTAACCTATATCTTGAATCATCTATATCTTGAATTGTCACAGAAGTAGGAAACTCATCAACATTTACTGACAATCTTGTACTTCTCTAAGTTGTTAACATGAATTTATATTTCTGTCATGTGTCATTGGTGATTGACAAACTTCTTTTTTAGTCTAGGGATACTTTCTTCAAAGTAATACTTACCAGCAAGCAAATATGTAGACACTGGACAACTGCTAGAGCCCTACTTGCTCCAAATCCTTCCCCAACAGCCCAGTTTTCCATTCATTCATGCATTCGTTCAATAAATATTTACTATTGAGCACCTACCATGTGCCATATATGAAGATGCAGCAGGAAATAAGACAGATAAGACCCCTGCCCAGATGAAGCTTCCAGCCTAAAACACAGTTTAAAAAATAACTACTTTAAAAGATTGGTCCTAGGCAAAGTTTTGGAAGGAAATCCTTTCCTCTGTACTCCTATTCATCTCATATCTCACCCCAACCCCAGATGACCAATAACTCTTGACAATAATAGAAATATCTTCTGACAAAAAGAGAAAGTACATTGGTATTCCTTAAAGTCATAATTATTCCTTAGAAAACAAGTCAATAATTACATGGAGATCTAATTTAAAGCTTACAAGCATTCTACAATAAAGGACATATTAAAAGATACCCTGTATCTGGATCACCCTTTGCTGTTATTAAATAAAACTGAAGTTTAGCAAAAACAATCCTGTAACTAGCTACTTTAAAAACATAAAGTTTAATTTGAATAGTTTCAAACTATGGCAAAACAGACATATAATGTGTAATATCCACATTAAAACTCAAAAGATGTTCATTTTTAAGACCTACTTAGGTAAGACAGTGAAATAGGAATACACAGTGTCAGAACCTCAAAAAATTAATTCCTTTTTATTCTTCTGGGTGTCTCAAAAGTAAAGTGTTTTCTGAAACTTTTCCCAAGGTTTCAATAGACACTGAAGTGAGCAAAAGAGCACTAGAACTAAGGTATGCCTAGGTTCAAATCTCAGTTCTGTCTATTACTAGCATTGTGTTGCTGTTAGACAAGATTTAAAACTTTCTACCTCAGTTTCCTCATCTGTAAAATGAGATTAATAGCAATACCTTACCACATAGGGTTGATATAAGGATTAAATGAGTTAGTAAATTCATGTAAAATATTTACAATGGTGTCTAAAAAATAGTAAGCACACACTACATTCCCAGTGTAGTAACCGATTTAGCAGGGATGCATGCAACAATGTATTATCTAACCATTTTCTTCTTATGAATTTACTAATGTTTGATACAAAAATAATTTGAGCAAACAAGCAAAAATGTTAAAATAATCTCTAGATGTGGAATATATAACAATTTTGATCATAATAATCTAGGTATGTAAAATTCAAACAAGGAATTAAAAAAACAACCATCACTACTGAATACTGAGTGAGCTTAAACTACACAGTTTCAAACCATTCCTCTCTGTAAGAAAAAATAGAAAATATGACATTATTGTTATGTGTGTAAGAAGAATTCAGTGTCTTCTTTCCTTTTCATTATTTGCTGTTATAAACCTAGGACCATCTGGTATTTACGGTGAACTTCATAGGCCATCCATTTCCATATCTTGTCTATTATCTAATAGTTGAGATAATGTTAAAGTAAACAAATGCTGCCACCTTGTGGACGGATGAATATGATAATAACTCCAACCAGAGGAGGAAGAATACAAGTTTCTGATTCAACTTTTTCTCTTAGTAAGATTCTCACTGCAATAAGTGACCTAAGAATGTTAACTCTGCTGTTGTGAGAAAAATAATAAAAGAAATTTTGAAAACGATAGAAAATGTAAGTAACATTAAACATATTTCATGCAATTTTCCAGCAAGAATTATTTATTCTACAATGTAATGAAATAATGCACCAAATTCAACATTATGTTTTCTCTAATATTTTTTCTCCTTCTTCTTGAAAGAAATTCATTAAATTTCCTTTTTTGAGAGGAATTAAAAGCCTTTAAAACAAATTTATTATCATTGATATGTTTGAATAAGAGAAACTTAAGAAAAGCAAAAAAAGCACCAGGATTGTGAAAGTTTTGAAGCAACTTCATTTCTTTGGCTGTATCATTCTTTCTTGCTAGTCTTCATCTGTCCTGCCTAACAAACTTTCAACGTTGGAAATTTTCCTTTCAAAATATTAATTCAATGTAATTAAGAGAAAAGAATGGATGTTAGGCATGCACAATAGACCAACTAAAGGTACCTTTTAAATTTATTTTATAATAATTAAAACATTTTAATGTAACCTCATTTTTCCCAAACTAAGATCTTGTTTAGGTCTTTCTAAAAGAGCAAACTTCTGCTTCAGAATGTACAAAGTTTTGATATAAATGTCTTGGTATGATCAAGATTTATTAGTATTTTTTAAAATCCAGGATATTAAATCAAGCTAAAAAAAAGAGGGGGGGGAATACCACCCCTCCTCCAAATCAACTAAAATGGCTTTCAAGAATGATGGGGAAAAAATGACTCATTCTTTTTTGAAAGAGCCTGATAAGCAATCCCACACCTTTTATGTAGAGATGCTGCTTTTGTAATATTATGTTAAAAAGGAAAGTTTTTATTTCATTTTTTATTTCTTCAATGAAGAAGAAAATACAAAATGGGATGAATTCACAACGGTCAGGGCCATTAATCAATATTACAAGAGAGCTTTAATGTGGATTACATTTTAGCTTGGGTAATTGCAGACTAGCATATACTATCAGGTCAATATTATAAATGAACTTTGATAGTCATTTTTGCCATTTTACATTCAAACTGAAGCCCTTAAAAACACATATTATACATTCTTAAAATAGTTCAGAAACTAGGTAATAATGTTAACCTGTTTCTTCAAGCTAAATTGTTTCATAAACTATTCTTATATTTCTTGTCTATATAAAGGCACTAAAACAAGACTGTGAGTTCTCCTGAATCCATCCAACTATCCCATTTGGCCTGTTCACATTATGTGCTTAGCCTAGCCCACATTACGTTGTTAATAACTTTCTGTTAAATGAATTACATAATTAAATGAACCTCCAAACCTGTTGCATTTTTAAAGTTTACTCAGTCTGATGCATAAGAAAAACTCACATTGCCAACATACAGAAAAATAAATGAATGTATAGATTTTTGTCTTATTCATTACTAAGTTAAATAAATGCTAGAGTATAATAAAAGGTTTCTTGCAATAGTCTGTATAGCAAATGACTTAAATTTCAAACTCAATCTCCATATATATAAATTCTTAATCCTGCAAATGAAGAGTAAGCAAAGTTTTAGTAATATTTGACAAGTTAAAACTTGCCAAATTCCTGATCTGCCCCAAAAACATCTTATTAAGGTTTATTCATTCTAGGAAATTTGAACATGAACTAGTAATTTGATGATACCAAGGATTACTGCTAATTGTCTTAGATATGATACAGAGTTGCGGTTTTACAATGTCCATTTTAAGAGATGAGATTCTTAAGTTTGTGGGGGTAAAATGACACAGTATCTGGAATTTGCTTTAAAATATTTAAGCAAAAAAATAAAGTAAGCATGAAAAGGATAAATGAAGTAAGTATATCAAAATCTTAATCACTGCTGAATCTAGGCGATAGTCATGTGAGGAATTGTTAGTCCATTCTATTTTTGTGTATATTAGACATTTTCATTAAACATTTTAAAAGACCAATCATCCAGCTAATGGGACAATACAAATATATGTGATAAATGCGTGTAATTTCATCTGTCAATTAAAAAAACAAAAAAATTTTAATAAAAAGAGCAGCTAAAAAAATTTTGAACTGAATGAAAATGGAAAATATCACATTAGTATTTGTGTGATGCAACTAATGCAGGCTTAGAGGGAAATTTATAGCACAAAAACAGCTGTATTAAAAAAAAGAAAGATGTCAACTAAATGACCTCATTTTAAAAAATTAGCAAATAAGAGCAAATGAACCCAAAAAAAGCAGAAGAAAGGAATGATAAAGAGCAAAAATCAATGAAACAGAAAAATACAGAATTTCAATAAACCAAGAGCTGGCTCTTTGAAAAGATCAATGAAAATAATAAACTTCTAAGCCAGACTATTTAGGAAAAAAGTAAAGGGGAAAAAAATATCAGGGCTGAAACAGGGACCATCATCAAAGAATAAGAAGGCAATATTATGAATAACTGCATGCCAATAAATTCAACAACTCAGATGACATGGACAAATTTCTTAAAAGACACCAACTAATAATGCTAAATCAAGAAGAAATGGCTAACTTGAATAATCCTAAAATCTCTTAAGGAAGTTGCATTTCTAGTTAAAAATCTTCCTGAGAAGTTTCACTGGAGAATTCTACAAAATATTTAAGGAAGAAATAATACCAATTCTATACAAATTCTTCCAGAAAACTGAAGAGGAGGGAGCACTTATGAGGAGAGCATACCCTGCCATCAAAACCAGACAAAGATATAACAAGAAAACAAACTACAACCCTATGAGATGGATACTATTAATCATTCCATTTTAGAGATGAAGAAATTCAGGATACAGAAATTCAAAAACTTGCCTAAGACCACATAAGTAATAGTTGACAGGAAACCTAACTTCCAAATCCAGGCTTTTAACACTAATGCTCTAACAGCTTCTTAATTTCATTAGATTCTGGATATTTTTATCAAAAGAATAGTAAGAAGTGTGCCCAATACTTACCTGGAGACTATGCTGGAACCATTATAGAGATCGCTAGCATATGACAAAGTAGCCAAAGGTCGTACTGAATTATACCGAGTAAACTTAGACAAACATTCCTGAAACTCGTCCAACTGGTTTGCAGTTCGACTGTCATCTATTTGAAGAAAACAAAATAAAATTGATGAATTGCACTACAAAGTAAGTCAAGAGCAATGTCCACAGACTAAAAATTGTACTTGAAATATTAAAAAAAATTAAAGATTTTAGAGAGGATTAATATGCACAAATTAATTAGCTGATCTTTCAGCTTTAATAAAAAATGTCTTAGTGGCTCTTTAAATGACATTGTCTCATTCCACTGTGATTTCTCTTAATTTTTTTAGCAGTAATTATTTGGAAAAACAATAAAAGAGCTACTGGCCAAGAGAAAAGTCATTTATTAAAACAAAAATCCCTTATCAATGGAGAAAATGAGGGTGGAAAAAGGAGTATATACACTGGATGGGTAATTTGTTAGTTTGAAGGAACATGTTTACAGGGACATATATTTATGCCCGTGTTTATTTACAGATTATAGACTGAAATTGAGACAAGTCTGTCTTTTCATAGCTTCTTCCTTATTATAAGGTCATATACATACATAACTTTTTCAAGGTAAACTTCCATGATTTCCCTTCTTAAATGCCATCTAAAAGTTATAGGCATAATGAAATTAAGATGCAAGAATCATAATTCAAAAAAGTTATATGATTATATAATACATAAAGATTTATTTGGAGATATTAGGTTATCTTGAAGATAACTGTTTGCATGAAGAAATTTATCTAACAATTATTACAAAGAAAAACAAGTAACAATTACTTGAGGAAACTAAGTAAGATTTTTCTCCCTGATATTTTACAAATTATAAAGACTTAAATACTAAGCAAATCCATCTAACAATCTAGATTAAAAGGGTCCAATTTACTAGTGCTTCCATTCTAAAAACAGCAAAAAAATAACTAGCATGCAATATCATAATAGCATTAAGATAAAGGTCCTGCTCCACAAAATTATTCTCAGGAAATTTAACAAATTAAATAAAACACGTTCTCTTGGGGGAAAAAAAGTCATCAACTGCACTGCAGAATGGTTTGGATGCAATAGCTCATTTTTTTAAACATGTAATCCTATTACTGTAAGTTATTTAACATAATAAATATTTACAGGGAAGACAACTGCTTTATTCATTTAACACATTGACTGCCACACGAGGAAAAAAAATGTTTTCCCTTGGGGCCATGCTGTTTTATTACGAAAATAGAATAAAAACTTTGAAAGCAAAACGATCCTTTCTGATCTAATGAAAAATCTGTTATTTTTTATTGCTTTCTGTGCGTGGCTCATATGCAACTTGAAAAATAGTTCTCATGAAAAATAGTTCTTCACCTTCTCCCAAGATGAAGAGACGTGTGAATTACACATGCTCTACGAGGCCCCTGGCTCAAAACTAGTGTGAGTTAAATACAACTCACATGGCAGTTAATGTATTAAACATTGTTTTGATGTCATTCTATTCTTTCATATTTTGACATCAATTCCTCAGTACATAAAATTCACAAGCATTCAAGAATGTGTACTCTGGTGAAGGCCATAATCTTTTTCCAGGCTAACTGGACTTCTGCTTTTCATACAAGCTCATTAATATCTACTTCAAACAGAAACTATAAAGAAAACAATAAAATTTAAGTTATTTCAATATGTGAAAGTATAGCAATTGGTTTTCATATAACTGGCTATGATAAGGCAGGATTTTGTTTGCTTGGTGTTTTATAATCACCATCCATACATATTTGCTGGTATATCACCTCTCCTATTCTAATTATAGATTAGTTTGTAAAAGTGTGTTTGTTGTCTCTTTTCCTTCTCCTAAAGCTTTGTAATTTACTTCCTCTTTCAGTTACAACTATGAATCCAAGACACTGATTTCTTAATATTCATCTCTTATTTTCAAAGTTGGAAATAAATGCTGTGGAGGGGAATGGATTCGTGGATTTTCAAAGGACAACCAACCTCTTAGGTAACCCATTATTGAGAACTTAAAATTTCCCCTTTATAGTCAAAGGCACTAGGAGGAGCTTCAAATTCGGCAATATGATTATGGTAGCAAATGGGCAAATTAGATAAGATTAACTTGAGATTCCTAAAAACTAGAGAAATGTTTTAAGTACAATGCAGCCATGGCCACACAAATAAAAACCTATCTAAGCCAGGCACAGTGGTCCATGCTTGCAATCCCAGTGACTCGGGAGGCTGAGGCAGGAGATCACTTGAGGCCAGGAGCTGGAGACCAGTCTGGGCAACACAGTGAGACCCCATCTCTAAAAAAAATTTTGAAAATTAGTCAGGTGTGGAGGCATGTACCTCTAGTCCCAGCTACTTGGGAGGCTGAGATGAGAGGATTGCTTGAGCCCAGGAGTTCAAGGTACAGTGAGCTATTATTGCATCACTACATTTCAGCCTGGGCAACAGAGCAAGACCCCATCCCCTAAATCAAAAATCTATCTAATTTTCCTCCTGGTTTTATCTTATTATTCAACAGTCCAGTAAAGTTAGCCTCCCCCAAAATAAACCAAGATGGCTTTTAATTACTTTTACTACTCCATAACTGCCTACACTGCTAGTGACTTAAAAATTATTAATAATGAGAGCCTACCTCAATCTCTTTCCCATCTTTTTATTTTTATTAAATGTCTGCCACTTGTCTATAGCTATATTTCAACATCATACCAACAAACAGCATATGAATGGGTTAACATGAACTCTGCTAGTTAGAATGCAGGTCTCAGGCCAATTTCATTTTAACAATTTCCTATTGTAGCTTTTATTAACAGACTACTACAGAGGCTCAAAAAAGGGCTCAATTCCTAGGCAATAAGTAAAAACTTTCCATCTGTAAAAACTGTTTATCATTAATTTCAAACACACAAACAAATTGTGGCTTCCTCTTTGGTCTTTCTAGGAAAAATGCTATGTAAATCTAATACATATTTTCTTCCACCACCAATCCCGAGGCAAATTTGTTTGAAGGATCTAAGCAATATATATAGATTATAATATAAACATGTTTATTCCAGAGAAAACCAAGGCCTACTTTTAACAGCCAATAAAATATCAGACATTTTTTCCTTAGTGGTCTTCTTTTTGAGCAGGTGACTAATGACATTAACTGAGCACCTAAGATGTACCAAACATTGTGTTTTCTATATACAACCTACAACCCTTAAAAAACCCATTAGGGTTGGTATTAATGTCCCTACTTCATCGATGAGCAAAGACACTGAGAAAGGCTGAAGAAGAGAGAGGTAACAAAAAGAAGCAAAACTATATTACTTCTCCACAGCAATAAGAATATCCTATGCTATTACATTCATGTTATTTTTTTCTACTTTGAACATGTTTCTAGTTATCTTTCAGTTAATTCATACTAGCTTAACCAAAATATTACTTCTCTGAAATTACTACACTGATCATTCCCTTACATCTTCCTATTTTCAACTTGGCTTTTTCACTCCCAGTTTTATTAGTGGATATTTTTCTCTATTCTCATAATACCCTTGCATATTTATATAATACATAATATAACAAAGAATTGCTTACCTGTTGTTTTGCCCCACTAAATTTATAACACTTCTTGCCAATAAGAGTCAGTTCTTTCATATTTTTATTCTCAGCACAGAACTTAATTAATGTTCAATTAAGAGGCGACTAAATGGAACTTATTTTTAACTAGCTACAGATTCATGGCTTATTTCCTTTAACTTTCTATAGCTCGCTAAATTCCTAAATAAACTTATGGTTAGAAGAAATAAATTCTAATGTTTGATAGCAGACTAGTACGACTATAGTTAGGACGATGATATATTAAATATTTCAAAGTACCTAGAAAAGAGAACTTAAAATGTTACCAACACATGGAAATGAGTACTCAAGGTGATGGATACCCTAAATACCCTGACTTGATCATTACACATTCTATACATATAAAAAGCAATCACATGTACCCCATAAATATGTAAATTATTATCAATAAAAAATTTTCTTTTTCTAGTAAAAAAAAAATTTCCAAATGGAAAAGAGAACAAAAATAGCCATTGGAAAATAATATTCCCCAAGATTGCAAAGAATAATGCTCTGCTAGACTGAATTAAAAATACCCACTTTTGCCCTGCAACTAGGAATTCTCATAAATCCAGCAAAAAACCTAGAAACAGATCTGAAATATGAACTTGAGATATTTATATTTTAAGAGAAGGGTTGAACATGTACCTGAGATACGAGACATCCTAGTAGAAAAGTAACATTGCTCTAAGTCTTCAAAATGAGCAGTGAGTCGTTTTCGTCTTGATGCCAATGTGCTGTTATACCAAGGCTGTTTCTTTGTCTAAGGTGATAGTAAGAAAAGATACTTACAAGGTAAAATAAACAATACTCTTCTTTTGAACAGAACGAATACTCAAATGCTTGCATATTTAGTTTCAAAAGGTCATCCCAATAAAACGAAAATTGTGGAAAACTACAATTCTGAGATCATATTGTTCAACTTTTATTTTAAAGTGAAAATAGGAACCAAACCCATTCACAGAATGATTAAAAGTAAAAAATGATTTAAAAAAATAAGCTCTAAAGGCCAGTTTTACAAGACAAATGAGTAACATCTTCAATTCTCCAAATTAAATGAAGACAGAATCCATTGTAAGGGCCATTCTAAAATTTAGAATTTGGGGAATCTTAATATTCAGAAATTGTTAGGAAACAATTATCAAATTGAAAACTAATTATTTTTTCATCACCCCTATATTGCAGCCTTATACCCCCTGAATTATAGAAATAGTTCTTGACTCTAGGGAATGTCTATTTAAGTTAAGATAAGATTAAGTTAGATTAGATTAAGAGGCAGTAATATGTATGCATGTTAAAGAGGCTGACATATTTATTAGAAGAACAAAATAACAAAATCAGATAGATACAGACAAAAGGTAACAAATCTGAAATATGTTAGCTTATAAATCCTATAAAAAACAAAAATCTGAAATCCTAATGTATATTACCTACAACACGTTTATAATGGAAAGGATAAGACAATTCTTAAACAAATGGTTATTATCTATTATGCTTGAAGCACATCAACAGATACAAAGATAAGACACATAATGAGATCTTGAGGTGACACAGTTAACCAATAACTACACCACAATGTCAAAAGCATAAAGAAGTACTAAGGCACTACAGTGCACACTCTATCTATAGCGTACCCCTGCTTTAATAAAACTAGATACAAGATGAGAGTCATTTTTTTTTTTTTTTTTTTTTTGAGACAGAGTCTCACTCTGTTACCCGGGCTAGAGTGCCATGGCGTCAGCCTAGCTCACAGCAACCTCAAATTCCTGGGCTCAAGCGATCTTCCTGCCTCAGCATCCCGAGTAGCTGGGACTACAGGCATGCGCCACCATGCCCAGCTAATTTTTTCTATATATATATATTTTTTAGCTGTCCATATAATTTCTTTCTATTTTTAGTAGAGACGAGGTCTTGTTCTTGCTCAGGCTGGTCTCGAACTCCTGAGCTCAAACAATCCACCCGTCTTGGCCTCCCAGAGTGCTAGGATTACAGGCGTGAGCCACCGCGCCCGGCCGAGAGTCATATTTTAAAGCATTGCTTCAGTCACAAGAAAGTATGATAATTTCCAAAGACATAACAAACAAACAGGAAGCTGAACTCAGGGGGTGACAGTAAACAAAATAGAACAGCAGCACAGGAGAGAGAGGAAAGGAAGAGGAAAATACTTTATATGAGGACAAATTACCTACAAAAGAACAAATGGCTTGAACTGGGATTTGGAGAATTAAGCCTGAGGACCACCACAAGTACAGAAATGAAAACAGAATTTATAAACTGGAAGAGATATCTGAAGAAATTATTTAGAATGAAGGAAAAAAGTCAAGAAGATAGAAAATTTGAAAGAGAAGAGGCAAAAAGAATAATGGTTTAAAACATGGCCAGAGTACCAGAAGAAGAGAGCAAGAGATTAAAGAAGAAATAATTTACGAGTTGATGGTTGAGAATTTTCCAGACCTGAAAACAGACACAGAAATTATTTCCATTAAGTGGGATAATTAAAAAGAAATCCACAATTAGAAACACAAAGGTAAAACTGTTTTTGTCTACAGGGCAAAAAACTTAAAATTAGACAAAAGGAAAAGAAAATTGACTTAACAGGAACAATTAAAGAGGCAAAATACTTTTCAATAGCAATTAAAGAAGCTAGGGCAAAAAGTTGAGAATAACACCAATTTAAAATTCAAAACCCAACAAAACTATTTTGTAACACATGAACAAAGTATATTTTCACGTGAATGAAAACAAAGGTTATTACCAATGATCCATTTCTAAAAAAATTTCTGAAATTGTACACTTGAAAATACAATAACACAAACCAGGTCTGAGACACAAAATGAAAAAGGAGCAAGGAAACTAGCAACCAAAATCACTGATTCTAAATATTATAATATATTATCATTCTAATTTATGGGGTTTGGAATAAGACAGAAAAAATACACCAAATAAGAACATATAAGTCAGAAGGGAGTGATAAGCACTTTATGTTCTGGAGCTCTTACTTTGTTCAGGAAGGTAATTAAGATACTAATTAAGTATAGACTCTGTTTAAATGATAAATGTGAATAAATTTCAAGAATAACTACTGAAAACACTGTAATAGAATAAGTAACATTCAAATTAGTACGGGGTGGTGGAAGGGTGTAAAATGTAAGAAAAAATTTAAAAAATGAAAAAAATAGCAAACATAAAGTCTAAAAAAAGACTGAAACTATATCAGCATTAGTAATCAGAGTAAATTTAAATACTCGCTAATTAAAATAGCAATAGAATGGATTGTTAGGCCAGACACAGTGGCTCACACCTGTGATCCCAGCCACTCAGGAGGCTGAGGTAGGAGGATCACTTGAGGCCAAGAATGTGAGACCAGCTCGGGCAACATAGTGAGACTTTGGTTCTTTGGGGGGGAAAAAAAAAGCTCAAAAAAATTCGCTGAGCGTGTGGCACATGCCTGTAGTCCCAGCTACTAGGTAGGGAGGCTGAGGCGGGAGGATCCCCTGAGCCCAGGAGTTCATGGCTGCAGTGAGTATGATCATGCTATGACACTCCATCTTGGGTGACAAAGAGAGATCCTCTAAAAAATAAGATTAAATTTTAAAAAAGAATGGATTTTTAAAAAATAACTATATCCTATCTGCCAAAACATGAAACACAAAACACCTAAAACATAAAGAAACTGGAAAACTGGAAGTAATAACATAAAAGATAATACAATAGGAAAATACTAACCAAAAAAGAAAAACAGACTCAAGATGAAAAACATTATTAAGGATGGAAACAGACACTGCTTAAAAGGTTCAACTCAACAAGAATTACACCTATCTGTACATAATAGTAAGCTCAAAAATATATGAAGCAGAAATGCCCAGAGAAATGAACAAATCCATGAACATAGCAGGAGATGAATTTCACCAAGTCAAATGGGAGATATAGAGCCGTATATAAAAGTTTTATTTAATGAACACATATAAAACTGTACCCAATTTAAAAAAACATGCATTCTTTTTAGGCATATATGGAACATTTATTAATATAAAAATTGATCATGTACTATGTTACTGGATAATATGTTTATGATCTTGAGAAAGGGTAGGATTTCTTAAATGAAACAAAAAAAGCACTAATTATAAGTTATAAATTTCATGACATAGAAATTTAGAAATTAAAACTTCTGTTCATCAAAATCCATCATTAAAAATGTTTGATAAAAAAAATCAAGGCTGGGTGCAGTGGCTCACGCCTATAATCCTAGCACTCCAGGAGGCCAAGGTGGGAGGATCATTTGAGCTCAGGAGTTTGAGACCAGTCTGAGCAACAGACCCCGTCTCTATTAAAAATAGTAAAAATTAGCAGGGTGTCGTGGTACACGCCTGTAGTCCCAGCTACTTGGGAGGCTGAGGCAGGAGGATCGCTTGAGCCCAGGAGTTTGAGGTTGCTGTGAACTAGGCTAACACCATGACACTTTAGCCTGGGCAAAAAAAAAAAAAAAAAAAGAAAGAAAAAGAAAACTGTAAGAAGATATTTGCAACACCCAGGAACAAATGATTATTATTCAGAATCCATCTTTTTTTTTTTTTTAAAAAAAAAGTTCCTACAAGTAAATAAGAAAAAGGTCAACACAAAAAATTAAGGAAAAGACATGAAATGCCATTTCACAATAGATGAATAGTCAACAAACACAAGAAAAGATGCTAGCCTTATAGTGACAGGAAAATACAAATTGTAACCACAGCTATATTCCATTTATTACCACTAAAGTGACAATCATTCTGAAGCCCAACAGTACTAATTATTGGCAAGAATGATGAGAAACTGAAATGCATAAACTGCTAAAAACACTCTGGAAAACAATTTGATAGTATTTCAAAATACAAACTTCATATACCCAATGACTCTCAATCCCTCTCATAGGTACATAATCTAAACTCTTTGCACCTATGTATCAGGAAACACATACAACAATATCTTTTATCTTTGCCAGAAACAACAAAAACCCTAGAAATATAGCAAATATATACATTGGACAATTGATAAATTTTGGTAATATTAACACAATGAAATACATCAGTAAAAACGAATCGACTACAGTCACCAATATCAGGAATTAATCTCTGAAAAAACAAGTCTCAGAAAAATACTTCTTATGGTATAATTTTTACAAAGTTCCAATATAGCCAAACCAAATAATAGAGAGGTGGGTTTATATGTGTGTGTGTGTGTGTGTGTGTGTGTGTATGTATTTAAAAACTATTTTTAAAAAGCTAACACACCAATAAACATAAATAGCAGAAAAGTTATTACCTGTGGACAGGAGACAGGTGATAAGATTTGCTCAGAGCACATGGGTAGCTTGTATACTACTTTTAATGTTCTAGTAATTAATGGAGCAGCTTATTTCATAAAGGTTTTATTACAATTATACTTCTAATTTACATATTTAAGAAACACATTTCCTTTGTGTGTACCAACATATTTTTTAAATTCTAAAATTTTGTTCTAGATTTTATTGTATAGATTTTTTTTTAAGTGATCTGTTTAATAGAAAAACAGAAAAGACTTCAGAGTTTCAAAGATGATAATGTTTACAATAACAAAAATCAAGAAGAGGGCATGTAAGTCAAGAAAAATCAAGGGGTGAGGAACCTGTAGCCTTGGGGCCACATGTAGCCTTCTGGATCCTTGACTGCATCCTTTTGCCTGAATCCAAATTTTATAGAAAGATGAAGCTTTTCTTGCCTCCTTGGGTGCTTAAAAAAGAATACTCTTAAAAAATCAGAAGGCCACAGGTTCCCTACCCCTCCAGTTTAATTACTAAATTCACAAATAACACTAATATAAAAGGACAGAAATGTGCTTACTGTGCAGAAAGAAATATTTTGAAAGTACAAACTGGTTCTAGATAGTCCACAAGACCAATCATCAGACAGAACATAATCTCAAGAAAAGCTCTATAACCTGTAAGTAGATACAAATATGGCTACAAATCAAAAGGAAATGTTCATTAACTGTGTTTTAATTTATCTAGCCTGGTTACAAGAAAAACAGCCACACTCACCAAACTCAAAGATAATTAAATTTCTTCACCATGGCAAAAACAGGCATATAAGTATCTTACTTGATCAGTGGAAAAGTTTTAAAAACAAAAGTCCTCAAATAAAAGCTAGAAAGTTGGCAGGCAGATTACAGAGCAAATGAGATGATTATTTAAAAAGATCATTTAGTGTCAGCCTATAAGTTATCAAAAATATATTTATAAATTTAACTCTAATTCTCAATGAATACAATTAAAATGAAAATAGAAAAGTACTCAAAACTGAATATTCTATTTCATACACTTAATATAAAGTAGTGGCAAAGAGTACAAAAGCAATGAGATCTTCAAAAGATGAATGAAATCAATGTTTGTATAATAAAAGAAGTAACTCACCATAGTAAAGTTCCCTGTCAATTCCACTAAGAGAAGACTCCTACTCAAAATGAAGCCAAAAGTGTTCCGGTACAGTTCATTGAAACGTGAACATTTTCCAATGTATAAATTACCCCTTCTCAAATTAATTTCATAAATTAACATAAAAAGAAAACTATCATTATTTATACTGTTTAGGTAATCTGCAGAAATTCAAGGACCATTTACAAAATAATAAATTATTAAGCACATATAAAGATTTTCAAATAAACAGATTTAAAGACTTTCAAAGAGAAACCTGCATAATTTAGAACAGTGGTATGATCCAAAGTGTGGCTACAGACCCCTGGTGGTCCTCCAAGACCTTTTCAGTAATTCTGTGAGGTCAAAAATATGTTCATAAAAACAGTAAGACGTTATTTGCCATTTTCCTTGTGCTTATGTTTGCACTTTGACGCAAAAGCAAAGGCCAGTATAAAAATGCTGGCTGCTTAGCACAAATCAGGGCAATGGCACCAAATACTGGTAGACACTGTTCTTCACCACTATTCATAATAAAAAATAAAAACATACAAATACACATTTTATAAAAGTCAGTTTCACTCAGAAATGTCTTTAATAAAGCCATACAAGTAACTGTGTTAAATTTGGAACCTTTTTACTATTCTACGATGAAGTGGAAAGTATGCATTGTACTTTACCTACATATCAAATTACAGTACAACAGTGAACTCAAGCAAAAGCACTTGTAAGATTGTTTAATTTGTAGGCTGAGTTAGCTGCTATCCTTATAGGACACCACAGGAAAATATGGAGGTTTAGGGAGGAATGAATAGAAGGGAAAATGACAAATTAGTTTCTTTAAAATGTATATGATGAACTAAAAAATATTTTGATATTCTAGGATTTATAATTTATGCAGAGGTGACATAAACTATGCTACAATTTGTAACAACTGTAGCACAGAAAATACAAGAAATGGGAAGATAAGTGGAACTATAAACTGCTAAATTCTATGTTTTAGATTTCAGTGCAAAATCAACTCTAAGTAGGTTGTAACAAATTAAGCATATAAATTGCAATCAACAGAACAGTTTAAAAAATAATGTGAAGAGGAGGTATAGGTAATAGATAAATTAAAATTGAATTATAAAACATTCAAATAACACAAAAGGTGGCAAGAAGGAGAACATGAGAACAAAGAAACAAAGAGACAAACAGAAAATAAATAATAAAATAACAGACAAATACAATTATATCAATAATTATGCTAAATGTCCATGGACAAACACTACAAGTAGAGATTATCAGAATGGTTTAAAAAAAAGACAGAAAAAAAGACCTCTATATATTATATCTATCAGAAAGATACTTAAATATAAACCACAATTAAAATGAAAAGTTAAAAAGACAGAAAAATATATACCGTGCAAATAGTTAAAATAAGAAGACTATAGTGACTGTATTAATCAGGTAGAATAGACCTTAAGACAAGGAATGTTCTCAAAGATAAAGAGGGTAATTTGATAAAAGTGTCTCTTATCAGTAACACATAATTATAAATGTGTATTAATAGAGTTTCAAAATGCATAAAACAAAAGTTAACAGAATTAAAGAAAACACAAACATATAGGATTTAATATCCTCTCAGAAATTAATAGCACTAAACAGATGATCTAAACAAACTACATATCACTTTGACCTAATTCATATATATACAAAATAATAAACTGAATTATAAAATAAACATTATTTTCAAATGTACATAGCATGTTCACAAAGACAAACCATAATTGGGCAATTAACACATTAACTGCCATGTGAGTTGTATTTAACTCACATTAGTTTTGAGCCCGGGGCCTTGTGAAGCATATGTGACTCACAGGTCTCTTTGCCTTGGAAGTCATGAGAACTATTTTTCAAGTTGTGCATAACTCATGCACAAAAAACAATAAAAAGTGACAAATTTTTCATTACATCAGAAAAGATCGTTTTGCTTTTGAAGTTGTTATGCTATTTTTGTAAAAAAACAAAACAAAACAAAACAAAAAAAAAAACAACACTGTAGCCCCAAGGAAAAAAAAATTTTTTCTAATGTGGCAGTCAATGTGTTAAAATGACTTTCAATAAATTTAACAAGATTGAAATAACAAAAAGTATGTTTTCTGACCACAGCTCAATTTAGTTAGAAATCAATAAGATCTCTAGGAAAAACTCAAATATCAAGAAGTTATAAAACACATTTCTAATCTATCCATGGAATAAACAATATGGGAAATGAGGAAATATTTCAAATTCAAGAATATTGGGGGAAAAAAACACACCAAAAATTATGGGACACAACTAAAGCAGTGCTTAGAGGGGAAAATTATAGCTTTAAACACTTACGTAAGAAAAGATCTAAAATGAACAGCCTAAAGTTTCAGCTAAAGAAACAAAAATATAAGTATTTCTAAGTATATCTAAGTAAAACAAAATAATGAAAAAGAGAAAATATAAGACAAAAAAGTTTTAAAAATGAGTTTATTAAAAAGAGAAAAAATGATAAACACTTCTGGAAAAAAGAGAACAATCAGTATCAAGAATGAAAGGAGATGTCATTACAAACATTAAAAGGAAATGTGGTATAAGACTTGTATTTGGTCTTTGCCCCTAGTTCCTAGCACACGCAGTTTCAAAAACCCTTGGAGTTTCCTGAGAGATAGCAGCATCTTTCATTATTCATAGTGAGTCCCCTTTTATCATACCTGAGGTGACTCAGGTTGGGGCCCCCACAAAGCCTCATGATGGGGGGCCATTCACCAAAAAGACCAAGTGACTGTAGGGTTGGAACTTTCAGCCCTACACACCAACCTCCAGGAAGGAGGTGGGACCTGGAGATTAAGCTCTATAAAAGTTCCAAACAAAACTGGATAAGTTCCTGGGTTGGTGAACACACTGAGATGTTGGGAAGGCATGCGTGCCCAAAGAGGGATCGAAGCTTTGCAAACCAGCCCCCTCCATACCTAGGAATATTTGCATTATACTTACCGGTTGAGCATCCCAAATTCAAAAATCCAAAATGCTCCAGTGAGTATTTCCTTGAGCATCATATCAGCACTCAAAAAGTGTCAAATTTTAGAACATTTAAAATTTCTAATTTTTGGATTTGAGATCCTAAACCTGTATTTCTTACAACTACATGTGAATCTATAATTATCTCAAAATAGTCTAATTTTCAAATTTATATTTAAAAACAAATTTTCAACTGACATTTTTTAAATACTTAGACATGAATTTATGAAGAAATGGGCAAAACCTAGACTCAAATCATAATAAAGATGTCAATTTTACCTAAAATAATTTATAAATTAAAGGCAGTTCCAGGCCAGGCGCGGTGGCTCACGCCTGTAATCCTAGCACCCCGGGAGGCCGAGGCGGGTGGATCGCTCGAGGTCAGGAGTTCGAGACCAGCCTGAGCAAGAGTGAGACCCCGTCTCTACTAAAAATAGAAAGAAATTATATGGACAACTAAAAAATATATATACAAAAAATTAGCCGGGCATGGTGGCGCATGCCTGTAGTCCCAGCTACTCGGGAGGCTGAGGCAGTAGGATCGCTTAAGCCCAGGAGTTTGAGGTTGCTGTGAGCTAGACTGACGCCACGGCACTCACTCTAGCCCGGGCAACAGAGTGAGACTCTGTCTCAAAAAAAAAAAAAAAAAAAAAGGCAGTTCCAATAAAAGTACCAAGAAGCTTTTTTATGGAGCTAGAAAATTGGATACTAAAGTTCCTATGAAAAAGCAAACAGGAAGGAATACTCTGTAAAACAATGAAAAAGAAAAGCTAAGGGGGAGGATAGTTAGCCCTATGAGACACTAAAAGATACTATTTATTACACCTCTATAAAAAGAGGTGATACCAATACATGAACTGAAATACACCAGGAGAGAGAGAGAGAGACTTTTAAAAATAAGCCTGGAAAAAATGGCTAGCCATTTGGATAAAGATAAAATTAGATCCACAATTCAAAACACACACTAGAATAAACTCCAAATAGGCTGGGAATCTAAATGTAAAAAGGCAAAATAAGACACGTATTTTAAGAAACTATGGGTAAATTTCTCTATATCTTAGTTGTAGGGAGAGCTTTTTAACTGTGACTAAAAATCCAGATATAATGAAAAAAATTGATAATTTTAACTAAAAACATTTGAATGGTAAAAAAAATTAACAAACTGGAAGAAAATATAGGCAGATATAGGTAGAAAATATAGCCCAGATAAAGGGCGAGTATTCCTAACGTATAACAAAGTCTTAAAAATTGAACCAAAAAAATAAAAAACCTCATAGAAGAAAATGGTCTGTCAGCTAAAGATATGAATATACTGTTCACTAACAAGTATACTAACATAACAGTAAACATGAAAACATGGTCAACCTCACTCATAATTAGAAAAACACAAAGCTATTTTGAGATACATTTCTTAACCTAATGTATTATACTGGCAAAATTCACAAAGCATAAAAAGTCATTCTGTTAGAGAGACTGTGAGAAAACAGGCACATTCAAACATTGTTGGTGAAGACACAAATTGGTTCAGTCCTTCTGAGGGCAGTTTATTTGGCAATATCCATCCACACCTTTGATCTAGCAGTCTCACTCCTAAGCATTTATGTTGAAGGTATACCTTCAATAATATGAAAATATTAATACATAGGCATAAGCTAGTCACTACAGCACTGTTTGTAATTTCAAAATAATGGAAACTTTCCAATTGACCTTGTATACCAAAGTGATTAAATAAACTATGGTACAGACACGTAAGAAGTTTAATGTAGCTGTAAAAAAGAATAAGGTGGATTTCTATGAACTTCTGTGGCATTATTTTCCTGATACACTGTTAAATAAAAAAGAAAGTACAGAAAAACATCACTAGAAAGCTACCCTTTGTGAAAAAGAGCAGAAATTTTTAAAAAGGCATCTATAAACCTTACTAATAAAATTGGTTACCTACAGAGGGTAAATAAGAATGGAATGGAAAAGATGGGGGTAGGGGAATTGATAGGCTGAAAGTAGCATTTACTGATTATAATTTTTTTGTATAGCTCTGATTTTTAGTATCAGGTTAATATTTCATACATTCAAGAAAGGACATATGAACTAAAAATGGAAGGTAGGTGGAATGCAAAGAGAAGCAAATGAACTTAACTGTATTTCAAAATATCACAACTAATGAAGAAAATTTAATAACCTTTGAACATACTATATTTTCGGTATATATTATCAGTCTAAAGAAAAAAGGAATGTTAAACAAATACTTCCAGTTAGCACAATTGTTTTCTCAGCAATTCTCATTATATGCTTTTGGTATATATATTCTAAGACTATGCAAATAAGTAAATATATTTTGATAATGAGAGCTAGGTTTCTGTTAGGGAAAAAAATTACAAATACGGAAAGGGGAAATGCTGGAATAAATTGAGCCCTGTAGTAGTGAACTGCAATTTGGTTGAGATCATCACTATGAACTCACACCTTTTAAGACAGATCCGGAAATATATACAGATATCTGTATATACACATATGACTACAAAAATATTATTTATTATATACTACATAGCATGAATTGACTTCAGCTAGTCTAGCTTGACCACATGGTTGGTTATCTCCAGAGCTTCTGACTCTTGCCTATACCATGTAATAAAGATAAGTGATATTCTGATCCATGAATCAGTGAATTGTTTTGAGGCAGAATGTATCAGTCTGTCAGCATTGTTTAATAATAACAATTGAATTTATGATTTGCACCTCGTATTAGTGGAGACTGTTAAGGCTAGCCACATAACTAAAATGTATGTGTCAAAGCGACTAGCTCACAGTAACAGTCCCCAACCAAAAGAAGACTTTGGATCTCCTGGTACTGAGGTACTTCAAAAACTCAAGCCGGAGTGGTTCTAAACCTTGCAACAAAGTGGTTCCTATGAAACCCAGTAGTGGAACGACAAAAAAGACTGTGAATAAAATCTCCGGACTCCTTTCAAGAAATATTCTCCTTGGCTATACCATATCCATTGCCTGTAATCAAGCTGTTCCAGAAGCTGTGTGTCTTTCAGTAATCAAACATGGTAATTAATGTGTAATTAGTACATACATATATGCGTGAATATATTAAAATATGTATTATACATACATGTGTTTCTTAGCTCTGTCCACTGAGAAGGCTTACAAGCAATGACACTCTAGGAGCAATGAGCACACTTAAGACCCAGATTCTGGTTTTTAAGTATATTTCTCCACTAAAAGAAAAGAGCTTCTTGGATGCAAGACTAACTCTAGAACTGGGGCAAGGTAAGTACAGGAAGAGACTGAAACATTATTGTCTAAGAATGTAGGAAAGTACTTATAAAGAAAGATAGGAACATGTCAAAAGGACACAGAAGTCATTTGAAGGACCCCTAAATAGCCAAATATAGGACAATTTCAAAATTAATGACAGAATATACTAAGAACTCAGAACTCATGATTCCACAATGATATAAACAAATACAGAGAAGGGCTAATAGGGGTGGAAGATGTAAGGAGTTGGAAAATTATCATTTGGATAACCACCACATTAACAATGATTTCAAGTAAGGTTTAATAACAGATGCTCAAAAAGGGGAAAATGGTAACTTCACCATTCTGTGGAGAAATCTGGCAGACACCACATTAATCAAGTGATCAAAATTAACATCGCCAATAGTGAGACAAATAGATATCCTCTGCCTCGATATGACAACCTAAGAAGGACACAATAGCACTTCTGTAGTACTCCTGAAGTAAGTAGATAACCTGAATCTTAGGCAAAAGGAAACACAAGACAAACTCAAATTGAGGATCCTACAAATTAACTCCTACTCTTCAAAAATGCCAATGTCATAAAAGACTAAGGAATTATACCAGTTTAGAAAAAAGTAAAAAGACATGACAAATAAATGCAACAAGTGATTCTCAACTAGTTCTGGACCAGTATTTTTTTTCTTTTTCTATAAAGGGTACTGGTGAGGAAACTGGTAAAATTTAAATTTTAAAAAATTTACAATAAAAAATTTAAAGTTTTCCTAGATAATATATCAATATTAATTTCCTTATTTTGCTAATTGTACTATGGTTATATAAAAATTCTGAAGCAAAACGGGCAATTTCAGAAATTCAGAAGTATAAAACAACTATATAAAGTTCATATGCATCTGGCCTTCAATGGTATCATATTGCTATATTTTTTAATTCAATTTCAACTATTTAATATTATCTTTAAGAGAGTAAAATAATCCATCCTAGAGTTATAGCACAATCTCCATAAGTATTCTATTAGAGCTGGGAATGTTTATTTTTCCAGAATTTTCTCTTACATAACTAATACTTGTATATAATTTTAAGTAGTACTTTGAATCACTTTTTAAAATAAATTTCTATGGGTATTTTTAGCATTTCTCATATGTATATATTGCCAAATTGTCTTCCGATCAGACTACCAACTCAATTATCCCTCTCCCTCCCTCCTTCTGCCTACCTTCCCTCCAACACACGTAGCAACACATACACAGACTTGTGCATGCACACACTCACATTGCAATTATGAGTATTTCCCATTTGGAAACATCCCTTTGATTTACCCATAGCTATTAGATGACTTCTTTGGTACCTTGTATTCCTTCATATTTTGCTTTCATTATTTCAGAAATTGAGTATTATCTCATATGCGAGCTGAATGTATGAATTTTTGCCTTTTTAACCATGCCCTTCAACATTTTTTTTTTTTTACCCTATTTGGAGCTTTCATTAAAAAGATGAAATTGTCATCAAAGCTTTCTATTTTTTGAAGCAATTGAGCAATTTACCTACCATAATTATGACACCTTTTCCAATTTAGGTTTAAATTTTGTTTGTGATGCTTTCTTTCTTTCTTTTTTTTTTTTTTTGAAACAGAGTCTTGCTCTGTTGCCCTGGCTATAGTGCCATGGCATCATGGTAGCTCACTGTAACCTCAAACTCCTGGGCTCAAGTGATCCCACTGCCTCAGCCTCCCGAGTAGCTGGCACTACAGATGTGCACCACTATGTCTGGCTAATTTTCATTTTTATTTTGCTCAGGCTGGTCTTAATTCCTGAGCTCAGTGGGTTCCCACTCAAGGTAGGTTCCCAGAATGGTAGGATTACAGGTGTGAGCCACCTTGCCAAGCCTGTGGTGCTTTCTTCTTACACGCAGGTTTCTTTCTTAATTTCTGTGGTTCTGTTGTTGTTTAAATCATTATTTAGATGATCTGGACTTTTTCAGTAAGTGATAAAACAAGGTAAATTTCCATCCAATGGTTTCCAGTTTGTCACAACACCATGTATTAATCTCTCCTTTTACTACAAGATCTGGACGACCACCTTTACCACAGGCTAAACTAGTAATTACCTTTTGGTCAGATTTTTAATTTTTATTCTGCTCCTTTAATAGTTGATTGGGTAAATTCTCTAATCATTAATCTCTGAATCATTCATTCTACCAATGAACTTTAAAGTTAGTTGGCCACACTCTCTGCACACCCTTTAAAATACTGTTGGGCTTCCAAGCTCATTCTTGTTGATATTAAAACAAAAATACAGTTGGGAATTTTTAAATTGGAATCCCATTAAATTAATAATTATGGTTACTGGTCTGTCTAAATTGTCCTGTAATTGCTTTGATCTATTTTAATGTTTTTCTTAAGAGTTATACATTTCATTAAGACTGCTATTTTTATTAGCATACATCAGCATTATCTTAATCATTTTAACCTACTCCATATCATGATAACTAATTTCAATGCTGTATATGGGCTCTTTTTTAAAAAAAAAAATTTGCCTTTCTACATTTACCATCTTATGGTAATGTAGCCTCTTGGGGTGGAATAGCCGGTTCATTTATTTTCATCTAAAAATTAATGCATTTAATGCTATGAAATTTCAGTGTAATTCTGACCAAATTCTAGAAATTTTTGATATGTAGTGTTTTCACCAGCATTACTTTTTGAATTGCTCATATCACATCCGGGACCACTTTTTGACACAAAGGTATTCAGGTAAATCTTTAGTTTACTCTTCTACAGATTGTCTGTCTGTCTGTCTCTGTTTATTTGGGGTTCTGATTCACAGAACCCAGATGGTACAATTTATCCTGTTTGAGATTCAATCCATTTTCCTAAATGCTCCAAGGACTACTATAACTAATTAAAGTGAGCTTAATTCATTTCACTCAAAGAAAAAATCCAAAATCCCTATTAACAGCCTAAGAAAGCCATCTAGGAAGTAGCCTCTCTTCCCTTACTTATTTACTTATTTATTTAAATCTCATCTTCTACACTTTTCTCTCCCTGCTCACTCCTTTCTAGCCACACTGGGTTTCTCAACTATGTAAGGAATGCTCCATCTCAGGGCTTATTATTCTGTTGGCCTAGAACTTCTTCCCAGAGATATTAATATCTGAGATATTCATAGCAGAGATATTCTACCTCTTTGTTCAAAAGCTATCTTTATTTTTTTACTATTAGTATCTTCCCAACAAGACTGGAAACTTGGCTACAACAGGGATTTTTGTCTGTTTTGTTTTTGTTCAATGTTGTATCCCCAGAGCCTATAATAGAACCTGGTAAATATCAGGTACTCAAAGAAATCTGTTGGTTGAATAAATGATTATCTAAAAGCAGACTCTGAAGCAGTAATGTCTAGGTTAAAAAAATCTCAGGTCTTGCCTCTAACTAAGCTATATTACCTTCATCAACCTCCTTAACTTCTTGGTGTGCCAATTTCCCCCTCAATAAAATAAAATAAAATAAATAAATAATAATAGTACTTCTGTTATAGAGTTGTTAAAATTAGTTAATACACGTAGTTTGAACAATGTCTATGAAAGTAAATGCAAAATAAATGTTACCTTTTAATTACTGTAATTAATTAATTAATAATTTTAACTTCCAACAGTTTTTGCTTTCCAATCCTTTACAACATAACATGAAAGAAGCATTACTACTTTTGGGCAAATATACCTTTTATTCATGTGAAAAACTGTATCTGTCGTTTATATTGTTTCACTGAGTTCCATTCTGTTCTGTACTTTTGGGGTTTTATTGGTTTTTGTTTTTGCTATATTCTTTTATTTGCATTAGCTGGGCTTATATTCCACTATTGCTCTATTTCAATTGTTTTTATATCAATTTATTTTAGGTCTGTCTCTTATACAGAGTACACCCAAAAATGAAGGGTAAGGCCTACAGTACAATGTATCGTATCAGTTACATCTCATAAAAACATTAGAAGGATTTCCTCCTCTATAACTAACTACCCTGTTTTCTAACAGATGCTAGGGTTGGATTCTCCTGGAAGAGCCAGACTATTTAATCCTTAAACATGTACTTACTCTACTTACAGTGACTTATTCACAGATTAGGCAGCCCTTCCATGAGTATTTCTTTATTACCTATAAATTCTAAGTTTTTGGTGTGAAGATAGCAATGTATCAATAGGATTTACTGTCAGAGGGGGTTGTGGACAGATAACACATTGTCTTAGCATATTATCTCAAACCTAAAGTCTCCTTCACTATATAAAAAACACTTCTGATTGTTTTTCTTTTCTCTCCATGTTCAATTTCTTTTTTTTTAATTGATATAATCAATAGTTGTACATATTTTGGGGTTACATGTAATATTATAATACATGAATGTAATGCAAAATGATCAAACCAGGGTAATTAAAATATCCATTACCTCAAATGTTTATCTTTTATTTATGTTAGGGACATTATAATTCTTCTCTTCTAGCTATTTTGAAATATATAATAAATTCTTATCAATTATAATTTCCCTCCTGTACTATCAAATACTAGAACTTACTCCCTCTACCTAATGGTATTTTCGTATCCATTAACCAACTTCTCTTCATCCCCCCTTCCCATATGAGTGAGGACATGTGGTTTTTGTCTTTCTGTGCTTGGCTTATTTCACTTAACGCAATGACCTCCAGTTCCATCCATGTTGCTGCAAATTATAGCACTTCATTCTTTTTTTATGATCAAATAAGATTTCATTGTATATAAACAACACATTTTCTTTATCCATTCATCCAGTGATGGACACTTAGGTTGATTCTATATCTTGGCTATTGTGAATAGTGACAATGCCATAAACACAGCAATGCAGTATCACTTCAATACACTGATTTCCTTTCCTTTGGATACATACCCAGCAGGACTGCTGGATCACATGGTAGTTCTATTTTTAGTTTACTGAGGAATCTCTATACTGTTTTCCATAATGAGTGTATTACTTTACATGACCATCAACAGTGCAGGTGCATTCCCTTTTCTCTGCATCCTCGCCAGCATTTGTTAATCTTTGTCTTTTTTATAATAGCCATTCTAACTAGGGTGAGATGATATCCCATTGTGGTTTTGAGTTGTATTTCCCTGATGATTAGTGATGTTGCGCATTTTTTCATATACCTATTGCCCATTTGTATGTCTTCTTTTGACAGATGTCTATTCAGCTCATTTGCCAACATTTTTTATTTTTTGTTTAAGACAGAGTCTTGCTCTGTTGCCCGGGCTAGAGTGCCTTGGCGTCAGCCTAGCTCACAGCAACCTGAAACTCCTGGGCTTAAGCAATCCTTCTGCCTCAGCCTCCCAAGTAGCTGGGACTTCAGTCATGCGCTACCATGCCCGGCTAATTTTTTCTATTTTTAGTTGTTTGGCTAATTTCTTTACATTTTTAATAGAGACGGGGTCTCACTCTTGCTCGGGCTTGTCTCAAACTCCTGACCTCGAGCCATCCTCCTGCCTTGGCCTCCCAGAGTGCTGGGATTACAGGCATGAGCCACCGCGTCCGGCCCTCATTTGCCAATTTTTAATCAGATTTTTTGTTGTTTTTCTTTGTTCCTGTTTTGTTGTTGTTGAGTTGTTTGAGTTCTGGTTATATATTCTGGTTATTAATTACTTGTCAAATGGATAGTTTGTAAATATTTTCTCATATTCTGGAGGTTGTCTCCAGGTTCAATTTCTACTGTTTTCTAACACATAGAATTTGCTAGAAATTCCAAAGCAATGTTATATAAATGGTAACAGTGGGAACCTTTTCTTGTTCCTCTATCTAGAGTTTGGTCAAAGCCTTCCAGTCAAAGATCAATAAAAACACACTGTAGTTGAACAAGTTTTATTTTTTGCTAACTGCAATAAATATGAGTGAGAGGTGCTTCAGTAAGAATATTAGAAATGATTTATAGATTTAGGCTTTTGTTAAATAATTTGGGGAAGGGTTCAAGGAAGTAGGGCTTCACTCTGGATTGGATACTGTCCAGTGGGACTAACTCTATGAATTAAGTAACTTAATAAATCTTACCGAGAAGGACCAAAGACTACCACTACCAAGAGGCCAAAGTTTTAACTGGTAAAGAAGCAGCAATCACTGTTAGTCAGGACAGAGGTGTGTTTGGTACTTTTTGTGGTTTGCACAAGTGACCTTGTTTGTTCTTTTTTTTTTTTTCAATGTGCTTAGACAAGTTTATAGAGTGATCTTATTTTTTGTTTCACTTCCCAATAGTCACAGAATAGCCTTGTCTGATGTTGATGTTCTGTGAAATTATATTGAAAGGGAGAACACATCAAGGCCTAGCTATTAATGCCAAGCCAGTTTCCAGACTTAGGGACTGCTTTTCTCTCTCAAGTTCTTACAATTATTCCAATTTAAGGCTTTAACATTTCTTCTAGTATATCCCATTATGTCTTATAAAATACCTGAACCTGGTATTTACATGGATGTTCAGAAACAGACACAAACTGTAAAAAAAAAAATTGACCAAATGCATGTACGTACATGAAGATAATAAAGCACAGGATATACAAAGTAGTCACATTAACCATAAAAGTAACAGGGGTAGCCATCAAAGTTTTGGGAAAAGAAAAATAAAGGCGATATGACTCAAAGTGATTTACTTTTCATTTTGATAAAAATAACTACTATTGTGAATAGTAGTGAACATATGAGTAAATGTACATTAAAAATGCATCTTTTTTTCCTTTTACTATAAAGGATAATATTAGGACAATTCATAAAATCTGAATAAGATCTAGAGTTTAGATAATAGAACTGTATCAACGTTAACTTCTTGAATTTTAAGATTATATTGTGATGATGTAAGACAATATCCTTGTTTTTAAGGAAATACACACAATGCTTTTAACAATCCAAAGAAAAAAATTACATGTATATATATGCAAAAGGCAGACTGAATGAGAATAAAATAAACATAATAAAATGTTGAGTAGACAATCTGGATGTACAATACAAAGGAATTCTTTTTATTATTTTTGTAAGCTTTCTCTAAGCTCCAAATTATTTCAATAAAGAAAGTTAAAAAAAAAAAGTCAGGCCTCAAAAACAGGTTTGACAAATATCAGCATCCCCACATCAAAGATGAAGAGAGCAAAAGTCAAAATAATCATATATTTTGTTGGAAGATGTGATGCTAGTTGTCTCTTTAACTCAAGCTTGTAGTCTACATTCCAGAGAAAACCTAATGTTTCAACATAATGATGGGTAATTCATCAATAGATTTATAACTTTCATATTTCTAAGACAAACAATGCCCTAATTATTCATAATTTCTTCCTAAAGTATTTCCTTCCTATCGAGGTCTGACATTACCAGTAAATTAAAAAAAAAATTTTTTTAATTCTTATCGACAAGCAAATAGTTGATTCTTCCATTATGCATCAGAGCTATTCAAGTACTAATCAACACCATAGCATTCAAACAGTTGTCTTTATGATAGGACATTTCAGTAAACTAATCTAATAATTTTATGACCCAGGTGCTTATAGTACTCATGGTACCATTAAAACATACTGTTAAATACATCATTTACCTGAGAACTGCCACTGAAACCTGGTGGTTGGCTGTATTCTGTGGAATCAATAATACTACTGCAAAATGAAGAGAGAAAAATGTGATTTCAGTATTTACATTATTTTAACAACAGAAAAAGTAGATAAAAAATAATATATCTTATATAAACCCAGTATTTCTAAGTTCTAAGGAAAGAAAACATTTATTGCCACTCATTTAATTGGATATCAAATACAAAACCAGTACGCATACAATCAACAAATATTTAAGTAATTTACTACTTTTACCCGTCACCTAAACATACATACCAAAAAAGAATATCAATAGGGAATAAACACAAGGCACATGTCTACATAGATTTAATTGTTTCTATTTCATTTTCAGATAGGTTAATAAGATTTTTGGAACTTTAAGGAAAAGATGATTTATAGTACTGGGAAAAGCATAACATGCAATCAAAAGCTATGGTTACTAGATCCTGCTACGCCATAAAAAAGCTATGTATTCTTAGACAATTACCTTATATCCACTCAGTTTCCTCATCTGCAAAATGAAGTGAATGGGGACTAGGTCTCTCTGTAAATTACCTAGAGTTCCTTCCAGCTCCAAAATGTTAAGATAAAACCTCGTGAAAAAAAACTACCAAAGGAATGGAATAAATAGAAAAAAAAAATCTTTCTTTTATAACACAAAACTATATACTAATTTCCTCTGTCTCGGTCAAACATAATCTGCTTTCTTTCTGTATTGGTTCTTTTTAATTGGTTATATCCTCTGTACATTCTCCTACTTAACTCCCCGAAAACCACTTCCAGAAGTCTAGACTATCTTTTACTTCCTGTATCTTACCATTTCTATCTTACCATCTCATTGTTCCTATCTCTCTTCTATCTTTAAATAAAATAAATTAGCCTATAAAGACTATCAACAACTGAAAATTGCATGACATATATACCCACCATGATAATTATTTACTTTTTATATATTCTTCTTCCCTTTTCTACTATAAACACGTTTACATTCTTGTCTACCCTGATGAAGTTTTAAGCAATTGAGGGTACTAATTAAAATGGTTCCCTACACAAATACACAAATGATTAAATACTTTGGTATTGAAATAACCTCAAAAGTTATGACATGAAAGGTACTTTTAGGAGTACAGAGTTTGAATTTTACTCCTTAGCACTAAAAACTTGAGTCTAAGTTATTAATCTTATTTGACCTCCAGTTTCTCCATCTATTAAATGAAGAAACATCAGAGAAATTTTGAGATTTATTAAATGAGATAATGGGTAAAGTTCTCAGTATGATACCAAAATATGGTAAACATTCAATGAATCTTAGTTTCTATCTTTAACAAAATTAGTAACATAAAATCTCAAAAATATAATAAATCTAATAAAACTCTCCTCACAGTAATCTTTTTTAAAAAAGCAGCACAGTTAATGCATACAAACATACAGTTAGATCAAAGGAATAAGTTCTAATCTTTGATAGCAGAGAAGGATGACTACAGTTAACAACAATGGACTGTATATTTCAACACAGCTAGGAGAGTACTTGAAATGTTCCCAGAACAAAGAAATGATAAATACTTAAGGTGATGAATATGCCAAATACCTTAACTTGATCATTACACAGCCTATGCATGTAACAAAATATCCTGTGTACCCTGTAAATATGTACAATTGTGTACCATAATAAATAGCTTGTTGAGTGTCCTCCCCAAAAGCAACATATATTACTAAGTCTTAATTCATTGTATTCTTAACTGTTCCTATGGTAAAAACTCAATTATACAAGAAAGACCCTTTAAAGTACTTACATTATAAATTAAGAATTCACAAACTTTTGTAATGAGTTTCTTTTGATGAAATATAACCAATGCTCACCTTCCTTTTAGAGTCATGTACTGCTATGACAAGATCACATGTTATTTTCAGTCTACTCCATGTAGGGACTAATAGGACTAAAATGAGGATATGGCATACACTCAAAAAGCTCTCTGTCCCTTCTACTAAAGAAACTCAATCCCCTAGCTTATGTATAACATTAATAAAATTATGCAGTTGCATATTTAGAGGCCAGAAGAAAAGAGCAATTCTAGCTATGAATTTTTAGAGATTTATGATTCTAAATTCTTTGACTGCAACCCTGAAAAATGATACTTATATCTCAGTGTGTTTGGTGAAATAACACATTTCAAATATATGTTAAAAAATACTCATCAATTTGGTGAAGATATTCAAATTACAGGTTTTAAAATGGTATTTTATTAATAATCACTGCAGAGTTTGAAATTTGTATCAGGTCTTAATTTTATTCACTAAGAAAAATTTATAATGCATGAAGACTGCAAGAGAGGAAATCTGAAAAATAAAACCCTTTAATTCTTTTTTAAAAATATGTGTGTGTGTATACATACACATACAGACACATATGAACATAATTAGAAAAGAATATTAGACAGCAGTGACAAGGCTGGGTCTCTCTTGATTCTAATGCTATACTATTTCTTAACTGTCAATTTATCCACAATCACTAGACGGCAATAACAATATTGATAGTACCATTTATCAAGCATTTACTATGCAGTAGGCACTAACCTAAATTTAAACCTCACAGCTCTAAGACAGATACTATCATCATTCTCATTTCTCAAGTGAGAAAACTCAGGCAGGCACTGACAGATTACATATTGGGCCCATCGTAACAACGTTAGCAAATACCAGAATTATTATTCAAAGCCAAGCAGTCAGGTTCCAGAGTCCACAATGAACCACCCCTAGGGTCCACAATGAACACCCCATGCTATACCTCCCCTAGGCACCTTTATGTTCTCTAACTGAAGAGTAGGAAAATCATGGATTAGCCTACCCACTTCATAGATATATTTTAGGGAGAAAAATGTAAAACAGCAACCTATAAATGTGAGACGGAATCATCAGTTGTTTCAAATAAATGTCAATAAAGTTACAAAGGTTATAAAAATCAAGACATCAAAAGATGTCAAGGGGCTGGGCGCGGTGGCTCACGCCTGTAATCCTAGCACTCTGGGAGGCTGAGGCAGGTGGATCGTTTGAGCTCAGGAGTTCGAGACCAGCCTGAGCAAGAGTGAGACCCCGTCTCTACTAAAAATAGAAAGAAATTAGCTGGACAACTAAAAAAATATACAGAAAAAATGAGCCGGGCATGGTGGCACATGCCTGTAGTCCCAGCTACTTGGGAGGCTGAGGCAGTAGGATTGCTTGAGCCCAGGAGTCTGAGGTTGCTGTGAACTAGGCTGATGCCATGGCACTGTAACTGTAGCCTGGGCAACAAAGTGAGACTCTGTCTCAAAAACAAACAAACAAACAACAAAGAAACAAAACAAAAAAAAAAGATGTCAAGGGAAAAAATGAAATATTTAGGGTGGTAACTAAAACTGGGTTAGGAATAATAAACCTTAATCACGATGTCGGTAGTAAGATGATAAAATATTAATACTTCCTAATGCTCTTGCTGACAATGAGAAACTTAGCTAAAAACAGAAAAACAATTTAGCTGTTATTCCAAGGTATAAAAGAAATACACAGTTATGCAACTAGATGTCACACAACTACTCTCACTTAAATTGTTTTCTTCCAAAAGCAAAGATGTACTTTGTAATTAGAAGATAGATTATTAAGTCAATTTTCCATACAAGGTATACCTATGATGAATAGGTAGCTAAGAAATACTCTTGGTAAAAATAATGTTTACTAATTTTACAATGGATTTTTATTTTGAAAAAGGATAATTTACATTTAAATTATTAGTAGACATGCTACCTAATTAAATTACAAAGAGAATTTTTAAATCTATGAGCAAAAATAAAGCACACAGATCATTTAAGGCTGAACATAAGGACAATAAATACGGGATTTCTAAATAAATAAGAGAATTGAATAGACACAAAATGCCATGATCATATATAAAGTTAGACTAACTGCTATCATTAGTTTTTTTTTTACTATCAACTTAAGACAGAGAAAAATAAACTTCTACATTTAATAAACCCTATGGGCTACAGACAAACCTGTTCCTTTTCAGTATTCTGCAAGTAATTATTGAACCAGTTTCCCCAAAACAAAACATACTAAGCAACAAGTAACCTGAAAATAATCTGACATAAATTCTTAATAATTTAATAATTTTTAATTGAATTTTAAATTAATGGTAAATCCCAATTTACTAATCAACCAAAATTCTTGTGGCCCCAATTTTGCAGACACCTCCAGAGATACTAGAAATCAGTCCTTATGTTTATTTTTGCCTGTTTTATTCCACATACCTTTTAACATTTGACACAAGTAGTCAAACAAATCATCCCAAACCAATGTGACTGATCTGCCAACTAACAATAGCAGCAGCTAATATCTACTGTGTCCTTACTATGTGCCAAAAATTATTCTCATTTCTTAAATGCATTACCACATTTTATCAGTCAAGACAGATACTATTCCCCTCATATATTTTAATTTTCTTCATGAGCATATCATACAAACATTAAGATCTGACTATAAATGAAAACAGTAATTCAGTTTTACTTTTCTCAGAAAAATTTTACATAATTTACAGTTACATTTTTAATTTTGTGGTCTTAACCATATTCTTACTTTTGTCAAGTCAGAGAAGACAAGTAGGGATTTTTTTAAAAAGAAACTTATTTTACAAATGAGAAAACAATAAATTTGACTAACGCCAAACTGTTAGTAAGTTGTAGAGATGAAATTTGAACCCAGGTAGTATAATTCCAGAATCCTTCCACTAAGACTGCCAAAGTGGCCCATGTCTTCTCTTCATGAAGAATCATTGCCCTTTCATTTTGAATGGAAAGTTTCTGTTTATCTTCTCAATGTTTTATTATCAAGTCTGAGATCATTTACACAACCCTCTCATTCCCCAAGGATTTATAGGCTTTAGAGTAATGATGTCTGGGTTAGAATACCAGTTATTCCATTAACTGTGTGACACTGGGAAAATCATTTCATCTCTGTGACTCAGTTTCCTAATCTACAAAAAGGATAATAAAACCTATTACATATATTTGTTATGAGAATTATATGAGATAATACATGGAAATTACAAACAGTACCCAATACACAGATACACTATTACTCTGACAGTTAACAACTTTTGCAAATAAATGCAGTTCTCTTCTAGGACAGAGTTACTGATTTTGATGCAAAATTCAATTGCAAATTAACATAAAACTTTTTCTCTATACTGTCTGTTTAGGACTCTTCAGAAATAGACAATACTAATACCCTTCTCATGGCATTTGAATTTCAACAAGTTTTATGTAAATATTAATAAATGTAGGTGATTACAAAAGCCCTTTAGCAATATATAGTTTGGCCTTAAAAAATACTGGGCTCAAAGTAATTATATAAGACCTCAATTCCTAAAACCCAAAACTCTGAAAGTCAACCTGACCTGCACAGATTTGACACCATATTTCAACGTTGAAATATTAATGTACTTGATTATGGAGACATCCCTCTTATTCCTCCATCAGTATTATTTGATACATGGCATACGTACTGCTACCTTCTAAAATTGCAGATGGTGGGGAGAACACAACTGCATTGTAAAATACTTCTGACCCAAAGGGTTTCCAAAAAAGTTTGGGAACCTGTATGTCATACAAATTCAGGTTTACTTTAGGAATGCAAGGTTAATTCAACAATGAAAGTACTGGATTCCAGAGTAAACATGTATAGTTTCCTAAGGAAAGACACAGAGGCAATTTATTCTTCAAAGAAGAGAAGCTGTTTTGGAACTCTAGAAAGAATTTATCCCAGTACCCTCTTGTCCTCTTTTAATTTTATGTTTAGCAAGAGTAGTAGTTATATAATGCATAGAGGGACTATGGAACCTAATATTTATACTGGCTTTTAAAATGTCTGTTAATCCATAATAATCCTGAAGTTGAAAACAGAAAAGCAAAAGGGTAGCTCATTTTAAAGTTTTGTTTCTAAAAGGAGTTTCCTTAGGGAGAAACTTACTGCTGGCAGATGTAAAAAGCAAATCGAAAATTTCTGAAAGACGGAACAAGTCTGAGTCTACTGCTTTACTGCCTTTGAAGGTAAACAACTTTGCTTTGTAGAATTTCAAAAACAGACAAGAATAAGCTCAAAGGAATGAGACTGACAACACTGATCTGCCTTGAACAAAACTAGTTAAAGTTTCAGTTTGCTACAGTTCGTCAGATACAAAGTGGTGTATCTGACCACTCTATAGTCTATTGCTTTCCAATGAGTTGGAGTAAATTATAATTTATTTGTAATTCACAGAGGATAAACTTTAAATTATCAGATGACACAATTGCTACAAACCATTAGAGTCACAAAAAAACAATTATCTGAAATAACCTCAGAAAAAGGCAAAAGCAAAGGAATTAGAGGAAGCATTCCAAAAACAGTAAGAAAAGATTCAAAGGTGGGGAAATCTGGAGAATGGGAAAAATATGATGGGACTTGGGTAGGAGAAGTATGGTAAATAGCAGCAGAAATGGTAAATGATAACAGTACATGAAATTTTACAGTTGTTTACAGTTGTCCTTACAACTAAGCCAGTTTTACCACATACAGCTTTGGTTTCCCTAGTCACCCCATCCTGGAACTCTCAGAATCAAAGTAAATCTATAATAACCAAAAGGGTAAAGGGTTTCCCCTATAAGACTTTACTCCAAAAGACTTTACTTAAAAAGCCCTAAGCCAGAAGATCTGATCACAACATATTCCCTAACAAGGAACAGTTGGTAAATTCCAATACTTCTTTCTTTCACAGAGGCTTAATTTTAACTTGTCTGGCTCTCCCAAGCCCCAAGACTTGATTGGAGGTATTTTAAAGTCATTATAAAAGGATGTGTAACTTTACACAATAGAAAAGAAATAAAAATCTTTATCCCATCCTCCCCAAATGATGAAATATGCTAAAGATAGTTATAAAACATTAGTGTTGAATATTTTAGCTTTTTCTTATGAAAAGATAAGCATGTCTAACTTAGAGATTTATTTAAAGACACATCAGTAATATAGACATACTCACTATCTACTAAACCAAAGTTTCCATGTTTTCCGATGTTATCATCTGTACCAGTCTCTACCCCCAGGGCTGCAGCTGAATCTCTGGGACTGACCTCATACCTAACGAATCACATTTGGTAATAGGGTTCAAAAATCTGCACTTAAAATAGGTGTCTTGGTTGACACTCAAGAACACTGAAATATGGCCTTCAGATCTCAGATTTCAGAATCTAAATGGACTGCTAATATCTTCACCAAGCAGTAACAATTATAGTTCTTAAAAGAACCCAAGGGTGTTTTATAAAGATCCTGAAATACCTACTGATCAAACATAATTACTACAGTTTTAGAGTTAAATATATTTTGATGGATTTAAATTCATGAAATCTTAAAAGTCTATTTACACCATATTTTAAGTAGAATAATCAATTCACCAGCATGCTTTATTTTTCATTTTAAGACTATGTAGCCATGACAGCAGGGTTCTAGGGTCTGTCATATTCACAAACTATATCCCAGTGCCTACACAATGTTTTTGAAATTTTTGTTAGTTTTATTTTATTTTTAATTGACAATAATTATATATATTAATATTTATGGAGTATAAAGTGGCATTTCAAAACATGTATATATGGTAGAATGATCAAATTAATTAGCATATCCATCACCTCAAATAGTTATGATCTGTTTGTGATGAGAATATTTAAAATCCTCTCTTTGAGCTATTTTGAAATGCATAATAGATTATTATTAACTATTGTCACCTTGCTGTGCAATAGAACACCAGAACTTATTTTTCCTATCTAACTGTAACTTTGTACCCACTGACCAACTTCTCCCCTTTCCCTATCCCCTCCTACCTCACAGCCTCTGGTAACCACCATGCTGCTTTCTACTTCTACGACTTTGACTTTTTTTAGATTCCCACATGTAAGTGAGATCATATGGTATCTCTCTCTCTGTGCCTGGCTTATTTCACTGAACATAATGTCCTCTAGGTTCATCCATGTAGTTGCAGATAACAGAATTTCCTGTGTTTTTTTTTTTTTTTCTTAAGGTTGAATAGTATTCCATTGTATGTATGTGTGTGTGTATGTGTGTGTGTGTGTACACATACACCACATTGTTTTAATCCATTCATCTGCTGATGGACACAGTATCTTGGCTATTGTGAATAATGCTGCAATGAACATGAGAGTACAGATATCCCTTCAACATACTGATTTCCTTTCCTTTGGGTATATACCCCCTCGTGGGATTGCTGGATCATATATGGTAGTTCTATTTTTAGTCTTTGGGGAACCTCTATGTTTACCAAAATGACTATACTAATTAAAATACCATCAACAGTGTTACAAGGTTTCCTTTTTCTGCACATCCTTACCAACACTTGTTATCTTTCATTTTTTTGATAATGGGTAAACTAAAAGGAGTGAGGTGATATCGCCTTGTGGTTTTAATTTGCATTCCTCTGATGATTAGAGATTTTTCCCTATATCTGTTGGCTATTTCTATGCCTTCTTTTGAGAACTGTCAATTCAAATCCTTTACCCATTTTTAACAGGATTATTTCTTTCCTTGTTATTGAATAGTTTGAATTCTTTGTGTATTTTGCATATTTGCCCTTATCTGATGTATGACTTGCAAATATTTTCTCTCAATCCATGGGTCTTACTTAACACAGTGTCAGGCTTGCTATACCCCAAATACTGGCTGAATGACTGTAAACAAATTCTTCAAATATTCTAAATAAAGAAAATGGTACTGTTTCAAGAAAAGTTTTCAGAATTTGCTGCATTTCTATTACCAATAAATTTTAATAAGAAATTATAGGTATACAAAGGATGCACTATCTTACATTAATACTAAGGAAGTTTGTTTTTGTTTTAGTTTGACTTCAAGATCGCTTAAGATTGATTCTTCAATGTCTTCCACTGCCTATGACATCAAACTCAACACCTTTTCATGGTATAGGGTCAGTGTTAAGTAATCTTTATTCACAACGATAAAACAAACAACTGGTTTTAATACTTCTCCCACACAAAAGGTAAACTTCATTAAAATACAGCAAAATATCATTTATGTTCAAAACTCCCCAATGTAAGTATAGCTGAAATTTCTTAAAATCTGGAATCACCTAACCTTGGAAATTTGGAAGAAAATGTTAGCCCGTGTATAGAGACCTTCCTGTATTTTTACAATCTTTCCCTCTTAAATAAAGGAAATAAAGCTTATATATAAAATGTTTAGGTTTATGCAGGAAGAACTGTTTAAAATACACAACAAATCTGTGATAAATTTATAAGCATTAGTTAGACCTGTCCATAAAAACATTTCAGTCCTTATGTTTCGAAAAAAAAATTATCTTCCCAAGTAAAATAAAGCAGTTAGGCCAATAATAATTGACAAAAGATACCAAGAACTTAAGCATTAAATTGTGAAGAAGGAATCATTAACAATGCATTGGTCATGGGTGATAATCCAGCCAAAGGCCCAATATGCAAAAAGAGGGAAGACGCTCTCTTTTAATAACTGAGGTAAATATAATTGCATACAGTCTCATGAGTGAGCCAGAGGAAATTTCTTAATCCAGTCTAGAAGCTATTATGCAATATCAAGTTTCTTGAATTTCATTGGTTTACTCAAGTTATAAAATACACAAATTCACAAGGTATTGAGGATCACTATCCTATGCATATATTGTTAACAACAGTTAAATATTCCTAGCATCCATAAAATGATTCCTTGCTTTTCCCTCCTATTATCCCTATACTTTGATTCACCTGGACCTTTGTCAAAATGATAGAAACAAATAAAAGGTAAAACTCAAAAATGTCTGATAGAGTAAATAAAATCAAAAGTAAATTACATAAGTCTTACCTATGTATTATATAATATTTACAAATCTCCCTCTTCTTCTACCTCAAAAAACTTTAATAAGCAATTCATAATTTAAAATGATACACCTTTTTAAAAATGAATTAAATTTTTGATCAATAGCAATCTCTTGATCAGTAAAAGTGTTTTAAAGATGAAAGATTATAAATCAAAAAAAATTTTACTACTTGTATTTTTACGTATTTACCTTTTTTTTTTTTTTCCAAAGGAAGATAGGCTATTACTGATACTGAACTCCTAGGTTCGAGTGATCCTCCCAAAAAGCTGGGACTACAGGTATGTGCCACCACACCTGGCTTATCCACTATTTTATATTAAATATCTTAGGAAAATAAGACTTACGCTGTAAATTTAACTGCCGTGACTATCTGGATCTTATTAAAGCATATTCAACTGAAGGACACAAAGAGGTTTCAACTAATTCATTATCTTCATTAACTTTGAAGGTCTAAAAACACAGAGTTAAGAGACTAATAACTCACACAGTTCTGAAATAATTTTTTAAAGACAAGGAATAAAACAATTATGAAATAATTACTTCTAAGATAGAAATCACATCAATATGAAGCAATTAGAAATTTATAAGTAAAGCTACCAGCAATGGTTTTGAAGAGAATTTAAAATCTTAAAGTTGCCAATGTTCCTCATCACACCACATGTATAAGTAACCATAAAAGAATAAGGCCAGGTTTATGCTAAGCTACTAGCTTCTTAGGTTCAGTAATAAGTTATTTAGCTCTGCTTCCTATTCACTTACACATTTAAACTAAATAATATTTAAAGAGCCTGAAATCCACATTTGTTAATCCTTATAGAATCAAGTCCACTCAGTTTACCTCTCTCAAAAATTCAGAGATAATCACACCTGGTCTAAGAATGTTTTACTCTATACAAAATCAGTACTATTCTCATTACTATTCTCATATTTGTCAGGAAGAAAATCTAACAAGAATATTTCACGGCCGGGCGCGGTGGCTCACACCTGTAATCCTAGCACTCTGGGAGGCCGAGGCGGGTGGATCGCTCGAGGTCAGGAGTTCGAGACCAGCCTGAGCAAGAGTGAGACCCCGTCTCTACTAAAAATAGAAAGAAATTATATGGACAACTAAAATATATATATACAAAAAATTAGCCGGGCATGGTGGCGCATGCCTGTAGTCCCGCTACTCGGGAGGCTGAGGCAGTAGGATCGCTTAAGCCCAGGAGTTTGAGGTTGCTGTGAGCTAGGCTGACGCCACGGCACTCACTCTAGCCCGGGCAACAGAGCGAGACTCTGTCTCAAAAAAAAAAAAAAAAAAAAAAAAAAAGAATATTTCACTTTATTATTTAAATAAAGTTTGAGCTAAAAAATGAAAATGTCTAGAATATTAATAATACTCTAGGAGGACAGATAGGATATATAATCATAAATCACCCCCTCAGATAAAGGAACCAATCCCACTTGGCAACAGGTAAAAGAGACTATGCTTGCTTATTCTCTAATTTACTCATTATTTGACACATATAACTATGCAACAATAAAATGTAAACTATAGTTTATACTGAGAAATTGTGAAGGCTTTCTTCCTAAGAATCTAAAGCAGATTTAAAAGTCCCTGAGAGTAGCAATCTTTGTTTTGAACTGACTGTAATATGGAAAGCTTGAAATGTATGAAAGCCTGAAAGGTTAGAAAAAAATCCAACTGATTTTATCAAGGAAATAATCATACTCTCACCCAGTCCTAACCCAATGAAGCCTGGTTGATAGCTTTTTTAAAATAATAAAATAATTAGCTCTTTTATTAAGTATACTAAAGATCCCACTTCAATCAGAATCTCAAAAAGCTATGAAAATTAAATGACATTCTATATTTTTAAGCCCCTATAAATACTCATATAAAAAGGTAGAAGCATAAGAAAAACCCACAGGATTACAGTATAGCATGGAAAATGTGTATTTTCCCAAACTAACACATATTACAGAAACAGGATCAAAATAAGCAGAAATCTTTGAGGAAAAAAAAAGGTGGTCAATTGTGTTCCTTCTTCACCTCCCCTAATCCTTATTTTTTAGGGAAACAGCATGTTAAAAATAGAAAAGACCTCACCCTAGGTTGGATTCTTTGGGGATTGGGGGTGGATTACTTAGCAGATGAATCTGAGAGAAGTTTCTAGGCAAAAAAACATTATAAGCAAAGATACTCTAACATCCTGCTTTGGGCGTTATATTCAATTTTAAAGCACAAAAAGAGTAGGCAGGGCCTAGGTGATTATGGAGGGTCATACAAAGAGATGGAGCTAAACCAAATGACATGATGGATAGCTTCTGAAGAAACATTTCTGGCAGTAATGTATAAGAGGATAAGTTAAAAGACCATCGCCAGACTTCACATGATAGTAAGGCAGCAGCAATAGAAAAGACAGGATGTGACAATTACAGCTAATCAAGGTAGGCAGAATATAAAATCTCGTGGTGGGTGGGAGAAAGGAGAACACCACCATCTGGCTTTTGTTTTTCTTTTCATTTAAATACATAATCTAAACATAAACCCAGAATCTACATAAGGGAGTCAATGACTTGACATATTAAGAAGGTTCTCATTATAGAAAAATAAACAAACCTAGAAAAGAGCTTTTTAACATCTTTTTTTTTTTTTTTTTTTTGAGACAGAGTCTCACTCTGTTGCCCAGGCTAGAGTGAGTGCCGTGGCGTCAGCCTAGCTCACAGCAACCTCAAACTCCTGAGCTCAAGCGATCCTCCTGTCTCAGCCTCTCGAGTAGCTGGGACTACAGGCATGCGCCACCATGCCCGGCTAATTTTTTCTATATATATTTTTAGCTGTCCATATAATTTCTTTCTATTTTTAGTAGAGGTGGGGTCTCGCTCTTGCTCAGGCTGGTCTCGAACTCCTGACCTCGAGCGATCCGCCCACCTCGGCCTCCCAGAGTGCTAGGATTACAGGCGTGAGCCACCTCGCCCGGCCGAAAAGAGCTTTTTAAAGTAAACCTGCTTAAAAGAGAGATCAAAACTTTAGATCAAAACTTTATAGTGAGGAATAAAAAAAAACTGCTGTTTAAATTATGAAGCTAATAATTATGGGGGGAAAAGGTAAATACATTTGCAACTACATGCTATTTCTTAAAAATAAAGAAAAATCAAATTCAGATAGTATAACATAACATTCATTCCAGTATGTCTGATTTCACATCTTAATCCTAATGATTTTTCACAAAAGAGTATTTAAGAGCTATATGATTTTCCCCAAGTGCCTCTCTCAATCCTTGAGTGACATTCAAATCACTTGTTCAAAGAAAATATCAAAACACTCTTGAAGGAAATGTTGTGTATGCCTATTTTCCCTTCTTCAACTATTAAATAGTATAACTCTGTGAGAATCTCATTTGACAATAGCTTTCTGCAAGCAATTTTAGCAATTCTCCAACAAAATTTTCATAGACTTCATGAAATCTTGTGTCTTCTACAACAGCGGTCTCCAACCTCTTTGGCATCAGGGACCAGTTTCATGGAAGACAATTATTGCACAGACTGGGGGCAGGGAAGGTGAGGTGGGGGCGGAGCTCAAGCAGTAAAGAGAGCTATGAACACAGATGAAGTTTCACTAGCTCACCCACCACTCCCCTCCTGCTGTGTGGCCAGTCTCCTAAATTTCAAGGAATACAATTTTTCCAGGGGGGTGGGGGAAGGTTGGAGGAGGAGGGGCTCAGGCAGTGAAGTGCAGTCCAGTTCCTAACAGGCCTGTACCAGACCACCACCCTGGGGTTGGGGACCGCAGTTCTACAAAATCTGTTACTATTACAAGACAACCATTTTTACCTCTTCTGATAAAATCCTAATCCAAACCAACAACTGCTCTCTTCTGGACTGCAGCAATGCTTCCTAACTTTGCTTCCTCCTTCCAATGCCAGGGGGTTGGGAGAGACCATAGTTATCTTTTCTTTCCTCCACCTTGGAACCCAAATAAACATATGACAATCTAAATCAGATCCTGCTCAACACTATCCAGTGTATTTCTACCATAATTACTCTTCACTTCATTCATGTGTCAACTTAAATGTCACCTCCTTGGAGAAGCCGTACTATGCAAACTAAAATAGGATCCTCTTGCAAACCCCTATCGTGCCAAATTTTTCTTCCTAAAGCACTACAGTCGTGTGTCGCTTAACAATGAGTATATATTCTGAGAAATGTGTTGTTAGGCAATTTCTTCGTTGTGTAAACATCATGGAGTGTACTTTCACAAACCTAGGTAGTGTATATATTTTTATTTATATTTTTTTTTTCAAATGGGAAACTAAACGTCCCAGCACCATTACTGAATACCAATCGTCTCTTCTACTTGATCTGCAATGCCAATATCAAGTGCCATGTATCAGGTGTCTATATGCTCCATTACAATCTTACGGGATCACCATCATATATGTAGTCCATCATTGATGGCAACATCATTATGCAGCACATGATTGTATTCATGTTACATACAACTACCATGTTATATATTTGCTGTATAGTATTTCCCACAACCTCCATACAGACATCCCAGAAGTTAAGCCCCTTAAAGGCAGGAACTTTGTTAATTCCTAGATTCAATACCTAGAATAATGCTAGTACATAAGAAGCATTCAAAAAAATAGAGCAATTAAGAACCACTATCTTGTCACAAGTTTATAAAAGCCAACAATCAGTGAAAGATTGAGTAGCAAAGACCTCGACACAATAGATAGAAGGAAATGCTACTGTTAAGCAGAGGGATTACTCAGCCATAAAAAGGCATGATATAATGTCTTTTGCAACACTTGGATGGAACTGGAGACCATTATCCTAAGTGAAGTATCTCAGGAATGGAAAAACAAACACCACATGTACTCTCTAATAATTGGGAGCTAATCGATGGGCACACTTGGACACAAAGAAATGTAAAGGTCACTGGAAATCAAGAAAGAGGGGGAGGAGGAGGAGTGGGGTAAAAACCTGCCTATCAGATATAATGAACACTATTTGGGTGACGAGCACACTAAAAGCCCCAACTTAAACATTACAAAAGGTATCTATGTAACAAAAATGTTTGTACTCCCTTAATATTTTGAAATTTAAAAAAAAATGTGATATGACAATGTGAATAAATTGTCAGTTTATTAGTGAATTTTTTGTGATGTGACAATTTTTGCTTCCCTGTATGTATTGATACAATAAATATTCCACTGACAAAGATACCACGTATATCAGTAAATGTATGCCAGGCTTAAAGATAACAATATCTCACAGACCAATCATTCCCATATGTTTTAAACCAAGTAAAATAAGAAGGAAAACCAGCTGAATTACACAGCTAAAGTGACCCCAGAATCAACTAGAATTCACAAGGATTCTCCACACCATGTTTAACAGGAAAAATATCAAACCTCCCAGGAATGTTCCTTAACTAGAACATCTCCTGCACCCCTTTCCCCCTACATCATACCCAACTAGACCCATAACAGATGTCCTAAAATGATAAAGGTTCTGAAGGTTAGTGTAACCTACTGTATTGGCATTGGACTTCCTAATACATATGTTACCCTATAACCATAAGTCTGAAAAGTACCCAATGGCCCAGTATCCTTAAATGGATTAGTAAATAAAAAAAAAAGTGACTTCATGTAAAATTGCTCTTACTTTGAACATTTCAAACATAAAAATTCAAAATTTAGATAGCACATAGTTCATAACATAGAATTTAGAGCTTAAAAGGGATCACAGACATTCACTATATTTTACAAATACTTACTAATGAGGCCAGGCAGTATTCTAAAATCTAGGGAAACAGTCATGAGCAAGACAAATATAATCCCTGCACTAATAAAGCATTCAGAAAGGAAGGGTTAGATTAATAACAAGGAGTTATAGGAAAATACCAGGGAAATCTAACAGATCTATCTAGTGCCCTCATTTTAAATCTGGGGAAAGTGATCTGCCCAAGAAAATTCAATGAGTTAGGGGAAAAGTCCAAGGTTTTATCACATTTTCCCCTCAATATTACCATTTCATGTTCTCAAATTTAGATTTGTATGTCATCTGACGTTAATTTACAAGATACTTAAAGCTATCATTACTGTAAGAAATTTACCAAAATTTTAATCCAACTGTGAATTCACAATATTATAATATTCTACTCACTAAATGTTCCTGGCAAGAAATTCAAAGCATGAAGGAAACAGATAGGCCATTGGAATCTCATTTATAGATCAAGACCAAAAGTAATTTCTCAGGGGTTTTATACATTGCATGGAAAAGGCTCCCAAGGACTAGTACCATATGCACACTTTGTAACATGAACTTTAAGCAATTGCAAGTGTGAAGCTTTGTACCTGTGTGATGGAGAAGGAGCTTCAAATTGAGGCACTGTGCTATCCTCACTGACAGGGGAGTATAAGCCACTCATTTCCTGCAAGTACAATTATTTGAGTTATAGTAGATACTCCAAATAGAAGATACATAAATCAAAGAGAGATGGCATATTCCTTTCCAATCCTGGGTTTTCATCAGTCCCTTTTTGTCTCAACATCCAAATTTCTGAAGGCTTCCTCTCCACAGAGTACAAAAGCAAAGACATCTGCAAAGAGATGAGTCTCTTCTACAGTACACATAACTTAAAGAACTATAAATTCCTTAATAAATATTGTTCATCATTAATGAAGTCACCAAATACAGAAAAAGACAAACATAAATATTTAAATTAGATAGATGTATATTACACTAACTGAACTAGTAAATCATTAATCTAGGCGATAACCTACTGATAAATATTAAGGTAAATATGACAGTAAGGTAACAAGATCATCAGGTTCAACTCTTTAAAGTACAAAAAAAACCAAGATATGTCAGTCTCTACTTTAAAAATATTCTTCACAAATATTAAGAAGAGTAACACTCTTCTTGATTCAAATATTAGCTTTGTTTAATGACTTAAACTATAATTTTTGATCACTAACCCAGGAAAAAAGGCCTCCTAATCAACCATTATTGTATAAATTATGTCTCTGAATCATACTGACAAGCTAGCCTCCTTTTCTTATAATGCTACATTATGATTAATGAGGAAACAGCAAATTTTGAAATGCCACTAAAGATGCATAATCAGGTAAAATTATTTCTGGCTAACGAAAGCTCAGCTCAATCATATAGTCAAGCAAGCGACATAAATATAATAAGTTATGAATGCCACATGGGATGCTGGACATCCACTAGCTATTAAATCCATTATCCTTTAACATATTCTACGTATCAGCAAAAGAAAGTAACATATGAGAATAATGAAAAACACAAACTAAACTTAAACACAGACAAAGGCAAAAACCTCACATCATAATAGCTTATAAGCCTCCCAAGAATCCTCCCACGGATTTAAGTAAACTACATTACACTATAAATTCCTAGAATATTGAGAATGTATCCTTATATTTCTCTTTTAATCAACCTTACCACCTAGAAATGCACATAGTAGATATGTAAAAATTATTTATTTAATTAAAAAACGGCACAGCAATGAATAATTTTAGTGGTAACAATTCAGGGTTTTAAGTTAATATTATGGCATTCCAAGAAAATTCAGTGATTTCAATCTAATCAGGAAGAATTATGGCAATAAAACATTGTGAAAACAAATTTATACTATATCTTATCATCAAGAAAGTGTTTAGAATGTGTTTTTCTACAAAAGTGCATTCTCAATTAAAATTAAAGTAACGTGTTACTTTCTTCATAACCAAGATCAATCCCATAAACTTAATGTAGCAACTTAAAGGAAAGGTGACAATTTCATGAAATTGGAAAAACTGCTAGATATGGGAGAAATTCTTGATTTCTTACTTCCACTCTTTTAATATCCTCTTCCAAAACACTTAGCTCCTTCTGGATCTGTTCCAGTTGCTGTAGATTAAATAGAGGGGGGGAAAAACAAAAAAAAAACCTAAGCCAAACCACAATGGTATCAACCATGATCATAAAATAACTTTACATTTAGAAAACAATTTCTAGAAAACTAGGCACTAATGACAAATTAGGGGGATGAAAAATCACCGATAAGATATAAGTTGCAAAGGTAAAGACTTAATCTTTAAGAAAATACAATGTCGTATTTCTTTAATACAACAGGGTTTGACCTTACAATAAAAACATTAAAGATGAACAATGATAATAAGTGACTTAAAAAAATACAAGTTATCTGAAGAACTTTCACATTACTTCATTTAATTGTTAAAAACCAAATAAAAAATATAGCATATCAGTTATTAATCCCACATAATAAATAAAAATTAGTCTGACAGAGATTAAATCCCATCACCCAAAAGCAAACACAAGTTAGCATCTTAACATTTCTTTCTTAGAGGTTTTTAAAACATATTTAGGATAATGTTTTATCTTTTATAACTTGCCCATTACATCAAAATCATTTCCCATGTCACTAAAATGCAAACATTTTACCTGCTGAATAATATTCAAAACTATATTTTAACTATTCCACTCTCACTGGAGATTTAAGCTGTTTGCAAAGAATCACAAATAATTCTGGAATATATAGGTCTTTCAGATTTTACTTCATTTCATTTTCAGATTTTATTAAAAGGTTACTTCAGATTTTATTAAGAGATTATTAAAAATAAAATTATTCCATCAGAAGAAGTAGTTAGAAAAATCTTCATTATATAACATAAATGCTTTCCAGAAACACTATACCAATTTAAATTTCTATTATCAGTATGGATAACTGGCTATCTTACTCCAGCATATATATGTAGCACAGATTTTTAAAATATAAAATAGTAACAATGAATACTTACACAACAATACTGATTGCCAGATGTGAAATAGATATTATTACATATTATGAAAATGAGGCACAGAAAGGTAAATGATTTGTCCAAAATCATTCAGCAAGTAAGTGGCAGAATTGGAATTCAAATCAAGGCAGGCTTTTTGCTCCAGAATTCATGCTGTTAACCACTATCCGATACTACCTCTTGAAAACAGTACCTTATTGTTTAACTCATTTCTTTAATGACTGGTAAGAGTGAACAGTATTTGTTTTTTATTAGCATTAGCACTCTCTCTTCTGTGACAATACAGGCACAGTTGGTAATCTAATTAATAACTTATTAATTCAAGTATTTACCAATCCTAGGCATTTTGCTAGGCACTGAGAAAAACGGGATTTGAAAAAATTTATAGCCCTTGCCCTCCCAGACTTCAGTCTAGAGGAAATGGTAAACAACTAAGCCAACAGTTGAAATATTGTTGCCAGGTAGAAAACAGAGTACAAAATAAGCTGAGTAAATAATAATATATGCAAAGGCACAAAAGCTATGAGAAAAGGAAATAATAAATCTGAAGCTATGGCAATGAACGAAATTGCCTAACATCAATCAGTATAGTCAGAGGAGATAAAAACAAAAACTAGATAGTAGGGAACACCGATGTTAAAGAGATGGACAAAGGAAGAAGCAGTATTAACTATCAGGAAGGGCAAAGTGACAGCCCAAAACCAGAGGAAAAGACAGTATACTATTGGAGAAATCAGGGGTAAAAAGACTGATTAGCACTGTCAAATGCTTTCAACTCAACCAGCCACATTAATAAACTTTCCACCACCTTAAAATTTGTCACACAATACTACCTTAACTGAAAACTTGCTCTCCCTCAAAGACACAACCCGTTTTGGCACTCTTTCAAACAAAGGCTAACCACTGATAAATTCTCTAATGCTCCAGGTTCACAAGACTAGGTGGAACTCACCATTTGTACTCCATTCCATGCCATGTCCAATAATTAGTCTCCCATTCTAACATAAAAACCACTCTGGTCTAGCCCATACCAAGTAGCCAAGTCACTCTCTACCCATTTTAGCCATCTATAAACATCCTAGTTATTCCTCACCATCACCGAAACCTTTTGGTTCATGGACATTTTGAACTCTGGTTATGATGGCCTATAATTCTGAAAAGCACTCCCATGGTCAGCTTTTAAAATGAAGGCTGAAAGTAAACATCTATAACATCAACATCCAGAGATACCCAATATCACTTGTATGATACCTAATACATAACTGAGATCAAATTAATAATTTTTATTTTGCTTTTGAATTAGAAAGACCAGAAAAAAATTTCCAATGTCACCTGAAATCCCCAAATATTTAATTCTAATTGTCCTTTTTTCTGAAGATAATGTCCTATCCTTCTAATATCGCATGCTTGTGTTGGATAATACCCCTATAGTCATACATAAGGTGAACTACAAAAACAGCAATTTCTTATGGTTCAATTTAAAAATGAAACAACTAGGCTGGACATAGTGGCTCATGCCTCTAATCCTAGCACTCTGGGAGGCTGCGGTGGGAGGATTGCTTGAGCTCAGGAGTTCGAGACCAGCCTGAGTAAGAGCAAAACCCCATCTCTACTTAAAACAGAAAAATGGGCCAGGAGTTGTGGAGCACCTGTAGTCCCAGCTACTTGGGAGGCTGAGGCAAAAGTATCGCTTGAGCCCAGAAGTTTGAGGTTGCAGTAAGCTCCGATGACACCACTGTACTCTAGTCAGGGCGACAGAATGAGACTCAGTTTCAGAAAAAAAAAAAAAAAAACAACTAATGTACAAGTGCCACTCTGATAAATCTACAGAGTACAGAAACAATGATGTAACCTATCTGTGTGAGAAAGTCTGATAAGGTGTCAGACAAGAAATATTAAAAAAAAAAAGTCAGAAGGAATGAAAACTGTTTAGAGAGCACATATTGAATTTAAGGGATTTCTATTTCAAGATGAAATTCTGAAGGGGTTTGAAGCTCTCAGTTATTAGGGTATAATGCAAGACATTTTAGTACTAGCAAATAGAAGGCAAAGGACAATCATTTAAAAGAAGTGAAAACAAGAACTGGGCTAAATTCACTCTGCAAACATCACAACCTTGAGAGGCAGAACCTAGAATAAAATCATTAATATGAGCCCAAGAATGTTTTGGAGATAAATGAAGAAAAGTGCACAAAGCTGAACTGCTATTACCTGAATGAAAATCAATTACAAATCAACTCCTAGATCAAATCTGCCTTAACCCTATTGTAGAGTTTGGGGATACTAAAAAAATAATAATAATAATAAATACATGGACAATGCTACTTGAGAGCATGATTCTAAGGTACCCGTAGCAAGCACACTCTTAACACTGTGCCAAAATCTAAAGAAAATTTATAAAAACATTTAAATTTAAAAAGCAAAGAAGTCTCAGAGTCCCTTATGAAGACAAAAATGTAAAAGAATTAAAAAATAAATAGTCTCCCATTATTGACAATAGCTTTGGTGCAGGTAGGTATCATTGGTACTCACTTACTTGACCTTCACTAATGATTTAACGAAGATATGTTTAAGCATTAAACTCATTAATTTAATTTTTTCAGTTAATATAATTTAGAATAAATTATATAGAACTGTTTCAAAGTGAACAAAAGAATACACTGTTATACTTCCAGGGAAAAAAGCAAGTTTAAAAAAAGGAGTAGTAACACTTAATATATACTAATTCTAAAAGTGTTATTACTAAAAGAAAAGCACTTAGTCATATGAAGTGTACACTACAGCAAGCCAAAACACATATCCCATACCACCACCCCACAGACATATGCAAACTTAATACCTAGTTCCTATAGTGACAGACTATAAGACTTTGTTCAATCTTCCCACAGCAATTTATTTAAAAGTTGAGAAGAAAACACAGAACAAGATGACAGATAAATAAATAACAAATAAATAAATAGGAGGGCAAAATAAAATGACTTATTGAAAAGCAAATGTAAACAGATGTCAATACCAGTAGACTGTAACAACTAACAAACATGATATAATACCTAAAGCAACCACTGAAAGACCATACAAAGAGATGTACTCAAAACATTATAGATAAATCAAAATGGAATTCTAAAAAAGTTCAAGAACTCAGAGATAAAACAGAAAAACGACAATTAAAATAACAACACAAACAGAGAAAAGAAACATAAAACAAATAATAAAATGGCTGGCTTAAGCCATAACATTTACATTAAATGCTAAATACACAATTAAAAGACTGCGACTGGCAGAGTGGATTAAAAAAACACAGTCCAACTATATGAGGCTCTATGAGAAACTCACATCATATATAATGATTCAGTAATTGATACCACAAGGACACAGACTCAGTAAAGTTGCAGAAAATTCTCACCACACATTTAACAACTTTATACTGAACCATGCAATTGCAAAAAACACATTCTTTTTTTTTTTTTTTTAATATTTTTTGGGGTTTTTTTTGTTTGTTTGTTTTTTTTTGTTTTTGAGACAGAGTCTCACTCTGTTGCCCGGGCTAGAGTGAGTGCCGTGGCGTCAGTCTAGCTCACAGCAACCTCAAACTCCTGGGCTTAAGCGATCCTACTGCCTCAGCCTCCCGAGTAGCTAGGACTACAGGCATGCGCCACCATGCCCGGCTAATTTTTTGTATATATATATTTTAGTTGTCCATATAATTTCTTTCTATTTTTAGTAGAGACGGGGTCTCACTCTTGTTCAGGCTGGTCTTGAACTCCTGACCTCGAGCGATCCACCCGCCTCGGCCTCCCAGAGTGCTAGGATTACAGGCGTGAGCCACCGCGCCCGGCCTTTTTGTTTGTTTGTTTTTGAGACAGTGTCTCACTCTGTTGCCCGGGCTAGAGTGCCATGGCATCAACCTAGCTCACAGCAACCTCAAACTCCTGGGCTTATGCAATCCTTCTGCCTCAGCCTCCCGAGTAGCTGGGACTACAGGCATGTGCCACCATGCCCGGCTAATTTTTTTCTCTATATATATTTTTAGCTGTCCAGATCATTTCTTTCTATTTTTAGTAGAGACGGGGTCTCGCTCTTGCTCAGGCTGGTCTTGAACTCCTGACCTCGAGCGATCCTCCTGCCTGGGCCTCCCAAAAAGTGCTAGGATTACAGGCGTGAGCCACTGTGCCCAGCCAGAAAACACGTTCTTTTCAAGCACAAATATTTAAAAATTTAACCAACTACCAGGTAGCACAGCAACTACACTACACTACACTCAAAGGAATAAAACACAAAGTACTTTCTGATTACAATGCAATTGTAACAGAAATCCATTAACAAAGAAACCCAAGAAAATCTCCATGTTCAAGTAATAAGTTGATTTCTAAATGACCTCCCACAGGCCTAAGAAAAAAACATAATGAAAAGTAAAAACAATTTTGAACTAAACAATAACAAAGTATATGATACCCAAATCATTAGCTGCAGGTTAAAAAAATAAGAAACTATGGCCCTAAATGCCTTATATTAGAAAAAGCAGTCTGCACAGTAATATGCATATCTAAGTCTATAAATTAGAAAGGAACAATAAAATAAAACCAAAGAGAGTAGAAGGATGGAAGTAATAAGGAGCCCAAATTAATAAAATCAGGAAACAAACATAAAATACAAAGGATAAACAAAGCCAAAAGTTGGTTCTTGGATAAATCTCATAAAATTGATGCCTCCCTAAAAAGAACTGATGAAGAACAAAAGAGAAAAAGGAACAGCAAAATAAGTGTCAGGAATGAAAGATAAGACAACACTAAAAACCTTGGGGACACTTAAGCCTCTATAAAGACCAATGTTATGCCAATAAATTTGAAAATTTACATGACATAGACAACTCCTAGAAAAAGTTTAACATATCCAAAGTGATATCTAAAACAAAACCCTCAATAAGCATATAACTGTTCAAGAATAACTGAATCAGTAATTTAAAACTTTCTGCAAACACATCACAAGTCCAGACTGCTGCTCCAGTAAGATCTTTAAACATTCAAAAACATACCCTTCTTAGACTGTACAAATTCTTCCAGGAGAAGAAAAAGAAGGTACATTTCCTAACTCATGTGAAAAGTTGACATAATCTTTACAGCAAAACTGGACAAGATCAGGGTAAGGAAAAAAAAAAATCTCACTCACCAAACATAGATGCAAAAATCCTAAACACAATATTAGCAAGCCAAACCACATAGAAGAGACAACATAATGACCAAGTTTGGTTTACATAAGGAATGCAAGTAGGGGGACCAACTGTCCTGGTGGGGTTTCCTAGAATGTAGAATGTTTAGTGACAGAACTAAAATGTCAATCAAAATGGCTGGTCACTCTAGGTGCAAAGTTGACTGACTTTGTAAGGTTAAATCAATGTACATAATTATTCACATTAATAGGATGAAAAAGAAAAATCATGATTGTCTCAGATGCACAAAAATTTTAGAGAATATTCAACCCCACTCATAATTTTAAAAATCCTCTTAGCAAACTAGGAATAGAAACGTACTTCCTTGAATGATAAAAAGTACCTAAAGAACCCTACAAAAAACATCATACCTAATGGTGACACGTCGAATGCTTTCACTTTGAGATCAGCATCAAGACTAGGATGCCCCGCTATCACCACTTCTATTCATCATTGTACCGGATGTCCTAGCCAGCAGAGTAAGACAAGAAAAATAAATAAAATATATAAGGATTATAAAAAAGAAACTAAACTGTTATTATTTGCAGATTATGATGTTTACATAGAAAACATAAAAGAATCTACAAATAAATTAGAATTAATGACAGCCAACTAGGTTGCAGGATATTAAAAAAAAAAAAATGTATGTAAAAATCAACAATATTTCTATATACCAGCAACAGTGAGAAGTTAATATTAAAGACACAGATGTCATTTACAATAGCATCAAAAATAACTAAATCTAAAATAAAGATGTGTAAGAATGATACCCTGAAAAATTAAAAATTTTTAAAGATTTTTTTTAAAGATCTAAATATAGAGAGATACACCACATTTATGGATTAGAAGACTCAATACTGTAAATCTACAGTCTCCCGAATTTATCCCAAAAGTAATCCAAATAAAAATCATGGCAAGTTTACCATGGAAATATACTAGCTGATTCTAAAATCTATACAGAAATGCAAAGAGCCATGAATAGCCCAGACTTTCCAGATGAATAGCAACTTACTAAAAGGTCTAGTTTTTAATACAATATGGTATTGTCAAAAGGACAAACAGACCAGTGTAGCAGAAAAGAGAGCCTAGAAACAGATCCATACATATATGGATACTTGATGTATGACAAACGTGAAACTTCAAAGCAATGGAGAAAGAATGGATTTTTTAAATAAAGGATGCTTGGACAGCTGGATATCCATATAAAAAGATCCCATACCTCACATTAAACACAAAAATAAACCTTCAAGTAGAGTATAGATCCAAATATAGAAGATTAAAAAGAATGAACCTTCAAATAAAGGACAGTACAGGAAAGTAAGTATCTTTATGACCACAGGTGGAAAAAGACTTCTTTAATTGACACAAAAGACACTAATTACAACAGAAAAGATAAATTTGACTCTATTAAAGTCAGAAACTTCTCTTCATCAAATGTCACAGTTAATGCAGTGAAAAAAAGCAGCCCAAGTAGAGGGAAAGATATCTGTGAGAGATAGACCTAACAAAGATGTACATCTAGCATATATGCATATCAAACCACTAAGAAAAATCAAACAAATAGAAAAAAAATGCAGAAAGTTTTAAACAAGTACTTTATACACACACACAAAAAAATCCAAATGGCCAAAAACATAGTACCAGGTGCTAAGCCTCATTAGTCATCAGGGAAACGTAGATTAAAACCACAAAGAGATTGCAATACATACTCCAAGATTAGCTAAACTGAGAGAAGCCTATTGATAACAAATATTGGCAAGAACACAACGCAAGAGGAATGCTCATACAATGTCTGTAGGAAGAATAAATGATACCACTTGCTTTGGAAAACATTTTGACATTATCTATTAAAATTGAAGATATACATACCCTATGATTCATCAATTCCACTTCTAAATACATCCATACAGATCTGTATGCTAACATACACCTGGATACGTATGTAAGATAGCATCATTGTTTGTGAAGAGCCCAAAACTGGAAACCTAAGTTTTCAGTTAGGTTTTCAACAACGAAAATGGAGTTTATCCACTTCATGGAATCCTACACAACAACAAAAATCAATCAACTACAGTCATATATAACGATATAGATGAATCTTAACATTGAGCCAAAGAAGACAGGAATGAAAGAGTACATACCGCACAAGCACATTTATATAAAGCTCAAAAACAGAGAGAACTATAGATACTCAGGCAGCAAAACATTAAAGAAGGCAAGGAAGTGATTGCCATAAATATCAGGATATTAGTTACCTAATGGGCAAGAAAGAAAGCTGTAATTAGAAAAGGGTCAGCAGGAGGTTTCAGGAGTCCTAAAAATATTCTGATGAGCTCATGATGGTGGTTACATGAATGGTCACTCTAATTCTTATAATTTGATTTATATACTTTTCTGTGTTTTTCATATAGAAGTAGTTTAAAATTCAATTCAGTAAAATTGTAAACAAAACCCAAAAGGAATCAAGACTCATCAAAACTGTTCTAGTACAGTAAATTAAACAGGTACAAAAATGTCCAAAAGTATATTTTAAAATTGAATAAAATGAAATATAAGGCAATTATTCACTGTTGGTACAAATTTGCACAGAAGAGGCTGGCTTTTTACATGGAACCCAAAGCTCTTTTGTTCAAACTAACCATAAAGGAAGACTAACATGTTTATTTAAATACATATAATTATTAAATGCTATGGCAGCCAGAGTCTAAGATGGCCTCCAAAGATCCCCACCTCTTAGCATTCACACCCTGTGGTAATTCTCTCCAAGTGTACACTAGACTAACGATTTGCTTCTAACAAAGAAAAAATGACAAAACTGTTAGAATACAACTTCCGAGATGAAGATACAAAAAGTATTTTACTTTTGTCTTGCTTTCTTACTCTCTCCCTTTGAGGGGTAGCCAGCTGCCATGTAGTTAGCTATCCTATGGAGAAGCCCATGTGGCAAGAAATTGATGTCTCTTTCCAAAAGCTAGTGAGCAAACCTGAAAGGGTTCTTAACCCAGTCAAACCTTGAGGTAACTGCTACCCAGGCCAACACCTTAACTGCAGCTTGGTGAGAAACCCAGAGACCTACTTTGCACCAAGATTCCTGACTCAAGATATTAAATGTTTGATGTTTTAAGCCATCAAGTTTGAGGATAACTTGTTACACAGCAATAGATAAGTAATGTAAATGCCTACTAGGTACCTTGCACTTTCCATTCTCTTGATATTCTAATGAGAGTCAGTAGGAAAAAATAAGTCAAAATTGAAAATTAAATGGATTCTAATGGCCCTAAATTATTAGCCAGATATGACCTGGGAGTAATGATTATGTTAAATCTGAAAAGCATATTTAACTTCTTTGATTGGTATATGTAAATGTCTACACCAACACTCAATATAATAACTCCAATTAAAAGTTACAAATGAAATCACAAAGTTAATTTTCAATGAATGTTAATCTTAGGAAAACAAATTGAAAAGTAGCAATTTGCCTCCTGGTAAATCTATATTTCACTTGAGTAAGTTCAAGTATATAAGCTATACTACAGAAGGTAAGACTTTTAGCAACTATATTCATTTTGAGGATTAAACATGCAAATAGATTTTATAATATATGCAAGAAGAAAATGTAACCACTCACTTCATTCTGTCTGCACTAAAACATGAGAATTAATCAACTACATTTTCTACACTAAGGCTTATTATGATTACAAATTACTATAGTACCCAATTCCAATCATGATAAAATTTATGAAATGTAATCAAAGGAATAGGTACATTTTTTAAATATATTACCTTAGTTTCTCAGAGTTGCTTGTATAATTAAAACTGAAATACTCAATCATGGTTAGATTAAAAAGAAAACTAAAATGTATTAATGACAGTATAATCACTGTACATTATGGGAAGCAATGTCCAGAAGTACTTGGACCTAGTTATGTTTCTTGGTTAAACTACCTACTATGAGAAAATATGGTCCAAAGGGGTGAAAAAAAATCAATCACAAAGATTATATTAGATTCAAACCAAAGTCAAGCTGAAAGTCCTTTAGCACAATTCATCCAGAAGTTTAATAACAAAAACAACGTAACACTATACTGGAGCTGTAAGATCAAAGGCAATATCATAGACGCTGTTATTGGGAGCAACTAGCCACCATATCAGAGAGAGGACAAATTGGGATCACAAAAAAGAGTACTGTTGGGAAAGAATTCTCCAATGATCTCTCCAGTTTCTGCACATTTTGTGATGGCTTTGGTTCTAAATTATCTTTCCCAGGCCGGGCACGGTGGCTCACGCCTGTAATCCTAGCACTCTGGGAGGCCGAGGTGGGCGGATCGTTTGAGCTCAGAAGTTCGAGACCAGCCTGAGCAAGAGCGAGACTCCATCTCTACTAAAAATAGAAAGAAATTATATGGACAGCTAAAAATATATATAGAAAAAATTAGCCGGGCATGGTGGCACATGCCTGTAGTCCCAGCTACTCGGGAGGCTGAGACAGGAGGATCGCCTGAGCTCAGGAGTTTGAGGTTGCTGTGAGCTAGGCTAACGCCACGGCACTCACTCTAGCCTGGGCAACAGAGTGAGACTCTGTCTCAAAAAAAAAAAAAAAAAAAAATTATCTTTCCCAGAATGTGTGTACAGCAAACAGCCAGGCAAGACAGAAATACTGACTTCCTCCAGGGCAGAGGGTAGATTTGTTTTCTGACCAACATAACTAAAATACTGTCTTCCTGTAGAACAAAGATTGGAAAGATTTGCTAGCAGCCCCCTTTAAAAGACTGGGGTTTCCTAAGATCAGGGTTCCTTTGCTGTAACACAAATCCACTGTATGTGCAGCATTCACCTGGGCCCATCTTCACATCGCCCCTGAGGGACTTAGGGGTCGGGGGAACTGACGCAAAGTGAAATTGTTACTGCCAGTTGTGCCCAGAGTAATAAAGTCTTTTATCTCCAGTAGTTTCAGGTCTTCTGCCAGCATCAATGAAACTATGGCAGGTTAACTTCTTAGCTTGCTAGTAAGTGTAAAGCTCTCAGAACCTTCACAGTTTTTTACACTTATAAACTGTACTCTTATCTTTGAGACAAGGTCAAGACTAACAATTTGTTGCAGGTATCAGTAGACTCCTAGAGAAGCAGTGATTAATACTGAAAAACCTCAGGCACTAATGAAAACCTTAAATATTTCAGGACACAGATAAAAACCAGCCATTTCATTTAACCCCACATATCCTTATGCTTGGACTGTTCACTTCGTGGATTCATTTACTCATTCATTATCAGGTACTTTCTTATGTACAGAATCTCATTCTCAATGCGTTTAAAGTCTAAAACAAACACATAAAACTACTACAATTTTACATTCTATTTAAAATGAGGTTGTATATGAAATATAAAAAATTATTACTTTTCCAGAGAATTTTCTACAGCAAAAAATGTTGACAGTGTACATGTTGCATTAATCATTTTATTTCCATATATTAAAAAGTTTTCAGCTTTGCTAATTAAAGTGTGGTCCAAAGACCACAAGTTTCAACATCAAATGAGCTTGCTAGAAATGCAGATTGTCAGGTTTCAACACAGGCCCCCTTAATCAGAATTTGCATTTTAACAAGATCCTCACATCTACTGCAGTTTATACTGCACTACCAGACATTTAAACAAATGAATGACTGGAAACCACCTCATCCCCAACCAAAGAAAAAAAAAAAAAAAAAAAAAACCCTAAGGGACACAAATCTTAAATTTATAATGAAGATAATGTTTCTGTTAATAGACATATTAAAATCACAATTGTTAACAAAAAAGTTAAGGATAAGAAAAATATAGTCACAAAGCATGTAAAGAATATTCAGCTATCAACACTAGCATAATCCACTAAAATGTAATCTGAACAAAGTCAGAAAAAGTTAAAAAGAGGACATAATGAATACTCAAAAGAAGGAGCAAATCATACTAAGACAATATCATACTAAAACGATGGAAAGTTCTGGTAATACACACTTAAAGTGCTTCATTAAAATAAAAGCATCTCTCATCTTTTTATTTTCAAAGAGAATAAAGACAGTCCAGAACACAGCATAGCTTATACTTTTTTAGAATGAGTAAGAAGGACCCTACTTACACAATCCTTAAAGTAAAAATAACAGATTTGAGAACCACTAGAAATTAAAAAAACAAAAACAAAAACACAGCATTCAGAGTTATTTTAGCATGCTATCCAGAGCACAGGATTTTGACTATTTAATTTTCTCATATTTTGTATGTGTGTGAAATGACTGAGGAATTTTATAAATGTTAAATTAGAACATTCTGGCTATAAGATCATTAATACAAAATTACCTTTTAGCTATCCTCCATGACTTAGACTTTGTAAGTTCTACATAAGTACCTGTGTTTTTACCCTCATGCATTTTTATCATAAGAAAAACCATAACCCTAGTTAAGGCTTTATTATCTAAATTTTTCTAAGTTTTCCTTTCATGGCTCTCATTTGATAATTCCATTTTCTATTCTTTATAGCTTTGAGGTAACTCATTGCAGTCAATCTTACTGAAAACTTTTCAGCGTGTCCCCACAAAAGGATTTTTTAAACATCAAGTTGTAAAGGTAAAAGTTAAAACAACAAAACTTAAGAAAACCTAAATATGCAAACGCTTTTTAAAATATTTAAATAAATTTTTTAGGCTGAAATGCTTTCACAAAACAGGAACAATCAACAACAGCAAATGAAACATTACATAAAACACACAAAATGATATACCTCTCTCTTATTTCTTCTTGCAACCTTGAGGAATTCCATAAGAATCTGTAGTTGGGCTGCATGTGATTCCTACAATAAAAAATTATAATTGTTCTTTTAAAAAATGTAACGTTGAGTTCAAAAGTTTTCTTTAACACCATATTATATAACCAGTAGGAAACAACTTGACACATCCATTTAAGTTAATCTATTAATTCTATTTAGTCAGATTTCCCAATGCTAGTTGGCATTTTTAAAATCAAACAATTGTCCACAAAACTAAAATTAATTTTAAGAAACAGGTGTTCTAAATTACATTCCTCATCTACCATGCTGAAAAAGCTATTTATGAGGAATGGCAATTCTGTTATCTAACTCTTAGCCTGCTTTCCTCCAACTAAACTAATAAAACATCAAGACAAAAATCAGAGTGGAATACAGGTTCCAGACACCAAAATCACCTTCCTCATAAGAACTTCATTTGCAGAGTAAGTGTAACTTACAGACAGGTATAGATACCTTTCAGAAGTCAAATTTAGTATTTCTGGTTATTACCTACTCACACAGATGTGAGAATTAATATATTCCTGTAAAAGATTTCAGTCAAAATCAAATACTTAAAAACAAAGAGTTTTAATATAATCAAGGTGGTGAGAGGGTATAACCCAAATTGGTAGCTGAAACAAAGAAAAGATGAATGATAATTATGAGCCTTGACATTTTCTGAGTATCAAAACGTAAAAATACAAGTATATATCTTTCACTGCTAAAATCCACAAGAACCAAGAATTCCAGTTGAATCTGATAAATATATGTAAAAAGAATAAAAGCTAAAAATGAAATAGCAATAAGAGGTAGTTCATAAACAAAATAATTCTAATTTTGTCTTATATATTTGAGAGTGAGGAAAAAAAGCCCCGGAGAGCAACGCCAAAGCAAACAAAAATATACAAATAAAAAACATTAATAAAACTTTCATTTACCTGGATACGCAAAAGAATTATCTAAAGCATTTGTTAAAACAGACACTGGGTCAGATTTTAGAAATTCCAATTCTACTGCTCTAAAAAATTTTCCAGGAACCTATGTTAAACAAGTGCTCTGATGATAAGAATAAGATAGTTAAAATTTTAAAGATCACCAAGATATAACACATACTACAAAAAAAGCATAGCTATCTTTTACTCCCCAAGTCTATCCCTCTGAGTAGACATCTTTGGATTTTAAAAAATAAAAGGCAAAAATAAATGAATCAAATTTTCAAATCAAGGCAAATAAGAAGAGATAACCAAATATGAATTGACAATCACAATAGGATATTCCAGTTTAAAAACACAATTAATGTTTTACAATAGAATAAATTTGTAAAACATGGTATCATGAAGATTGAAATTTTTTCTTATATTAATAAACTAGCTTTAATTGGACCTTAGACCCATTCTTGACAAGTGAGTTAAACTGTCACACAAAACAAACTCAAAAGGACTCTGTGACCCAACAGTGACAACAAAGCATCCCAGATCCTCGGCATCTTTCTTGGGACTTCTCTACACTGATTATCTACAACTATCCACGGATCATTTGTCTAGAGAGCAAAGACCACATCTTCATACAAAAAGTAACATCTTTATACAAAAACTGCCAAAACTGTAAAAAAAAAAAAAAAAAAAAGAAAGAAACATACTTCAGTTGCAAAGGAAGTGTACAGAGACTCAAAATTGTAAGCTTAAATACTTCATTTCAATCTAACAACTAGAACATGCAAAAAGGACAATAATACAATTGATTTGTAGAAAGGAGGAGGGGGGAAGCTCCCCAAAGCATCAAGGTCAAAAGGAAAATGGGACCAACTACATACACTAGAAATTCAGCACATGGCACCTTCTTCTGCAATTTAATCTTCTTCAAAGGAGTAACTTCAAGAAAAGAGATAAATGGCAAATTTATGAAACTATAATTTCATATGTAAATATGAAAGAAAATTATATAGAAGAGATAGTGGAGAAGTAAAAAGAGAATGCTTAAAAATGGGAAGACTACAACCAATTATACTCAAATGTCTAGCCATATAATGTTCTATTAGAACAGTCTCAGAAACTGAACATAAAAGTAATCCTCTAAAGTCATTAAACTCATTACTGAAAATAGAAGTCCAAGAAGTTAATTCCCTAAACACTTTTTACAAATGTCAAAACTTCTAAAAAAGATACAATGATCATTTAGCCGAATTCTCCCATTTTCAGATACAAAAACTGGTGTGAGAAAAAGTGAAAAGAAATATACTTAGAAAAAAGAAAAACACATAGATATTTAGTATCAGTCTCCACTCTCAGTATTCTACACTATACCAAGATTTTGTCATGTTAGTCCCATCTGGTTCATAGCCAATTGTCTCAAGAGAGCATATTTGCTACCTGACATGAAAAATGCTTCGAGTTTTTATAAAACACTGATTTTCTTTATTTTCCTATCCTTCTCTGCAATTAAATTCTGTTTTATTCTAGAAGTAAAAAAAAAAAATTATCCCTATTACGGAAATTGAAGCAAACATCTGACCACAGTCTAATACAATTAAACATATGAATCATATATTTAACTCTTCTTGTTCCCATTCCATGCTTTAGTACCTTTCTGATATATGGCATGCTAGATAGCTTTCCAACTGGGAGAAAATGCACTAGGCAGACCTATGTAAAAGACTAACCTAACTAATCTTTAAATATTTCACAGCAAATGAATAACTTGATCCTTATGAGTTTAGTTATGAGTTCATCTTCTTAAGCACAGTTAACTCTACATTAGTTTCTCAGCAAAAGAATATATGGCACTTGGAAGGAAGAAAGGTTTCTTTGCATAAGATGTTCCAAACAGAATGGTATAGAAAATTTATTTAGAAATATAGCAGTAAATAAAAACAATTCAAAATTGAAAAAATTGCTTCTAGGGAGTTGAAATAAGGGATAGGAAGTAATGAAATTAGGGACTGCTGAATTTTGCTATAAACTTTGTTAATAATGTTTGACATTGTAATCAGGAGTATTTAATACTTGGATTTAAAAAAAAAAAAGAGGGGAGAAGAAAAAGCAAGAGGGAGAGAAAGAGGAAGAGGAAAAAAGAAGGTGTGGCAACAGGAAGTCAGAGTTCTAGGATTCTAACCTAAAAACACTACATAACTTTATGAGTGTTTCCTCTACTTGGCTTCAGATTCCCTATCTATAAAATAAGCAGGTAACATTTCACAAATAAAAATCATTTTGCTATATCTCACATAAGACAATACTACTATTTAGGTGATAATTCTTCTCTGTATTGTAACAGAAAAAAATGGCCTGAAAAAGGGTAAAAATGTTTTCTGTCTCTTCAAAACCCCCTCACCCTTTTTGAGAACTAAAACCTATATCCCTGCCTCAGGCCAGTGGTCAGGGGGGAGTAGGGGAGTGTCCTTTGTTCCCTGTCCCACAGGAGATGGCTCAAGGGAATTGTTCAGGTCACAAGATTGTCTTAGCCAAAGATGGGATGAATCAGAGCCTTTAAAACCTTGGTACTTCTGCTCAGAAGCAGGAGGTTGGTACTTTGAGACAGGAGTCTGCCAACCTCCTCATTTGCTGGCAAATTAGTAAACTCTTTCCTTCTCCTCAAACCACTTGTCCTCGTTCTTCTGATGTGGCCTTGGGGACAAGTGTGGAACTTTCAGTAACAATATCAACACATTCTTTGCTTTAAATCTACTGTCAATACAAAATTTCTAAAGGACGTCACTTCAGCTTGTATAATGGATAATAGACTTCAAATTGGGGTACATATACACCTGAGAACGCATGAAAATCTTCCAAAGTATATGTGGACACAGAGGGTTTCAAAAAATTAGTCCCCAAATTCTCAACCTTCTATATTTCTCTTTTCTAAAACTGATCTGTTCACCAGGTATCACTCTAGTTCTAAATTCCAACTGCTTGTTTCAAAATTTCTCTTCTCACTCTTTAAAGGGAGAAGGGGGGGTGTCTTATCTTTTACCCACCCAGAAGTTTACCTTGATGCATGTCCCTAAGGTGTAAAAAAAGTCTCTGGAACAACAACAAAAAAGGCAATATAAAATAATGCTGTTTGGGAAAGTGTATGACTCTAAATAAAGAATACATAACAAATCCTTTTATAGGCTAAATAGTTTCCAATTCTTCATATTAAACAGAATGAGAGGATATAAAACTAAAAGATGACAGTATGGAAGGAAAATTGAAAAATCCATTATCATGTTGGTAAATTAATATACTCTCTGTATTAGATAAGCCTTTATTTTGAAATAATAGAAAATTTTTAATAGACTGAAGATATGAACACCCAAGTAAAAGATTATAAAGAACATACATGAATCCATGAAACAATTTCAGAATACATGCACTTCAAAACATAAAATGAATATTTATAAGAAGTGACAATATTTCATAAAATGAGTGAGTAAAATTTGGAAGAACTGGTATCACAAAGACAACACTTTCACAATACAAAACACTTAAGTTAAAAAAAAAAATTAGCCATTGATCCTCTTCAGATTAAAATGCAGAAGGCTGCTCTCACAGCAACAACAAAAACCAAAGAAATATACTACTATTTAGAGCCAATGAACTGAAACTAATTCAAGCAGGAACTGAGCCCCAACTAAGCTAAATTCCTTATTCAAACCAAAGAGATCAAGCTCTCATTCATGCTCCCTTAAAAACGGAAAGGCAAGACCCTCTATATTCTTGAATAGAGACTATCTAGGATACAATTTCAAAAGTTACAAGACATGCAAAGAAGTAGAAAAATCAAAAGAAAAAACAGGCAACAGAAAGAAATACATAGGTGATCCAGATGCTGGAATGAGAAACAAAGAACTTCAAAATACTAATGTAAATTGTTAAGGAATTGAAAGGGAAAGTAAACTAAATTAATAAAAAGATGGAGAATTACAGAAAAGAAATTGAAAGAACAAATGCAAATCCTAAAATTGAAAAATGTGACTAAAATTTTTTTAAATTAAAAAAACACTGAATGAGGTTATGCGCAAAATGGACATAGCAAAGGAATGAAATAATGAACTCAAAGACAGCTCAATATAAATTATTTAAACTGATACACAGAAAAAAAATGAAAAATAAGAACCAGCAACATATTATCTATAAGATAAACTGAAACATTATAACATATAACTAGAAACCTGGAGGGAAAGGAAAGAGAGTATAGGGCTGAATATGAATAAATAATGGTTCATAATGTTAAAAAAAAATAGATCCTCTTGTGCCATGAAACTCAAGCAAGATAAATATAAAGAAAATGAAACCTAGGATAGCATATTCAAACTGCTAAAACTTAATGTTAAATGGAAAATCTTGGCTGTGCATAGTGGCTCAGACCTGTAATCCTAGCACTTTGGGAGGTCAAAATGGGAGGACTGCTTGAGGTCAGGAGATCTAGACTAGCCTGAGGAAGAGTGAGACCCCATCTCTACTAAAAATTAGCTAGGCGTGGTGGCACATGCCTGTTGTCCCAGCTACTTGAGAGGCTGAGGCAGGAGGATTGCTTGAGCCTACGAATTTGAGTTTGCAGTGAACTAGGACGATGCCACTGCACTCTAGCTAGGGCAACAGAGGGTAATCCTCTCTCAAGAAAAAAAAAAAAAAGAAAAATCTTAAAAGCAGCTAGAAAAAAAAGATACAGTATGTTTAGAAAAACAGTAAAAATGACTGCTGATTTCATCAGAATCAAAGTAAGCAAAAGGACAATAAAAATATCTTTAAATTGTTAAATGAAAAAACAAAACAAAATTCTATGTAGTGCAAAACAATCAGCTTTACAAGAAATAATAAAGTTGCACAAATGAAAGGGAAATGAGCTATATGGATGCCTAGCTCTGCAAGAAAAAATGAACAGCATGTGAAAGGGTAAATATTTGAGATAATAAAAGAAAGGGCTTTTCTTGGGTTTTTTACATCATATCTTCAAAAGACTAATAACTGTTTAAAGCAAAAATACACTGGTGGCATTTATAACATAGTTTGAAAAAAAAAAAAAAGCTTGATAAATTGAGTTGTTATAAAGTTTTACATTTTCCTTAAAGTGATATACTATATATTCAAAGTTGACTGTAAATATATTGTCCTTGAAGTGGCATACTATAAACTCAAAGTTGGCTGTGGAAAAAAAGGCATTTTGTAAACTTTAAAGAAAAACCACTAAAAATACAAAAAAGTACGTGAAAAATAGAAAAGTAATAAAATGTAATACTAAAATGTAATCCTGAAAACTCAATGATTTCTAAAGAAGGCAAGAAAGGAGAAACAGGGAATAAAGGATAGGAGAAATGGAACACAAATACCCTGGTGTAGACTCAAACCCAGTCATATCAATAATTATATTAAATTAAATTTAAATGGACATGAGCACTTCAATTAACTGAGCTTATTAGATAGTGTTTTTAGGAAATAACAAAAAAACCACCTACACAGTTAAAACACACCCACTTTATAATGTAAAGAAAATAACAGAATGAAAATAAAAGCATGAAGAAGGATTTACCATGGAAACAATAATTATAAGTGCTGTAGCTATATCAATATCACACAAATTATACTTCAGAACAAGGAACATTTCCCACAATAAACATACATGTTTCATAATAATAATAAAAGTGATAATTCATCCAGAAGACACAATATTCCAAACATGTATGCACCTAAAAATAGGGTTTCAAAACACATGAAGCAAAAAGTACAGGTGAAAAAAAGGAAAATAGATTATAGTCAAAATTATAATTTTCACACCCCCCCATCAGCAATTGATAGAGCAAGGAGAAAAAAATGTTTTAGTAACATTAACCAACTCCAAATAATCAATATTTATAAAGCACTATAACAAATAACATTTGTTTTAAATGCAAGTGGAACATTTAACAAAACAGACTATATGCTGAGCTACAATGAAAATCACAACCAAATTCAAAGGACTAAAAGCATACAAACTGAGCTTTGTCCCCTGACTAAAATAAAGACAGACTATATTTACATTCCTACCTTAAACAGCAAAATACCAGCTCAACTATATGAAACAGTGGCTTTCAGACAAAGGGCCAGAAATAATACATGTTTCCAGTAGCCAGAGCGGAAAAACCTAGAAATACATAGGTATCAGGTCGAATAATCAAAAAGGTTACCTCAGTAGGGAGGCAAAATTAGCACAGGCAAAAAGTTGCTTTGGTCCTACTTAACAAAGCTGAAAAATAAGTTTCAAAGATTCAAAGTATTTCCATGTAACTTAATTATATGTCAGAACAAAGTTCAGGAATGCATTAATAATATAAAGGAATATAAAAATACTCAGCACTGAACAAGGTAAAATTTACAATTTCTGGAATCTAATAAAAAATTAATAAGCATGCAAAGAAGAAAATATACCCCATAAGGGGAAAGTTAATCTCCATAAACAAATATAGAAATGACACAGATAACAGAATCAGTAGACAAAGACATTAAAAGTGGTATGTTCTAGAAGTTAGAGAAAAGTATAAACGAGTTAAATAGTAACATGGAAAATAGAAAAGATTAGTGAACTTGAAAATAGCAATAGAAACTATCCTAAACGAACCATAGGTGAAAAAGATCAAACAAAAATGAGCAGAACTGTTCATCAGTGACCTGTTGAACAACTTTAGCCTAAGAAACATGCAACTGGAATTCCCAAAGTAGAAGAGGGGACAGAAAATATTTGAAGAAATAATGGTTGAAATTTTTCTAAACCTCTTGGAAACTACTAATATAAGCCCACAGATCCAAAATATTCAAAGAACTCCAATAACAAAAAATATGAGGGGGGAAAAAAAACACCCTACAGCAAGGCACATCATAATCAAATGCTTTAAAGCCATAAAAAGAATATCCTAAACTAGGAGAGACATATTTTATTAAAACAAGAGATAAGAATGGCAGCAGACTTATCTGAAGCAATGCAAGCCAGAAGACAGTAGAGCAACATCTGGTAGAAAGTCAACCTAGAATTCTACACTCATACGGAAGTACTTTTCAAACACAAAGGCAAAGTAAAGACTTTGTCAGACATACATAAGACATAATTCATCACTAACAGACCTGCACTAATGAAATGGTAGAGGATGTCCTTCAGGCAAAAAGAAAATGATAACATATGGAAGTCTGATCTATACAAAAGAATGAAGTATACCAGAGATGGCAAATAAATGGGTAAACAAAAGACTTAAAAAAAAACTCCATAGGCCCGGCATGGTGGCTCACGCCTGTAATCCTAGCACTCTGGGAGGCCAAGGCGGGTGGATCATTTGAGCTCAGGAGTTCGAGACCAGCCTGAGCAAGAGCGAGACCCCCGTCTCTACTGAAAACAGAAAGAAATTGGCTGGACAACTAAAAATATATAGAAAAAATTAGCCAGCCATGGTGGCACATGCCTGTAGTCCCAGCTATTCGGGAGGCTGAGGCAGAAGGATTGCTTGAGCCCAGGAGTTTGAGGTTGCTGTGAGCTAGGTTGATGCCAGGGCACTTTAGCCTGAGCAACAAAGTGAGACTGTGTCTCAAAAAAAAAAAAAAAAAAAAACAAAAACCTCCATAAAACATAATTTACTGTCTAAATCACAATTAATAACAACATATTGTGGGGTTTACAACATATGTAGAAATAAAATACGTAACAAAAAAATAGTATGATGGCCAGGAGGAAATGGAAGTACACTGTTATAAATGAAGCAGTATAATATTACTTGAAGGTAGAATGTGGTACAAATTATATTAAAAACCCTAAAGCAACGACTAAAAAATAAAAAGTTATAGCTAAGTCAACAAAGCAGATAAAATGGAATCACCTTAAATTATGTTCTTCAATCACAATGCAATTCAACTAGAATCCAATTACCAAAATACTTGGCAAAATAGCAATATCCAAATTACATGCACACACACTTCTTACAAAGCATTAAGAAAAACAATAAACAATCCATTAGGAAAATGGACATAGGATAGGAATAGGTAATTCATCAGATAGGAAACAAAGATGGCCAAAGAAATGAAGAAATTCTCAACTTCACTAGTAATCACAGAAATGTAGAAAAAATGAACATACAGCATATGATACCTATTAGACTGACAGAAACAAAAAGAGAAAATATCAAGTGTTTATATGATACAAACCCAAAGAAATTTGTCAATAACTAATATTTAATAAGGTTAAAATGTGCACACACACTATGCAAGCACAAGGAGAAATGTATAACTATACTAAATGCAGTACTGACACCCATAGCTAATGTCCATCAACAGAGTAATAGATATGTTCCTGCAATGGATTACTACAGAGAAGTTTAAATAAATAAATTAGATCTACATTGATCAACATGAACTTCAAAAAGTAAATAAAGAGGTACATGTCAAAGAAATAACTACAGTATGAAACCTTTTATGTAAGCTTGTAATTTATACAAATAATACCTTATGTGGTTGTACATACTAACACATATATGCTTGAGAAGGATTCTTGCCAACTTCATATGGTGGTTACTCTGGGAGAAAGGAATGAGACGAGAGGGCTTTAAAAGAATATAAAAAAATAAATAACTAATTCTCAAAAGTCAGATCTAAAACATGGCAAAGGGTTGACATTTATTGTAACTGAGAAGGAGTATGTCAGAGTCTCATTATTTTTTGTACTTTTCTCTATATTGGAAATACTCAAGTAAAATAATAATGGAAAGTAAAACAGAAAACAATAATGTAAAAAAACTATGATAGGAGCTTTACTTCTGAGCTGGCTTCCTCTTCAGAAAACAATAGGGAAGAACCTGTGATCTAAAAATAAGGTAACTGTGTTTCTTCAATTCTGAGACAAAAAGCCAAAAAGGAAGCAAAGACTAATGATGGCATGTCAAAGGTGGGAAAAGGGTTAACAGTTCTTGCTTTCAGTAGGTAATTGTCTAGTTTCAGTATGGTACCCCCTAACCCTACCCGTGGTCCCCATGCTTTAAGTGTGCCTCTTATGGAGCAGTTCAGAGAGCCTCTCTTTTATCACCACCAAGGGGTGGTTAAAAATCCTAGTTTTCTCCTAAGGTAGAAAAGGAGAATCATTAGCTGAGTTACAGGAAGGACTCAAGGATTTCAAATTTCAACTGCTTCTTAAACAGACTCCCAATCAATAATCCCGTTTTTGGCCTTTACTCTATGAGGTAACTGATGCTCCCCAATTCCAGGGCCTTTGCTCCGCAATATAAATAGGGTTAGTTCTTAACTTTCCCCTCACTGTCAGCTTAGTATTCAGTTTTCTCAGATCTGCTAACCTATAATCTTTTGTCCATCTGCTTTATAGCTTACAATATATTCCTGCCATTGTCCCTTCTCCCATTTTCTTTGCCTCCTTAAAATCCCTTTAATGTCATTTTCATAGCTTCAAAAAGGAGTAAGTGTAATTGTACATGTTCAATCTTTCAAAAAGAAGTCTTTTTATATCATGTACCACTATGTGAAAATATTTGCCTAATTGATTTGTTTATCTACATATACCTACACACACAGAACCCTGTCTTGTCCACAGCCCTTAACACAATACTTGGCACATGGTAGATGCTAACAGAAAACCACAGTTAAAACCATAGGAGACACTCTTCCCAACCATATCCCCCTAACAGAGACATCATGGGAGACACTCATTTTGGTCGGCTCAACCTCACACACTCCTTCCCCCTCCTAAAAGACTCCCACCCTATTCAGTGGAATTCAGATCCGAACTAAGTTAGTCAGAATCTAGTTACAGAATTTTTTTTTTAAATAACCCAAGTCATCAAGCAATAGCCACAGAATTTTTAAAACTGAAGTTGGAAAGAAAAGCCCCTTTTCTTCTTCTATCAAAAAACATAAATATAAATGAAGAAGTGCAGAAAACCACATTATCTACCATGTGATAAAAACCTATCAAAAAAGGAAATCAGAGCTGTCCCAACAAAACAGGCACAAGGGCACAAAAGAAAGACACCCAACAACATTCAAGTTCCTAATCTCATTTACTTGTAGTCCTCCAGAGAAGCCAGGGTTCTAATCTTCTCAAAGTTTGGCTGTTCAGCAAGACCCTTTTGTGTGTTTAAGCTAATCATTCCTTTATTGTCTCAATAAATACCCCCAAGCTAGGTCAGGATGGGTACTTGCTTATATTAATAATAGATCATACTCAACTCCTAATACATGCAATTTTACATATTACATTTTTGACATTTATTTATATAAAATAAATGCAATTTTACACTTGTATACATTACATTACATGAAATAGGATATATTTAGATCCATGTATATCTCTTTAAATGCTCTTAGTTAAGCCATAGACCATTGCTGCTACCAATGAACACCTGCTGAAAGAATTTCATGTAGATAAAAACATTTTCTATTTTCTCCTCCAAATATCACATTTAAAGAGGGGAAGATATGGCAAGAAAGATATTCACTAGAAGAAAAATGACCAATATAACTTTCCTATATGAAACTTTATTTTTTCATGATCTGTAACACTCAGCTTTTGTTGCTACAAACTGGCCGTTGCAAATAAGTTACATTATAAGGAATTTGTTCTTTCTGTAAGTCAAAAGAGGGGAATCTATCAGAAGTGATACTTTGCAGATGTTTCTAGCTGAGTAAAAATGGATGGATTAGTTACACTACCCTGTCATTTTTAAACATTTCTAGATTTTTTCATTGCAATAAAGATCACCATTTAAAACAATTTTTTAAGTTCAACTACCACTTACTGCTTCCAGTTGTTTCTTTTTCTGCACTAGTAACTCCAACATGAGGTTGACATTGGCCAGATCAAGGTTATCTTGGTCAGTTCCCAACAAATCTTGAAATATTTGCCACCTGTGGCCATTCTAAAAATAAAGAAAAGAAACACATAATTTCCTAAGAAGATTGTTTTAGAAACACTAAAGCAAATGTTTAACTGCTACTTCCTAATATACTTAATACATTGATATAGAAAATACACTAATGTTCCAACCTACTCCTTTCCAGCTCTGGCTTCCCCACTGCCTTCTAGTTATAATTTTAACACTATTTCTCCTCTAAATGAATTTAGATAACAGATATAAAAAACACATTCAAGACAACTGTTATATCAGAATTTCTAAAGGTATAATTTCCCTGCAAAATAAGTACCTGGATTTTAATTATTTGTCTAGCCATATTTTCAACTTTGCATTTCCATATTTTCACTTGTCTCAATAATTTGGGAATCTTAAAATTGGGAATCTTTCAACATTTTTTCCAAAATATCAGGTTGCAATATAATCTTTCAAATGTCAGGTTATTACAAGCCAACTCTTTCTCAATGTGGTCCTACCAGACCTTTCAAAAGAGGATTACTCTAGTAAAGTACTATAGACAATGTAGTTGAAGTTACTTATTTGAATAGAGCAATCCTAAGCAAATCTCCTTTAAGAATGATCAATTACATGCTAAGCTTTAACATCTAATTAATATTAAACCAACAAAAACTGAATAAAATTTATTAAAAATAGTAAAAAAAAAGTTGAAACATACGGTGCTACTCACTGAGTGGTCCAATTTGAACCTCTTTTCCTCAAATCTTTGCTTCTGTTTGAGAATGAGCTCATTCACTGAAAACACAAAACAAATACCCCATATAATTTGTATGTTCATTTTAAGTGGATTACCCAATTCTTCTGCTTAGATGGATTTTATTCTACCTTTACAAAGACTCAAAATTAAAAAGATGCTTAACAGAAAATATTAGTTTTTTATTTAAAATCAGAAAAGGTTTTGGTGCAGCTCCTACTACCACAACTACTATTACTACAGCAGAATTCTTCAGAATGTGTATTTCCTCTTACGAGTTTCTCAATGATGATATTACTGGCATTTGGAGATAATTCTTCACTGTGTGAGACTGCCCCATGCCCCACATGGTAAAAGCATAGGTAACTTTGTATCTACTATGAGATAAGCACTAAAGATTTTTATTTGTTCTTTTTGTTTATAACTTTTTTATAAATATCATGAAAGATAATTACCCATCCAAAAATCATCCTACCCTTTTTCTTGATAATAATATAATTTTTAGCCAAGTATTGGACTGCCATATAACTTTCAGAAAAGCTAGATCCCTCTCCAACCCAAGGAATGATTCTTAACTAACCTAAAGCAATCAGGTCATTCATATGCTTTTCGGTGACTGATACGGGGTAAATATGTGACCCAGTTTTGACAAACAAGAGGTGTGCTGTCTTTCAGAAGGAGAAGGATAGGAGAAAAACAAGTTGTTTCCCTGCCTTCATAAGAGAATGATATCTGGAACTGCTGGGAGACATCTTGTAAACTTAAGGCTAGCTAGTCAAAAGATCAAGACATATGCTGGAGACGGAAGAACAGAACAATGGAAAGAACTTGACAATCACTGAACCACTGGATTAAACAGCTCTGGAAATTCTTTTCCTGTGGATCAAAATATTTTCTGTGATGTTGAAACTACATTTAATTGCATTTTTCTATTTTTTTAATAGTCAACAAATACTAGTGATACAAAAAAAAACTTATTAATTAAAAAAAATAAAAGGAAACCAGCCCTAGGATAGGCAAGCACTTGACTTTAAAGACATTATCTTATAGGTTACTCTCACCAATTAGAAATGAGGGAATATTAGGACAGAGAGCATAAGGAACTTACAGTGACATATAGAACAAGATGCAATTATAAATATTTTTGAGAAAAACAGATACCAAGCCCATACTAAGATACAAGATTCAGAGATTATAGACTCAATCCAAGATCTCAAGCAACTCAGACTAGCAAGACAGCAAATGATGAAGTACTTGTAATATAATGTGATAAACAGTACTATCATTGAAATAGATTCAAATGTCTACTGGCCAGGCATCAATCAAAATGTTAACAAGCAGGCTTCACATACAAAGTAATGTTAGACCTGAGCCATAATAGGTACACAGAGACTAAGCAGAAAGAAGAATGAAAAAAAATTCAGGTAAGACCATGCACTTGTATGTGTATACCAAAGTTATAAAACAACAGGATATAAAATGATTTTTAATGGATATAGGTGAAACACAGAGTCAGAGTGATTTTGTAAGTAATTAACAGGAGCTAAGAACTAAGGCCAGAAATGCAGGTGGATCAGAGCCTGACTGTGAAGAGGGTAAACTATACCTCATAAGCTAAATTATTATCCTAATGCAAATAAGGTAAAGGAGACAGCTTCAAAAAAATGCAGTGGTAATAAAGAGTAAGTGAATGAGAGTTTAATATTTTACTTGCAGATTTAATTATTTGAATGGGAACTGTGACTGAAATACTTTTATGTACAAGCCACATTGAATTTTGCCAAGAAATCTCTTATACCATTGTATGTGACTCTCACCAACAAAACTGAAGATCAAGTTTTTAAAGGCCACAGAAATAAAATGCAAAATAAAATTAAAGCAAATGAAGGCAAAAAGAAAGAGTAAAAAAAGAATGTATTAAGTGGTATGCTATTTTATATAAAGACATTTAAATTCTGTATTTACCAAACTGAAGTTTTTATTATAATATCAGATTTTTCACGGAGCTATCTAAAAAATTATTTTTCTTTAAAACTATACCCTATAATAAACAATGGTCAATAGGTTTCTTCATCAAGGAGTATTCTGTTATTTTTGTTCTTAAAAATTTAACAACAAAAAAATCTCTTAAAATACAAGGTCTATATTAAACATATACATCTCTGTATTATTCACCAAAGTAGTCCTTGGCACGGAATAAGCACCCAATATTGCTGAATTGTAACAGAGGTAAAGATCTGAAAAAGGGCAAGGAAACGTTTTACAAGTTGTCTCTTTAAAACTTCCTACCCTTTTTGGGAAAAACCTGCATCCCTTCCAGAGGACAGTAATCAAAGGGGCAGAAAAATGTTCACTACTGTTTATTTTCTATTACCTTAAGCCACAGGAGATGGCTCAACAGAATTGTCTGGACAAGGGTCACAGGGTAGACAAAAACCATCAATTATAGTTAAACAACAATAGCCCAAAGTCACAATGTGTGGACATGTAGCACCAGTCATGTAGACCTCAGCCCAACCTTCAAACCCCCTCCCTTTAAAAAGCCCTGTTTTTCTGCTTAAAGACAGAATGGTGGTCTTTTGAGACACTAGTCTGCCGCCCTCCTCATTTGCAGGTAAATTAATAAACTTCTTATCTTTTCCTCAAACAACTTGCCCTTGTTCTTCGTTTTCACTGATTCAGCCTCACTAACAGGTACTGAACTTTCAGTAAAGAATGAACATATTAAACCTTGATGACATGCTCCTGAAGGATTTCAAATTGGATATGTCATTTTTAGCTAACACTTTCGTATTTCTAATCAAGATAAGCATTTATTTTAAACCATAATCAGTCTTTAGAACTGAGATATAAACCTGAAGGATGGTTTAAACATTTGATAATTATAATTCTGTGGCACTTTGTAATATCCACAGCACTAACAACATTTCTTACTATTAAGAAAAATGCATTTCTACTGCTAAAGACTCCATTCCATCAACGACTCTTGAGTCAGACTGCCTAACAGCAAATCCCAATTCCACCATGTACTGGCTCTAAAACTTTACAAAAGTTACTCAAACTGCCTGTGCCTTAGTTTCCTCACCTAAGGAATGAGGATGGTAACAGCAGTACCTATCTCAAAGGACTGTCATGAGGATTAAATGAGTTCATGCACATAAAGTATAACAATTAAGATAGTACCTGGAAGTAGTAAGGATTTTGTGCCAGCTACTTTTTTAAAAAAAATAGCGATTTTAAATTTTGCATGTATGTTTTCCTATAAATTAATGAGTAAGAGGATCACTCATTAGAGAGGTAAGAAAACTCAACTTATAAATAGACAGTGTGAGACACAACTAGAGAGAAAGAGGTGCAAGGAGAGAGAGAAAGAGAGAAAGAGCACTCAAATGGGCACATGAAAGCTGGCAAGCAACAAGAGAAAGCTAGAGAGCAAGCCTTGGCAAGAGTGGAGGAATGCACCAGCAGAATGTGTGTGTTAGGACAGCGGAGGGGCAGCTTCTATCCTACAACCTGAATGAAACTGTCAGGATAGCTCAAGATCAAGGGAGATGGAGAGGTGCAGAGTGTGTGTGCACTGCAGTGGCGAGAGGGAGGGAGGAGATGACAGAAATCCTATGGAAGGTACAGGTCAGAAGAAACAGGGACTGTAATGTAGTACTTAGAGCAGGAAAGAAAAAATCATGTTGGCCGGGCGCGGTGGCTCACACCTGTAATCCTAGCACTCTGGGAGGCCGAGGCGGGTGGATCGCTCAAGGTCAGGAGTTCGAGACCAGCCTGAGCAAGAGCGAGACCCCATCTCTACTAAAAATAGAAAGAAATTATATGGACAACTAAAATATATATAGAAAAAATTAGCCGGGCATGGTGGCGCGTGCCTGTAGTCCGAGCTACTCGGGAGGCTGAGGCAGGAGGATCGCCTGAGCCCAGGAAGTTTGAGGTTGCTGTGAGCTAGGCTGATGCCACGGCACTCACTCTAGCCTGGGCAACAAAGAGAGACTCTGTCTCAACAAAAAAAAAAAAAAAAGAAAAAATCATGTTATCTGTCTCAATGAAAAAGTATATGACCATAATAACAAAAAACCAAATCGATCTTGAATATCTGACTTCTCTTTCATCAAAATTGAATAAAGCGCCTCATTTGTTAACCAATTGGGCATTTAAAAAAATTTTGCCAATAAATAGATAAAAGTCCTTCTTTACATATAATTCAAAAGGAGGTCAAAGAATATAGTGACTTTGCTGTAACAATTCCTTCAATCCCCATCAAAATATTTACATAAACAAGGATTTTGAAGACTTATACTTTTAAAACTAAAAAGAATACAAAGAAAGAATACTTGTCCTAGCAATAAGAATCATCAATGGCACTTAAACTATTTCCAGAAAAGGGCACCATGATCCTGAATAAGTGGCACATGCACTATAAAATTTTATGTCTAATACTTTACAAAGTAACACGTAATATTTGTTTAATCAATAGCATACTAATAGTATAATTAAATAAAAACCCAGAAAACCTATTTAAGATTATTTAACGCTTAATAGAAAATTAAATTCAAAGGAAACTTTTAAGTGTGTAATTTCTGTTTACAAGGCATACCTTGGAAATGTTGTGGGCTTGGTTCCACACCATCAAAATAAAGTGAATACTGCAATAAAATGAGTCACACAAATGTTGGGGTTTCCCAGTGCATAAAAAGTTATATTTACACTATACTGTACTTTATTAAAAGTGTGCACTACCACTATGCCAAAAACAACAATGTACACACCTTAATTATAATAAAAAACACTTTACTGCTAAAAAACAAACAAACAAACAAACAAAAAAACAAGCTAACCTGCGCCTTCAGTGAGTCGTAATCTTTTTGCTAGTGGAGGGTCTTGTCCTGACATTGATGGCTGCTGAATGATCAGGATGGTGGTCACGCAGGCTGGCGTGGCTGTGGCAATTTCTTAAAGTAACACATCAGTGAAGTTTGTCACACGGATTGACTCTTCTCGGTAGCATGCAATGCTTCTTGATAGCATTTCACCCACAGTAAAGCTTCTTTCAAAATTGTGGTCAGTCCTCTCAAACCCTGCCACTGCTTTATCAAGTAAGTCTATGTAATATTTTAAATCTTTTGTTGTCATTTTAACAGTGTTCATAGCATCTTCACCAGGAGTAGATTCCACCTCAAGAAACCACTTTCTTTGTCCATCCAGGAGAAACAGCTCCTCATCCGTTCAAGTTTTTCATGATGCTCCAGCAATTCAGTCACATCTTCAGACTCCACTTCTAATTCTAGTTCTCTTGCTACTTCCACCACACCTGTAGTTACTTCCTTCACTGAAGTCTTGAACCCCTCAAAGTCATCCACGATGGCTGGAACAAACTTCTTCCAAATTCCCATTAATGTTGACATTTTGCCCTCCTCCCACGAAACACGAACGTTCTTAATGGCATCTAGAATGGTGACTCTTTTCCAGAAGGCCTTCTGTTTGCTTTGCCAAGAGCCATCAGAGGAATCACTGTTTTTGGCAGCTACAGCCTCACAAAATATATTTCTTCGATAACAAGACATGGAAGTCAAAATTACTCCTTGATCCACGGGCTGCAGAATGGATGTTGTGTTAGCAGGCATGAAAACAACAACATTAATCTCCTTGCACGTCTCCATCAGAGCTCTTGGGTGACCAGGTGCATTGTCAGTAAACAGCAGTATTTTGAAAGGAATCTCTTCTTCTGAGCAGTAGGTCTCCATAGTGAGTTTAAAATATTCAGTGAGCCATGCTATAAACAGATGTTCCATCATCCAGGCTTTGTTGTTCCATTTATAGAGCACAGGCAGAGTAGACGTAGAATAATTCCTAAGGGCCCTAGGATTTTCAAAATGGTAAATGAGCACTGGCGTGAACTTAGAGTCACCTTTGGAAGCTTTGAAGTCAGGCATTGACTTCTCCTCTCTAGCTATGAAAGTCCTAGATGGCATCTTCTTCCAATAGAAGACTGTTTCGTGTACATTGAAAATCTGTTGTTTAGTGTGGTCACCTTCATTAATGATCTTAGCCAGATCTTCTGGATAAACTTGCAGTGGCTTTTACATCAGTGCTTGCTGCTTCTCCTTGTGCTGTTATATAATGGAGGTGGTTGGCTTCTTTCCTTAAACTTCATGAACGAACCCTTGCTAGAGTCAACCATTTCTTCTGCAACTTCCTTGCCTCTCTCAGCCTTCATAGAACTGAAGAGACTAGGACCCTGCTCTGGATTGTAGGGTGTGGCTTACGGGAATGTTGTAGCTGGTTTGATCTATCCAGACCACTAAAACTTTCTCCATATCAGCAATACGGCTGTTTTGCTTTCTTTGCATTCACAACTTGGCTAACTGTTTGGTGCAAAAGGGCTAGCTTTCCACCTATCTCAGTTTTCGACGTGTCTTTCTCACTAAGCTTTATCATTTCTAGCTTTTGATTTAAAGTGAGAGACAGTGTGACTCTTCCTTTCACTCGAATGCTTACAAGCCATTGTAGGGTTATTAACTGCCCTAATTTCAATATTGCTATGTCTCAGGGAATAGGCAGGCCTGAGGAGAAGAGGAGAGGTGGGGGAATGGCAGGTCAGTGGAGCAGTCAGAACACACACAGCATTTATCAATGGGCGCAGGTTGTGGTGCCCCAGAACAATTACGACGGTAACACAAAGATCACTGATCACAGATTACCATAAGAGATAAAATAATAATCAAAAAGTCTGAAATGTTGTGAGAATTCCCAATATGTGACACAGAGACACAAAGTGAGCACAGGCTGTTGGAAAAATAGTGTCAACATAGGATTCCCAAAAATCAATTTAAAACAGAAAATACAATGTCTGTAAAGCACGATAAACTGAAGTGTAATAAAACAAGGTATGCCTGTATATACATTTCTGTTACAGCAAAGTATTACAGGTAAATCAATAAGAATTTCAAGCATGAAAATACATTATAGAAGGAGAAAACTATGTGAGTGATAATGAAATTTAAGAAGAAAATCACACAGAGAAAGAATGAAATTTCATTGTTAATGATAAGTTTATTTATATATTTTTAAACCAATGATATTAGTAACAAATCACTATATTCAGATTCTACTGGATACACTTTAAAAAGAGATATAACAGTTCTATGCTGAAAAAACCATATTTAATTTCTAGAAATTATATTCTTTACAATTACTTAAAATTATGAAAAAAAATTTGAATGCCAACCTAAAAATGTGTGAATGGGTGCAACATTTTTTAAAATTCTCAAATGGGTTACATAAGCAAAAAATTTTAAAGAGTACTGCTATGGAAATCATGTAGCCTATGACTTCTCCCCATTACTTAGGCATTAAAAGTGAAAGGCCCCTAAGCTATCAATAAAATAGGTGGAAAGATGCCTAGAATACCCCAGAATTGTGTAACATATCCTTAGTTACCTTTCCATACTCAAGAGGAAATCTGAAATCACTTTTAGAGACTCAGGGTCTTCTTAACCCAACTAATAACTGCAAGTACTATCATGTAATCTTGAGCTGAAACAATGAAAATAAATAATTTCTAAGAGGTTTTTTTAGTAAAAAGAAAAAAACACCTAATATTCCACTTTCAGGAACAGACAGATCAACAGAACTCAACGACATTCTTCTGAGCACATAGGAAATAGTTTCTATCTACTCAATATAGCAATCTTAGGATTTGACCATCAGTGTACAAAGCAGAAGGGTAGAAGAGGTGACTGACAGAAAAACAGAGATAGATATATAAGGATAAAATGTTATTTCTATGACTGACATACATACAATCACACTGGAAGCTGCAATATAATTAAAAGACTTCAAATATGGCAGAAAACACTTGACACTCCAATTTCCTAAAACCAAAATTTCTTAACCATAAAAAGAGAAGGATGTAAGTAGATCATAGCCAAGATACTTTCTACCTTAAAAAATCAGTGATTGTGACTTCACTATTCATTGGATACATATATTTGACAATGTATATAACGTATGGAATCTTCTTCCAACTTAAACAGTACTATTAATATATTTTTATGCTTCTTCCATACCAGTAGATAGTGATCCCTTTCTCACTATTTATAATAGAAACTCATATAACAGAATTTCAAACTTGCAGACTCACTAAAGAATGTTGCCTGAAAAATTTAGGAACTATCAAAATCTTCAGAACATCAGATTCCTTTCCGTCTTTAACCATTCCAAAAAATAAGTAGTTTTTCACAGTTATGACAAGAGAGAGAGGAGTGATTCCAGATCTCACAGGGCAGCATCAATCCAAATTTGCAAGTTCAGGGACAAAAGAGTCCGTTTTGCAAGACTTGGTTTCTCTCTTACCTAACCTAGACCATCAAGTCTAGTCCTGCTGGATACCATACCACTCAACAGTTCTCTCTTTGTGCTTTTCCTAAGTTCCTTCTCCAAGTTTGCCATAAGATTTTATCTACTTAGAAGAATTTGTCATTCTAGCAGAAAATCTTCAAAATATTTCCAGCAGGGATTCTTTCTGCTGTACAGTCATCCAATGATTTTCCTTAACGAAAAAATACTGGATTGTACTGAAGAGTAACAGAGAAAAAAGGATGGTAGCTAGTTCACATTTAGAGGTAAAAAGGAAAGCCATAGCTGAAAAAATACAGACTCATGATTTATTATAAACCACCATTTGAGCTAAGCAAAATCAAATTACAACCAAAGCAATGGCAAATCAAAACATTATACACAGGTAGTTACCACACCTTAACTTGGAGCATATTAGTCTTTAGAATGAAGAATTAACTTTTTTGATGTACATACCCAATAGTGTCCTACTTGATGCCTACCTATATGTGAAAATTAATCTTTGGTTTATTATTCATTCACAAAACACTCAGACTTAAGGTTTCCTACAGTATTTCAGGCTAGCTCACAACTGGCCTCTGACTAGATATTATTCCCAACCATTTACCATTTATACGTATGGGTTCCATATGCATGTCTCTTCTCCAGTTCTTACCATTTCTCTAAGTTCTATATCCATGTCTTCCTTCCCTGAGTTCTTACTTTTCAACTGTCTCATCAGTTCCATAGACTTTCTTCCCTCACCCAGGAATCATCATACCCAAGTTATTTTCCCCCTTTCTCTCAACATTCACCAAACATGTGTTCCCCCTCCCCATTAACTCTTTCTTCTGTTACTTCTCACTTCTGCCCCCAAAGCAGAAATAGTAGCATGTATAATACTACATAGAGAAACTGAAAGGTATTCTGGGCCTCTAGGATTTTTGTTAAGCCTCACACTCTGTCCAGACATCTACATAACAATCTAAAAGTCATTTCAATTTTATTTAAATGAAACTTAAAAACAGTCTGATATTGTGCTAACAATATATGAAATCTATGCCACAACCCAGGAAGAGAAGCACTGTGGTAAGTAGCAGAGAGAGACTTGCTAACCTCCAAACTAGGTTTTCTGAATAAATTAGTGCTAGCAGATACTTTTGAAGATAGGATATTTAAAAAATAAAAATAAAAATCATTCCAAAGACTCACCCAAGAAATTAGGATACAGATGGTCAATATTGTCCACAACATAGTTACACTTGGGACATCTATTATTGTCCTCCAAACTCTGATGAATACACTTGTAGCTATTAGCAGGGAAAAAATAAAACAGGCTTAATTAAATCAACAAAAATTAATAAGCTGATCACAAAATAATGCCTTAGTCTTCTATTCCTCATTTGTAACATAAGTAATCTAACAAATTTATTTCAGCTTATATTTTTATATCAATAGTATATGTAGGGCATTTATTGGATAAATAGAACACAAAAGTTATTTTAAATAAACCTGAATAACAAGCCTATTGGATATAAAATTTAAAAAGATATATTAACTAAATTTTAAGTTTATGCGATTTAGTTTATAACAGCACAAGAAAAACAAATGCCTATGGCTGAGTAAAGAGACTATTCATATTCCTGGAGTCCTGATACCCTTAATACAAAAAGAGCTCATTCAAATAAAAAAAAACAGAAATCTCAACCAAAGACAAGAATTAGTTAATAAGCATGAGAAAACTATCATCTTCATTAGTGACAAAAATGTAATTTAAAAATAAAGTGAGGTGCAGTGGCATGCACCTGCAGTCTCAGCTACTTAGGAGGCTGAGGCAGGAGGATCACTTGAGGAGTCTGAGGCACGCCTGCGCAACACAGTGAAACCTTGTACCCCCCCCAAAAAATTATATACTAGTTTTTGCCAATCAGAATGGAAAAATTAAAAAAAAAGATCACTGTCATCGTTAAAAAGTACCCACGGATACGAATAATCTCATGTATTTTTGCAAGAAATGTAAGTGGCACAACTTCCCTAGGAAGCAAGTTACATGAAAAACCTTAATAAAGTGATTTTACTAAAAGGAATTTATTCAAAGGAAATATATACGTAGAAGAGTGTTCAATACAGGGTTATCTATAAATAGCAAAATAAAGTGAAAGCAACCTAAACACTTGGAAATAAATTTGTAACCATCAATCCAATGTAATGCTATACAGTCAATAAAAATTACATTGTAATATGTATGCAATGAAAAATTATCTATTAATAGTTATTGCTTGAGAAATATGATCACAGGAAATTTTTCCTTTCTTACATTATATATTTCTATAATGTTGGACCTTTTACATCTGTGTATTTCTTTATAATAAAAAACTCTTTAAATATTTTTCAACCAAATCATAGAAAAATATAAAACTGACATGAAGAAAAAAGTCACTGTGTCACTATATTGCTGAATAAAAACGACAATCTATAACACAGTAGATACAACATAATCCCATTTCTATTTTAATGTACCGTATATGTGTACATTTAAAATAAACTGAAAAAGACATTTGTCACAATGTTAACAGTATTTTTCTCTGGGTCATATAATTATAGAAAATGTTTTCTTTGTAGATGTCTCTAATTCAGGTTTCTATAGTAAATAAGCTTTACTTCTAACAATTAGAAAAAAATGATTTCTAAGAAATTACAAGGGAGATTTATAAAGATCATTCCTACAGAGAATGCACCTCTTTTATTCTGTATCCACATTACTACAAATTTACTTCAGCTTTATAAAGTAAAGCTGAATTATTTATCTACTTACCCTCCTCCACCTTATCATAAAACAAAATAATACAAAAATAAAAACCTACATCCACCAGGATTTTATTGTTCTGATTATCAACTACTTTCTCATCTCACATGTTACTTTCAAGATAAGTAAAAAGGACGAAGGTACCAGGAATCAAAGTAACAGTGGTCTTTGGCACAGCACAGGGTCCTAAAGATTGGAGTAAATGCCTGGGACATAATATTGAGATACTGTTCAAATATCTGCTGAACAAATGACTTGCACAGTGGTCCAGAAACAATATCACCACATCTTACAACTATGACAAGGGTAGGATTACCATACTATCACAAGATATGCTTCATACCTGACTGAAAATGTCCTACATGGACATGTCACTGAAGAAAATAACATACTAAATGTTTTAGTTTCATTTTTATTATAAGAGAGAAGCACAATGTATCTACGCATATTGTATGCAAATACAATAGACTAAGAATCCCAACATGGAGAAATTTCCTTTTTCCCTAAGTAGGTTATAAACGAGTTAACATTACAAAGAAATACACATGCAAGATTTAGCCCTTTAAAAAATCAGCAAGGGCTGGGCACGATGGCTGACGCCTGTAATCCTAGCACTCTGGGAGGCCGAGGCCGGAGGATTGCTCGAGGTCAGGAGATCAAGACCAGCCTGAGCAAGAGCTAGACCCCGTCTCTACTAAAAATGTAAAGAAATTAACCAAATAAACTAAAAATCGAAAAAATTAGCCGGGCTTGGTAGCGCATGCCTGTAGTCCCAGCTATTTGGGAGGCTGAGGCAGAAGGATTGCTTAAGCCCAGGAGTTTCAGGTTGCTGTGAGCTAGGCTGACGCCAAGGCTTAACTCTACCCCGGGCAACAGAACGAGACTCTGTCTCCAAAAAAAAAAAAAAAATCAGCAAGTTCTTTCCTAGTTCAGTAGCTTAAAAAAAAAGAAAAGAAAAGAAAAGAAAAGAAAAGAAAAGAAAATCAGCAAGTCCAAACAAAGCAAGTCACAAAGGAAAGAATCTGGGAAGGTTATTAAAGATAAGAGATAGGTTGACAGATAAGCAGAAGAACATTATTTTGGGTTTTAGCAAACAGCTTTTGAAAAAAAAATGGTAGTTAGAAAATGAGCAAATAATATGACAAGATGAACAAGCAAAGTTAGTCACAGAGTTTGTCAATATACTAGAAATTATTCCAAAACCTAGTAGAAGACCCTCCTTTCTCTTCTTCAGCATCCTAGTCACATCCCTTATCAATAGGCTTACTGTTAATACTATACTCTCCTAGAAGAAAAATTAGTCTGTGCCACAGCTGGAAGGAATTATTCTCAGGAACAAAAGTTCAAGTGATTTTTCTGCATCACACTTGATAATATCCACCTATACTATAAAATTAAAGTGTACCAAATTATATGGCACTCAATACAATTGAATAACAACAATGACTGAAGTATCACAGGCTTCACATGTCAGGATAGGGTAAATAATTATGAACTTTTTTGTTTTAAACAAAACTATAGAAAAGTTGCACAGTATAGCAAGCCTGACATTGGAACTGTCAGCCTTCAGGTTTTTGTTTTCGTTTTTGTTTTGAGACAGAGTCTCATTCTGTTGCCCGGGCTTAGAGTGCCATGGCATCACCCTAGCTCACAGTAACCTCAAACTCCTGGGCTCAAGCAACCCTACTTCCTCAGCCTCCCAAGTAGCTGGGATTACAGGCATGCGCCACCACGCCCAGCTAATTTTTTCTGTATTATTTTTATTTGTCCAGCTAATTTCTATTGTTTTAGTAGAGATGGGGTCTCACTCTAGCTCGGGCTGGTCTCAAACTCCTGAGCTCAAACGATCCTCCTGCCTCTGCCTCCCTGAGTGCTAGGATTATAGGGGTGACCCATCGCGCTGGCCTCAGCCTTCAGTTTTATTAGCTCCTGCCAATGTTATGGTCTGTATTCTACCCAAACCTGCTTTCCGTTGGTATCTTAAAACACATTCTCATCAGGGTAAAACATAATAATAACTTAAATTATAATGAGGATCTGTGCCTAAGCTGTTTTAATTTGGCGAGAGGGACAAAAAAAAACCTATTTAAGAAACCAATGAGGCCGGGTGCGGTGGCTCATGCCTGTAACCCTAGCACTCTGGGAGGAAGAGGCAGGAGGATCGTTTGAGCTTAGGAGTTCGAGACCAGCCTGAGCAAGACCAAGACCCCGTCTCTACCAAAAAAATATAGAAAGAAATTAGCTGGAAAACTAAAAATAATATAGAAAAAATTAGCCAGGCGTGGTGGTGCATGCCTGTAGTCCCAGCTACTCAGGAGGCTGAGGCAGGAGGATTGCTTGAGCCCAGGAATTTGAGGTTGCTGCAACAGAGTGAGACTCTGGAGACTCTGTCTCAAAAAAAAAAAGAAACCAATGAGGCTTTCCAACAATGACCTAAAGATACCATGAAGATTACAGTTATAAAGTCATTCAGTAATTTATTACACTTCACAACATAGTGAAGAAAGATTACAGAACTCATCCACAGCCTTTTTTAAAATGCCACAGTGAATGTGTAAGTTAGAGGAAAACAATTAGGAAAAATAAAATCACCACTTTACCATGTATTTCATGCTTTAATACTTTTAAATCTATGAATGAAGGAGTAGGAAGAGGATAAGGAAGGGGAAGAAGGGGAGAGAATGAAGAAGATCAAGAGGGCAGCAGTAGAGTTAGGTTGAATGACTTGACAAAGCTTTGGTAAGTTTTACAGCCAGAAGTAGAATACTGATCTACCAATGTCAAGAACTTGCTCTTTTAACTCTAGATCAGCAGTTCTCAACCGGGGGCAAGTCTGTCCTCCAAAAGATATCTGGAAATATCTGGAGGCATTTTTGGTTGTCACAACTGGGGAGAGGAGAGTTGCTCCTAGGTAGAGGCCAGAGGCACCGCTAAACAATCTACAATGTGCAGGACAGTCACCTACAACAAAGAATGATGTGGCCTAATGTGTCAATAGTACCAAGGTAGAGAAAGCCTACTATAGATCACTCAATTTTCCAGAATAATCAGAATCCAAAATCTCTGAAAGAAGTATATGATTTCCCATGGAATGCTTAGGTACTAGATCAATATATGGACCAAACAGAAAGCTACTGCCCAACAACAGGCCTGAAAAGATCAAGATCATGCCTGTATCAGCCTAAAAGCAAGACCTACATGATCAGAATTTCATTAGCAATACAGAGCAGAAAGTGATTCATGAATCATAATAATGTTAATGAAATGCTATACTAGAAAAGTATTCAAGAAAACAAGATGGTCTTTAAAAAAAAAAAAAACCTGGTAAAAAGATTCTGAAATCCTGGATGCATTGCAGAGTAAAGAAAAAAAAAAAAAAAAGATTCTGAAAGAACACACAATCATTCCTTACCAGTGATAAACTCTGTTGTGGTAGGCAAGAAAGACTGGTGGAAGGGAGACATTTACATTTCATATTACCCCTTTTCGTTCAATAAAAGTTGCTTTTTTAGCCAAAAGTATACACTGCTCTTATCATTTTATATTTTTTTATTTTACAATAGTGAACATAGATAATACAAGCTAAGAAAGCTATTTTTATTCTAAACTTTTTAAATGACCAAAAGATTGAATATACCTATCACTGAAGCATCATGCTCCAGATGAAACTAAAGGTCTTATAGACCGGTGTTAATACCCAATACTCTTCATGATGTCAATCTGGCAGATAGCATATTCAACTTAAAAGCATAAAATTATGGGTCTAACTTCAATATGAATTAGCATATAAAGATTATTAGAACACAACAGAAATACTAAGGGTAAAATAATATAATATGCTAACAAAATAGGTAAAAAAAAAAATCAAAAAAAGAAATTAAAACTACACAGATTATGAACCCATTAGGATGGCCACTACCAAAAAAAAAAAAAAACCACACACAAAACAAAGCAAACAGAAAATACCAAGAGTTGGCAAGGATGTGGAGAAATTGCAACCCTTATGCACTGCTGGTGAGAACATAAACTAGTTCAGCCTCTATAGAAAACAGTATGGCAGTTCCTCAAAAAATTAAAAACAAAATTACCACATGATCCAGCAATTCAACTTCTGAGTATATATTCAAAAGAATTAAAAACAGGGTCCCAAATATTTGTATACCTATGTTCATAGCAGCATTATTCATAATAGCCAAGAGGCGGCAGCAACCCTACTGTCCATGGATGGATGAATGGATAAACAAAATGTGGTATATACATACAAAATATTATTCAGTCTTACAAAAAAAGGGAATTCTTTTTTTTTTTTGAGACAGTATTTCACTCTTTTGCCCAGGCTAGAGTGCCGTGGCATCAGCCTAGCTCACAGCAACCTCAAACTCCTGGGCTCAAGTGATCTTCCTGCCCTAGCCTCCCAAGTAGCTGGGACTACCAGCATGCGCCACCATGCCCGGCTAATTTTTTCTATATATTTTTTTTAGTTGTCCAGCTAATTTTCTTTCTATTTATAGTAGAGATGGGGTCTCGCTCTTGGCTCACGCTGGTCTCGAACTCCTGAGCTCAAACAATCCACCCACCTCAGCCTCCCAAGTGCTAGGATTACAGGCGTGAGCCACCGCGCCCGGCCGGGAATTTTTTTTTTTTTTTTGAGACAGAGTCTCGCTTTGTTGCCCGGGCTAGAGTGAGTGCCGTGGCATCAGTCTAGCTCACAGCAACCTCAAACTCCTGGGCTTAAGCGATCCTACTGCCTCAGCCTCCCGAGTAGCTGGGACTACAGGCATGCGCCACCATGCCCGGCTAATTTTTTGTATATATATATTTTAGTTGTCCATATAATTTCTTTCTATTTTTAGTAGAGACGGGGGTCTCGCTCTTGCTCAGGCTGGTCTCGAACTCCTGACCTCGAGCGATCCACCCGCCTCGGCCTCCCAGAGTGCCAGGATTACAGGTGTGAGCCACCGCGCCCGGCCCCGGCCGGAAATTCTGATACATGCTACAACATGGAAGAACATTGAGAACATTATGCTAAGTGAAATAAGCCAGTCACAAAAAGACAAATACCTCTATTTATACAAGGTAGTAGTTAAATTCATAAAAACAGAAAGTAGAATGGTGTTTGCTGGGAGCTGCTGGGAGGGGGAAATGGGGAGTTGTTGCTCCATGGTTGTAGAGTTTTAGTTTTGCAAGATGAAAAAGTTCTAGAGATTGATTGTAGAACAAAATGAACATACTACTTAACTGTATACACATAAAAATGGTTAAGGTTATACATTCTATGTTATGTATATTTTACCACAATTAAAAATTTTTTAAATACACAGATTAATGTGACTGGTATAATCTACAGATAACACTGAGCAAAATGTTTAAAAAAAAAACAAAAAAACAACACGGCACTTTTTAATCCTCTATATCCTTTTCCCATGTCTTTCTCAGCCTACTTTACTGACCCTCCCACCTATCCACACAAGTGAATAACTGATGCTTCATGCTTGGTCCCGATAGCCCAGCATCTCCAACTTTCTAAAACAGAAGTCAAAGTTCTTATTAACAAATAATAAACACAGAACTTTTTAAACCCATCTGTAAAGTCTGTGGTAAATCTAAGTATTTCATAGAAATTATGCACCAACCATGTTTACTACTTTGAACTGCCAATCTTGTATAGATGTTATCAGTTAAGAAAAACAACGTAAGATAAACAAAATTAGTTTAAAATTCATAACTTCTCATTAGGTACATTTACATTTAAGTTTACAAATGCCAAAAGACTATTATACTGAATAAAAGCATCTTACCAAAAGCTGTGGCCACATTTTGTCATGTATGCTTCCTCAATCATATCAAAGCAGATGGGGCTAAAAAGAAAAGACAAAAATAATTGATATTTAAGTGGCGTGATTATGAATTAGAAAAGGCTAGTACCAATAGTAATGACATCGTATTTCAATATATAGTTAAGAGCTAAATCTTCAAACATTCTATCAACAAAAGATGAAATTTCTATTGAGCTAAACTTTAGAAGATTGCTAGTAAAATGACAATTTGTTCAAGATGACCCTAACAGCAACCAAGCTTCAAAATCAATTCAATGAGTAAATTAAAATGGTTCTAATATTTTATGTCTGCCCATAATTTTTAATAGTTCAATGCAGTCAGCAGAGTCCTTAAGAAAGTTCTACGAATTTCTTCCACATTCCCTGTACTCAAAAGTGCCCACACCTAGACCTGCTAAGCTAAATGCTCTCTTTTCTTTCCTATCCCAAAGAAACCTAATTCCCTGGATGATAAATTTACAATTCAGTTTCAACAATGCTGCTAGATAATAATGCTGATAATAGGCCAAACTATATCAATTAAACCCACGACAAACATTAACTCATTTAATCCTTTCAACAACACAGTTAAATAGATACCTATTATTAGACCCATTTTATAGATGAGGATACTGAGGTGCAGAGCTGTTAAAGTCACACAGGTAAGATTTAATAATGCCAAAATTCAAATTCAAGTCTATATTCCGTCTGTTGCCCATGCTGGAGTGCCATGGCACAATCATAGCTAAATGCAATCTCAAACACCTAAACTCAGGGACTACACAGGGAATACTGCACAGGGATTACAGGCATGAGCCGCCACACCTGGCCCAAATTAAGGCCTATGTTCTTAATCACTATCCTATACAACTTTCTGATACTTTGAGTTAAATGTCAATTACAATTCTCTTCTCCCTTCTTTTTCTATAGAAAACCAAAAGCAGAATATTCAAAATCCCAGCCATCTTTGCAGTTAAGGTTGGCCATATGGCATAGTTCTTGCCTACAAAATGCAGGCATCAGTCCCTGAGAGGACACTGTGTACAAAAACAAAAATGCAAAGCCTTGTAAAAAGACACTTCCCTTTCTTTCTCCTTCCTAAAACTCTGAGGCAGTGTCCAGAGATAAACAGCCATCTTGTGACCATGAAGACAAAAACATTAAGTTGGGAAGATAGAATACTGGTTCCTTGATGACATCCTAAGCGGTTATTAGCCCTGGACTGCCTACACCTCTGGACTTCCCATTACATGACAAAAGTATATCCTTATTTAAGCCAATGTAAGTTTTCTGTTATAGGCATACAAATCCAATCCTTATCGATGATATGATGACATATATTTTTAGTATAAAAAAGCTAAATCTTCATCTGTCATGCCAAATAAAAGCAGTAAGTCAAAAAAATAGCAGTACCATATCACTTAGTGAAATGGAAGCAATATAGTATAGCAGTAAATAATGCAGGTGGCGAAGTCAAGATGTTTATGTCAAATCCCTGCCACTCTGTCAACTAACAGCACTCAAGGAAGCCAGGCAACCCAACTTCCAGCAAATCTGTAAGTACCAATTTTCCAACAGCCTGTGCTCACTTTGTGTCTCTGTGTCACATATTGGGAATTCTCACAACATTTCAGACTTTTTGATTACTATTTTATCTCTTATGGTAATCTGTGATCAGTGATCTTTGTGTTACCGTCGTAATTGTTCTGGGGCACCACAAACTGCGCCCATTGATAAATGCTGTGTGTGTTCTGACTGCTCCACTGACCTGCCATTCCCCCACCTCTCCTCTTCTCCTCAGGCCTGCCTATTCCCTGAGACATAGCAATATTGAAATTAGGGCAGTTAATAACTCTACAATGGCTTGTAAGCATTCGAGTGAAAGGAAGAGTCACACTGTCTCTCACTTTAAATCAAAAGCTAGAAATGATAAAGCTTAGTGAGAAAGACACGTCGAAAACTGAGATAGGTGGAAAGCTAGCCCTCTTGCACCAAACAGCCAAGTTGTGAATGCAAAGAAAGCAAAACAGCCTTATTGCTGATATGGAGAAAGTTTTAGTGGTCTGGATAGAAGATCAAACCAGCTACAACATTCCCGTAAGCCACACTGTAGAACAGGACTGAAACAATATTTTAGTTAATTCTGTGATGACTTGTTTTGCTTATAGCTAACAGCCAAATTCCGCTTTTGTATACAAGGCTTGCTTGCTTAACGCTTGGTTGTGACAGAGAGCTAAAAACATGCTCCAATGCAGTTAGAGAGATAGTAGGAAAATGTGTGCTTTCTTTGATTCTAACTGATGCTATTCGCTTCTGTGACTATGCTTGCTTTTAGTTGTTTAATAAATATAGTTAATCAGAATGAAAAACAGAGATAAGAACAAAGGTAACTCCATGATAGGCTAAGACATGATCAGCGCATGAATGGCTTGTGCAGGGCGTGTGTTCCCAGTATCGCTTGTAACCAAAAACTAGAAGGTATGCAACAACAGCCCCCCTCCCCCGTCGGAGACCCTCCTCTTCCCTTGGATGATGTTAACTACAACTGGCGCCAGTGCGAAAAGCCCGAAGCTTAGAGTCAACAAACCTGAAGCCAACGAGATCAGCCACTTTTAAAAAAAAGAACAGGCCGGGCGCGGTGGCTCAGGCCTGTAATCCTAGCACTCTGGGAGGCCGAGGCGGGTGGATCGCTCAAGGTCAGGAGTTCGAGACCAGCCTGAGCAAGAGCGTCTCCACTAAAAATAGAAAGAAATTATATGGACAACTAAAATATATATAGAAAAAAATTAGCCGGGCATGGTGGCGCATGCCTGTAGTCCCAGCTACTCGGGAGGCTGAGGCAGTAGGATCGCTTAAGCCCAGGAGTTTGAGGTTGCTGTGAGCTAGGCTGATGCCACGGCACTCACTCTAGCCTGGGCAACAAAGCAAGACTCTGTCTCAAAAAAAAAAAAAAAAGAACAAATAAACTGAAGGGGGATGAAGTGCAGACTAGTGTGTCATGTGCAGACTAGTATGTCATGTGCAGACTAACATGTTGTGTGCAGAATAACGTGTTGTGTGCAGACTAACGTGACCTGTGAAAACTAGCATACAGAAAAGTATAAAAGCTTAACCTTTACCCCAGGGCGGGGTCCTAGTTCCTGGAGAGGCCACTGCATTGGTGCTCTGGAATTTGGACCCTGGCCCGGGCCAATTAATAAACTCCTTTGCCTTTTGCAGCCTCAGTGACTCTGCCTCTCTGTTCCTGGGGCCAAGGGGAACCAGATCTAACAATACCCTACAATCCAGAGCAGGGTCCTAGCTCTCTTCAGTTCTATGAAGGCTGAGAGAGGCAAGGAAGTTGCAGAAGAAATGGTTGACTCTAGCAAGGGTTCGTTCATGAAGTTTAAGGAAAGAAGCCAACCACCTCCATTATATAACAGCACAAGGAGAAGCAGCAAGCACTGATGTAAAAGCCACTGCAAGTTTATCCAGAAGATCTGGCTAAGATCATTAATGAAGGTGACCACACTAAACAACAGATTTTCAATGTACACGAAACAGTCTTCTATTGGAAGAAGATGCCATCTAGGACTTTCATAGCTAGAGAGGAGAAGTCAATGCCTGACTTCAAAGCTTCCAAAGGTGACTCTAAGTTCACGCCAGTGCTCATTTACCATTTTGAAAATCCTAGGGCCCTTAGGAATTATTCTACGTCTACTCTGCCTGTGCTCTATAAATGGAACAACAAAGCCTGGATGATGGAACATCTGTTTATAGCATGGCTCACTGAATATTTTAAACTCACTATGGAGACCTACTGCTCAGAAGAAGAGATTCCTTTCAAAATACTGCTGTTTACTGACAATGCACCTGGTCACCCAAGAGCTCTGATGGAGACGTGCAAGGAGATTAATGTTGTTGTTTTCATGCCTGCTAACACAACATCCATTCTGCAGCCCGTGGATCAAGGAGTAATTTTGACTTCCATGTCTTGTTATCGAAGAAATATATTTTGTGAGGCTGTAGCTGCCAAAAACAGTGATTCCTCTGATGGCTCTTGGCAAAGCAAACAGAAGGCCTTCTGGAAAAGAGTCACCATTCTAGATGCCATTAAGAACGTTCGTGTTTCGTGGGAGGAGGGCAAAATGTCAACATTAATGGGAATTTGGAAGAAGTTTGTTCCAGCCATCGTGGATGACTTTGAGGGGTTCAAGACTTCAGTGAAGGAAGTAACTACAGGTGTGGTGGAAGTAGCAAGAGAACTAGAATTAGAAGTGGAGTCTGAAGATGTGACTGAATTGCTGGAGCATCATGAAAAACTTGAACGGATGAGGAGCTGTTTCTCCTGGATGGACAAAGAAAGTGGTTTCTTGAGGTGGAATCTACTCCTGGTGAAGATGCTATGAACACTGTTAAAATGACAACAAAAGATTTAAAATATTACATAGACTTACTTGATAAAGCAGTGGCAGGGTTTGAGAGGACTGACCACAATTTTGAAAGAAGCTTTACTGTGGGTGAAATGCTATCAAGAAGCATTGCATGCTACCGAGAAGAGTCAATCCGTGTGACAAACTTCACTGATGTGTTACTTTAAGAAATTGCCACAGCCACGCCAGCCTGCGTGACCACCATCCTGATCATTCAGCAGCCATCAATGTCAGGACAAGACCCTCCACTAGCAAAAAGATTACGACTCACTGAAGGCGCAGGTTAGCTTGTTTTTTTGTTTGTTTGTTTGTTTGTTTTTTAGCAGTAAAGTGTTTTTTATTATAATTAAGGTGTGTACATTGTTGTTTTTGGCATAGTGGTAGTGCACACTTTTAATAAAGTACAGTATAGTGTAAATATAACTTTTTATGCACTGGGAAACCCCAAAATGCATGTCACTCGCTTTATTACAATATTCACTTTATTTTGGAGGTCTGGAAGTGAACCTGTGGTATTTCCAAGGTACGTCTGTACATGAAAAGAAGGCTTTTACCGCTTCTATCAATTAGCAATTCACTTTCTTATTCATTTTTTTCTATTGGGTTTTCTATCTTGCATGTTGCTTTATAGGAATTATTTGTATTATGATGGCATAGGAGGTATCAACCATCCCAGAAGGAATTTCAACCCATTTGTTAGTTCCTCTCTCTGATGATGTCACTGTGTCAGTGGGTCCATAAGCTGTTTTGGGAGATAAGAAGTGTTGGCCCAGAGGTGGAGTACAGGGAACACTTGTACACTGTTGGTCGAAATATAAAATGGTATGGCCATTACAGAAAAAGAGTATGGAGGTTCCTCAAAAAATTAAAAATAGAACTACCATATCCAGCAATTTCAAATCTTGATATGTATCCAAAGAAAATGAAATCAGTATTTCAAAGAGATATCTGCATTCCCATGTTCACTGCAGCACTAGTCACACTAGCCAAGATAAGACATCAATCTAAGTACCCAAATAAGTATTGACAGATAATGGACAAAGAAAATATGAATTGTGTGTGTGCATATATATGTATATATACACATACATATATTATACACACACAATGTAATATTCAGTATCTTAGTTTTTTTGTGCTGCTGTAACAAAATACATGAGCCTGGATAATTTATAAATGACAGAAATTTATTTCTTACAGTTCTAGATGCTGGTCCAAGGAACTGCCAGGTTTGGTGTCTGGTGAGGGCCCAGTCTCTGCTTCCAAGGTAGTGCTTTGAACACTGTGTCCTCACAAAGCAGAAGGTGGAAAGGCAAGAAAGGGATAAATGCTGTGTCCTCACATGGCAAAATAGTGGAAGAGAGGACACCTACTCCCTCAAGCCCTTTTTCAAGGGCCCTAATCCCATCTGTGAGGGCTCTGTCCTCACAATTTAATTACCTCCTAAAAGCTGGACCTCTTACATAAATCACAATAGAACAGAAAACTAAAAGAAGAGGTCAGAAGCATGAGAATAGATTTAAGAAATAAGGCCGGGTGCAGTGGCTCATGCCTGTAATCCTAGCACTCTGGTAGGCCAAGGTGGGAGAATCACTTGAGCTCAGGAGTTCGAGATCAGCCTGAGCAAGAGTGAGACCCCATCTCTTAAAAAAAATAAAATAGGCCGGGCGCGGTGGCTCACGCATGTAATCCTAGCACTCTGGGAGGCCGAGGTGGGCGGATCGTTTGAGCTCAGAAGTTCGAGACCAGCCTGAGCAAGAGCGAGACCCCATCTCTACTAAAAATAGAAAGAAATTATATGGACAGCTAAAAATATATATAGAAAAAAAATTAGCCGGGCATGGTGGTGCATGCCTGTAGTCCCAGCTACTCGGGAGGCTGAGACAGGAGGATCGCTTGAGCTCAGGAGTTTGAGGTTGCTGTGAGCTAGGCTAATGCCACGGCACTCACTCTAGCCTGGGCAACAGAGTGAGACTCTGTCTCAAAAAAAAAATAAAAAAATAAGAAAATAAAATAAAACTACAAAGAAATAAACAGGAATACAATTCCCTATATAGTAAGATATAAGATGTCATCAATAGCAAGATGCAACATTATATATCACCAAAAGAGAAATAATTCTGCTAATTAAATATATCAGTTAAGAATTTTATTTTATGCTTTTCCAAAAAACTCTTTAGACTTAAATTTTATCATATATCACTCTTGTGAATATATAGATATGGAAATAAAATTAGGGTTTTCCTACAAATTCTCATTTTTCAGTGTTTAACTTTTCTGAATCACTTTTTGACTAAGTCACTGATATCCAAATTTTTCCACACAATACTTCCCATTACTTTTGTGATGCAGCATTTATTAAGAGAATCTATAATAAAACTAAAAGCCATGGGTACTGGCATCTTTTAAGCCAACCTTACATTTAGCCAGCTAACATACATCTGACTCCAGCTTTGGGAATGTTGCTTAACATGTCCAATTTGCCACATCCCAGAATATCCTCTGCCCCTCACCCTCACATACAATTAGTTCATAGGAAATAAGACAGTAATTCACAATTGTCTTGAAGAGGCTTTCATTCAATCTGCTGAAATCTGAGAGTAGTACCTCCATGATGGGATTAGTGTCCCTACAGGAAAAGACTAGAGTTTACTCTCTTGAAGGCAGCTATCTGCAAGCCAGAAAACAGGCCCTCATCAGACAATGCATCTGCTAATGCCTAATCACAGATTCCAGAAGTGTGAGAATTAAATGTTTTTTTATTTAAGCCACTCAGTATTTTTGTAAAAGCACCTGAACTAAGACTATGTTCTAATTTGCGATTGAATACAAGACAATCACTGAAGGGTGTGATGGTGCTAGAATGTTCTGGGGGACTGAACTCTCAAAATTAATAAACTAAAGCATGCATCAAAATAAATAAAAGCCCAGCAATGGGGAGGAACCAGCCTAACAAACACCAAGTAACAAGCATAGTAGTCTCACACACAAGGGGCAAGAACGTGGATTTACCCCTTCTGAAATGCAACCATGAATCTGAAAACTGAGGATAGAATACGAACAGTGAAGAAAAGCTCTCTGGTGCCCCAAATCTCACACCAGAGATCAAGACAACACCGGTGGAAATTGAAGCCTGTGGTACTTGGAAATTAAGCATAGCAACAACAAAATTCAAACTCAGCCGAACCCCTAACTAGATTGACTCACTCTCTACATTAACATTCTAACCAAAAAAGTGTGATCATTTCCAGGAATAAACACTATATACCTGTAAGGCTGGTGGCAGGCACCCCTCCCTTCCCTAATGAAAAAGAGGCGGCTCCTCCTGTCTCTCGGTACCCTCCCCAAAACTTAAACAAAGAAATTCCTTACTCCTGGTGCTGACATCTCCTGGCTGAAGAAGCTCCCATCCCCTAGCCCTAAAAACCTATATAAACCCACTTAGACTTCTGGGCGGGGCAGCTTCTCTGGGTACCATGGGTCCCGTGAGGCTCGCCCGGGTCCCTTTCTCAGGGACTCGTTACCCCCACCAGGGAGCGCCCCAATAAAGCTTCTTTACTTATCCCTTTCAACTCTGCTCCTCGTTCTTTCTCTGGCACCGGGTACTTCAAAGAAACCTTACATTTGGTGCCGAAACCCGGGACGGGCGTTTGGCTGCACCACCCCCTTCCGAGAACTCTCACTATCTGGACGGGGACCTCCGCTGACTGCCTTCCAGTCCCTGATTGACGACCTTGGCCTGGGTGAGTCACTCCGTGTTATCCCAACCTGGACCCCCCAGGAGCCTCCGTTCCTTCCGGGATACTGTTCCCTCTCCGTTAAACCGTGGGCCCACGTCAGAGGCTCCCCCGTTCCAGGGGCTAAGGCTATTCGGGGACGCCTGAATTCCTCTCACCCCTTTCCGTGCCGGCACACTAGTCTCGGGCAGAGACGTCCCCCTAGGCTTTTGCTGCCTCCATAGCCAGGATACTGTTCCTGGCTGTTTCCCCATCCGGGTTGAGGTGACATGGGTGACCAAAATTCCCCACGAGACGCCCCTGGGTGTCTACTGGCCAATCTGAAGGCCCTGGATTTAGGCATCCGGCCCAAGTGCCTCATTCTTTACTGCAACACTGCCTGGCCAATGTATAAATTGGACAATGACTCCCAATGGCCTGAAAATGGGACTTGCAGTTTCAATATTCTGCAAGACCTTATTAACTTTTGTCACAGGAATGGCAAATAGTCGGAGATCCCATATGTCCAAGCCTTTTTCTGTTTGCGCTCCTGTCCTTCTCTCTGTCTGACCTGCCACCCCGCACAAGTCCTCCTGCTGGATCCCCCACCTCCTCCTCCTCTTCTCCCTCTAACTCTCCACTGGATGTCTCTTCAGACACCCCTTCTGCTTTCTCTGATCCACCCGACTCCCTCAGCCCTCCTCCTCCACTCGACCTCCACCATACCCACAGGCACCCGCCCATCCTCCCACATCTCCCAGCCGCTTGCTGCTGATGTCTCCAGTCAGCCAGCACACTCGCTCCCACGCAAACCCCTCGGACCAGCCCCTCCTCTGTCCGTTATGGGAGGTGGCAGGCGCCGAAGGGCTTGTACACATACATGCTCCCTTCTCCTTTCTGACCTTTCTCAGATTAAAAAGCGCCTAGGTTCATTTTCTAATGACCCTACAGCCTACACCAAAGAATTCCGTTACTTGACACAGGCATATGACCTTACCTGGCATGATATTTTTGTTATACTATCCTCTACGCTTACTACTGATTAAAAAAAAAAAAAAAAAAAATACCGGCCGGGCGCGGTGGCTCACGCCTGTAATCCTAGCACTCTGGGAGGCCGAGGCGGGTGGATCGCTCAAGGTCAGGAGTTCGAGACCAGCCTGAGCAAGAGCGAGACCCCGTCTCTACTAAAAAAAATAGAAAGAAATTATATGGACAACTAAAATATATGTAGAAAAAATTAGCCGGGCATGGTGGCGCATGCCTGTAGTCCCAGCTACTCGGGAGGCTGAGGCAGAAGGATCGCTTAAGCCCAGGAGTTTGAGGTTGCTGTGAGCTAGGCTGACACCATGGCACTCACTCTAGCCTGGGCAACAAAGCGAGACTCTGTCTCAAAAAAACAAACAAACAAAAAAAAAACCCAACATCTGGGCAGCAGAGGGACCACCTGTTGCAGTGTGTCCTTGCCGGCCTCCAGGCCCCCGCCCGCCATGCTGTAAATTACGACAAACTCAGGGAAATCACTCAACAGGCAGACAAAAACCCTGCGGCCTTTCTCAGCCGCCTTACAGATGCCCTTATCCAATATATCCGCCTAGAGCCTACCTCCCCCTCGGGGACTGCTGTCCTTACAACTCACTTTATTACTCAGTCCTCCCCTGACGACAGAAAGAAACTCAAAAGGGCAGACGAGGGCCCTCAGACCCCTATCCGGGACCTGGTGAATATAGCATTTAAAGTCTTCAATTACCAAGATAAACAGACAGAGGCCCAAAGGGAGGCCCATGTCCGCCAAAAGACACACCTGCAGGCCCAAGCCTTGGTTGCAGCCCTGAGGCCGGCGGGACTGGTGAAACCACCAACTTCATCTAAGGCGACCAGCTGCGCTCCACCAGGCACCTGCTCCAAGTGCGGTAAAGAAGGCCACTGGGCCAAGCAGTGCCCACAGCCATGTCGACCCACCAAGCCTTGCCCGGCATGTGGTCAAGAGGGACACTGCAAAAGTGACTGCCCCTTGGGACAGAAGTCCGGAGGGTCAGTCCTTCCATCCCTAGACCTGCTGATGGCAGCTTTGGGTCTGGCTGCCGAAGACTGAAGAGACCCTGACTCAATGACCCCATCACCCTCGCCGAGCCCAGGGTAACAATCAAGGTAGCAGGTAAGGCAGTGTCCTTTCTGGTTGACACGGGGGCTACCTACTCTGTCCTGCCTTCCTTTTCAGGCCCTACTTATCCTTCCCAGGTGTCGGTTGTGGGTATTGATGGCAATCCCTCTCAACCCCCCACCACCGGTCCCCTAACTTGTCTAATAGATGACCGTCCCATCATCCATTCCTTCCTTATCATGCCCTCCTGTCCCACTCCACTTTTGGGAAGGGACTTATTAACCAAGCTGGGAACCACCCTCCACTTTTCCTCTGGAACTTCTGCCCTCCTTCTTCTCTCTCTCTCTCTAGATTCCTCAGCTCCGCCCACAGTCTCTCCTGCTTTACCGAGTCCTACATACCTCCTCCCACCAGAACTCATAGACCTCCAGGTTTGGGACACCTCTACCCCAGTGGTGGCCACACACCACACCCCCGTCCTCATTCGACTCAAAGATCCCTCATTCTTCCCTTCCCGGCCACAGTTTCCTATTTCACCAACCCACCGCAGAGGTCTAAAACCCATCATAGAACGTCTTCTGCGCGAAAAACTTTTAATTCCAACTGACTCTCCCTATAACACACCCATTCTCCCGGTAAGAAAGCCAAATGGCTCCTACAGGCTAGTCCAGGACCTCAGACTCATTAATGAGGCAGTTGTCCCCATACACCCTGTGGTGTCTAATCCCTACACTTTACTCTCTCATATTCCACCCTCCACCACACATTTTTCTGTCCTGGACCTCAAGGACGCATTCTTCACCATTCCTTTAGACCCAGCCAGCTACAATCTCTTTGCCTTTACATGGGAAGGTCCCGACACAAACATGTCTCAACAACTCACTTAGACTGTCCTGCCCCAGGGGTTCAGGGACAGCCCCCACCTCTTTGGTCAGGCTCTCACCCAAGATCTTCTTCAATGCCCCTTACAACCAAGCACTGTCCTCCAATATGTGGAGGATTTATTACTCTGCAGCCCCTCATACTCTGACAGCCGCACACACACTGCCTCTCTACTCAACTTCCTTGCCTCCAAGGGCTACCGGGTGTCCCCCTCCAAAGTTCAGCTGTCTAAGCCTACTGTCACAAACCTTGGACTTAGTCTCACCCCCACTTCCTGACATCTCACTGTTGATTGCCAGCAGGCTCTTTACAACCTCTAGTCTCCCACCACTGCTGAACAAATTCTATCCTTCCTCAGGTTCATTGGTTTCTTCCGACACTGGATCCCCAACTTTTCTCTCCTTGCCAAACCCCTCTATGAGGCAGCACATGATGCCTCCACTGGCCCTCTGTTAAACCCTCAGGCTGTCTGCCGCACATTCCTAAAACTTTGTGACTCTCTCCTACAAGCACCCCTTCTAAGACTCCCTCATCCTGAAAAACCCTTTAACCTCTACACGGATGAGTGCCAGGGCCTCGCCCTCGGCGTCCTCACCCAACCTCTGGGACCTACTCCCATTTCCACCCCAGTGGCCTACTTATCCAAACAGCTGGACACCACAGTCCGTGGCTGGCCCCCCTGCCTCCGCACCTTATCAGCGGCCACTGCTCTCACCAGGGAGGCCCTGAAACTCTCCCTGGGACAGTACTTATATGTCTTCTCCACCCACCGTTTACAGGACCTTCTGACTCACCGCTCTTTAGCCCTCCTCACCCCGTCTAGACTATAGGAATTCCATCTCTTGTTTATTAAAAATCCCACCATTACTTTATCACAGTCCCCAACTCTAAACCCTGCCACTCTGCTCCCCATTCCCTGCCTAACCCTGTCCTCACATTCCTGCTCAGAAATGGTTGAAGCCTCCACTACCTCTAGACCCGATCTGTCAGGTAAGCCACTTCCTACAGCGGACTTAACTTTCTTTGTTGATGGCAGCTCTGTCACAGGTGAGGACGGCAAATGCCGGGGAGCCTATGCCATTGTCTCTGCCTCTCAGGTAGTGGAAGCCTCCCGACTTCCGGAAGGCACCACCTCCCAAAAGGCAGAACTCATTGCTCTCACCTGAGCCTTACACCTAGCCCAAGGCAGGAGTGTAAATATTTACATGGACTCCAAATACGTGCTTATGATAGCTCACTGCCATGCTGCCATATGGAGAGAACAGGGCTTTTCTCCACCAAGGGCTCCCCTGTTATTAACACCACCCTTATCTCCCGTCTCCTCGAGGCCCTTCACTTACCCACTCAGTTAGCTATCATACACTGCAAGGGACACCAGACGGACGGGTCCCCCATTGCTAAGGGAAACAACTATGCTGATACTGTTGCCCGTAGTCTAACATCCCCAAAACATCCTAGTCCGGCTCCTCTTCTTTTCCTTTCCGTTCCTTCCCTCCAGCCTCACTACACTCCAGAGGAGCGTGACAGCCTTCTCGCCCAAGGGGGATCAACCACCACTGAAGGGTGGGTCCTCCTGAAAGATGGCAAGCTGGCTCTCCCTAAGGTACAGGCCCTGGAACTCGTTAGCCAGGTCCACTCTTCACTTCATATTAGCACTAAGGGCCTCTTCCACCTCTTACAGCCTCTATTTTCACACCCTGCCCTATATTCTCTCATCAAAACTGTTTGCTCAAACTGTGACATCTGTGCCTCTGTTAACCCTCAAGGGGGCTTCAAACCCCCTGTATCCACCCACCAGATGCGTGTTCACCTCCCCGGACAAGACTGACAGACAAGTTCTCCGGGCCCACGCAGACAGATATCTACCTCAGCCTCCGGAGACCGACTCAGATATCTCTCACACGGGTATACAGCCCGGCGACTCGGTACTTCTTAAAAGTCTTCACCCTAAGCCCCTTGAGCCCCGGTGGACGGGGCCCCACACAGTCATTTTGACAACACCTACAGCTGTAAAACTCCTAAAGGACCCTACCAGTTGTTGGCATCACATCTCACGCACCAAAAGGTTCTCATCTCAAGATGCTTCCCCGTCCTACTCCTGCCACCAGGTGGGTCCCACTAAACTCTGTTTCACTCGGACTCCTATGTCTCCTGGCCCTTCCAACAGCTGCTCCTGATTCAATATATGTCTGGAAATTTAAGGTACACGAAACCCGCCCCTCGGGAGACACCCATGTGGTGGCTCTGCTGACTGCTCTCCAAAAGGCTGTCAAACGGCCCTCACCATTCCCCTGTCCCTGACATCCATTGACGGTGCCCCACTCCCGGTTCTATGCTACCTATATGACCAAACTTTTGACTATTGTCGGGAACAGGCTGACGTGTATGGGGAGTGCCCTAAATTGTCATGCCACTTCCATAATACTAGATATCCAAAGGGATGGCGGGATTATTATTATAGAAAATATGGTTGGGGACCTAACACATTCTATTTCTCAGACAAAAATAAACTTCGACTAGATATCCTCTACCCTTGGGACCAGCGTTGGGAAATTGGAGTCACAGGCAAGGTATACTGGAAAATGCATGACTATTACCCTTCAGCGACTATTCACATCAGCCGTGAATACGTTCTGGCCCACCAGACACAGGTTCAAATATCTATCAATATTCTGGAAGCAGAACAAACTCTAGCGGGACAACTTTCCTCCCGCCCTAAACATCCCCCTCTTACCTCCTGGCTAAATATTATTCAACATACCCTCGCCTTCTTAAAACTCCTCTAAAATAATCTGTAATGTCTCCCACTGTTTCCTCTGTGCCTCCCTTCAGTGACTCCCTACTGGCCGTTGTTCCCCTAAACTTTTCTTACCCCTAAAAGACTCCCTCATCGGGTCCCTCATGCTCCACTCCACTCACTCGAGTTCCCCTATGGGAACCTGAGCCCACAGGCCACCTTATGCGGATCACATATACTTTCCCACCACCCTCACGGACCCCAACCTACAACTTCATGGACGCTGCCTCACTAACCATACTGTGACCACGACCATCTCTTCTGCTCGGGGACAGTTCTTCTGGTACAACAGAACACTTGCCCGCTGGGTCAATACATCCACCCCGGGTCCTTATTTCCCTATCATAGTCGTCCCTCAATTAATTCTATATGGTGAGTCTGAATTCGGGTGGCTTCTCCCGGGACCTCGCTCAAAACGAGCCATCTTCTTGCCGGTCATGATAGGTCTCAACTTGGTCTCCTCCATCGCAGCCTCAGGGCTTGCGGGAGGCGCCCTGGGCCACAGTGTTATTTCTGCCCAAGACTTTACAGATCGCCTACAGCTATCCCTGGAAACCACGTCGTCCACGTCACTAACTTCCCTGCAGAGACAACTGACTTCTCTGGCTCAGTTTCTCCAATGCCGCCTGCAGAAATTATCCAGAGTAGCAGTAAACCAGATGCTTCTTCACCCCTACTCTCCTCTTCCAGTCACCCCTCCACCAGCCAACTCCGGCCCATAGCCCCCACTACACCCCTCAAAAGCAGGAAGTAGCCAGAAAGACTGCGGCGCCCTATTATCACTAAAAGGCCGGAATGTAAGGCTGGTGGCAGGCACCCCTCCCTTCCCTAATGAAAAAGAGGCGGCTCCTCCTGTCTCTCGGTACCCTCCCCAAAACTTAAACAAAGAAATTCCTTACTCCTGGCGCCGACATCTCCTGGCTGAAGAAGCTCCCATCCCCCAGCCCTAAAAACCTATATAAACCCACTCAGACTTCTGGGTGGGGCAGCTTCTCTGGGTACCATGGGTCCCGTGAGGCTCGCCCGGGTCCCTTTCTCAGGGACTCGTTACCCCCACCGGGGAGAGCCCCAATAAAGCTTCTTTACTTATCCCTTTCAACTCTGCTCCTCTTTCTTTCTCTGGCGCCGGCTACTTCAAAGAAACCTTGCAATACCTAGTCTCCAGTGTTCTACATGCAATTTCTAGTATGACATACACATAAAAGCAAGATTAAACAACCCCTTGCCAAGAGCCAAAGCAGTCAACAAGACTCAAGAGGAAATTCAAATTATGGGACTATGAAACAAGAACTTTAAAGTAACTACAATTAGTATGTTAGGGGATATAGTGGAAAAGATGAACAATATGCACAAAAAGATAGAGAATTTCAACAAAGACATGGAAACTAAAAGAGAAAGTAAAATGGAATTGCTAGAAATTTTAAAACAGAATATCAGAGACAAAGAATTCTTCAATATACAAAACAAAAGTTAGAGAAAGAACCAGTAAATTTGAAGCTGGGTCAACAGAAATGTTCCGAAACACAAGAGAAAACAGAACAGAGCTATGGCACAGTATCAAATATTCTAAGATATGTGTGATTGAATTCATAGAAGGAAAAGACAGAGAATAAGTCAGAAGAAATATGTAAAAAGATAGTAACTGAAAATTTTTTTTAAATAACAGAAAACATCAAAGAAGCTCAGAAAACACCAAGCAGGATTTACAAAAAAACAAAAACTCCCTAACACATACAATACATTTAAACTGCTAAAACCAAAAATAAAGGCAAACTCTTGAAGGCAGTCCCAGAAGATACATTACATATAGGGAAAAAAAGTAAAAACTTAAACAGACTTCTCACCAAAAACTATGCCAGCCAGAAGACAATGGAGTGACTTCTTTTAAATACTAAAAGGAAAAACTTTCAACTCAAAATTTTATACTCAGCAAAAATCTTTCAAAATGAAGGCAAAATAAACTAAATTTCAAACAAACACTTAAGATAATTCACCGCACACAGACCTGCAGTACAAAATATATAAATATAAGTTCTGCAGGCAGAAGGAATATAAAGATAGACAGAAACAAGGATTTACACAAATAGGGCTCTAAAAATAGTAATGATAAACATAAGTGAAAGAAATAAAGAAAATGATAAGAAGCCAGATGTCGTGGCACACACCTACAATCCCAGCTACTCAGAAGACTGAGGTGGGAGGATTGCTTTAGCCTAGAAGGTGGAGAAACATATCTCAATTAGAAAACCTTAGGAACCTCTGGTTGGAAGAAACAATTATGTTAAAAGGGAGGTTAAAAAAAAAAACAAAACTCAGAATCAGGAGAAAAAAAAAAGAAAAGAACACAAGAATAAGCATAACTGATAATGATTCAAGAAGAAAAAAAAGGCCATTGACTTTGCAACCTCCACCAAAGAACTTTAAATACAATAAAAAATTGACAATAGTACTATAATATTAGTACTATTACAGGTTGAACATTCCTTATCTGAAATGGTTGAGACCAGAAAGTGTTTCAGATTTGAATTTTTTTCAGATTTTGAAATATGTGTGCATTCACATACTTACCTATTCAGCATCCCTAATCTGAAAATCCAAAATCTAAAATGCTTCAAGGTGCATTTACTTTTGAGCATCATGTCAACGTTCAAAAAGCTTCAGATTTTGGAGAAGTTTGGAGTTCAGATTTTCAGATTAGGGATACTCGACCTGTATTAGTAGAGATTATTTTGAATATTATCTCTTGTCATTGTTTATTAAAATAATATTTTTCAAACAATTACACACTGTGAAGATGTTTTTATATCAATTGCCAAATCTAAGGGCAGATATACTCTACAATTTCAAGCTTGCCAAAAGGTAATCTATGTCATTTGGGACGTTAAAGAAAAAACACTACAGAACAGATCCAAATACAGAAAATTAGTTCAAAAATTCTAATATTTTATTATACATTTTTAAGATACATCATCTCAGTTAATCAAGGGTCATATTGCAAGTAGTTTGACCCAGCTAACATCTTTAGCCAGTCCCCTATCTGTGATCTCCCTAACTTTTAGATGCATTACTTCTTTCAAAAGCAGCATCCAAACTTATTAAGTAAATTTAGTAAATACTTACAAAGTATCATCTTAGAACTTTCCAATAAAGTATTATGTATATAGTTCAACCCACGTATATTTGGGTACAAACCCTAATTCCATTATGCTTTCATAAAATTGTTTCAACTGTCTCATAATAGTATTGGTTCCAGCTAACAAAAAAATTCAGTCTTATAAAGGTTAAGTACTAAAAAAACACTAACATTACCAAGATAATCAGAGCCAGGCACAATCTAGAGTCATTTAGGTAAACATGGCGTAGTTACATCTTCCCTAAAAAGAGTCACAAAACCACTTTCATATTTTGGTACCAAATGCCAAACCCTAGCAACAAATACCACTTTACTCTTTTTGGTCATTTTATAAATTGCAATGCCTTTTTACATGCATTATATAAACCTCACAATCCTATAGAATAATACTATATTTCAATTTATAAAGAAACATAGTTTAAGACAGTAAATTATTTGCCCAAAGTTAAACCTCAAGGTCTGAAATTCCAAGTCCAGTGCCCTAAGCACATTGATTTCAGTAGACTAAAAAAATAATAAAATGCATCACTGTAACTATGAAAATCAAAAACCGCAATTATCAGCAATCAGAAGACCTTAGAAAAATTATTTTAAATATGCTCAAATTTATATACATCCTTTAAGAAAGAAAGACAACCAGCAGAAAGGCCATGGGAAGATTTCTTTTTTCCCCTCAAAATTTCCAAAACTTGAAATTTCTCTAGCTTCCTCTTTCCCTTTACAGCACCAGCACCAAGTGGATTCAAGACAAAAAGAAACAGAAACGAGTGAAAAGGAAAAAAAATAAAGCTCACATCCTTTTTATATGTACAGTGATAACACTAGATTCCCCAACAGCAATTCACAGGCGACAGTTAAGTTCCAGTCTCTGTCCCATCATGCCATTCCTTCCTTGTTCCATTTGCTATGATTAAAAAGTCCTAAAAAACGCAAACCTCCCTTTTTTGAAAAGTAGAGATTAAACTTATTTGATATTTTGTAAAGAGATTTCTCCCTAATCCATCATCTCCACCAGGACCGTTGTTTACACTGTCTCATGTCACAGGCTCTATGAATCAAGAGAGGAGAGGTAAGGAAGAAAAGGAATAAAGACAATCTTTTCAGACTCTGAAATTTAACAACAAATCTTTAAAAACTAAGGATTCAAAAAGCTATGTGCTACCTTCAGGGTCAGAACTTCAAAACGGATGAGACCACCCACCATGGGCCAGGAAACAACACAATGATTAATACAACATGTAATAGTCGTGAAAAGATAAGCAGGTGAGCCAATCTCTGGTATCCATAAAGGTAGATTAGATCGGGGTACAAAATATGGCCAAGAAGTATCTACTGATTGCTTCCAGCATGAACATAACCCCAATACACTGTCAATCTCTTCCTGGACTTCATTTCATTCACACATTCCAAAGGGTCCTCCCCAAAGACAGAATCAGTTCTAACCACCACCAAAGGTTTCGAGTTGAAGAAAATTTTAATTAGGCTTCTGTAGCTAAAGTTAGGTACAGGTGAAGCAATTAGGAGAATTCTCTCATAACAAACCACAAGTAATAACAGCACCAGGCCTCAAACACAGAATCTGGAGTACTGGATTCAAGGTGGACCTAGAGACTTTCAGTGTAGGAGTATGGAACATAGATCTTCACTAGCATTCTACCATTAATGTAACTAAGTTTCTTTTTCTCCTTTTCAAAGCTATCAGCTTACTATTGTATATATTTATAGCCACTCCAGCACCAACACTACACCAAAAACTTTAGGCCAACTCAGGTATTTCCTTTTTTTATTTCAAATTCCTCAGACAGAAAATATAATTGGCTGCATCTCTCCCTAAGCAAAAAAAAAAAAAAAAAGAAGAAGAAAATATATATATATATATATATATATATAATTGGTCCAAAATATCTTTCAAGCCAATTCCAACAAGATGTAATCGTTATATTTTGGTCACACTTCAGAAGAGCACCCAATCACAGGCCAATCAACTGGAGAAGATATCAAGTTCACATAGAAGAAAAACAGATGCCAATATAGGAGGGGCTATAAAACAGAAAGTATGAACAGGAGCAGTACCATATCTAATACATTTCATTAGACAGCACCCCCATGCCATTATTTAGGGATGAAGGAAATCCCCAAAAATGCACACGAGATGTGTTCCTCGTAACTCTACCTGGATTTTTAAAATTAACTTTTTTAAAAAGTTGTTTCAGTAGTTAAGTTTTATTCCACAAATACAATGCCGAGTTTAAAATACCAATTAAATTTGTCTTCTGTTCTTGAAATGAAAACCCAAACACTTTATATAACATACTTCAACAGAAAATGCATATTTCTACAGAAAATGCACCGAACCAAACCGTGAAAATCTGAACCACAACTTTTCCCTTGACTTTCCTTTGGCTACCAAGAAACATACTGTTGTCTGACTAAATTATTAAAGATGAAAGCATAATCTTTAAAAAGTAATATAGGTATGGTCATTAAGCAGTTGAAAAGATGCTGAAGATCACTAGTGAATAGTGGAATGCAAATAAAAACCATAATGAAATACCACTTCATACCACTTTGGCTATAATCAAAAAAAAAAAAAAAAAAGAAAGAAAGAAAATAATGAACCCTTATACATTGCTAGTAGGAAATGTAAAATAGTGCAACTCTGTTGAAAAGAGTTTGGCAGTTCCTCAGAAAGTGAAACACAGATACGTCCTAGCAATTACATTCCTAAGTAAATACCCCAGAAAAGAGAAAACATGTTCAAAACTCATAGATGAATGTTCATAGAAACATTATTCATAATAGACAATAAGTGGAAACAGCCCAAATGTCCATCAACTGATAAATGATTTTTTAAATGTGATCTATCCATACAATGGAATATTATTTAGCCACAAAAAAAAAGTACTGATACACGTTACAATATGGATGAACCTCAGAAATATTATGTTAAGTGTAAGAAGCCAGGTCACAAAAGACCATGTATTATATGATTCCATTTGTATGAAATGTCTAGAACAGGCAAATCCATAAAGACAGAAAGTAAATTAGTGATCACCGAGGGAAGAGGAGAGTGACTGCTTAATGGGTATATGGTTTCTCTTTGGGCTGATAAAAATGTTCTATAATTAGACATTAATGATGGCTGCACAGCACTGTGACTGTACTAAAACCCACAGAATTGTACACTTCAAAATGTTTAAAATGCTTCCTTTCGGCCAGAGCCGCCATCTTCCAGTAATTTACCAAAATGACAAACACAAAGGGAAAGAGGAGAGGCGCCCAATACATCTCCAGGCCTTTTAGAAAACATGGAGTTGTTCCTTTGGCCACATACATGCAAATCTACAAGAAAGGTGATATTGTAGACATCAAGGGAATGGGTACTGTTCAAAAAGGCATGTCCCACAAATGTTACCATGGCAAAACTGGAAGAGTCTACAATGTTACCCAGTATGCTGTTGGAATTGTTGTAAACAAACAAGCTAAGGGCAACATTCTTGCCAAGAGGATTAATGTGAGTATTGAGCACATTAGCTTCCTGAAATGTGTGAAGGAAAATGATAAGAAAAAGAAGGAAACCAAAGAGCAAGGTATCTGAGTTCAACTGAAGTTCCAGCCTGCTCCACCAAGAGAAGCACACTTTGTGAGAAGCAATGGAAAAGAGCCTGAGCTGCTGTAACCTATTCCCTATGAATTTATGGCATAATAGGTAATAGGGGTAGCACACATCGTGAGAAGCAATGGAAAGGAGCGTGAACAGCTGGGACCTGTTCCCTATGAATTCATGGCATAATAGGTACAGCACACATTGTGAGATGCAATGGAAGGGAGCCTGAGCTGCTGGAACCTATTTCCTATGAATTCATAGCATAAGCAATGTAAAACATAAAAGGCTCCCAGACTGTAAAAATGTTTCTCTTCATTGTATACAAGTGTGGTGTCCCCTTCCCCAAAGAAATATTTAAAGCAAATTTTAATTGTGTCCTAAAAAATAAATAAATAAAATAAAATAAAATGGTTAAAATGGTGAATTTTATGTTGTGTGAATTTTATCTCTATTTCCTAAATGAAAGGAATAGAGAGCTAACACTTCTGGCTATGAGGGAGTAACAGAATGGATCCCATAGAATGGAAGCACACACTATTGCAAAACTCTTACCTTATATATGAAATGATAATATTACTTGAAAATAGAATGTGAAAAGTTAAAAAAAATAAGTATTGTAAACCTCAGAACAAGCACTCCCCCCTAAACACACACTATCACTAATAAGCCAATAGTGGAATTAAAATTGAAAGATTAAAAATATCCAATTAATCCAAAAGAGAGCAGGAAAGGACGGGAAAAAAAGAAAAAAGGAATAGAAGGGACAAATAGACAACAAAGAGCAAACAGGACAGCACACACAAAACCAAGCACAACATAGTTGTGTTAAAATGAAAACAGTCTAACTGATCCAATTAAAAGGCAGATTATCAGCTTAAATAAAAAGGAAGACTCAACCATACACTCTCTACAAGAAACCTACTTTAAATATTAAAACACAGACATAATAGAAGTGAAAGATTTAAAAAATACCATGTAAACACGTAATAAAAAGAACGCTGAAGAGGCTATATTAACATTAGACTAAGTAGATTTCAGAACAAGGAATATTACCCGGAATAAAGAGTGACGTTTCAAAACAAAAAGGGATCAATTCACCAACTCTAAATATGTGTGAGCTTCAAAATACACAAAGCAAAAGCTAACAAACCTAAAAGGAGGCATAGCAAAATCTACAATTATAATTAGTTAAGGACTTAATCAATAATTGATAGTACAAGTATACAAAAAATCAAGAAGGGTATACAGAACTTAAATAAAATATCAATCAACTTGACTATTTGACATTTATAGAATATTCCAGCCTGCACACAGAATACTCATTTTTTTCAAGTGCATACTGACCATTAGCCAAGCCAAAGCTTATGGCAGACCATGAAACAAGTCTCAGAAAATTTAACAGGTCTGAAATCATACAAAGTATATATTATCTGAACAAAGCTAAACTGTATTAAAGATCAGTAACAGAACACTATCCAGAAAAATTCTCATTTAGAAATTAAACAACACACTTCTAAATAATTCACGGTTCAAATAAGAAATCAAAAGGGAAAAGTATTTTAAATTCAATGAAAATTAAACGATACAGCTAAAGTAGGGATTAGAAAGGGGAATTGATAGGATTAAATGTCTTTATTAGAAAAGAAGGCCAAAAATCAATAGTCTAAGCTTTCATATTAAGAAATCAGAAAAAGAAAAGATGAAACTCCAAGTATATAGAAGAAAAGAAATAAAAAAGTAAAACTGAAAATCGGTGGAATAGAAAATGAACAAACTATATAGAAAATCAATAATACCAAATCTGGTTATTTGAAAAAAATTAATAGAATTGACAATTCTTTAGCTTAACTGTTCAAGGAAAAAAAGAAAGACAGCAACACAAATTAGCAGTATCAGAAACAAAAGGTGGGACATCTTTCCAAATCCTCGACATTAAAAAAATAAGGTAATATTATAAACTTTATGTCAATAAATTTAATAACTTGGGTGAAATGAACAAATCTCTTAAACTACTAAAGCTCAAGAAATACAGAACTTAAATAGGTCTTTCTCTATTAAAGAAACGAATTAGTAATTAAAAACCTTCCCACAAAAACTATGGCTTCACTGATAAATTCTACAAACCACTTAAGGAAGAATGCCAATTTCACACAAACTCTTTCACCTCCTTTTAAAAGCCAGCATTACCCTACCATGAGTTATGGGCTAAATTGTATTTCTATCCCTCCCAAAAGAAAATCTCCCTTTTTTTCCCCCCTTTTTTTATATTCAGGCCACATTCCACAGCAGAAAATCCCTTTATTGAAATCCTAACTCACACTGTCTTAGAATGTGACTACATTTGGAGATTAGATCTTTAAATAAGTAATCAAGGCAAAATAAAGTCATATGGGTGGGCCCTAATTTAATATGACTGGTATCCTTATAAGAAAGATTATGATACAATATATAGACTGAGGGGTGACCATGTGACGACACAACAAGAAAGTGACCATCTGCAAGCCAAAAAGACAGAACTACCAAATCCGCCTACACCTTGTTTTGTACTTCCAGCCTCTAGAACTATGCTAAAAAAAATTTCTGTTGTTTATACCACGTATTTTGTGATGGATGCCTAGCAAACTAATACATTCTGATGTGAAAACCAGAAAAAAATATTACAAGAAAACCACAGACCAATATCATTCATGAATAAAGAAGCAAAAAAATCCTTTTTAAAAATATAGCAAATCAAATATATCCATTAATCTATGTTTTTTAAACGGGGTATACAAATTGAAAAGAAAGTATAACTATTTACAGATAACGTGATTGTCTTCTTAGAAAATCTCTTAAGTTCTACCCAAAACTGTTAGAACTAATATGTGAATTTAAAGTTTCACAAAGCGAGGTATGGTGGTGTGAGCCTATAGTCCTAGCTACTTGGGAGGCTAAAGTAGGAGGACCCCTTGAGACCAGGAGTTTGTGTCCTGTCTGGGCAACATAGCAAGATCCCATCTCTTAAAAAAAAAAAAAAAATTAAAATTAAAAATGAAATGTGTTCTACAGTTCTTACAATACACAAAAAAATAAAGTTCACAAAATAAAAGGTCAATATACAAAAATAAATTGTTTACATACTAGCAACAATTAGAAATTGAAATTAAAAGAACATTTAGAGCAGCATCAAAACATAATACTTAGTAGTAAATTTAACAAAATATGACGCAAAACCCAACACTGAAAAGTATAAAACGCTAAGAGAAACTAAAGAAGACCTAAATAATTGGAGAAATATAGTATGTTCATGGTTCAAAAGACTCAATAATGTTAAGATATCAAGTCAAATTGAGTCACAGATTCAAAGTAACCCCAATTAAAATCCTACATTCCTTTTGTAGAAATTGACAAGCTATTAATAAATCTAAAATTCACATGGAAATGCAAAGAACTTAGATAACTAAAACAACTTTGAAATAAACAAAATTACACTCCTGTTTTCAAGACTGATAACGATACGGTAATCAAGACAATGTGGTAGGGATGTAGGGATTAACATATAGATCAATGGAACAGAATAAAAATTCCAAAAATAAATTCATACATATGTGGTAAATTTTTGAGAAAGGTGCAAAGTAAATTCAATGAGCAAAGATGGTCTTTTCAACAAATGGTGCTGTGATAATCAGATATCCATGGAGGTTAGAGGAAGTCTTCAATCCTTACCACACGTTGTATAGAAAAACTTGAAATTCATCAGAACCATAAGAAAGATAACTATAAATCTTCTAGAAGAATATATAGAAGAAAATTTTTTGTAACTTCCCCTTAGTAATTTCTTAACAAGGAAACAAAACTCACAAACAATAAAAAATCAATCAATAAATTAGAAAATGTAAAACTTTTATACTTCAAAAAAAACTATTAAGAAAATGAAAAGGTAAACAACAAATTTGGAGAAAACATCACAATACACAGGTCTTTATATAACCAGAATACATAAAGACATGCAATTTAAGAAAAAATAGGCAAAAGATTAGGATAGACACTTCACAAAAATGAAAAAGTATAAATGAAAAAGCAAATGAAAATATGTTCAACATCATTATAAGACAATAAAATACCACCACATACCCACTGAAACAACTAAAATTTAAAAGACTGAAAACACCAAATGTTGGCAAGGATATGAAACAAATGGAACTTTCATACATTGCTGGTAGAAATGTAAAATGGTATAGCCTCTTTAGAAATAGTTTTCCAGTTTTTTTAAACATACACTTGCCATAAAACCCAGCAATCGACTTCCAGATATTTGCCCAAGAGATGTAAAGACATGTCTACACAAAAACCTGAATGTGAATGCTTACAGCAGCTTTCTTCATAATGGCCAAAAACTAGAAAAAAAGAAACAACTCACATATCTTTTAACTAGCAAATAAACAATTCATGTTATATACATATGGTGGAATACTACCAAGCAATTAAAAGAAAAAATCAGTAATATGTAATAATACATTCAACATCACTGTATCTCAAAAACATCATACCAAATGGGAGAAGTCAGACACAAAAGACTACATACTGAAGGACTCCATGAATATAAAATTTGAGGGGGCAAAAAAAAAAAAAAAAAAACAGTGATAGAGCCAGTATGTCTGAATATAAATACTGTCATCACCATTATTAAATGTGTGAAATGAGACAAATTACATAATCTTTCTGGGCCTCATTTCCTTTATCTACAAAATGAGAGTACCTATACCTAACAGTTGTTGTGAAGATTAAACAAGTAAACTAAACCCCTTAAAATAGTGCCTGGCAAATAACAGCAACTTATATTTGAGCACTTACTATGTGTGTCTATCTGGAACCAATTGTTAGTACAACACATTCAATCTTCACTTTAGGGTGGAACTGGAATTTACTCACTATACAATATCTTAAAGAGCTCCCAAAATAGTCATCTGTAATTTACAAAGCCCACTTTTGTCTCATCTCTATTATAGCCAAATGCTCACCCCTGAACTGAGGGCAGAGGATTCCAATGTACTAGATTACTTGGGCCAGGATCATGTGTTCCAACTCTGAGTTTGGGAAAGCAGAGCACCCACCCCAAACCACACAGACTAGAAAAAAGCATGGATCCCCAAAGGTTACACCAGAAATAGAATAAACAGAAATCAGATCACCTATTGCAATCCACCCTTCACTCTCTGTATGCATTGATAGAAACAGACAAAATCAGTTCATGAAATTGTGAAAAATGAAAGAACTTATACTTGAGGATATAAAAAGACAACATGTTACTGTCAATGAAAATATTATTTGAGAAGGTACAGATCTATATGACTAGAACCTGGCACATCCATATTAATACACGAAGAAAGACAGGGCAAAAAAAAAGCATGGTGGAAGGCAGAAAAGGGGGTGGGGAAACACCAACAGGTACCAGGTCAAGAATTTAAAAAGCACTTTATATTAATTTTTTTTAAGAGATAGGGTCTTGCTATGTTGCCCAGGCTGGACTTGAACTCCAGGTTAAAGTGATCCTCCTGCCTCAGCCTCCAAGCAGCTGAGACTACAAGCATGCAACACTGCACCCAGCTTTAAAAGCATTTTATTTTGTATACAGGTTGAATATCCCCAATCTGAAAATTTGAAATCCCAAACGCTTCAAAATCCATAACTTTTTAAGTGCTAACACGACACTCAAAGGAAATGCTCATTGGAGCATTCTGAATTTCAGATTTTCAGATTAAAGATGCTAAGGGTAATTCAAATATTGTAAAATTCAAAAAAATCTGAAACCTCCTGTTCCCAGGTGTTGGATAAAGGATACTCAACCTGTAAATTTTACAAAGAAAGAGAAGACTGGCTAATTTCACTATCAGAAAAGCCTTTCCCCCCAATCTGTGGAAGTTTTCTGAGGAAAAGGGTAGGTTAAAATAATTACATAAAACAGAAAAAAATCACTGTCAAGAACAAACATACAAAACATACAAAAATATTTCCTCCATATACAAGGAGGAAAAGTCAGCAACCAGGTTTAAGGTTGCAGTTACTTTGATAGCAATTCTTAGATGGAATATGATCCCTATGTAATGTTGGTTCATTATCAGGAAAGGTACAAAGTCTTATAAAAGGAAAAGATTACTAATCAACACATCCTTTAGTAAAAGGCCAATTAAATCTTCCACTTACTTTCCTAACTATCAAAGATGCAATTATATCCCATAATTGAGTGACTTTCACAATTTTTTAACCCTGACGCCCAGTAAGAAATATGTTGCACATCCACTACACATACACATGTAACCAAAAGTTTCATCAAACATTATTATCTTTATTATGACAGGTTCTATGATATCTCCTATTTCACTTTTTAATAGTTTGAAAAACATAGTTATAGTAACAAGAATGGTCAACAGCTTTCATCTTTAGTGCTAAATGTGATTAATAGGCAATGGCTATATAAAGTGCCATGTTAAGGACTTTCAGACAACATCTAAATTCATTAGAGTATTTAACATCTGCCATAGTACTAAGAAAAGGAAATGGAACTAACATCTGCCATGGTACTAAGAGATGCAATGATGCCAGGTTATATATTAAAATCATGTGGTTAAAAGTCTGTCTTTGCGTTAAATCATGAGCTCCTTAAGAATAAAGAGTCTGTCTTAGTTTGACACAAAATAGGCAGTCACATATTTATTCAATAGATCTATTTAATCTAGTAGATCCTATTTTCTGTCGAGCAAATGATTAAAAGTTAACCTTCCCACAAGGAGCTTACTATCAACTTGCAAACACATATTAATGTTTCTGTTACAACTTGGAAAATAACTGGAACTTGCTGAAGTAGAAAGGTCATTTCAGATAGTTGGCAGTAACAGAGAGGCAGCAGTTATGTTACAGAATAAAAGAAAGTCATATTAAAAGACAGAAAGTCAACTTCCAAATACAGGCTAGATTCATAGTTTAATTAAACGGGCCAAATATGAAAAATTCGAAAAAAAAAATCAAAGTAACAAAAACTTCCTTTCAATGTTGAAGATTTATCCAATACTACTCTCTCCTGTACCACAGATTCTCCATCAATAAAACAGTTAAAACAGTTAAAATTATCTGCAACTTGGTATTTTCAATCCTTTGTATTAAGTAAAATATTAAAATGCAAACTATAAATCCCTAAAATGTTTATCCATTCTGCAATTAAATATAAACTTACTTTCAAATATGACATAAGTCAAGAGAGGCCAATATGTGTTACTGAAATTAGGTATGTGACTATTTAAATCAACTGTTCTCAAGGAGGGGAGGAGGCCACATCCTCATTACCGGGTGAGCATTTGTAAACTACACTGCCCACCCCAGCCTCGAATTCTGGTATGTCCCCTTGGGATGTGGGCAGGCAGGGCAAGGGAGAGGTTAGGGATAAAACATTCACCTCATGTGATTATGAAACAGCTGCTTCTCTCCAATATATGCCATTTAAGAACCACTAAGCTAAATACATGTACTTACAGATCTGAAATTTTCTAACTGCAAACAAAGAAAGCAGTAAGCTGAGAATCAGGAGATCTGATTTCTCATTTTTGTCCTCAGTTGCCCAATCTGAAACAAAATTACTTCTCTGCGCTTCAATGGGAATATAATTATATTAGTATTATATTAAAATAACATAAAATGTGAAGTATAAACATATCTTTAAAATGTCCTGTAGATAAATAAGGAATTATCATCATTATTTGAGGCCCAAGTTATGTGAACTTGAGCCTCAATCAGCTATAAAAGCATAGAGTAATTTGATTTTGAGGCATACAAAACAAGACCAACCACCCAGAACCAATCAGAAATGAAAAGGGTTCCTTGAGCCTTGCCTAATCCATGTCTTCCTACCCCAATTCGCCAAAATCAAACCAGGCTTGAGTCTTCAAAACAGACTCTCATTAATTAATTCTCCTGAATATTCAATCTTACCAGAAAAAGAAGTAATGGACTAATGAGATTCTTAGACAGAAAGTGAAATACTTAGAATTTTTAACTAAAGATTTTCATTAGATGCTTCCATACTAGAATATAAAAAAACAATTCAAGTAACATGGTTAGGACTCACACCATACTGACTTTTTTTTTTTTTTTAGAGACGGGGTCTCACTCTGTCACCCAGGCTGGTTTGCAGTGGCACAATCATAACTCACTACAACCTTGAACTCCTGGGCCATCCTCCCACTTCAGCCTCCCAAGTTGCTGGGACTACAGACACGAGCCCCACTCCTACCCTGAAATTTTTAAAAATTAAGTGATGAACTAATAAAAATTTTAATAATCTTACTCCTAAACATAAAATCAGTGTCTGCAATTCTCTCTAACAGCCTATGGTACGCTGAAATTCATAAGGTGCCTGGCAGACAGTGAATGTCAAATATCTGTGGAGTGACTGAATGATTCTCTTATTTCTCACATCTTTTACACTATTTTAGTGTACCCAGATGGATGATAGCATGTTTGTTTTCTTCAAATGTACTAAAAGTTGATATGCAAACAGTAGCTAAAAAGACAAGTAAATTCTGCAAACCCCCACTTTGTTCTATTACCTTCTGCCATATCATGTGACATTCTCAACTGTGTAGAAGTGCAAGCCCTATCAGGCCCAACTATAAACTGCTTAATTTATAAACAATCACAATTACAGCCCAAAAGTTTTGATGAAAAATAAATTCTGAATTCAGAATAAAGACAAAAGCAGAAATATGAATAAAGACATCATTATTTTTCTGCAAAAACTAGCAATTGTAATTCTAATCAATAACTTTCCTAATAGTTTCAACTTCTAACCCTATATTTACTAACACCAACTCAGACCATCTTCAAGCCTAAAGTGAATCAACTTCCCTCATAATGACTGTGCAAGCCAACTTCCCATATCACTGATATTCCAAGCACAAAACACCACCAGTTCATAACCACCTAAAACACAATTACTCTCTCATAATCCTACCAACAATAGCTAAAATCCAATGGAAACCTCAGAACACTCACAGCAAGGCAACCGACACCACCTTTCACGTAATGACTAACCCTTCTATGTCAAATATCATGACTGAATACTACTCTTTATCATTCAAGATGCCAACTTTGATGACAAAATGTCTATACCTAGCATTTCTCAAGTCGGAAGTTCGAGTATACTCTGTTACAGTGCAGTACAGTTACATCTGACATATGAGTGATAATAAATGCGGTTCCCTCTTTCAAGATACTTAGTTGAGAAGTGGAATTTTTTTGTTAACAGACTGACTTCAGTAGCCTCAGCAACAGACTTATAAGCGGCCTACCCTTTTAAATGGAAGAAGAGAAACATTTATACACACCACGACGGGTGCTTACATTAAAACCTACTTCTTAAAACATCCATACCCATGTTTCATCATCTACCATACTATAAATAAGCAAATTTTGACAACAACTCCACCCCTTTGAATCTCAGGAACCTTAATCCTCTCCCTTTACAAATTTAATTCATCTCAACAACTACTCCGGACAAATCAGGTACCGAATTCATCAGACAGCCAAAAAATTCGGGAGACAACCTCCTTGCCCAACTTTCTCCTTTTGTCCAAAACCGTTTACTTGACCTTCCACCTCCTCCCCTCATTTATTATTCCCTAAACTCCCCCCACTTCCTCCTCACCAGCACTTATCTCTTGATTATCCCCACCCCCGCCTTGAGACCTCGACATTCCCCCACCCCACCAACCAGGAGCCTGGACGTTCTCCAAACGCTGGAATCCCTCTGCAGACACCACCACAGTACCAGTATCCCAAGCTCTCCAACAGGCCACCCTCACACTGGACCCCACCAGCCTAAGCAGCAGAAACTCATAATGTAGCGGGGAGGGGACCGCTCTTCAAACCTACCATACGAAGTCGTTGCTTTTGTCCTCATAGGAGTTGATAAGCCCGTTGCAGAGGGGGGCGAGCAGAGGTCGCTTCCTGCTGCCGCTGCCTATACTGGAGCTGCTCCCTCCTACGCCGGCGCTGGGCCTGGCCGCGCAGCTGAGCCGGGACAGGCCCGCGGACACCGCCCCGCCGCCGCTCCCGCCGCAGCTGCCCGACACGGCGGCCGCCACCAACACAGGCCGCACCGGGACCCCGACGCTGCCCGAGCCCGCTGCCTGGGCCGCCCCGCCGGACACCAGCGCCGCCGCCGAAGCCGCCACGGAAGGGGGCGACGGGGAAGAGGATAAGGACGAGGAGGCGGAAGTCACCGAGGAGGCCGCCGAGGAGCCAGGGCTCGTCCCAGCGGAGCCCGACCCGGCCTGGCGGCTACCAGACATTGTGATTCCCTCCCCTCCGGCCGGGCGCTCGGAGGAGAGGGACCGCAACCGCGACCCTCCGCCGCCTCCCCTCCCTTCCACCTCAGTGCATCCTGAGGACGCCGCCGCGCCGGGAGGTGGGGCTGAGAAACAATAAAGCTGGTTTTTTTAAGAAAACCACACAACAGCGTCCGACGGGAGGGGGCGGAGGAAACTAAAAGAGCAGAGTACAAGCCACTACCGCTGTCGAGGCCGCCGCCGCCGCCGCCGCCGCGGTCTCCGCCACAGCCAACCCCGGCGCGCCGAGACGGGCCGTGCGCGCACGCGCGCGAGCGGCGGAAGGGGCGGGAGCGGCGGGGGATACAACTTCGGACGCAGCCAGGCGGTGCTCAGACACGCACGGCGCGGCGGCGGCGGCGGCGGCGGCGGCGGCGGCGGCGGCCTGGCGCCGGCAGTCTCCCGGTCCAAGGCTGTTCTCGTTTGTGACGTACCAGAGGGCAGGTCGTCTTAACGGAGTGAAAGGATAGAGGGTGGAACAAATGGGAGGGATGGGGGGTGGTTTGAAGGATGGGGGTGTGGAGGGGCGGGGAAAAGAGTACTCAAAAAGCGACTGCGCACGCGCGCCCCAAGCGCGACGCTCCCGGGTTACCCAGGGTATCCGCCCCAGGCCGAGAAGAGCCGCGCGGACGCAGAGTTGTTGTGTTACGCATGCGTGCGCGCGAACCGCATTCTTGAACGGGAAGAGGGAGCCATCCCCGCCTCTGGAGGAGCAGGCGCTGTGATCCAATGGCAGGGCGCGACAGGTGCTTCTGAGTGTGGGAATGAAGGTGCTGTAAACTGGGAACGCACGGAAAGAACCTAGAAGCTTGGAATAGATGAAAAGACCAGTGCCCTGAGCCAGCGTCTCCTGGCTCCGCTGATACTCATTCCATAGCTGTGTGAGGAATAAATTAAGAGGAAGTCAGTGAAAAGTAATTTTTAGATTGCAAACATTGTAGCAAGTGTTACCAATTTTATTAGTTCAAGCATGACCTCACTCCTGTATTTTGAAAAGTTGTTTGCCAAATTGAACATAATAATGGGAAACCAGATTATACTTAATCAGACCACAGCTCTGTTGGAACCTCGGCTTAATGTGGATCTCATATGATAATTGTAGCTTAAAACAAGGAAACGTGGCATTTAATACCGCCAGAAAATATGCAACTTCCGGTAGGCTTTTTTGGAATATTGAAAATTGATTACATGTTTTCACTTGCCACTTTGAGAATTCCTAAGATTTGGGAGGATGGAAGTTAGAAACAACTGATCTGTATGATTTTCCGTATCCTTTTCAGTTCTATCGTTCTATGATTCTTAAAGGAAATGATCGCAGATTAATTTTGTCTTGAGTGTTGAAGAAGCCTGTAGGAGTAACGAGGGGCTTTCCCTAGGAAAACTATTCATGCTGAGGGGGCAGGGCCAATGAAGGACTTAAATGAAGGCATGGCAACCCAGACCTAGCCATTCATCTGGGCAGTAAACTATCATAGGCCTGCCACACTCCTCAACTCTGTCTTAGCTGCTCACCCTTCAATTCCCAGCATCTTGGGTTTAACTTAGGTCTCTCCTTGGAATGACATAGGAATGGGCTTATCAGATTTTCAAAAACTGACCTTATTGTAAAAATATTACCTTATCCAACCCCTTGTTTAAATTCACTTTCAGAACCCAACTAAAATGTAAAGCCTTCCTGACTGCCCTTGGCAGAGACAGTTGCACCCTCCTTTGTGCTCCTGGGATATTTTGTTTGCACTTACAGCATTGTATTTTAATGGTTTATATGATTCTTCTCCACTAGCCTTTCAGCTTTGTATTATACTCAATGCCTGGCCTCTGATGGGTGCGTATTAAATATTTCTTTACTAACAGATGAATAAAGCTAGTGATCATCTAATTTTTATTTTAATTATTTGTTTAATATTGGTCTTTCCAACTAAATTGTAAACTCCATGAAAGCCAGGACCATACTGGTTTTCGTTAGGCATTAAATAATTATTTGATGAAGGAATGCATACATAAGTGAATTAATGAATTTTATGAATATTTATTGTACACTTACTATGCGTAAGCCTGGACTAGACAAGGAAGAGAAAGAATTTTATAAAACATTACTTCTACATTCAGAAAGCTAATGGAGTAATTGAGGAATTAGTAAAAGGTAAGTAATGATACCAAGGAATACATGCTAAATGCTTAATGAGTAAAGCAGAAGTAAATGAGTAAATCACCATAGAAGCTGAAGCAAAAGCAAGTTCCAGCCATGTTGGTGGGAGAAGGAATTAGGCTTCAAGAGAAAAATATGGCTTGGTCAATAAGAAAGTGTAATTAAAGTCATGAGCCCAGAAAATAAATAAGTAAAAATGTTTAAATCAAGTTCAGATATCTATTTGATAGTGATAGAAGAGTTTATTTAGGAGAAATTCATCAGAGGGCCAGATTGTAAAGAGTCTTGAATCTAGTTTGGCAACAGCCAATAAACAATTAGAAATGTCAACCTAAATAACAAACAGAGAGAGGCTCTCTAAAAGAAAGATATTTACTTTGGGATAAAGCATTACAATGAAAATACCCATGGCATAGTAAACTACATTTGTATTCAGGGAGATACAGAAGACAAAAGTTTTTAAAAGAAAAAGTGAGGATTATATAATTGTTTTGAAATAATTACCCTGCACTACAAAGATCAACAACAAAGGTGATGCCAGTCCAAGATTGGACAAGCATTTGCTGGGCAGATGTCCTTGCAGAACTATTTCTTTTGTGTAAGGTTGCCATGGCCTTTGTGCAAAATTCCACAATCTTGCAGTCTCTTGTGGTAGTTTTGTTATCAGGCATATAAGCATAAGACCTCTTTCTTGATGTCCTTCTCTGGCTCTGTTTGTCAGGGTTTTCTTAACATTAGTGACTCCATTTTTTTTTTTTTTTCTTTTTAGAGACAGAGACCTTTCTTTGTTGCCCAGGCTGGAATGCAGTGGCTATTCATAGGTGAGGTCATACTGCATACAGCCTTGAACTCTTGAACTCAAGTGCTCCTCCTGCCTCAGCCTCCTGAGGAACTGAGACTATAGGTGCCCTCCATCACATCCGTTGTGACTGCATTTTGATTCTGACAATTTTCACAGAAACAAGAAGGCATTGAGTGGGGTAAAAACATTTATAATGTTTTAAAAATTAAGTTTTCAGCAGATTAATCCTTCAAAAGAAGTGGGAAATTAGAAGCAAAGAGACTATTAGGAAAAAATTAGATCAGTTTAAACATAAATGATAAGATTCTAGATTAGGGTGGTGACAAAGTAAGAGTATTCTGAGAAAAATACTAAAGAATCTACATGATTAAGTTACTCTCTGTAAAAGAATCTTTAAGATCCTTGAGGGCATGTCCCATGTCTGTCTTGTTCATCATTGCCTTTTCCAGTGCTTGGCATGATGGCTAATATGTTAAGTAAAAATGGTGGAATACACAGAGTAAGGAATGACTCCAAGGATGACTTCTGGGATAACAGTAGCATGATGACATTGGAGACATCCAGTGGATGTTTTAGTTTTAAATATGTTGAGTGAGTGAGGATGAAAAAATATTCAAGCAAGCATATCCAGGCAATGATCGAAAACACAGGGCTAAGGCCCAGAGAATGTTCAGCACATCAAAGAAATATTTGGAAATTAGTAAAGGGATAGTGTATCAATCATGAGATAGTTATTAAGGACCTATTACAGCCGGGTGCGGTGGCTCACGCCTGTAATCCTAGCACTCTGGGAGGCCAAAGCGGGAGGATCACTTGAGGTCAGGAGTTCGAGACCAGCCTGAGCAAGAGCGAGACCCCGTCTCTACTAAAAATAGAAAGAAATGATCTGGACATCTAAAAATATATATAGAAAAAACTAGCTGGCCATGGTGGCGCATGCCTGTAGTCCCAGCTACTCGGGAAGCTGAGACAGAAGGATTGCTTGAGCCCAGGAGTTTGAGGTTGCTGTGAGCTAGGCTGATGCCAGGGCACTCTAGCCCAGGCAACAGAGTGAGACACTGCCTCAAAAAGAAAAAAAAAAAGAAAGAAAAGGACCTATTACTTGGTGAACATATTGCCACATGCATGATTCTCAAACATTGGTGCCAAGAAGAGCTTGTTAAAAACTGCACATTCCTATAGGCCTAAGATAGGGCCTGGGAATATGCATTTTTGCCAGCACCCAGGTGAGTCTGATGCAGGTGACTAACCCTCTGAAAACACTGGTTTATAATGTAGGGAATGTAAAAATAATATGTGAAATTGTCTCTTCCTTACAGGTAACTTGTTCAGAGGACTGCTATGATATGAATGTACCCACCAAAACTCATGCTGAAATTTAATTGCCATTGTAACAGTGTTGAGAGGTGGGACCTTTAAAAGGTGATTAGGTCATGAAGGCCCTGCCTTCCTACATGGATGAATTCCATTATTGTGGTTAGTTATAGCAGGACCAGATTCCTGATAAAAGGTTAAATTCATCACCCATGTTGCCTCTTTGTCTTGTGTTCACTTCTGCCTTTTGTCCTTTGGCAGTGGAATGATCCTTCCCACATGTCAGCACCATGCTTTTGGACTTCCCAGGCTCCAAAGCTGTGAGAAATAAATTTCTGTTCTTTATAAATTACCTAGTCTGTGGTATTCTATTATAGGAGCAGAAAACAGACTAAGATGGGACAAACGATGATGTGACCTCAGCTGATAAGTCTCCTAGGAAAAAATTGATGCTCAGTATTACCTCTTTGGAACCTAGCTTCAGTAAAAATTTGCAAAAGGAACCTGAGAGTGTGTGATGCAATAGAGTTTCCCTCTTAGATAAATATGTAAAGGCTATTTGCAAAGTACACAGTCCTTATTAATTTCTGCTGGCAAGATCTGGGAAAGCAGAAGAAAAAAAGAGGAAGCTTGACAAAACACCCAAATGCAAAGAAGGAAGCTAGACAATTCAGAAGAAATAACAAATTGAAGAGAAGAAAATGTTAAGAAAAATGAACATAAATGTGAAATAAAAACTAAGCCCAAATAGATAAAAGGGTTCCATCATGCTGTTAAATATATTAATCCTGTGACCCACAAAAATGACAAGAGAAAACCAAAAGTCTTCTAACTTCAAACACTGGAGTTAAGATGGAATGGGATTATCAGGAGGATTGAACTTCCTAGACATATTTTTGAGATGTCTTATTCAAATAATAATATTTTAGGGAGACAAGGCTATGGTTTCCATCTATAGCTAACCTTGCCCATTGGTAATCAGTCTCCCAAAATGCTCCTCCCTAAAAAGTTGTATCTGCCTGACTCACCTGCAGGTTTAACAATAGCTTCCTGTTTTTTTTTTTTTTTTAAAGTTAATGTGGTTTCCGTGTTAAAACAAATTTTTAACATGAAATAAACTAAAACATGGTATTAAAACACTAAACTGAAAAGAAAAATCTGAAAAATTTTTTCTGTGAATGGACAGAAAATATAGAAAAGTAATTGTGAACCCAATAGTATAATAATGTATCTGGCAGAAAATAATTCATAATCTGTTGATAAAATGAAAAGCTCCAATGTATCCATTGTATCCTCCTATCCAGAGGTAGACTGATACCTATGAAGAACAGTAAATTCTTCAGAGTTACTATTTAAGGTTGATTGCTTTTCCAAAAATGTCTGTCCCACTGTTTTCATTGTGTGGAATTTCACCAGTGGCCTTTATTCCTCTCCCATTCTGTGTAAAATTATAAGCACTTTTTAGAGAAGGTGAACTAAAATTGCAAGCACTTTTTACAGAAGGTAAACTAATAGCACTAAAACCTTGGTTAGTCATCATTTTTTTTTTTTAAATTATCTTTTTTTTTTTTTTTTTGAGACAGAGTCTCACTTTGTTGCCCAGGCTAGAGTGAGTGCCATGGCGTCAGCCTAGCTCACAGCAACCTCAAACTCCTGGGCTCAAGTGATCCTACTGCCTCAGCCTCCCAAGTAGCTGGGACTACAGGCACTACAGGCACGTGCCGCCATGCCCGGCTAATTTTTTCTATATATATTTTAGTTGGCCAGATAATTTCTTTCTATTTTTAGTAGAGACGGGGGTCTCGCTCTTGCTCAGGCTGGTCTCGAACTCCTGACCTTGAGCAATCCACCCGCCTCGGCCTCCCAGAGTGCTAGGATTACAGGCGTGAGCCACCGCGCCTGGCCATCATATTTTTAAAAGTTAATTTCCATTATTAAAGCACTTCTTTTGCAGACTGCTACTAGCAATTTTAGTTAAGGCAGCTGTAAAATATGGCCTGGGCCAATCAGAAGTATTGTAACAATGAAGGATTATAGATAGAGCTATATTAATTTGAACACAAGTTACCAAATAGGGCTAATTAGCTTAAAAAAAAAAGATTAGGAAAAACCAATGTTGACTGGAAAACATTTACTTGTTTTACACATGGTGAATCTATATGTCTTTTATGAAGGTATGGGAAGTTTTAGATCTACTCGAAGACCATAAACCAAAACAAAATGAGGTCTAATGAATTCTTTAAGAACAGAACAATTGGTGCCATCAAGAGGTGGTATTTAAGGGCAGAAGGAAAAAAAAATCACCTCGCATTGAAGCTAAAGCAGATAACGTCTTCTGTTCTATGGATTTGACCACCTGTGCATGTAATGTACCATAACTCAGTACTCTAGAAAAGTGTATGTAGCTACAAGCAAATGTTTAAAACGTTTCCAGTGTAAGTACCTTGTCCATTATAATTTGCATCAAGACTCCTTCCTGGATGCTAAGTGCTATTTTCCCGCCTAGTACCCTGAGTAGTCAGATGTAAATAATAGCTTCTCTAATACCAAGTCCTATCACTCCTGAAGATTATTTTTATACTATATAATATAAAGTTAATATTAACATAAAAGATAGTCAAGTGGACACACAAAAAATGATGAGCTTTAGTACTATGTGGAAAAGGAGGAAAGGAGCCAGTTTTCCTGGGGGACAAAAAGGTTATGAACTAACTTTAATTCACAGCATGAATCCTATGTTAGTACAGGTTGAATATTTTTTATCCAAAATGCTTGGGACCAGAAGCGTTTTGGATTTTGTAATATTTGCATTATACTTGCTTGCTGAGCATCCCAAATCCAAATATCTGAAATCCAAAATGCTCCAATGAGCATTTCCTTTTAACATAATGTTGGTGCTCAAAAATTTCATATTTTCAGATTTGGTATACACAGCCTGTAGTACTTTATGGGTAGGGTCATGTCTAGGAATGCCAAAAAGAGTGAATGTTTCTTTACATGAGCAACTTGGAGGTTTCATGATAAGAAATCTAAATGATGGCAAAAGAGAGAGAATGATATGTATGAGTTTTGTTTAAGGACATGTCACTTACACGTCACAAGAGGAGTGAGTTTGAGTCCCACTCAGATTGTCTTCCAACCCAATCCCCCTGGACTCCTGCCCGTGTTCTCAGTAGAGAAGCCTGCCATTGAATTATAAGAAACTGGGAATGCTAAAGTACCACTAAATTGTTAACTTGTATAAGCAACCTAGGATGAAGAATGGATGCAATAAGTTTGGTTAGATTTGTATCACTTAGAAGGAAAGTTTGGAGGGATATTCTTAACCTTTGAAGGTGATAGCAGCAGTCCCCAACCTTTTTGGCACCAGGTAGACAATGTTTTCATGGAAGACAATTTTTCCACAAACTGGTGGATAGGGGAGTGGTTTTGAGATGATTGAAACATGTTACATTTATTGTGCACTTTATTTCTATTATTATATTGTATATAATGAAATAATTATACAACTCACCATAGGTTGGGGACCCTGAAGTAAAGCAAGCATTCCTCTAACAATGTTTCCTCTTTAATCTCTTAGTGCGTGTGGTAATTCTTAAATCTTACTTGCGTTATTCAGGTACAGCAGGTGTACCTTCTCTCACACCATGAGTCCTCCCATACAGAGCCCTGGGCGTCTACCATTAAGCCAGTTCATCAATTGTATTTGCGTTAATCAATTTATTGTGAGCTAGTAGAAACTGGTACTATCTCATCTTCAGTTTGGAAAAATTAGGTCAAAGCAGAAAGCTAATGGTCAGAATCTTGGCACTCCATGCTATGTTCAGCTGAGGGTTGCTGAATCTGGGCTATCTCTGTTTGACATTAGTTTAACTGATAAAGGAGCATATATTGGTTTTGAATCAGTGGAACCAAAGTCGCACATAAAAGTGGATTATCACACACCATTCCTTTTCTTGTTGTTGTTTTGTTTTTGTTTGTGAGAGAGTCTCCCTCTGTTACCCAGGCTAGAATGCCATGGCATCAGCCTAGCTCACAGCAACCTCAAACTCCTGGGCTGAAGGGATCTGCCTGCCTCAGCCTCCTGAGTAGCTGGGACTACAGGTGCATGCCACCATGCCTGCTTAATTTTTTCTATTTTTAGTTGCCCGCCTAATTTTTTTTTTTTTTCTATTTTTTAGTAAAGACGGGGTTTCACTCTTGCTCAGGCTGGCCTCAAACTCCTGAACTCAAGCAATCCTCCTGCCTTGGCCTCCCAGAGTGCTCGGATTACAAGCATGAACCATTGCACCCGCCCCACACACCATTCCTTATTCTTCCTTTGCTGTATGATATTGCATCACTCTCAGATACTTTGTTTGTACCAAGATATAACTAAGTGTTGATATACCTCTAAAGAAATTACAAGCTGAATTCCATACTAAAAATCTCAGTACTGACTTCCTCTGCATGTTAATTACAGTGTATTTTAATGTTACTTTTCTATTGCTGCCATGACAAATTGCCACAAATTTAAGAGAAACCAAACCTGCTGACACCTGATCTTGGACTTCCAGTCTTGAGAACTACAAGAAAATAAATTTCTGTTGTTTAAACCACTCAGTCTGTGGTATCTTTTTATGGCAGCCTAGCAGGCTAGGTATAGGTATAGGTAGTCAAGAGCCATTTTTAACAATTTGAATAGAGATTTTTTTTTTTCATCGCAACTGTAAAATTACACGCTCCATTTGTTTTACTAATGTAAAATGCATCTTTCTGAGAAAGATACAGAACTTGGTGGAACTTTCTTGAGAACAATATTGAGAGTTTCCATATATTTCCATTTTTTCCTCATGAGAAGGGAAAGCATAATCAAAGGTTGGTAAGAATTATGGGGAATTTGACTAAAGGTCCTAAAATAATCACTAAAAAAGAGATAGACGTACTTAACAACATTAAGAACAATAAAAATTGAACTTCCACATGTTGAAGAAAAAGGCGAGCATAAAAAGACAAACCAAGGCACACACAGTGGCCTACAACTGTAGTCCAATCCACTTAGGAGGCTGAGGCAGGAAGATCCCTTGAGCCTAGGAGTTCAAGTACAGCCTGGGCAACATCGTGGCCCCATCTCAAAAACAAACAAACCATAAACTGGGTAAAATTTTGCAGTAAATGAGGATGACAAATCATAGGCCCTATAATAGTACACATTGATTGTGTTTTGGACCCCACCATCCCTTTGCCCTACTTCTGGTGCCATTTGGGTATTTGTGCCCTTTCTTTTCGGTCCATGTGGTTCTGAATAGACACCAACCCCCAAAACTTTAGGAAGTGTAACATACAATTCAGGCTTAATCAGTGAATCACATTCTTAATGCCTTCCCCAGAGATTGGTTCAGGGATGGGCAAATAATTCAGAAAAAAAGGAGCTTTTGATGGAATATCTAGGAAGGAGAGTTTGTTTTCATTGAATCTGAAGCATAAGAGATCTTCCTTTATACAGGGACTGAAACTTGCCACCATCTTGGTGCCATCTTGCTACCACATGAAATCATGAATGACACCAACACAGAGTAAAACAGAGTTAAGAAATGGAGAGAAATGAAATTATGACCACATCATTTCAGCCCTGAATCCAGCCATGCCTGATTCAGCACTATCCCAAAATATATAGTTACACAGGCAATGAATTCCTTAACTGCAGTCATTGTACTTACTATTGGAATTGTTAGTATTTTTCAACTAGACTCAGATTCTTGACTGCAATGGCTATGTCTTTTCTAGCCTATTCCCAGCATCTGGCAAAGTACCTGAAATATAAAGGGCAAGATTAATAATTTTTTACTGAATGGATGTCAAATTAATGTATTCTCATATTTTTAAAATGCCTTAAAGAATAAGGCAACTTCCTATGTAATTTTGAATTTTCTTTACAACATCATGAAGATAGTTTTTAGTCCAGAGTGAATGCATGACTCACAGAGAACTCACTAGTGTCCGCTTAATATCTTGACTCCATATTTTTGGTGGATGACAACATTTGATACACTTCCAAACACCTCCATAGCAACTGAAGTTTCAAAAGATATATTTTCATCTTTGTCAGCCACAAACTATGTATCATCTCAGATCAGGAACCCCAGTAACAATCTGCTGTGCAAGTCCTTGTTTGCCTTTTTCCTACTTGGGAGTCCTCAGTGAAATCTTCTAATTGATGTTATTCATTTGTTTGTTCATTCTTTTATTCATTCACATATTCAGTCAATGTATCCTTAATCTATTGCTGCATAACAAACATCTATAAATTTAGAGACTTAAATAACATCCACTTACTTAGTTAATAACAATAATTTGGCAATTCCTAGTGAGCTCAGCTGGGAAATTCTTCAGTCCTCACCTGGATTCCCATGTGTATATGTAGACTGCTGCTGGATTGGCTGGAGTCTAACTGGCCTCTGATGATCTTGCTGGGATGGGGACAATCTGCTCCATGTGGTGTCTTGTTATTTGATCCCTAGTATTAACTATAGTTGAGTATAAAACATAAAACCCTTAGGTTCAGGATGTCATGAGTAGGCAATACCAAGAGAAATTACTGGTGAGACTGTGGAATAAAAGTCAAATCTGGACTTAATAAGGAGAGATTTTATTTGAAAGAATTATTACAATAGAGAAAATGCTTTGGCCACATGTCTACAAGTGACTTGAGAGTCAGGCAAAAAGAATTCTTTTATAAAGAGAAGTAAACAAAGGTAGACAGAACCAAGTGTGGGGAAGTGGGGGGAATGGGTGGTGTGATCAGAGACTGTGTTACCCTGAGTTCAGTTTATTCTCAGGAGAGGCTGTAGGCTGGCTCAGGATGATGGTTGGGCAAAGGTTAGGGACCCAGAGGAAGGAGAGAGCTTAACTGAAATTTTGCTAAGGAGCATTTTATTCCAATTGATCAAAATTTTCTTCACAGTCTGTGTGCACTGGTAGTCAGAAATGTGATTCGGGAAGATTGATGCTTAGGCAGTGTTCAGAAATGAGAAAGTATGGTTGGCTGGGCTTTGATGCTGAAACTTTGACTAGAATGGCATCCAGGAGTCTTAACATAGATCCCATCAGTGTTTCCAAGACTCCCTTTTAAATGTAAGCAACTTATTCACATTACTCACTTTTTACTTGAAATCATGCTTTCCACATGTTTTGTTTTGTTTTGTTTTGTTTTGTTTTTAAAGACAAGGTCTCGCTGTGTTGCCCAGGCTGGAATGCAGTGGATGTTCACAGGCCCCATCATGGCACACTATGGCCTGAAACTCCGGGGCTCAAGCGATCCTCCTACCTCAGCCTCCCTAGTAGCTAGGACTACAGGCAGGACCACCCTACCCGGCTTTCTATTTTTTAAAAACTCTTCTCAGAAGCAACATGTCAAAAAACTTGTTCTGCTTCTGGTTTTAGCTCTGAAATGTAAAGAGCTTGGAAGGCATCACTCTTGTCCTTACAACAAAAAACAGCTACTTTGGCAATCTACTGCACTCAAAAAATACAGTTGACCTTTGAACAACACGAGTTTGAACTGCATTTTTCTTTTTTTTTTTTTTTCAACCAAATGCAAATAAAAAATGGAATATTCATAGGATTTGATATCTGGGTGTAAGAGGGCCAACTTTTCCTAAATGAGGATTTCCACATGGCAGACTGCAAGACTTGAGTATGTGCAGATTTGGGGCTTTGCAGGTGTTCCTGGCACCAATCCTGCTGTTATACTGAAGGACGTCTCTATTTAACAAACGTATTCAGTATGCTAGGCACTGTCTTAGGTCCCAGGGATAAATAAATGAACAAGAGAGTTTCTATCTACTAAGAGATGCCCTCGGTAATCAATGAATAAAATATATAATAAAAAATTAAGAAATAATAAAAGTTTCTATCCTAATGAAGAGTCCATTCTAGTTGGAGAAACAAACACTGTAACAGGAGCTCTTTAGATATTGATATTAGGGAAATTGGCTGTTTGTGAATTGCAAGTAGTTTTTTCCACTGTGTAGAGAGCATTCTTGTTGAGTTACTGATTTTAGTGAAAATGCTTCTACAGTTTTTTTCTTTGTACTGTGTTTATGCTTTTTCTTGTAGGTTTCAGATAAACATTGTTGAACAAATTAAAGCTGCTCATGTTTCCAAGCTGTAGGATTTTCTGTCAAGAATAAGGGTTTTACATTGCCAAATGCTTTTTCTACATATAATTTATCATATGATTTTCCCTTTTAATCTGTTAATTTAGTGAATCACATCTTTTTTCTCCAAAGACAAACTCTATTTTGTCATCATCATAACTTTGTAAGTATACTGATAGTTCAGTTTTATTATATTTTAAGATTTTTACATCTGTGTTTACAGATGAGATGGGTTATACTTTTCTATTCTTTCTGTCTGGTTTGGATATCAAGTTTATAGTAATATTAGCCTTGTAAAATGAGGGGTTTTTTTCCCTCCTTTCTGAAAGTTTACATGAGAAAGACTTTTTTTCTTTCTTTCTTTCTTTTTTTTTTTTTTTTTGATGCTTTGGAAGAGCTATTCAGTTTACTTTTTTCTCTAATTTATTTTGGTAATTTAATTTATTGTTTCTAGAAAATAGTGTATTGTATCTAAGTTTTAAAATTTATTGACATTAAGTTGCTAATGGATTTTTAAAAAGTATTTATTTTTATTTATTTTGGGGGGACAAGAATCTTGCTATGTTGCCCAGGCTGTCCTCAAACTCCTGAGCTCAAGCCATCCTCTCACCTCAGCTTCCTGAATAGCTGGGACTCTAGGCACATGCTACCACACCCAGCTGCTTATGGTTATTAAAACCTCTACTTATTCTATATTTATGCTGTTATCTGTTTTCTCCTCCACTTTTCATATATAATTTTATTATTTGTGAATTCTTTCCTCTCCTTTTTCTCCTTGGTTGGTCTTGCTGTATGTTTGTATGTTTAATTGGATGCCACCCTCCCCCATCAGCCTTAAGTGTGATAGTCTTTTTCTTATCTTAATTTTTTAAAATAAAGAATTAATACCGGCTGGGCATGGTGGCTCATGCCTGTATCCTAGCACTCTGGGAGGCTGAGGTGGGGGATCGCTTGAGCTCAGAAGTTCAAGACCAGCCTGGGCAAGAGCAAGACACTGTCTCTACTAAAAATAGAAATAATTAGCCAGGCCTGGTGGCAAACGCCTGTAGTCCCAGCTACTCAGGGGGCTGAGGCAGGAGGATTGCTTGAGCCTAGGAGTTTGAGGTTGCTGTGAGCTAGGCTGATGCCATGGCACTCTAGCCTGGGCAACAGAATGAGACTCTGTCTCAAAAGAAAAGAAAAAGAAGTAATACCCACATTGTTTGGGTTTATTCTGTTATTCTTCTGAAATTGTCACTTAGCTTGCTTGTTTTCATTCTTACTGGTCATTTTATAAAATGCATTTAATACTGCTTTAATGTCTGCTGCCACACAGTTTCATGTTTAGCATGTTCTGTTTGTTTTGATTATGTCATATTTTCCATTTTTATTTCTTATTTAACTCATGAGTTATTTATAAAATATAAATGTAAGATATAATTTGGGGGACTATAATAATCTTTTTGTTATTAATTTCTAGTTTAATTGTATTATGATTGTATGCTATCAATTCCTTGGAATTATTAAGGCATTTTTTTGTGGCCTAGTAAATAGTTTTTTTCCAATGTTCTTATGTATGTTTAAAAATATATTAATATAAACTCAATTTCTTGGGTGCACTCACTGTTCTATAATCTATTAGCATTATATTTTTTAAGTCTTCTATATCTATATATCTTTACTGAAATTTTATATGTTTGAGCTGTCAGTTTCTAAAATCTTAATTTTGCCCAAAATCTTTCTTTGTGAATCTCTTGTTGTGTTATATATTTTAATACTATATTATTTGGTACATATATAGGTTCATGATTATATAGTCATGCACCACAAAATGATGTTTCACTCAACAACAGACCACATATACAACAGCGGTCCCATAAGATTATCATAGAGCTGAAAAATTCCTATCATGTAGTGACATTGTAGCTGTTTTAATGACATAGCATAATGCATTACTCAAGTGTTTGCGGTGATGCTGGTGTAGACAAACCTACTGTGCTGCCAGTCACAGCATATAAAAGTATAGCACATACAATTATTTACAATACATAATACTTAACAATGATAAATGATTGTTACTGGTTTATGTATTTACTGTGGTATACTTTTATTACTTTAGACTGTACTCTACTTATTAAAAAAAATTAATTGTAAAACAGTCTCACTCAGGTCCTTCAGGAGGTGTTCCAGAAGAAGGCATTGTTATCATAGGAGATGACAGCTCCATACATGTTACTCCCCCTGAAGACCTTCCAGTGGGACAAGATGTGGAGATCGAAGACAGTGATACTGATGATCCTGGCCCTATGTAGACCTAGGATAATGTGTGTGTGTGTCTTAGTTTTTAACAAAAATACAATAAAATTTTTTAAATAGAAAAAATTCTTGGAATAAGGATAGAAAGTAAATATTTTTGTACAGCTGTACAATATGTGTTTTAAGCTAAGTGTTATTACAAAGGAGTCAAAAAGTTTTAAAAAATTAAAAAGTTATAAAGTAAAAATGTTACAGTAAGCTAAGGTTAATTTATTATGGAAAAAAGAAAAAGAGTTTAAATAAATTTAGTGTAACCTAAGTGTACTGTGTTTATAAAGTCTGCAGTAGTGTACAATAATGTCCTAGGCCTCATTCACTCACCGGCTCACTCAGAACAACTTCCTGTCCTGCAAGCTCCATTCATGGTAAGTGCCCTGTACAGGTGTACCATTTTTTATCTTTTATACTATGTTTTTATGGCACCTTGTCTATGTTTAAATATCCATAGATATATAAATACTTACCGTTGTGTTACAATTGCAACAGTATTCAGTACAGTAACATGCTGTACAGGTTTGTGCCTAGGAGCAATAGACTATGCTATATAGCCTAGGTGTGTGGTGGGCTATACCATCTAGGTTTGTGTAAATCCTCTATGATGTTTGTGCAACAATGAAATCGCCTAACAACACATTTCTGGGAGTGGTATCTTTGTCGTTGGCAATGCATGACTCTCATTTCTTCTTGGTGAATGTTGTTCCTTTTATAATCATGTAGTGTCGCTATTTGTTGTTAGTGCTTTTTCCCCTTAAATTCTAACTCATCTGATAAATATTATAAACCCAGCTTTCTTGTAGTTAATATTTCCTTGGTATATATTTGACATCCCTTTAGTTTCTACTTTTCATCTTATTTTAGTTCCATCTCACAAAAAGTGTGTAGCTGGCTTTAAAAATCCAGTTTGATACTCTCTTTTAATAGCTGTGTTTAATCCATTTGTGTTTATTGGGATTACTAAAATATTTGACCTTATTAATATAACATTTTGTGATTTCATTTGTCTTGTCTTTTGTTTGATTATTTTTCCCCCTTCTCTCTTTCTGCATATGTTATGTTGATTAAAAAAAAAAATCTTTTCTACTTTTTTATATCTCTGCTGGTTTAGAAGAAATTATTTGTGTTTTTTAGTCTTACTCTTAACAAAATTATAAATTATTCTACACTCTGTGTATTTATTAATATCTTTCTCTTGAATAAAATAAGGAACGTACTACATTTTATATAACTTCTCACTGATTCTCCCCACTTTTCATGTTATTTATAATCTGAAACCTAGTATCACCTTTTAAAAACACAAAATCATTTATTATGGTAATAAGTCATGGCAGTCAATTATTAATTAGGTTAACTCACCTATTTTACTACTGAATTTTCCCACAGTTACTCCATGAACCCATTCCTTCCTTTGGATTCACTTTTCTTCTTGGTGAAGAGCATTTTGTAATATTTCTTTCAGTGAGAATTTGTGGGTGATAACATTCTTAGTTGTGGTATATATGAAAATGTTTTTAATGAGTCTTTACTGTTGAGCTAAAGCATATCAGGATATAAAATTCTAGGTTGATATCATCTTGAGGTACTATTCCACAGTTTTCCAGCTAATTAGAAGTCTCCAGTCAAACTGACAGTTGTAATTAATCTATCTTTTCAACTTGATATGTAAGAATTTTTCTTTATTCTTAATCTTGTGCATGTGTTTATGTGTGGATTTATTTACTTAATCTTGTTCAGTATGTAATTTTGATTTGAGAATGCACATTCTTCTTTAATCCAGCTGTTAGTCTTCAAATGACACTCCTCTACCATTCCCCTATTCTTTCCTTCCAGAACTCCCCTATGTGTTCTCTATTCCTCATGAATTCTTTTTTCATGTGTTTCATCTCTTTATTGCTCTAGGATGTGTTTCAGGTAATTTCTTTAGTACTTTGACAATTCACTGATTTTCTCTTAGGTTTTGTTTAGTATGGCATTTATCATTTCTCTTGTATTTTCATTACAATGACTATATTTGTTTAGTATTAAAATTGGTTACCTATTTCATATAAATTTGATTTTACTAATATAAAATTGGTTTGTAAGTACTTTTTTAAAAGAAAATCTTTATTGGGTTAAAATTTACATGCAATAAACTGCACATAAAATGAATAATTTAATGGGTTTTAGCATATGTGTCTACCTGTGCTGTGAAACCATTGCCACAATCAAGGTAATGAACATACCTATCGTCTCCAGAAATAGCCTTGTAAGCCCATTTTCAGGAATAGGCTTTTCTGCTTTGTGTTTGTCTTGCTTTTCTTCTCCCCACATTTACCTTTCTATGTTTGGCAGATTTATTGTGACTTTTATTCAGTTCACCCAGGTTCCCAATATGAAAAAGGTCTTATATAATAATATTAAGCAATGGATATATCTGGACTCATATCCTGTCAGGATGACAATGATTTACTTCATTTCTCCTAACCCAGGCAGCTACCAGATGTAAAGCATAAACCTGGACATGGGCCAAAACCCTGTTAAATCTCAGTGTATAGGAAGCAAGCCTTTCTCATTCTCCAATTTTACATTATGAGCCTGACTTTGATGCCCGCCACTCGTGCTATACAGCTCCACTCGCCCCACAGGAATTGTATCCTTGTCATCTCTGTGGTTTCTGATTCCAGAGCCCAGATCTGTAGCCTCAGATGGGTAGATTTATGTCCTTCTTATCTGTTTGAGTCAAGGAAATGCTTAAATGTGTTTGCAAGGAGGGTGGAAGGAGCTTGCCTATGTGAATCTCACGGCTCAGAGGCCCATTCTTGACCAAAAGATCTCCAGACTGAGTTTTTAATCACTAGGTAGAGCACTGTCTGAGTGCCAGAGTAATTGGGTATTATCTCTCCCTGCAGTTGACTTCCTCTACATTAATTCATAACCTTTCAAATTGAAACTTTCACATTAAAGAATTCACTCTTCAGTTTCCACATCTCTACTTCAGTTTTCAGAGTTCAGGGATCATGCTACCCTATAAGAAATCCTTCAAAGAAGAGCAAATCTGTAACAAATGTTAAATTGTTTTTATTAGAATAAATATCAGAAAGTCTTATCTTCTAGGGATGGATAAGCATTAAAAAAGCCTAGGAGGAGGGTGAACACACAATCTGGTAACAAAGCTTTGTATGTGAGTGACGATAGGATTATTTCATATTTTACAAAGGAAAGAGGGCAGGAAGACCAACTTCTCCCAATTTACAGAAAGATAACTGAAGAATTTTGGGTCATTAGGAGGGAAGAATTTATAAATGTGGACATCCTGATTGCAGGTGGCAGAAGAGAGAGTGAACTGAGATGTTCTATTAATATCAAAGGAACGTGTGTGGGTTTACTGTGAACTAAAAATAAAATCCTAAGCCCTCTGCTAACTGAATGGACCCCTGATGGCCAAAGGAACCCCAGAAACATTTTAAAACAGTTCCCAGCCATCATGGGATATAAAGCACAATTACAAATGCCCATGGTCTCTCTTTTCATAAATATTCATGACTCCTCCTATACTTTCTTGAATATGTATATTTAACCACCCACTCAGTATAAAATTTTGGTCCTGTTGTCTGTCCCTTGATGCATGCGTTCCTGGCTTCTGGCTGAGACTCTGCTTTCCAGCCTGTTGAAATAGCCACCTAACAGGCTGTTACCCTTTATTATAAATAAAGCTCTCCTTTTTCCAAAGTATAAACCTCATTAATTTTTCAGTTAACAGCACTACTGTGCCAATGACATATAAATGCTAACTTGAGAAGTAGGGGCTATTGTGTGAGTTACAACCATCAAATAAAAATCACAGAAGGTTGTTGTTTTAGACAAAACTTCTATACTCGGCCCCAATGGGCCAGAATAAAAATCACAATGGAATCACTTATGCTAGAGTTCCACATCACCAAAGCTAAACTAAGTTGCTATGTGACCTTCCAAGAAATTAGGAGAGTGAGACAAGAGCGAATTTCCCAAACAGGATAGTTTATACCTTTAACTGGCATTATAATGAAGTTCTCTCTGCTTTAATGCTTACATTAAAAAGGTAGCCTGAAGTAAACTGATATTAACTAATCAGTTATTTTTCTATTCTGTCTCCCTGTCCCTACCTTACAAGAAAAAGTAACTTTAAAAAGTAATTAAATTGAGTGTGGTGGCATATACCTGTAGTCCTGGTTACTGAGGAGCTGAGGCAGGAGGATCACTTGAGGCCAGTTCCAAGCTGTAGTATGCAATGATTACACCACTGCATTCCAGCCTGGGCAACATAAAGAGACCTTGTCATTTAAAAAAAGAAAAGTAACTAATACACTTATTCTGCTTTCTTCAGCCCTTCTCTGTCTATAAAGCCAAGTTCTTCTCAGCTCATTGGAAGACTTAGTCTATTTTATGGAATGAAGTGTTACCTGATTCTACAATTATAAATAAAGCCAATTGAGATCTTTAAACTAAATTAGTTGTCATTTTGTCTTTTGATAAGAACAATCCAGGCCTTAGTCACAGTGCGCTTAGAATACTGGGACCCGATAGTCCTTGAGAGGACTTCCGGCTGCTGCTTTGCCCATCTCCCCACCCTTTGCCAAGCACTCAGCTCCTATAAGAAAGGTGTCACTCAGAGAGAAGTCTGACATTGTCCCCAATCCCACATCCTGAGCCCTGGCTCAGACATTTTGCCTAGAGAGAGAATAAACACATAAAACAGATAGCTTCTAATCTCTTCCCAAGGGAACTGACTTTATTTGTAAAAGAGTTGGAGATATTCAAGGCTAAGAGCAGTGGAGGTTATGATGAAAGACAATTGGGAGGAGATTTATGGATTTAATGGTAATACAGACTACACTATGGGCTGGCTAGTTTGTAAGAGAGAACTGGGGAATAAGACAGTTGGGAGGAATCCTCCTGGGGTCAGAAAAATTACACTAACTTTAGAAACTATTGCCTCAAAGTAGTCACATTTGATTGATGAGTTTGTAAAACAATTTATACCCCAGGGTATTGTTGAAAACAATAGAGCAATAAGTCAATTAGCAATTAGTGAAATTTCATAGCTGGGTTTGTTCTGGGAAAGAGAAAGAGAGCAACTGTCATTGCAGGATGACTGTGGGCATACCCAAAGCTGCACCTCCCTAAGAAGCAACATGAGAGGTTTAACACAGTACATTTATGTTGGTGGGTGGATGAAGTGCATATGCGTGCGTGTGTGTGTGTGTGTGTGTGTGTGTGTGTGTTTGTGTGGTATGTGAAGGGAGCCCAGATTTCAGTAAAATAACCCAACTAATCACTAAAGAAATAAATAAGCAAATAATAATAGGCCCCAGAAAATCAGGTAGGGCAATATAAAAATTGCTACAATATATTATCCAAAATATCTGTTTTCCAACAAAAAATCATGAGACATGCAAATAAAGAGCAAAGTGTCATCAATATATACAACAGAAACTGCCCTTGAGAGCTACTAAATGTCAGATTTAACATGAAAAATACTTTAAACTAGCCATTATAAATATGTTCACAGAATTTTTAAAAAGAATGATTAAAGTGCTTGCTTCAGCAGCACATATACTAAAATTGGAACGATACAGAGAAGATTAGCATGGCCCCTGCACAAGGATGACACACACACACAAAAAAAGAATGATTAAAGAAGTTAAGGAACATATGATGACAATGTTACAGCAAATAGAGAATGACAATAAAGACATAGAAATTATAGAGCCAAATGGAAATGCTGGAGTTGAAAAGTACAGTAACTGAAATAAAAACTGAAGGTTCTTTCTGTCTGCTTTAGAGGAAAAAAATTCACTGGAGGGACTTAACAGATTTAACTGGCAGAATAAAGAATTAGCAAACTGTTACTAAAAGTTTGGCACTTTTCCCTGAGGCTGCATCAGAAGAATGAGGACATGTGGTTTGAGGAGAAGGAAAGAGAAGTTTATTAATTTGCCAGCAAATGAGGAGGTTCTCAGACACCCATCTTTAAGTACCAACATCCTGTTCTGAGAAGCAGTACAGAGATTTTAAAGGTTCTGATTAATCCCATAATCCCATTTTTGGCTACAATAATCTCATGACCTCCACCTGGACAATTTCCTTGAGCCATCTCCTGTGGCATAAAGAACAAAGGACACTCTTCTACCACTCCCAACCACTGGCCTGAGGCAGGGATGTAGGTTTAAGTTCTCAAAAAGGGTGAGGGGGTTTTGAGGAGACAGAAAACATTTTTACCCTTTTTCATGCCATTTTCTCTGTTACAAAACCTAAAGATAGAGTAAATCCTCATTTGATGTTGTTGATAGATTCTTAGAAACTTTGATTTTAAGCAAACAATGTACAGCAGATCCTCAAGTAACATCATTTCCTTCAACATCATTTCATTATAATATTGAAAAGAAAAAAATTGGTTTTGTATATAAATTGATAAACTTCCTCTAATGTAGTGTCAGAAGACAAAATTCAGATAACACTTTATTCCATAAAATAGAATAGATGTTCCAATGAGTCCAGCAAAGGAGCCTGGCTTTCTAGACATTAAAAGGGCTTCAGAAAGGAGAAACAAAGAAAAAATAAAAGCAGATTGGTCATTTCAAAGTTACTTTCTTTCTAAGGTAGGAAAAGGGAAACAGAACAAGAGAGAAATGACTGAGCAGTTAACATCAAGTTACTTCAGGTTACTCTTTGTTGTAAGGATTAAACAGAGGGAACTTCATTATCATGCCAATTAAAGATTTGAAATTGACCTGTTTAAATAATTAGGCAATCCCTCTCTCTTGATTTCTCTATAACAACTGTTTGAATTTGATTATCATAAGTAACTTCATTTTGATTTTTACTCTGGTCTGTTGGGGCCTAGTGCAGGAGTTTAGTACAAAACAATGGCCTTCCATAATTTCGTTCAACAGTACTCCTTAACTCTAACCAATAAATCTTGATGTATTTTATTGTTGTGTAGATTCAAAAATTTGTTAATTTTTCTTATGATTTATTCTTTAACTAGTTATTTAGAAGTTTCTTGTTTAATTTCCAAATATTTGAGGCTTTTCTAAATATCTAATTGTTATTGATATCTAATTTAATTTTGTTATGTCTAGAGAATATATCCTGGAAAATTCTAAACTTTTATAATATGTTGGGACTTGTTTTATGTCCCAGGATAAGATCTATGATGGCAAATTGTCTATGTGCACATGGAAGAATGTGAATTCTGCAGTTGTTGGGTAAAGTGTTAGGGTTAGGTCAGTCAGGTTAGGGTGGTTGACAATTTTTATTTTTTTTTTTTTGATATTCCATATCCTTCCTGATTTTTATCTAGTTATTAAAGGGAAAATTGATATTTCCACTTCTGATGGTGGCTTTGTCAACTTGTCTCTTTAAGTTAGTTTTTGCTTCATTGATTTTTAAGTTCAGTTATTAGTGACCTACATTTTAGGATTGTTATGTCTTCTTCATGGATTGATCCATTTATCATAATAAAATGTCTCTCTTTATCTCTGTCTTTATTCTTTTTGTCCTGAGGTCCATTAAGTATAATATTAATAAAACTCTCAGCTTTCTTTGGCATACCATTTCCATGATATATCTTTTTCATCCTTTGTTTTTTTAAGTTATCTGTGTCTTTTTACATTTAATAAAATTATTGATATGGTTGAATTTAGGTCTATCATTTTTGTGACTTGCTTTCAATTTGCCAAATCCATTATTTTGTTTTTCTCTTCCTCCTTTTCTGACTTCTTTTGGTTAATGGAATATTATTTTAGCATTCTAGTATAATCATTCTGTTGGCTTTTTAGCTATACTTTCTTGCATTAGTCTTTAGGGTTGCTATCAAGATTACAGTATGCATATAAATCACAGTTACCACATTTATAAACATACATATGTCTATTATATAGACACTGTGGCTAACAAGTTGTAGGAAGCCTGCATTACGTGTTTTTCCTGTAAAGAAGGTTGGATTTTGTTCTTGCAGTCAGTTGAACATTCTAGTGGATCCTTTGGTCTTGTCATGCTTCAGTGTTGAGCTTAGTCCCAGGGTGTGACCTGTATGCTGGAGCATGGCTCTTACTGGAAAGCATGGCCTTTCTGAAGTTCTAAGGGTGTTCTCAAGATAGTGAGTGGCCGGGCACAGTGGCTCATGCCTGTAATCCTAGCACCCTGAGAGGCCAAGGCAATAGGATTGCTTGAGCTCAGGAGTTAGAGACCAGCCTGAGCAAGAGTGAGACCCTGTCTTTACTAAAAATAGAAAAATTAGCTAGGCATGGTGATGTGCACCTATAATCCCAGCTACTCAGGAGTCTGAGGCAGGAGAATTCCTTGAGCCCAGGAGTTTGAGGTTGCCGTGAGCTAGGCTGACACCACGGCACTCTACACAGGGCAACAGAGCAAGACTCTGTCTCAAAAAAAAAAAAAAAGGATAGTGAGGTCTCTCAACTCTGCCTGTACTGGGGCTTCACTGTAAGATCATAATTTACCCCTCAGCTTTGTGGTGGGCAATCCCTGCTAGGCTTTGAGCAGTCTTGTCCTGTGCTTGTGCAGGCCAGCCCATGGCCCGGGTACCATAATGAGTCCCACACAGACATCCTGGCTTCTGTTGACATGCAGCTCCCTCTTCTGAGGTCCCCTGCTCCACAAATTCCAGCTGCTTCAGAAGTCTCTCTCGCCACTCAGCTCAACAAGATCACTTCCACCTGGTCTTTACTTCCTTCCTGTATGACAGAAACGTGTCCCTGACAAAAATCGAAGATGATGGCTAGGCTCACTTTGAGTGTTTCTATTTTCTCAATGTTCAGTAGTGCAGTTCAATGCCTGAACAAAATTGCTTCACATATTTTGTCCATTTTTGCTTTGTATTTGATGGTTTGGTATTGCTTCCTTTGCCATGGCAAGAAGCAGAAATTTCTGTGTGCTGTTTTAGAAATGCAATGGACTAAATGCAACATTCTCTCCTAGATTAGATCCTGGAACAGAAGAAAGGCATCAATTGACAAACTGGTGAAATACAAATCAGGTTTGCAAGTTTACTTAATAGTAATGTACCAATATTAATCTTTTAGTTTTAACAAATGTACCATAGTTATGTAAGATTATTAACATTTTTAACAACCAGCTCTGTGGGAAATAATACAGTGAGAATTCACTCATATCACCCCACTCTGAGAGAGAGTTAATCTATTCATGAAAGATCCACTCCCATGATCAAACACCTCCCATTAGGACCCACCTCCAAAACTGGGGATCAAACTTCCACATGAGGTTTGGTGAGGGGCAGGGGAAGGGAAGAAACCATATCCAAACTGTAGCAGTATGATACATTTTTTACAATTAATGAACCCATATTGATACATTATTATTAATTCAACTCCATGCCTAGGCAGATTTTTTTAGCTATTATCTAAAATACTTTTGTTCCAGGATCCAATCCAGAATACATCATATTTAGTCATCATGTTTCCTTAGGCTGTTTTTGGATGTGACATTTTCTCAGATTTCCCTGGTTTATGATGACCTTGACAGTTTTGAGGAGTACTGGTCAGGGATTGTAGAGAATGTTCCTCAACTAGAATTTGTTTCATTTTTTTTAAATGATTAGACTGGGCTTATGGGTTTTGGGAGCAAGACCACAGACGTAAAGTATCATTGTCATAACACCGTATTAAAGATACTTACAAGCAACATAACATCACGGTTGATCACCTTGATCACCTGGCTGAAGTAATATTTGAGTCTTGTTTATTTATTCAATCTGTTAGTCTCTATCTTTAGTTGGTACATTTATATAATTTATATGTAAGTGATTATTGATATGGTTGAATTAATATTTATCCTGTTCTTAACAGTTTTCTATTTGTTCTTTGTTTCTTTCCTTTTCTAGTTCTGCTTTCTCTAGTTTTAACTGACCATTTTATATTACTCCATTTTATCTCTTAGCATATCAATTATACTTTTAAAATTTTTGTAGTGGTTGCCCTAGAGTTTGCAATACACATTATTAGCTAATCTAAGTCCATCCTGAATTACACTATGCCACTTCATGTGCAGTGCAGGTACCTTATAACAGAGTGTAGTAGTCCCCCCTTATTCAAGGGGGCTACACTCCAAGATCCCCAGCAGATGCCCATAACTGCAGATAGTACTGAACCCTGTATACTATGTCTTTTTTCTATACTTAAATACCTATGATGAAGTTTAAGTTATAAATTAGGCTCAATAAGAGGTTAACAACAATTACTATTAATAAAGTAGAACAATTATAACAATATACTATAATAAAAGTTATATGAATGTGGTCCCTCTCTCTCTCTCTCAAAATATCTTATTGTATTGTACTCTTCTTGTGATGATGATGTGAGATGATAAACTTCCTATATGATGAGATGAAATGAGGTGAATGATGTATGCATTGTAGTATTAGGCTACTATTGACCTGACGATATGTTAGAAGGAGGATCATCTGTTTCGGGTGATCCTGGGTCACTGAGCCGTGATGATGTTGATGGTTGAATGTCAGGAGCAGGCTATGCTGATAACTAATGGGTGAGTGCAATTTAATCTTTTGAATTATTTCTGGAAATTTTCATTTAACACTTTTGTACCACGGTTGACTGTGGGTAACTGAAACTGCAGCAAGTAAAACCATGGATAAGTGTGGGAGGACTACTGTATTCCTGACTCTTTCTTCTCATTCCTAACAATACTGTCATTCATTTTACTTATCCACATGCAATAACCACAATACATAGTTGCTATCTCTTTTAACAAAGTCTTTTAGGTTAATTACAAATAAGCAAAACAAAAGATTTTATTTTAGGTTTATTTCTTCTCTGATGCGCTTCCTTTTTTTTATCTTATCCAAGTTTCTGACCTATATGATTTTTATTCTCTGTGAATAATTTTTATTGTTTTCTAACATTTTTTTGCAGGGCAGATCTGCTGGTGATGAATTCTCTTCAGTTTTTGTTTGTCTGAAAAAACCGTTATTTCTCCTTCCCTTTTCAGGATGATTTCACTGGATGTAAACTTTAAGATTCTTGGGTCCCCCCCCCCAACACTTTAAATAGTTCCATTCACTCTCTTCTTGCTTGCACGGTTTTTTATGAGAAGTTCTCTTTAATTCTTATCTTTCATTCTCTATAAGTAATATTTTGTTTTTTTTAATCTGTCTTCTTTCAAGATTTTTTCTTTGTCTTGGTTTTCTGCAGTTTAAATATGTTATGCCTAGGTGTAGATTTTTTCCTTTTTATCCTGCTTGATGTTTTCTGAGCTTTCTGAATCTGTGCCTTAGTGTCTGTTGTTAATTTTGGAAAATTCTTGGCCATTATTACTTCAAATATTTCTTCTGGTACATTTTAACTTTATTTTCTTTTTGGCATTCTAATTACACATATTTTATATCTGTTAAAATTTTCTTACACTTTGGATATTCTGGGGTTTTTTTGTTTTTGTTTTTGTTTTTTTTCATTCTTTATGTCTTTGCATTTTAGTTTGGGAGGTTTTTATTGAGGTATTTTCAAGCCCACTGATTATTTCCTCAGCTGTGTCCAGATTAATGAGTCCATCAACAGCATTCTTTATTTATGTTGCAATATCATTGATGTCTAGCATTTCCTTTTGATTTCTATCACTCTGCTTACATTATCCATCTGTTTTTGCATGTTGTCCCCTTTTTCCATCACAGTCTTTAGTATATACAATAATTTTAAATTGCCTCCCTGAGAATTCTAAAATTTTTGTTATGTCTGAGTGTAATTCTATTGCTTGCTTTATCTCATTGGGGCTCACAAAATTGTACCATACAGTATGGTTGGTGCTCAGCATGCTGAGCACTTTTGAATTAAAGAAAATTGGACAGACTTAAAATCTGCCTTAGACCCAAGGACTTTCTAACCTTCTCTTGTTCTACCCTTCCCTCTCCCCAAGCACAGGGAGGAACTCTCTCTGGAATTTCCTTATCTAATTGAGGAAAGTTCTCTCCAACATAAGTGTAGTTGTCTTAAAATTCCTTCCCTAGAAATTTCATTAAATAATCAAGAAAGATTAACCAGGAAGAAGAAAAGAGACTGAAAGTTATCACCACATTTAGACATGTTAGGTTTTAGTTTGAAACTGTGGGTTCCTGGCGTGCTCATGGCTGAAGAATGACCAGACATGCCAAAGTTTAGGCAAGCACGAAAATGAGGTTTATTGAGGAGAGAAAGGTAGGATTATAGGGCAAGAGCAAGATATAGGTTTACAGAGCCTGGTGCATACGCCATGGATGATAACTGGAGCCATTGTTGCAACAGGGTAGTAAGGGAAAAGAGAGAGAGCTTGGCTAGGGTCTGCGTCCTATTTTATAGTGTCCGGATAGGGACCTCCCTTGTGGTTCAGAGGTCACCATGGAACCACTTTGATTGGACAGTTGGGAGTCACATGACCTGAGCCTTAACCACACATGTGGGTTCTAGGTCACTTTCCAGACTTTATGGTACCTATGCAGCTTGGCCCATGGGCTAGAGAGTCCTCTGCATTCTTTTGCAGCTGGTGCACCAAGTTATGATTGGCAGATTCATAGGGTGTTCCCTCCTTCCCCAGGTATGGAGAATCAGGGTTGGGCAGGACCAAGATGGGGCAACAGCACCCACTTTCATCCCTAGGAGACCTGGAATCCCTCACTATCTACCTAACAGACAGACATTTCATCTGTTTTTTTCTGAGGGCAGCTTTGAGATTACCTGAGGGACTATATAAGACAACCTTTGTTCACAATGTAGTTTTGCCCTTCATCTTTTTTATATTATCCACAAACTATTCTTTATCCTTATGTTCCCTTCAGTGTCCAAAGAGAATCATTTACAAGCCATCAACTGTTCTTTGGGCCCACTGATTTCCCCTAAACATTATTTGCTATCCCTCTAAAATTGCTTACAGCCCTTCCCCTACTTTCCCCTCCTCTGTGAAAAAGGTATTTAAGCCTCAACCAGTTGGCCCTACTTTGAGCCTCATATTTTGTATGGCAACTGTGTTATGCACATTAATAAGTTTGTGTGCCTTTTCTCATGTTAATCTGTTTATTGTCAGTTCATTTCAGTGAACCTTCAGAGAGAGTGAAAGGTGTAAGGCTGGTGGCGGGCACTCCTTCCCTCCCTAAAGAAAAAGAAGTCCACAAGACCTGCTGAAACTAACTGCTAGGCCCAGCTAAAGTAAAGAATAACCACACCTGGATATTCACCCAGATAAGAAAAGCTTCGGTTCCTGGAATCCATACGTACCACCAGCCTCTCCTAGTTCTCAATACCCACCCTAAAACCATAATGGAAAATTCCTAACACTTCGAGCCAAAACTCTTCATGCCAGAAAATCCCCAGCCTCCAACTTTAAAAACATATATAAGCCTACTCAACTCTCCTGGGTGGCACAACTTCTCGGGCCCCTCTCTCCGGGGACCCATGAACCTCACCCGGGCCCCTCTCTTGGGACCCATTACCCTCACCCAGGAGCACTCAAAGCCTCGTTGCTTACCCCTTTCAACTCTGCTCATCTTTCTTTCTCTGGCGCCGACCATCCAAAATTCTTACAAAAGGGAAGCTTTCCCTGAGCCCCTACAGTATCCTCAGATTGTTTTTTCTTGCCTTTTTAGCATGCCTTGTAATTTTTTGTTGAAATTGGACATGATGTTTCAGGTAATAGGAATGAAGTAGAAAGTCTGTAGTGTGAAGTTTTGTTAATCTGTCTAGGAGTTGGATTGTATTTACTATTTGCTGTAGCTGTAGATGCTAGACACTTCAAATTCTTCTGTCCTTGTTTCTAATCTTCCCTGTTGTCTTTGGGCTTTCCTATGGCCCCTCAGAGAGAGTCTGTGCCTTGAGGCTCTTTCAGCTGTAATCTACTGTTATCACATTAGAGCCCTGTGGGTGTGGTATGAGTTGTGGAGAAGGCGAACTTGTATAATATTATGATTAAATTTCAGTAGTTTAGTGGACCTATGTTCCTGGGCTATGACCTTCACAAATGTTTCTTAGCTTTTTCCCTCACTTAGGTGAGACAGAAAGGCTGAATGAAGCTGTAGTCACCACAGATGGAATGAGTCTCTGGGTGTCCTGGAGAGTAGGCTTTTGTTGGGGAGAATGCTCTGGGCTATATGATTATTATTCCCTCCACCCCCCACCCTGCCAGAGCCACAGAAGGTCTTTCCTGTATCTTCACCATGAGAATGCAGTGGGGTTTTTAGAAGTAATATTCATTAAAATATAGGGTCCCTCTAAGACTATGGACTATAGGAGCTTCTCACTCTCATGCCAGTCCACACTCAGACTCTGGCATTTCATCAAAATAACCATTTAAATATTCCTACCAGTTTCTGGCTGTTTTTCTTTTTTTAATTGATATGTAACAATTATATGTATTTATGGGGTACATGTGATATTTTGATACACGCATACAATGTGTAATGATCAAAGCAGTGTATGTAGGATATCTATCACCTTAAACATTTATTATTTCTTTGTGTTGGGAATGATTCAAATCTTCTCTTGTGGCTACATATACAATACAATATTACATATACAATAAATTATTAACTAGAGTCACTCTACTGTGCTATCAATCACTAGAACTTATTCCTTTTATCTAACTGTATGTTTGTACTCATTAGTTAACTTCTCTTCATCCCCCCACCCCACTCTTCCCAGCCTCTGGTAACTATCATCCTAATTTCTACCTCCATGAGGTCAACTTTTTTTGCTCCCACATATGGGTGAGGATATGTAATATTTGTCTTTTACATATTCTCAGGTGATAGGTTCCTGGCTTATTTCACTTAACATAATAACCTCCAGTTCCATCCACGTTGCTGCAAACAACAGAATTTCATTCTTTTTTATGGCTGAACAGTATCCCGTTGTGTAAATACATGTATAGGTCACATTTTCTTTATCCGTTCATTTCCTGATAGACACTTAGGTTGTTGGTTCCCTGTCTTGGCTATTGTGAATACTGCTGCAATAAACATGGGGGTATAGTTATCCCTTTGATATACTTATTTCCTTTCTTTTGCATGTATACCCAGGAGTGAGATTGCTGGGCCATATGGTAGTTCTATTTTTAATATTTTGAGGAACTTCCATAATATTTTCCCTAATGAATGTACTAATTTATATTCTCATCAGCACTGTAAAATATTTCTCCTTTCTTTTCATCCTTGTCAGCATTTTTTTTCATTTTGGTTGTAGCCATTCATATATATATATATTTTTTTTTGAGAAGGAAAGAGAAGTTTATTAATTTGCCAGCAAATGAGCAGGCTAGTAGACTCCCATCTCAAAGTACCAGCATCCTTGTTAATAGCCATTTTAACTGGGGTATAATAGCTTATTGTGATTTTGATTTGTGTTTCCCTGATAATTAGTGAAGTTGAGCATTTTTTTCCATATATTTATTGGTTATTTTGTTGTCTTCTTTTGAGAAATATCTATTCAGATCCTTTGACCACTTTTTAATGGGATTATTTGGTTTTTTGCTATTGAGTAACTTGAGTTCTTTGTATATTCTAGATAGCAGTTCCTTGTCAGATGAATAGTTTGCAAATATTTCCTCCTGTTCTACAAGTTGTCTAGTTACTTTGTGTATTGTTTCCTTTGCTGTGCAGAAGCTTTTTAGTTTAATATAGTCCCGTTTGTCTATTTTGGGTTTTTTTTTTTTCCTGGGCTTTTTAGGTCTTAGTCCTAAAATCATTGCCCAGGTTAATGTTCTGTAACATTTCCTTTATGTTTTCTTTTGGTGTTTTCATAGTTTCATGTCTTACATTTAAATCTTTAATCCCTTTTGAGTTGATTTTTAATATGGTGAGAGATAGAGGTCTAATTTTATTCTTCTGCAATGGATATCCAGTTTTTCTAGCACAATTTATTGAAGATGGTATCCTTTCTCTGAAGTATGTTCATGGCACCTTTCTCAAAAATCAGTTGACTCTAAATACATGGATTTATTTCTAGGTTCTCTATTCTAGTACATTTGTCTATGCATTTTGGTCCTTTCTTCCTTTCTAATTGTTTATCTTTATGGTTTGATGGTTTTCTGTAGTGATAACACTTTATTCCCTCCTCTTTCTCATTTGTGTGTCCTGTCTCCCAGTGAGTTTTATACTTCTATGTGTTTTTATATGGTAATTATTGCTCTTTCACTTCCAGATATAGGACTCCCTTAAACATTTCCTGTGAGGCTGAAATGGTAAGGCTTAGGGGTGCTGAATTCTCTGTTTTTGCTTCTCTGGGAGAGACTTTATTTCTTCTTCATGTCTGAAAGATAGCTTTGCTGGGTGTAGTATTTTTTTCTGACATTTTTTTTTTTTCATCACTTTGAATATATCATCCCTTTCTCTCCTGGCCTGTAAGGTTTCTGCTGTTAGTCTACTAAAAATTTCCCTGTATGTGACTTGACAGTTTTCTCTTGCTGTTTTAGAATTCTCTCTCAAATTTTTGACAGTTTGAGTTCACGCTAAAAAAATAATAAAAAAAAGAATATACAAATTAAAAATTTTGAAAGTTTGAATATTATGTTCCTTGGAAGGACTATTGTGGATTTTATCTGTTTGGGGATCATTAAGCTTCCTGGATCTTGATGTCCATTTCTCTGTCAAGAGTTGGAATATTTTCAGTAATTATTTCATAAAATTGGTTTTCTATGCTTTTTTCCCAATCTCTTCTCCTTTTGAAATTTCAGTAATGTAAATATTTGTTCTCTTAGTGGTGTTTCATAATTCCTGTAGGCCTCTTTCATTCATTTTTATTGTTTTTTTTTTCTGACTGGGTTATTTAAACAAGCCTATCTTTAAGTTCAAAAATTCTTTCCTCTACTTGATTTAGTCTATTGTTGAAGCTCTTGATTGTATTTTGCATTTCATTCATTGAATTCTTTATTTCTAAGATTTCTGTTTGTTTTGTTTTAATAACAACTATTTCTTTTTTGAATTTTTCAGTCAGATCGTGAATTGTTTTTCTGATTTTGTTGAATTGTCCATCTGTATTCTCTTGTATCTCATTGAGTTTCCTTAAGATCATTATTTTGAATTCCTTTTCTGGCATTTCATACATTTCCTTTTCTTTGGGGTTCCTTTGATGGTGCCATGTTTCCTTACTTTTTCATGTTTCTTGTGTCTCTATGACATTATCTCTCATCTATCTATCTTTATCTGTCTAAGTTGCTGTGATTTATAATAAGATATATGTATTTGATCTTTTTTTTTTTTTTTGAGACAGTCTCACTTTGTTGCCCGGGCTAGAGTGAGTGCCGTGGCATCAGTCTAGCTCACAGCAACCTCAAACTCCTGGGCTTAATTGATCCTCCTGCCTCAGCCTCCTGGGTAGCTGGGACTAAAGGCATGTGCCACCATGCCTGGCTAATTTTTTCTATATATATTTTAGTTGGCCAGATAATTTCTTTCTATTTTTAGTAGAGACGGGGTCTCGCTCTTGCTCAGGCTGGTCTCGAACTCCTGACCTTGAGCAATCCACCAACCTTGGCTTCCCAGAGTGCTAGGATTACAAGCATGATGTAATTGATCTTTGACTCTATTTCCTGGTACACAGCTCCTAAAACTCTGGGAATATCACAACAGATGTGTATGCTAATGAAATGGCTGATGGTTACTGGCTTCTGGATAGCCTCTGGATGGGGGTGATTACCAGGAGATCCAACTATGTAGGATTGAAACTTTCAGCCCACTCCAGGCAGTGTAGAGGAGCTGAAGGTTGAGTTGATCAACAATGGCTAATGAGTTAATCATTCCTACAGGATGAAGTCTCCAAGATAATCCTAAAGGAAAAAGTTCAGAGAGCTTTTGGGTTGCTGAACACATGGAAGTGCTAGAAAGGTGGTGTATTCTGGAAGCTCTGTGTCCCTTCCCCCATACCTTCACTTATGCATTTCTTCCATCTGTATCCTTTGATGTATCCTTTATACTAAACTGGTAAACTTAAGTAAAGCACTTTCCTGAGTTCTGTGAGCCACTCTGGCAAATAATTAAACCTGAGTAAAGAATCATGAAAATCCTCAAGTTATAGCTGGTCAATGAGAAGTTCCAGAAGCCTGAATTTGTGATTGGTATGTAAAGAGTGTCAGAACTGAACTAAAGTATTGATAAGTAAGACACCTCGGCATGAGGGAAGAAACCCACAAATCTGGTCACAGAAGCGTTTGTGTTGAGTGTTGACTATCTCCCACTCTATTAATGTATCTATCTATGTATCTATCCATCTGTAAATCCAAATAAGTGACTGAGGCAAAAATCTCAATTAATGGAAGTTTATTAAGCCAAGATTTTGAGCACATGCCTGGGAAAAATACAAACCACAGACATTCTGTAGCTGTTTTTCCGAAGGGGCATTGGAGTCTTCAGCATTTTAAAGGCATACAGAGAGAAGGAAATAGGCAGGGGGGAAAGGGGGCTGATGAGGTAGTGGTTCTTGTAAGGCCCATGAAATCTACATTTTACATAAAATAAGGGAGTAAAGGAAGCATCAGTTATGTAGATGTCCCTGGGTAGGTAGAAGAATGTCTGATTCTGTCTTGTCTTCAATTCTGTTACCTGTAAGATAAACTGGTAATTCATTTTTAATATGGAATTGAACAGGCTTCAGTTTTAGGTGCTGGACATAGGTATAATTCGCATATCCTTGCTTATGGGAGGTTAGCAAGAAATTTCCTTTATGGGTGTTCTATGAGGCCAGTTCTTCACAGATGCCTGAAGCTTTTTATGTTCTCTTTTACCTAAGGAATTGGGGAGGTGGTGGTCCTGACACTTTGATTTTCTTTTTACATATCTCTCTAGAGAAATAAAATATGTGACACCAATAAATATGTAAATTAGAATGAAGGCAAATGTCATTAAAGTATTCTAAGGCCTTTGTATTGTCCTGGAGGAGGTTAAAATAATCTATTATCAGACTTTGGTAAGTTGAAGATGTATGTAATAATCTCTATGGTAACTATTAAAAAACAAAGTATCACTTGATGCTTTCCAATGTTGTAAAAAAAAAAAGAAAAGAAAAAATAAACAAAGTAATAGAATGTATAACAGAGAAACTAATTGGGAGGATAGAATTATAAAAAATAGTAAATACATTTTTTGAAAAGGCAACACACTTCTCCTCAAATTTATATTAACCTTATATACCAGCTTTTATCATTAATGCATACCAACATTCCTTGATCACCTTACACAAAGAGAAGAGTGTACTATGTTAGGATGAAGACAAAAATGTCTTTAAATACCATTGAGGAGTAAGGAAGATACTAATTCTACCAACTTTTGGGTTAACAAGGTATAATAGGGTTAGACATACCATCTGGGATGCATTTATGACAAAAAATATCCATGAGGAACATTCACTGTTGATAATATAAAAAAAGTTGTTTTCATGACCTAGCAATCCCAAAGTGCACAACTGAAATGGTGACAATAGGTACTGGATGAGCGGAGAGGAAACTAAGAGCAGTATAGGAAGGCATAGATTACTAAAGGAACTTACTTCCTAATCAATGAATAAACCCAACAGGGATAGAAGGCATACTGACTTAGGCTGCCTGAATGATTTTCTAATTAGCTAGTCCCATAAATCCCCTAGTAAATCTAAGATCTGTCAGAAGCAACAATCAAGGACTGGGTGACTGGGCATCTGAGATAGCCCTTGTCTTGGAAAAATGGCTATCAGATAGTCCAGTTGGTTCCCATGACTGGCTGTGTGGAAATGGCAGTAATCATTTGGCCTTTAGGTGACTTCAATTATATCTGCCTTGAAACTTCACAAAATTTTAAATATTTTTCTAAAAAATAATACGTTTGTTAAAAATTGAATTTACCCTTCCTCAAAAGCTAGACATTTTTTTTGCCATGTACTCATTCAAAAATTTGAGGTTATCTTTTCAAAAAGATTAGAGGAGTTCAATAAACGACCAGTTGAATTATGTGGCTTTGGAGAGCTATATAAATCAATGTAGCATCCTGCCTATGTCTATTAGGTATGCATAGCTCAAAATATCTTATCGTCTCTTCCTCCCTTTTGAAATTCCAGCTGGTGCTCTGTTGTTCAGTAATTATGGACTTACTTGATTTCCCACACGTCATCTCATAACTAAGTGTTTTAATAAATTCACCAACATAGCTTATTTTAGAAATTGTATATTCTATTTAATTCTACTGTCTATCAATGTCAAAAAGTAGACTATGAATTTTACTCCTTTTTGATTCAGTTCTCTATGAAAATAAATGGTGAGACTGTAAGGGAGATAAAGGCCTTACTCCTGTGGTCATTAAATAAATTGATTATGGCTAGAATGTTTCCTTGGGTGGGATGGCTGTTGCTTCAGTGATTTGTTATTATCACTAGCTCTGCAGTGGAAACTTCTGAAGAATTTTAATGATTTAAAAATCCTTATTCTAAAATTAAAAATCTAATCTGAATTCTATAATCATAAACTTAAAAACATCTGGTAAAATATTTAGGCTTTGGTTGCTCCTGCTATATCACATCTTCTAGGTGGAAAGGTAGCGAGAGGTGGTGCCTGGAAAGAATATTGATCATATCACTCCTTGAGGAGCTAATTTTTTCACCAATGTGTTTAGTTTTCACTAATTTTCATGAATCTGAATATAGAGGTTCCCCAAAGGCAAAAATATAGGTTAGTCAAAGGATTTATCTCATATTAAGGAAAAAGTTATGTGTGAGTAAAACAAATTTTATTTGTTCTTTGCAGATGTATGTTTTTTCTAATTCTTGGGAAAACTATAAATTGATCTAATACCATTGTATGGACCAGTGGAGGAGCAAGTCAATTGGGATGCAGCTACATGGATTGAGTATCCCTTATCTGAAATGTTTGTGACTAGAATTGTTTTGGATTTCAGATTTTTTCAATTTTTGGTGATATTTGCATTATACTGGTTGGGCATCCCAAATCTGAAAATCTAGAAAGAACACTTCCTTTGAGCATCATGTCAGTGTTCAAAAAGTTTTGTATTTTGGAGCATTTTGTTTTTTGGTTTTTTTTTTTGAGACAGAGTCTCACTCTGTTGCCCGGGCTAGAGTGAGTGCCGTGGCGTCAGTCTAGCTCACAGCAACCTCAGACTCCTGGACTTAAGCGATCCTACTGCCTCAGCCTCCGGAGTAGCTGGGACTACAGGCATGTGCCACCATGCCCGGCTAATTTTTTGTATATATATATTTTAGTTGTCCATATAATTTCTTTCTATTTTTAGTAGAGACGGGGTCTCACTCTTGCTCAGGCTGGTCTCGAACTCCTGACCTCAAGTGATCCTCCCGCTTTGGCCTCCCAGAGTGCTAGGATTACAGGCGTGAGCCACCGCGCCCGGCCGATTTTGGAGCATTTTGAATATCAGATTTTGGATTTGGAATACTCAACTTGATCTGTAAACTAGAGCCTGATGAGGAGATGTAACCATTTGAAGTCAGGTATTTAAGACCCCTCAGGCAACTTATTACTCTCTTTGAGCTGCTTCTCTGGCTCTGGTTGATGTAGCTTGAGCTTGAATTATTTCCCTTTACTATTCTAATATTAAAAAATTATATATTTATGATATCAAAAGTAATAATGCTTATGGGGTAGAAAATCATAAAAGTACACAATAATATAAGATGCATCACAGTGGAGGAATTACATGCAGATACAGCTTTGTTAACATTGTGAAATGTTCTTACATGTAAAAAAATTATATGTAAACACACACATGCACATCTATATAGAGCATACCAATGGTTCTCAATCTTGGATGGACATTAAAAATCATTATCAGTGTGCTTTATGTAAGAAAGAGTTATCAAAATTCCAGTCCCTGAAACAATACTTGAAAACAGTCCTTACCTCTACCTTAAAAGATTGATTAGTAATATACATTTACTTTTAAGTTAAGATTTAAAGAGTGCATGCATGTGAATATATGTATAAAGTTATTTATCAAATATGTATATACCTTCATATCTGGATTATTCACTTAATATTATAAATATTTCAATGCTATCAAAATTCTCAGTAATCATCAACCATAATGGTCACAAAAAATTCCATCTATGAAAATACCAAAAATTATTTGTTATCCTATTGTTGAACATTAAGGTTATTTCTAATAAATGTACTATGATGAACATGATGAGCTAAATATTTATACACATTTCTGATTATTTCTGAATAATTCTGATAGACCTCCTAGATCGATACAAAGGGAAAAGGGGAAACACTTAAATCAAGAAGACACAAGCTTTCCTAGGAACCCCACAGCAGATTCCACTTACAACTCATTGGCCAGAGCAGAGTCACGTGCCACATAGCCACTCTTGATAACAAGGTAGCAAGAGAGAAGGTGAGTCAGTCAACAAACATATGTCCCTATGGCTATACAATTCTACACACATTTTATCCTCTTTTATGGAACACAGTCCTCTCTTCCCCAAGTCCATCAACTCCCAAACGTCAAGCAATGACTGCTTCCAGCTTAGAAACCTGAATCTCTGGGTAATAAACAGTTGTCTCCATGTAGTCCAGATATGATTTCCAAGGGATCAGCAATTTATAAGTGAAAGGAGTGGTTATCAATCTTTAGCAGTTATCTGAATCAGCTAAGAGCTTGTTATAACAAATTGCTGGGCCCCACCCAGTGTTTCTGATTCAGTGTTACTGGAGTTGAGCCCAAGAGTTCTTGTTTCTAACAAGTTTCATGTAATGTTGCTGGTCTAGAGATTGCACATATTACATACATATTTCATACATATTACATAGCAATAGTACAATAGCACAATCAGAAAATTGACATTAATATAATCCATTGACCTTATTCAGATTTTGCCAGTTTTACATGCACTCATTTGTGTGTGTGTACTTAGTTCTATGTAATTTTATTACACATGTAGATTTACGTGATTACCACCCATAGTCAAGATACACAGTAGTTCCATCACAAGGATCCTTTATGTATCCTTTTATAGCCACCACCACCTCACTCCTCCTCCCCCTCATCCCCCAATACCTGGGAACTACTAACCTGTTCTCCATCTTTGTAATTTTGTCATTTCAAGAATGCTACAGAAATGAATCATACAGTATGTGACTGTTTGAGATTGGCTTATTTTCACTGAGCAAAATCCCTTGAGATCTGTCCAAGTTGTCATGTATATCAATAATTTGTTCCTTTTTATTACTCATTAATAGTCTATGGTATGGATATATCACAGTTTAATGATTCATCTCTTAAAGGATATCTGGATTATTTGAACTTCTTGGCTATTACAAATAAAGCTGTGATAAATATCTATGTGCAGGGTTTTTTTGTATGTGTGAATATAATTTTACATTTCTTTAGGATACATGCCCAAAAGTGCAATTGCTCAGTTGCATGGTAATTGCATAAAGAAACCAACAGATTGCCCCACCTCCTTAGGCCAGGAGATACTATTTTTTTTTTTATTTTTAAAGGCTGCTTTTTAACTTATTTCCATTGTGTCACATTTTACATTATCAGTCTTATATTAATTTCAAGTTTTTGTGTTTTAAAGTTTAACTATGAACTGAGAATTATTAGCACATTCTTGTATTTAATTAGCTTTCCTTAGGTTATGCTGTGGTAACAACAAAGGTATATTTCTCAGTGGGTTAATGTCAGCTGTTTATTGGCTGTGGCACACTCCATGTCATCTTCACTCCAGGATTGAAGCTGAAGGAATGACCCCTTTTGGGGACATTGCCATTCTTATGCCAGAGGGAGAAGGAGATGACAGACATTTCAGTTGACTCTCAGAAGACACATGAGCCATTTTTGCTTTAAGCAAGTCACATGGCTAAGCCTAGCATCACAGGGCCAGGAAATACAGCCTTACTATCTACCTATATCATGATGTATAAATTGATGTGTGTACATGAATTGTGGAAACTTAAAGGTCATCTCATTCAGTCTTCTAAGATTGTGGATGAGGAGCCTCAGGCCTAGGAAGGGAAAGTGATTTTCTTTGTGTCACCTAACTGTGCTGGGGCATATTTCTGATAAAGACCCTCCTCCAGTAGGATTTAGCTTTTTGTTTGTATGAGTGTATTACAAAGGAGAAGAAAGATGTGTAGCTCTATTTCATTACAGTCTGTGTGTACATACCAAAGCAAAACATGCCAAAAGCAACTACACTTTTACCAACAAATTCAAATTAATGCTCCTGACTGATGTTTTGCATCTATACCCAACAAAGACTATATAGAAGGAACAGAAATTATTTCTATTTGTTCTTTGTACCTTTTCTATTCTAATTATCATGGACATGTATAGTAGCTTTACATTTAATTAAAGGAATAAACTCAGAAAAAAAAGAAACCAACAGACTGTTTCTCAGGTGGCTTTACCATGTTACATTGTCACCAGCTATGTATGAATGACCTAGTTTCTTCACATCTTCACTAGCATTTAGTGTTATTGCTATTTAATATTTTAGTTTTTCTGATTAGATGTGTAGGATACCTCTTCGTACTTTTAATTTTCATTTCTTTGATGGCTAAAGGTGTTGAACATCTCTTTGTGTGGTTAATTGACATTTGTATATCTTCTTTGGAAAAATGTCTATTCAAGTCCTCAACTCCAGACCTACTTGCCCATTTAAAATATTGAATTGTTTGTCTTTTTGTTGTTGAGTGGTAGTAGACCCTTATCAGATATATTATTTACAAATATTTTCTCCCATTTTGTAGGTTGCCTTTCCCTCTGTTGGTTGTGTCCTTTGATTCAGTTTTTAATTTTTATATAGTAAATTTATTTATTTTTACTTTTGTTGCCTTTGCTTTTGGTGTCATACCCGAGAAATTATAGCCAAATCCAATGTTATGAAGATTTTCTTCTAAGAGTGTAGTAGTCTTAGTTCTTAAATTTAGGTCTTTGATCCATCATACATTATATTTGAAATGTTGAACTCTGTGAATGCATCACCTTTAAAAAAAATTACACAAAAGTGTGATGGATGGTGAGAGCCTGTAGTATCAGCTATGAGGGAGGATTGCTTGCAATACAGCAGGACCCTGTCTCCAAAAAAAAAAAAAAAAAAAATTCAGACAAGAAAGCTGGCAAATAAATAACTTTTAGGCTTTATTAGATTAGAATTATGTAGTCATTTGGCAAGAATTGACAACTTTGTAGATTCAAACTTCACACACAGAAAGTTATTATGTAAGTTAATTTATTTGTAGGGCTTTTTATGTAGCTGATTAAATATTTGAAATTTTCTTTACATAAGCTTTGCATAATCCATTCACAATTCCTAGATAGATTGTATTTTTATTGCTACTCTAAATACTACATGTTCCCATTATATTTTCTCATTGTTTCTTGCTGGCTTTCAGGAAAACTAGGTTTTTAAAAAAATTTTATTGCATATGTTTGCTTTAATGAACTCTCTTATTAGCTGTAATCATTCTAAAATTTTGTTCCCAATGGCTTCTCTAGAACTGTTTACTTGGGGAAAAAATATGCTTATCTCTGTTTCCAGATGATGTTTGTCTACTAGTATAAACTTAGAGTATCACCTTAAAATTACTGGAGAATCAGTAAGGTGGTTATCATAAGTTGGCTAGCTCTAAATTAAACATAAAGTTAGATTGTTTTCCTTTATAGCTAGAAAATATATTAGAAAAATCCACTTCAAGTTACTGGAAAAAATGTAGTAACAAAAAGTAAAATAGTCTTCTTCCATCAATTTTGACTCAATTTTCTTTCCTGCATTACTGAGTATAGTTACCAAGAGCGCAGACTTTGATAATGGAAACCTGACATTTACTAACCACGTAACTTTTGGCAATAAAACTCTGTAAACCTCAGTTTCTGCATTAGAAAGGTGTTATCACATTCCATACCTCATGAGGTTGTTGTAATAATTAAATGAAATAACCCCTGTGAAATCCTTAGTGTAACGATGATACATAATAAACATAAAATATAGTTATTATTGTTAATTTCTTGGGCAAGACATCTAGAACAACGTTGTATGATGAGGTCATGGAAGGCATTCCTTTACTCCCTATGACTTTAAAGAGGATACTGTTAGTGTTTCAACATTAAGCCTAATGCTTACCAAGTTGGATTTACCTTGAATGAAGCTTCAGATTCAGTGTTCCACATACACATGCCCTTCCAAAGCCCTGAACAATGTGTTCCTATGATCATATATTTTTATAAAATTTGCAAAATTTTACATCATATTTCCACAACTGTCAGTTGGCATTGGAGTTATTATGATATATCAGTTATTTATTGCTATGTAAAAAAAAATCTCCAAAACTTAAAACAGCAATCATTTATTAGTTCAAAATTCTGTGAGTAGGCAATTTTGGCTGGCTTCTGCTGGTTGATTCTTCTGCTCTTCTTTCCTGGGCTCACTCATGTGGCTACAGTCAGATGGTGGGATGCCTGGGGGATGAAGAGCTCCTGATGGCCTCACGCACATGTCGGAGGTCATGGAGAAACTGGGCTTCATGTCTCTAGCATCTAGTAGACTATTATTGGCTAATTCACATGGAAACTATATTCCTTTTGCCAATACCACACTGTCATGATTTACTATAACTTTGAGTCCTCCAACTATGTTCTTTTCATAGTTGTTTTGGCAAATTTTAGTTCCTTTGCTTTTCCATACAAATTTTAGAATAATCTTGTTAACATCTACTAAAAATTCTTGCTGAGATATCTACTGGAACTGTGCTGTGTCTATAGATCTAAGTGGGGAGAATCGATATCTTAACAATTGATTCTTTTAGTTCATGGATGTGGTCTATTTTTCCACTGATTTAGATCTTCTTTTATTTTTTTTATTAGTTAGTTGTAGTTTTTGCATACAGAACCTGTTCATATTTTGTTAGATTTATTCCTAAGTATTTCACTTTTCTGTGATATGGTGGTTGTTATTTTGATTAATTTGTAATTCCAATTGTTCATTGCTAATATATATGAATATGATTGACTTTCATATATTCACTTTGACCCCTGCAACCTTGCTTAATTCATTTATTAGTTCTAAGAGATGTTTTATAGATTCTTTGGAATTCTGTACATAAACAATCATGTCATGTGCAAATAGAAAATTTTATTTTTTTCTTTTCAGTCTATATGCCTTTTTATTATTATTATTATTTTTTTGCCTTATTGCACTTGTCAGGATTTCCAGTATGATGCTATATAGGCATGGTGATGGGTGATATCCTGCCATTTTCCTGATCTTCAGAGAAAGCATTCAGTCTCTCACCATTCAGCATGATGTTGAGTAGGAGTGGTGAGAGAGTGGTTGGTGTAGATGCCTTTTATTAGGTTAAGGAGGTTCATTTGTATTCTTAGTTTGTTGAGAGTTTTTATCATGAATGGATGTTAAATTTTGTTTAATGCTTTTTCTGTATCTAACGAGATGGTTATATGATTTTTAAAATTTAGTCTTTTAATATAATAATTACATTCATTGTTATTTGACTGTAGGAATAGCCTGAATTTCTAGGATGAACCCCACTTGGTTGGGAAATGCTATCATTTTTATATATTACTGGACTAAATTTGCTGATTCAAGTTTCTGTAGTATCTTTTTTTGTTTTGTTTTGTTTTTTACCATTTCAAATGTGGATTTTATTTTGGCATAGTAGTTTGGATTTATTTCTATTTCTCTTATTTCAGTCATTTCCCCTTTAACTTTGTCTTTATTTCAATTTATTTTCTCTTTATGGCTTCATCTGCTTTATAAAGATTCTATATTCTAGCTTATCTTGGAAGATGCCAATTTAATTCCTTTTCTTAAATTAAAATTTTTATTTTTTATCATGAACAGGTTAGAGTATACAATTACTAGGAGACATTCATTTTATGTGGACTTGCTAGACTGCATTAGATCTTTTCTTGCTTTAATAGTTGGCTTCTCTGATTTACTAGAACATAAGATACAATTTTTTCTGGTATAGTGTTATATAAAATGTTATCTCCACATGTGCTAATCTTGGTACTCTTTTGTTTTTTACTTCTCAATCAATGTTTTCATCTACATTTACTTAGGCAACTAATAATGATTGGATATACTCTACTTCCAAATACCTTTCTGCTGTGTTGAGCATTAGAAATTGTAGTTTTTGAATAGATATAGGAAGAGAGGAAATAATAAAGTAGAAGAATCAAAGAACATGGCTGTTTGTGATTCTGGCTTTGACTGATATAGCTGAATCACAGTCATATGTGGGTCTTTTGTTTCTATGTTTGTTTGTTTGTTTTGAGAGGGGGTCTCACTCTGCCTCCCAGGCTGAAGTGCAGTGGCACAATCAGAGCTCACTGTAGCCTCGAACTCCTGGGCTTAAGCCATCCTCCTTCCTCAGCTTTCTGAGTAGCTGGGACTACAAGTGTGTGCCTCCATACTTGGCTAATTTTTCTATTTTTTGTAGAGATGACGTCTCACTACATTGCCCAGGCTGGTCTCGAACTCCTGCCCTCATGCACTACTCCCACCTCGGCCTCCCAAAGTGCTGGGATTATAGGCATGAGCCATTGTTATGGTTGGCTGACAGTCACATATTTTGTTGCTTTTTATATTCCCTGTGTCTCAGAGTTAGAGACACATAGTGAAGGATAGTCAAAGCCTTTTTCTCCCTTTTTTGGAACTTTCTATGGTATTTTATTCAGATTGTGGAAAATGTGATTTATAGTTCAATGTTGTTTCTTAATCCATTTTGATTGAGAATGTAGGTAATCGAAATTCCCTTTGGACTTGTCATATGATTTCATTTTTAGTTTATAATGTCATAGCCAGTTTCTCTCTCTCTCTCTCTCTCTCTTTTTTTTTTTTGGTATTGTTATGGATTTTTAATGGTGAGTTGAGTGTGAGTAGCTTTATCAGGCAATGCTGGTAGGTTGCCATACAGAGAGACATCCTGAGGTTTATGGAGTAACTCACGTAAAGTCATATGGCCTGTAAATATAACAGTTTGCATTTAAATTTAGTTTTGTTTAGTGGTTCTGGTATTATAATGATGTTTCAGAAAGAATTTAATACACATGAGGAAATCAAGTGCTGTATTGAGGAAACTCAAATTTTATGAATTTGGAGGTGAAGCAATGTTATACGAGTGCTGGCCGGAAAGTATCCAACCATCGTTAATATGTGATTTTCATATTACATGGCTGGATACTTTCCGGACAGCCCTGGTATATTAAAATCCAAAGTGTGAGTGTGCCATCGCCATCTTGTAGAGAAAATGAAGCATAGATGATGGCACTGGAGTTGGGAAATTCTGTAGCCTGGGAGGTAGGTGTTAAAGTCAGTAAGAATGGGAATAAGACTGGCTAGGGGAAGGGACCAATAGATAGATTAGTCCATTGATTTAAGACATCAGGAGAGGCAGTATGATCTGTTAGGACTTGATAAAGCAGTTTGGAGCGAAGAACATTCAGAGTTTTAGCTCCTCCTCTTGCTGGTTAGTGTATGGGACTGGGAAAAACAATGGCTTCCGCTGGAGGGAAAGGTTCACGAGGTAGTTGTATTGTCACAGCAAAGCCATGTTTCAGTTGAGGCAGCATTTGTGGACAGTTTTGAGACTATATACAATAGTCTGTCCTATAATTTGAGTAATACCTTTGAGGCCTCTTTGCTCTCTGTGGTATTCCCTTGGCTTCGGGTCAAACTGTATCAAAGTCCATGGAATTCTGTGTCCTTTTGTGATTCTACCTACAGGGATTAAATTTCTTTCTAATTCCTTGGTATGAAGAAACTTCCTCAGATCCCGTGAATCCCTCTATTTTTGTCTAGACCATCTTGGTTTTGCCCAGCTAGTTTTTTCTCAATCCCCTGAACCTCTCTCATTTTATCTTGGAAGCCACATCCCTACCTTTTGACTATTTTTGGACTAAGGTAGCATAAAATATATCCATCTGCAAAGCCATTTACAGTGTATTTTCTCCAGTTGAAAAGTGAATGGCATCCTCCCAATTTATAACAGTTTAGTGGAGGCTGCCTGCCTGCCTGGCCGGCCGGCTGGCCTGCCTGCCTGCCTTCCTGCCTTCCTGCCTTTCTGCCTTTCTGCCTTTCTTCTTTCTTTCTTTCGTTCTTTCTTTCTTTCTTTCTTCTTTCTTTCTTTCTTTCTTTCTTTCTGTTTCTATATCTAATTAAGACTCGGCTGGGCGCGGTGCCTCACGCCTGTAATCCTAGCACTCTGGGAGGCCGAGGCGGGTGGATCGCTCGAGGTCAGGAGTTCGAGACCAGCCTGAGCAAGAGCGAGACTCTGTCTCTACTAAAAACAGAAAGAAATTATCTGGCCAACTAAAAATATGTATAGAAAAATTAGCCGGGTGTGGTGGTGCATGCCTGTAGTCCCAGCTACCTGGGAGGCTAAGGCAGAAGGATCGCCTAAGCCCAGGAGTTTAAGGTTGCTGTGAGCTAGGCTGATGCCATGGCACTCACTCTAGCCTGGGCAACAAAGTGAGACTCTGTCTCAAAAAAAAAAAAAAAAAAAAAAAAAAAAAAAGACTCAATTATTCCTCTTGTTTCTATGTCCCCACAATAAAAAAGGAGAGAATAAATTTCCATCTGTTCTGCCTTATAAGTTGAGAATTCATACAGTGATGCATTTTGAAAATATTTTCCCAGCTTTATTTATGAGTATGTCCTTTAAGACCAGGATTAAAGTCTTTTTTCCTCTCCCTTTACAATCAATAATGCCTGGCAATTTGTCGTGGAACAATATTACATAGATCTGACTGATTTATTCTTCCCAAAGTCTCACTGATTACTCACTGGCATGCTGTGATCTTTTAGTATTTTATAACTGAAATGATTAATGAGTTTGGTCTTTTCAGGTATCAAAGTTAAGGTGACCAGACTATAATTTTTAGGGCTATTACTTTATTTTCTTCTTTAGAGATAGTTCCTACACATGCCCTTTCTCAGGCTTTAGGCTTCATCACAGTCTTCCAAGTGTTCATAAAGATTATTTCTATGATAAATTCGGGACACGTCTTAAATAACCCTGGATCTCTGCTACCAGAGCATGCTGATCTGAAACATCCACTATATTTAATCTGACTCATTTATCTCCTTTTCTGGATGAACTTTGTATCCTCTTGCCCAGGTGGTAGAAACTTGGTTTGACCACTGTTGAACCTTTTACAGGCTTCATACTAAAATTCAGCTTTAGAAAAAATAAAAGCAATTACTCCCTTGAGAGCTCTGTATTTCATACTCATAATCTCTCATTCATAAAATTAGATAATAAAAATAATCAGAGCTAATTGAAAAAACCTGGGAAAGATGCCCAATAGTGGAGCATCTGTTATTCTCTATATATCTCTTATCTCCATTGCCACAGGCTATTGAGAAATTGGTCAAGGAGGCTTCATAGCTTCACATTTTAAATCAGAAGTTTCCACAGTTACGTCACCTTGTTCTTCCAGTAAATCTAACTCAGAGGTTTTCCTAACTGTGGGTTTCTTCCTACTTATGACAAGTCAAAGTTATTTAATTAGTTTATTGAATAAACTGCACTTAGTAAAGCAGAAACCACCTTTAATTTATTCTTTTTCACTTGTCCTTTGCATTAGTTATTTCCAGCCCTGAGATAAAATCTCAGTCAGGTCCCAAGGCTCTTCTGTCTCATTAAATAATGAAAAATGCTGTGCAAATGAATAACAAAAGTACAAAAAAAATCTCATTCAGTTTAAAATTTCTCTTTTTCAGGCTCAGGAGACTGAGAAGATGTGGTAGGGAGGGGTTCTTTTGATCTAACATTTTTTTGCTTCACTGCACTATCCACTTACTAGTTGTTGTTTTGAGGCCCTTTGTTATAAGAGTAGTGGATGGAGAAGTAAGGGGCAGGAAAGTCCTTTTGGGCAGGTGAAGTTATAATCTGGTGCTGATGCCATCTGGGCATGGTGGAATCTGAAGTTTACCTGTCTTTCCCTGGAGTACTTCCCTGAGTTCAGCAACCCTCTCCCTGGAGACCTTCACCTACAGTTCCTGGCATGAATGATGCTGCTTCTGTGTGGCCAATTCCACCCCTCCACTCCACTTCCACATCTATGGCACACCTTCATCTTCTTGTTGAGGCTGCCTCCCACCTGGCGAGAGCTTCTGGTGGAACTCATGGCCAGTTAATCAACCTGACTATCGGCCAGCACCATTCCACCAGCTTCGTATCTGATTTATGGAAAACAGCCCCCTCTGCCCTGCCTTCAACGGACTTATAACTCAGTACTGATACAGCCCTCTTTTTCTTCTGTAGGCAGCTCTTGCTACACTTAACTTTGCTTTTTTTGTTCAGTCATAGGTCAGGTAACTTCCACTTTTATGCCTAAAATTCCAGAGAATGCATGTTAGCTTTTCAAATGGTCCATCTGAGTTTCCCTTCAATTGGCTTGAATGAGGGAGAGAGCTCTAACAACAGTTTCCAAAGAAAATCCTCATTAACAACCTCTTTACCCCCTCCGTGGATTCTTAGATATGTCTTAGACAATTTGGAGGTAAATGATTGAAGAGCTGGTTTCCCAGTGTCTTCAAATGTCCACTGGAATGTAAAGGAGCAACAAAGTAGGCAGTTTTATATGTTTTGGTTTATCACTATATCATTTGGTTTTCAATAGATGTATGTTGAACATATGAATGAATGAATGAAAAAGCAGTCAGGCACCTTGTTTTAGGACATGTGTGTGTATTTTTTACATATATACATATATGGTGCCTATTGTATTGTTTTCAGACTTTGAGGTGTCTGTTGACCTCCCAAAAAAGAAACCCAAAAACAAAAAAGCCAAGAAATGTCAAATTTAATATCCTATTATACTTATTTAATTTTGAATTTATCTTTACAAATAGAATAAATTCAAAGTTTGCAAATTATCTTTCAATGGAGATGTCTAAACATATATTTTTTCAAGGAGCAAAGGCTATTAATTCAAAGCCAGAAGTTTAGCAAATCTTACACAGTCCAGAATAAATAGGAAATTTGGTTTATTTCAGCAGTTTGTTCCATTCATTTGCAGATTATAAATTCTAGCTAAAACCGTGAGAATCTAGGAAGAATGTGCAAAAAGTGGAACTTACTAGACTCTGTGGTTCACAGATTAAGAGACACTTTAGGGCCAGCATCTGGAAATGCTCCTCTCTCATATTTCTTTGATATGTGTCTGTGCCTTTAAAACAGAAGTTTTAAAACTTGTTCTGACTATGGATCATGTTGGCAGTCAAGGCAGTGAATCAAGTTGGGCTTTGGGGAGTTCAAACATCAGCAAAGATGAGTCACCAGTGGTGTCATTGGAAAAATCTCCCTAGAGTTAACTGGACAACGTGGCACTGTTTGAAGTTGTAAATCAGGGATTTCACAAATAAATTATTTATCTACATAAGAATCACAAATGTAGACATAGAATGGCAAATGATTTTCTTGTCATGGGCCAGGTTTGAGCAATTGGCAGTGGTGCCTGGAAAGCCAGGGTGAGAAGGGATTTGAGGCCGTACGTGTGATTGATCAGCGACAGCGCATGTCATTGAGATAGCACATGCCACCAAGAGACAGCACGCTCTAATTCCTACTGTGCTCAACTACGTTTAGAACACTTACAGCATCAGAAGTAGTTCAAGTTGCTAATAATGAGGGAATGTGGTCAAAGATGGTAGAGTAAAGGGACTCCTACCCTGTTCTTCTCTCTTAAATCAATTAAACTCAACACAAAGATTAAAGAAAAAGAATAGAAACTGTCTCCTTTAATGCAACTAGGAATCACTCACAACCCAAATGATAAAGGATAACAGACAAATTGGTAAAATCAGAGCAAATAAAAGGAAAATATGAAAGGAATATATCTTTCTATATTTCTGAGCAGTGTTCAGAGTTTCCCCCAAACAGATGGCTCAGACTTGAAGAGCACAAACAACAGTCTTTTAATATGGCAAAGTCTTGGATGTGGTAACCCTAAACTTCATTCTACTCTCACAGAGTGGCAGCGAGGCAAGATCAAGGAACTTGAAAGCAAAGCTGCCATCTCATGAAGAAGGGTGTTGCAAGGACACGGCAAAGGGGTGAAAGTAAGTCACAGTCAACTCTATACCTGCCGATCATTGTGCTGAATTAGTAATGACATTGCCATATAAAACTCATCCCATTCATGTGGAACATGGCACACTGGCAGCAGTGTGTACTGTGGAGTTCCCAGACAGTGGGAGAATATCATGTAGTTTGTTTTTTTTTTTTTTTTTTTGAGACAGAGTCTCGCTTTGTTGCCCGGGCTAGAGTGAGTGCCGTGGCATCAGCCTAGCTCACAGCAACCTCAAACTCCTGGGCTTAAGCGATCCTTCTGCCTCAGCCTCCCAAGTAGCTGGGACTACAGGCATGTGCCACCATGCCGGGCTAATTTTTTCTATATATTTTTAGTTGGCCAGATAATTTCTTTCTGTTTTTTTAGTAGAGACGGGGTCTCGCTCTTGCTCAGGCTGGTCTTGAACTCCTGACCTTGAGCGATCCACCCGCCTCGGCCTCCCAGAGTGCTAGGATTACAGGCGTGAGCCACCATGCCCGGCCTCATGTAGTTCTTAAACTTGCCTGTGGTAACAACGCACTTCCCAGGCTTTTTCTTCAGCAAATAACAGGCCTAGAAAGAATGAATTAGAAGTGAACCAGCATGGGCTTAAATTTAAGTACAATAGGTATAAAGGAGGAAAAGAACCAAAGGCACTAGAGGTTGATGATGAATATACATCAGAAGAGGGTACACTAAGTGGTAGTTGAACATTTCAAACACTTGTCAATGACATCAAAGAAATTTCAAAGGTGGTGAAACAAGGACACCAGAATAAATACCAGGTTTAAAGGAATGATGACTAAGACAACAGGAAGACACGAAAAGTGATCTGAAGTATTCAGGAAAGAAATGAAAAGAAAGAAAAAAAATTCCAGGAATAAATGGAGCATTAAAAACAGGAAAAAACAATGAAGTGTATGAAAGACATATTTGAGAAGAATTTATAAAATAAGATATAAACAAAAGTTAATAAAAACAATACAGAGTTAAAATCTGTTTCAAAAAACCTGGTATGTATGTGAGACAGTTATATAAGTCAGGTTCCAATCATGAGACAGAAATCAAACAGTGATTGAAACTGGAAAGGTTGAATATAAAGAATTATTGGCTACAAGAAGAGGTTGGAGTAGTGGGATATTAGCTAATGTGTTATTTTGCCAGGGCTTCCACATCACAAAATACTATAGACGGGGTGACTTAAACAGCAGAAATTTATTTTTTCTCAAATCTAGAGGCTAGAAGAGTGAGATAAAAGTGTTGGCAAGATTGCTCTCTCCTGGGGCCTCTCTCCTTGGCTTGTACATGGCTGTCTTCTCCCATGTTTTCACACGGTCTTTCTTCTTTGTCTGTCTGTGTCTAAATTTCCCTCTTCTTCTAAGGACACCAGTCATATTGGATTAGAGTCCACCCTAATGGGATCATTTTTAACTTAATTACCTCTTTGAAGAGCCTATACAGTAACATTCTAAGGTTCTGGGGATTAAGACTTCAACATGTGCATTTTGGGAGGACACAATTCAGCCTTGTTATGCTAGTAAGGAGCAGAAAGAACTCTAAATACATAAAGAGAAGGTATAAGTAGCAGCCACCATCCATAGGAATGAGGTAGATTACTCGAGGAAGGTAGGTTACCCAAGCTCTGGTAGACCTTCCTCCCCTCCCCCCAGTTTGAGACCCAGTCCTTGTGGAGAGGGCATGCTGTAGCTCACTAGAAGGAAAAATTCAAGGAGGCTGTAAAGCTGTCCATGAGGGGCTCCTGGGGTGGCAGAGAGCATTCTGGGAAAAGTTTCCCATGGGGAGGTGCCATGTGCTGCTTGTCCAAGGGAGTTGCTATGTGCTTCTGGCCACCAAGAACTGTTGGAACCTGGTGCTATAGAAAGCATGTGTGCTGCTTGGTCAGGGCACTGAAGAAACTCCTTGTGCTGTAGGAGCCTGCCTATGAGAGCACACTGCAGCCAGGAGAGAAACCCCTTTGTCCTCTAATGTCCTTCTAGTGACCTCTACTAACACTGTGCCAGCTGACAAAGGAGAAATATTTACAAGGTCCAGCTTCATTGTCACAGAACAGACAATAAAGATGGATTGGGAGCAAAGGCAATAAATTAATAACTGGCACAGAAGGTCCAACTATTTGCCAGTGTCACTGAAGAAGAAATGGCAACAAATGGAACAGAAAACGTAGTAAAAACGGATGCTCAGACCATGAACCCCATGAGGGCAGTCATTCAAGATCATCAAGTTATATGAGTACATTATTTATATATGCATTCTGTTGAATTTCGTATATCAGAAGAATTCTATGAAATTGGCGTGCTATTTAAGAACAGGTTGTACTTTACATGCAAGGATGGGAAATGGTAGTTGAACTTCAGCCTTGGGCAAGTCACCAAAATTGGGTCTTCCAGGTTGTATGTCTTTGTGGTATGCAGGGATATCAGGGTGTCAGCACCAAGCTAGATTCAGTCACTGAACATCTATCTCTTTTGCTCTCTCTTAAAATAGTTTGAATGAATATCTCTCAGTAAACTGATATATCTATATCTATATCTGAATCTGATTATTGGAGAGCTATGGAAAATTTCCCATTACATTTGGGTATTTAAGCCCCATTCTCCACTGTATTCCTAGAATAATATTTATAATATGCTCAATAAATATTTGTTAACTAAGATAATTATCTAATTATGAAAGATAAAAGGGGATGCATGGAAAATTCTAGAGTTTTGTTTGGTTTACTCCATTCCATTATAATGTTAAGGCTTGATAATGTCAATAGATATTAATAGATTTGTTGGAGGGGTTAGATTCTAATGTTACGTTATAAATTATATGAATGCCTGTGCAACTTCACTGTATACAAGAATGGAAAAATCACCATGGACATATGGTGATTAAAAGAATTATCATAGACTCCTTTTAGATCAACTCCAAACAAATAAATTTGAAAAGCTGGTTAAAATGGATAATTTTCTAGGAAAATATAAATCACCAAAATTGGTGATGAAGGTATAAAAAGTAAACAGACTGATTTTCTTGGAAGAGATAGAGGAAGTTGTCTAAGAATTACTCAATAAGAAGTATCAAGCCCAGAGATCTTCACAGATGGTATTTTTCAAATCTCCAAAGAACAAACAATATCAATGCTATTTGAAGTGTTCCAGCGTATAAAGAAAGCAAGCTTCCAAATATTCTCTCTGACATAGAAAGCAATTATTCTAAAATGTGATAAAGCTAGTACAGAAAAAGAAAATTAACAAATGTCATTGGTAAATATCAATGTAAAACCCTAAAAAAATTAGCTAGTAATATATATTTGTAATTTAAAATAATACTATACACTAAACCAAGTTCCTGTCAGGAATGAACAAATGGTTCAATATTAAGAAAATTATTGATTTGATTTATATATTAATAGGTTAAACAATTTAAAAAATAGGACTATTTTCATAGATGCTGAAAAGGCATTTGATGAAATTCAACATCCATTCCTAAGAAAACAAAAACAGACAACAGTAAGAACAAATTGCTTTAATTTCTTTCTTTTTTTTTTTTTTTTGAGACACAGTCTCACTCTGTTACCTGGGCTAGAGAGCAGTGGTGTCATCATAGCTCACAGCAGCCTCAAACTCCTGGACTCAAACAATCCTCCTGCCTCAGCCTCCCAAGTAGCTGGGACTACAGGTGCAGGCCACCATACCTGGCTAATTTGCTATTTTTTTTTTTTTTTTTTGATAGAGGCAGGTTCTTACTCAGGCTGGTCTTGAACTCCTGAGCTCAAGGGATCCTCCCACCTCGGCCTCCCAGAGTGCTATGATTACAGGCGTGAGCCATCGTGTCTGGTCTTTAATTCCCTTTTAAACAAGATAAGTTAATGATTACCCAAGATCAGATAACCAGTAAGGATGGAGCCTGGATTTGAACCTAGGTAGCCTTTTGTGCAGAGATCATTTGATCCTGTACATCTACAAACAAACACTAGTGCTTCTCAGCCTTCTTCATGTTGTGTTACACATAAGGAATGAAAATATTTTTATGACATGCGGGAAATCAAGCGAGGCTGCTTGCAGAGGTAACTGGCTTAGGGCCTGGGCTGCCTCAGGCCCAGCTAAGGAGAAGGGCCTGAGGAGGAGCTGAGGAAGCCAGTATTTTGGCACATTTTAACTTGTGGATGTCTGCCTACTTTATACTACCTCTAGAAGAAAGCAAAGTCTACATATGGATTCAAAATAATATGGGAATCAGATATGTGTTAAAAGTGACATTTCAAATCACTGCAAAACATATAGATTATTTACTAATTTATTATTGGAACGATTGACTTTCCATTTGGGGAAAAATATAGCTATATCTCTACTAACTTCTAAATTGAGAGAAATAAATGACAAACAAACAAAAAAAAGAAACAATGAAGTATTCAAGGAAAATGTGCAAATTTAAGGAATAATTTTGATGTAATAAAGAATTTTGTGACTGAAATACAAAAACAAAAGGCAAAACGAAAAACACTGATAAATAACTGGATAACAAAGAAAAAAAAACTCTCTATAAAGCAAGAAATAGTCTAAAAGTGAAAAGACAACAGTCAAATTTCAAACATATATTACATTTCAGGGAAAACATGAATTTTCTTAGCATAGAAGACCTCTTGCAAGTCACTAAGAAAAAGACAAGCTACAAAAAATAAAAATAAAAAATAAAACAAATAAAAAAGGTAAATAATACAGATTGGTATTTCATAGAAAAATAAATTTAAAGGAATTATGAACATATGAAATTATTTTCAACCTCATTCATAATTAAAGATATGTACATAGAAACAAACAAAACATCCATAAAGGAGGTATCGTTTTCCACATATTAGATTGTCAAAAAGAATCCAAATTTAGATAATATAATAATATTGATGAGTTTGTGGGGAAAGAATACAAATTGGGACAGATTACTCTGTGGAGGGCAATTTAGCAGTAGCCATTAAAATTAGCCATACACAAAATGTCTCATCCAGAAATTCCACTTCTAGGAATTTATCTAGTGGCTTTACATCCACAAAGCCGAAAAGATGTGTATGCAAGATGTTGCAGCATCATTTGTAATGACAAAAAATAGACAACCTAAATGCATAGCAACAGGGAAATATTATGCAGCTTTTAAAAATAATGAGATAGATGTATTGTTAAAAAAGATATAGAGCAAGTCACATTCCTCCATTTGTGTAAAGTGAAGGAGTTAGATAAGTAGCCATTAAAACACATATACATATATAAATGCATAGACTTTCTGCAAAGATAGCAAAGAAACTCTTGATGGAGGTAATTTTGAAGCATATAACCATCCAAGGGTCTGGAGGAGGAAGGAACTCCCTGTTGTTCTGTTTGAAAACCCCCCTACTTGGTGATTTTATTTAAAAAAAAATAGAAATAACAACAAATTGTTCTTAATGATACTGACCATTTTAGGGAGTCTGGTATCCTGTGGGGAAAAACCATCTTGCTGACCTTTTTCAGGATGGCCACTCTCCAAGCAAAGCATATCATTATATCTCAATGACTCATTTATATCTCTGCGGTTATAACCAAGTTTTTATGGTTCACGTTCTACTTGACCAAAGATGCATTTGTTACATCCAGAAATAGACTCCAGATTGTAAGACCAGACTTTTTACCTTAATCCTGTTTCCCCTCAGAATTTGTATAATACGCTCACTTTTGGTATGGATCTCTAGCGGGAAAATTCTTCAGTAAAATGCCAGAAGGTAGAGGAGAGTGCGCATGAGGACAGGAGGAAAGAGAGAATCTACATTTTGAGTGTCTTTACCCCACCCTTTTTCTCTCAGCCTACAGGGGAAAATTTCTAGGACTAAAGTAGGGATTGGCCATTGGACTGCAAATATTGATCGATCATTGTTAGGGAAAATTGAAATTAAATTTGAAATAATGGCATTGTTGGGGGATATGATGCACTTTTAGGATACGTGTACGTGGTGACATAACCGTCTCTTACAGTGTGAGAAATATGACTCACTGAATTCAGCTTCTGAACAACTGGAATGTATCTTAAACCAGTTTTTCTTGTAGGCAGGGTCTTTTGCCCTTGAGAATTTTTATTTTTTTTTTTTACATAGGCATACAAAACAAAGAGCCAGACATTCAGCCAGAATAGATTGCAATTTAGATCATGCGTCCTTTTCACTTCTTTCTGCTGCCTAATCTTTCCCCAACTGCAAACATTATAGTCATGCCCTAATGAATATCTTCCCAGTTAAATTTTCTTCTGGTAGGATGCCTCTTTTCTTTTCTTTTTTTTTTTCTTAAAGCAAAAGATTAGTGTTTTCATTATCCTGTTTCCTAACTATTTGTTTATTATTTAATTATCCTTCCCTAGAGCCACTCCCACATTGAGGAGGCTTTTCGGAGTGGGGTCGCAGCCTGAGATATGGTGTGTAAATCCAAGGCGCCTTCTCCTTTCACTTTGTTGCTTTGGTGAGGCACGATCCACATAGAACCAGAACTGCAGAAGGTGGCCTCAAGGTGGCCACTCCTAGGAGGGCAGAGCGGACAGGCAGACTAACATCCTGATAAAGGCACTTGTATCGTCATAGGTGGCTGGCAGCTGGCAGGGAGTATTGTTGAGAGGCTGGGAGGCGTTATTGTGGTTGGAGGAATTATTGGCAGGTTGCAGAGAGAAATGAGGAGCCTTAGCCTGCAGGGATCAGTGGGGGCTACCATCAGTGGTCAGGTGATGTGGCCAACATGGCCAAAGAGGCCCCACACGATTCAGCCCAGCACCCCAGTGACAATTTTGAAAAAGTTTCCTTTCTTGATGGGGATAATAATGAACGTGATCAGGTAGAAATTTGCGACTACTAGGATTCAGAAGAAATCCCTCTACCTATTGCCAGTTGATGTACTGCATTTTATTGCACAGGTCACACATGTTGGTAACAAAGAAGAGAGCAGAAAGGACCATCTCTATCACGGAAAGGAATACGCTATTACTGTTGCGAGGCACTGAAGCAGGTAAGAATCACCAGGCCCAATATAATCTCAGCAAAAAAGATAGTTCCTTTTTTGTGTGTGCAAGAAGTTGGTGCAGAGAGGCTCTTGGAATTGGCCTCAGCTCTGGGGTGGAGTCCGTGTGGCTGCAGGTAATCTGCTGGCTTGCTCAGTGATTCCAGGACGTGTCAGTTTAGCAGCAGTGACCATCATCTGCCCAGGTAGGAGGACCCAGGCAAAGGAGCCTTCTTGGTTTTAAATATTCGAACTTTAGGGAATATATTTATTGTAATATACACATATGTGTGTGCATATGTGACATATTTTGGGCCATTGTTCACACATATAACAAGCTATCATATTAGGATATAAACTGCTTAAAACAGCTCGCTGATCACCAAATAATTAATATACTTGTTAATAATTACTTTGAATTCAATAACATAAAGTTTGCATGCTATAGCCATAAAATTTGTATTCACATCAAATGGCACACAGCACTAAATATATTTGCTATAAAATGCTGACATTTTATAGTAAAAAAAGTTTTTGATAATGAACTGTTACTTCCCAGGTAAGGTGGAGACTTGAAATGTGACAAAAGTTGAGAAGGAGAAATGGAAGGAGAGTTGAAACAGCCAGTATTTGTCTTTGATGGTAGAAAGTGATAATGTGACTGTGTTTGGTGTAAAGGGGTAGCTGCCGGCAAATACACTGATGCAGTAAATCAGTTTACTTTTGGAGGCATTTTTCCCTCCTCCTGCTAGATAAATATATTAATGTTGTATGTACTTCCAAAATCATCACATTTCATCTCATCGAAAATTATTTTAGTAGAATAGCTTTCTAAATCTAGGATTTTGTGGATGAGGTGGGTGATTTGACAGATTTAAGACTTTATGACATCAAAATAACAGGGGAAACAGCACATCAAGCAAAACCCACAACCCCTTTCTTAAAATGTAATGAAATAAACAAGTTCTATTCCTAGGCTTTTTGGTACACAAGCCACTAGATTCTTTTTAAAACTATATTTTAATATATTTACTATTTATTAAGTGGAAATGGATTGGCATAAAGGTCTTCATCCCATTGTTTTCATGTTGAGTAGGCTGAGGATGAAGAGAAGAGGAAGGGTTGGAAAAAACTTATTTTTTAACTTAAGTTAAAATTGGGTTTCTGACATTTGCAATGAAAAGACTTGACTAATATATTCTTTCCCAAGAATCTACACTCTTGGACTTTCAACCTCAGTATGTGGGCTTATAAGCTGTGATTTGGTGTTAAAGGAGTTCTTTCTCTCTTTGCCCATTAGGTAGGAGGTGAAGAAAGAAGTGTAGGTGTATAGATGATGTTCAAGAACTATTTCTTGAAGTGAAGTGAATTGAAAAAGTGATTCTGGTCTTATTTCAGAGGTACAATTGGGAAATGTGATTGTCACATCCTAATGATCACTTTGAGTGTATTTTACCTTTAAAACATTAGAACAGGGATGGGGAACCTTTTCATGTTGGAAGGCCACATTAATGTAGCTATAATCAAATAAGACCACATTTAAGAACCTTAAATAACCTTAGATTATTTTATAATCTAACTATTATGTACTTAATAATTTCAAAAAATGAAAACTATTTGTTAATTTTAAAGTTAACTAACCTTTTAATGACTTTGTTGGGTCTTCTTTTTGTTGGAAAGCATTTGAATACTTGGTTGCAGCCTGGAGGTTGCAGCTTCAGTTGATTTTCTAGATGGGTATCAGGCATTTGCGCCCTTAAGTGTGTCTTGATTTGGGTCAGTAGGAGAATGTAGATTTGCAGCAATGAGTGGTTGAAAGCAAGAAAGCATTTTTTGGGCATGTTGCTGAAGATGTGGGTATTCTACTTCATTTTTCCATATTTAAATTGGATCTTTCTTAGCATCAATGACTTTAAAAATGTAATCTACTGAGAGCTTAATCAATTCCAACTGTAGTTTTTTAGGTGATACCAACTAGCTGAGGTTGAAATGCTAATTCAAGTGTGATGTCATGATTTTCAAAATCAGTGGACCTTTCACTGTATTCTCTAATTAATAGGTCTATAACACCTGCCTATTCTTCAAATGATTTGCATATATTGTCCTGCTCATCAATGAGCACTGTCAGCCTAGCTCACAGCAACCTTGAACTCCTGGGCTTAAGCAATCCTCCTGCCTCAGCCACCCAAGTAGCTGGGACTTCAGGTGCGCACCACCATGCCCAGCTAATTTTTTCTATTTTTAGTAGAGACAGGGCCTCCCTTTTGCTCAGGCTGGTCTCGAACTCCTGAGCTCAAGCGACACTCTCGTGTCGGCCTCCCAGAGCGCTAGGATTACAAACATGAACCACTGTGCCTGGCCCAAAAATGACTTTTTTGGGGAAGGCTATTGAAAAGTTTGGGAATTGTACTCTTCTTAGAGATTGTTTCCTATAAAATAATGAAATATGACATAATAAGAGATGTCAAAGATAAGCTGTGTTCGAAGAACAGATGAGCTGTATACTAGTCTCTCTTAATGAATAGAGGAGTCAATAGCATCATGTGTTATGAGTTTGTGGAATATGTTACTTACCTACATCTCTAGCCATTGAATGATTACAAAAAAGGAATCCATCAAGGCATTCTATTTAATCTTCAAAACCTTCTGCTTGAAATTCCTTTATAATTTAAGTGCTTATGGGAACGACACCAATTGGACATCAGACTGAGGTGGGGGGTGGGGGAGGGGATGGGGGTATGCCTACACAATGAGTGCATTGCGCACCGTTTGGGGAGTGGTAACACTTGAAGGTGCTGACTCAGGAAAGGGAGGGTGGGGAAAAAATATGAAACTGTTGTTTTTAACTTGCATTGTTCACTTAATAATTTATCATGAATATTTCCCATATTATTTCATATCATTGTACAAGAAATAATGTATACATTATGAGGACATACTGTATCTAACAAGATATACTGTTAGACTCTTTGATTCTGTAAAATTAAATTGTTATTAATGATTAAAAAAATAATAAAAAAAAAATCCTGACCAAGTGAAAAAAAAAAAAAATTTAAGTGCTTATGGAAATTCAGTGAATTTATATTTAGAAATACAGTAGGTTTTAAAAATAAATAAACCAGGGAAATTATAGTGTAATTATTCACATTATCTATATGAATAATTTTCATTTTAAATTATTTTGTAAATACATTTGATATTTGGCATTTTATTTTTAGAAAATAAAGTTTTATGTGAATCTGCTTTGGACCATTGGGTTTGAAATAACAAAAAGAAATTCATGTGTAATAAACTTAGCATTAAGATGACTCCATAACATGGATCCTGAGAAAATTATAGCGTTACTCATCCTTATACATCAATAAAGATTTTATTTCCAGACATAATGACATTTACTGGTTTGGAAACTATTTTCATCTCAATATTAAAGAATATTACTTTTATTAAAAGTCTCTTAGAGGTCTGATGACATTTGCTGATTGAATTTGAAAGTCAAGTACAATGAAATGTTCCCTCTCAAGCATTATATAATGTGGGTTTTAAAGGCAGACAGATCTAACCTCGGATCTCAGGTCTACAAGTAATATGGGAAAGTTACTCAGCACTCTGGGTCTAGGACATAACCTCAAAGGTTAGCAGTAGTGATAATGTGTCTTAAGAATTCATCACAGAGCCCGACCCATGGTAATTCCTCAATCAAAGGTAAATTCCCAATCAGTAGAAGCCATGGGGTCCACATGAAGATCTGAAACAGAATGGTTTCTGGGAGACCTTGTTACCTGTGTCACTGGTGATAACCCACAATCTCACTACATTTTACTTTTTCTATAAGGTTAGAAGTATTTTAAAGTGATTAAAATATTGGAATGTACCTCTGAGAAAACCACCAGAGAATTAGGTGAAGAAAATATCCCTAAAGAAGACTGAAGGTGACTCTGTGGAGAAAAGGAAAAGGGATTTTACATGTACATGTGTGTGTGCATGCATGTACGTTGTGGCAGGCGTGTGTGTGCGTGTGCATATACGCTATGGCAGGCATGTGTGTGTGTGTGTGTGCATGTATGCCATGGCAGGCGTGTGTGTGCATGCACGTTGTGGCAGGCGTGTGTGTACACGTGTGCATGTACACTATGGCAGGCGTGTGTGCATGCGTGTGCATGTACGCTGTGGCAGGCATGTGTGTGTGTGGGGGGTGGGTGTTGGTTGGAGGGTGTGAGGTGTGAGGCAAGGAGATTATGCCAAGAGAAATCAAATTTCTTTCCTCTTTATGAAATAAGAGGGTATTTCGTATGTGGACAGGATTTGTTTGTTTATTTGTGTTTTTTTCTTTACTTAACACACACAAAAACCTATCAGGAATTTCCAGAGACTAGAAAGTAAAACGTTCAGAAGGTGACTTCAAGAGCAAGAAAGCCATCGCAATGGATTGGAAAGGGATGAGTAGAGGTAAGGGGATGGGTGATTTGCTTATTTCATATACCAACCAGGGCACTAATATCAATTTTGTGTTTTTAAAATTACGATTGCTGATATAATTCTGTGTTAGTAATGTTTTCAAGGTATGTGCATAAAGAGTGATGTGTGGCAGACAGTTATTTCTCTACCCAATATCCTTTCCCTCCTTCTTTGCCTACAGAACTCCTCCTTTGTTTGGGGCCGTGGTGTAGAAAACACTTTTTTCACTTCCCTTGCAGCTAGGCATGGCCACATGCCGTGGGTCTGACCATGAGATGTGAGTGGGCACCTGCTGGGAGTGCCTTTGGAAAGCTTTTGCTTTCTTGGTTACAGAGGACAGAAGTGACGGTTGCCCTTTCCCCATTGTTCTAGCTTTGATCATGATGTTTGGAGCTGCAGCATCCATCATCAGGTGTCAACCGTGAGGATCCATGGATCCAAAAACCTGCATCCAGGAAGGCTTTGTGGAGCAACAAGAGAGCCAAGTGTGGGCATCTACCCTTGGACGTCTTATTTTGTGAGAAAAGTAAACTACTTTTGGCTCAAGTTGCTATCAGTAGAGTTTTCTGACACTTATAATCAAATGCATTTCTAACCAATACTATTGACAGATTTTGTGTAGTGCTATTTCTTTTTATTTTTTAAGAAATTGAAATGTATTGAGATATAATTAACATGCCATAAAATTCACCTGTCTAAAGTGTACAGTTCAATGCATTTTTGGATACATTCGTAGAGCTGTGCAATCATCACCACAATTTAATTTTAGAATTCTTTTCTCCTCCTAAGAGTAACCCCTTATCTATTAGTAGTCATTCCCTACCTCCCATCCCCTACCATCCCAATACCCCTGAGCTCTAGGCTACACCACAGGTTTACTTTCTGTTTATATAGAAGATTTGCATTATTATTTTTTTAGAGACTGAGTCTCACTCTATTGCCCAGAGTGGAGTGCAGTGGCATGGTCATAGTTCATTGTAACCTCCAACTTTTGGGCTCATGCGATCCTCCCACCTCAGCCTCCTGAGCAGCTGGGATTCCATGTGTGCACTGCCATGTCCTGCTAACTTTTTTTTTACACTTTTTTCACAGAGATGGGGTCTTACTATGTTGCCCAGGCTGATCTGGAACTCCTGGCCTCAAGTGATCCTCCTGCCTTGGCCTCCCAAAGTGCTGTGTTACGGGCATGAGCTACTGTGTCTCGCCTAGATTTGCAAATGCTATACATTTCACATGAATGGCATAATATAGTATGTGGCCTTTTGTGTCTAGCTTCTTTTATTTAGCATAATATTTTCAAGGTTCATACATAAGGTATGTATTAGTAATTCATTCTCTTTTATGAGGATAATATTCCACTGTATGGATTTATAACATTTTGCTTATCCATTCTTCAGCTGGTGGACATGTGAGTTGTTTCCACTTCTTGGCTATTGTGAATAATGTTGCTATGAACATTCATGAACAATGTTTTTGTGTAGACACATGTTTTCATATCTCTGGTGTATATACATAGGAGTAGAGTTGCTGGATTGTATGGTGACATTTTGAGGAACTACCAAAATATTTTCCAAAGCAGCAGCACAATTTAACATTCCTGTCAACAATACATGTGAAGGTTCTAATTTCTCCACATCTTCACCAACACTTGTTATCATCTGTCTTTTGGATGGTAGCCATTCTAGTTGGTATGAAGTCGTATCTCATTGTGGTTTTGATATGCATTTCCCTAATAATTGATGATGTTGAGCATCTTTTCATGTACTTATTAGCCATTTGTATATCTCCTTTGGGTAAATGTATATCTATCCAAATCCTTTGCCCATTTTTTTAATTGGGTTGTCTTTTTATTATTAAGTTGTAAGAGTAGAACTATTTGTTATCACCTAAATAGTAACTATTTCTAAAACATAATATACATTAAACAAAGTAGGATATTTGCCCAATTGTAATTCTGATGCTTTTAGATTAGTCACCAGTGCCATAGGCATTATTTTATTAATATAAAGGCATAAGAATTAACCAGTATTAGCATTTCCTTATAAATACATTTAATCTTAAATCTTAACTACTAATATTCTCAGTCTAACTAACTCTAGACCAAGTAGAATCAGATTGACTAGGTTATTTCTGGACAAGTATAGGGTTACTTGGCTATCCCAGTCAGTGTCCCAAATGTTAAACACCTTAGTGTTAATTACAGCCTTAGTAGTAATTACCGTAATGAAATAAACTTATCAAGGCCTGTAGTCTCTGACTTCCAGCAACAGCCTTTGAAGGAATGACCTTCACCTTCACTAAGAGTCAGGAACTACTAGAGTAAGACATTAATTTACTCCAAATACTTGAATTTGCTCATGAACTATCTCCCATAGTGATGCTGCAGGTTTAAGCCTCCATTCTCTAGAGGTGACATTCTTTTTTCTCATCAGAGCTTAGGGTTAGGACAATCCATGAAAACATAGCAGACAGGTTTAAAAATATATATATAATTAGGTCAAATTCAGTTCTTGGTTTCCCACTCTCCTTTATTTCCCATTCTCCTCTGTGGCTGTTTCAGACATCTATTCTCCCCGAACTCTCTCCTTACCATTTTCCCCCGTGATTCCATAGGCAGCCTTTCCTCCTACCTCACTGCGAACACAGAAGCTGTCAAACAGGTGCTCCCTCCACTTCCTGCCACCCCACAGAGAAAAACGTACCTGCACCTGCCTCCGTGCATTCCTGGGCCCTGCAGTCCTTGTGGCAGAGGCGTTTCTCTCCTCCCTGGGCTTCCCGGCTCATCCATCCTGCCTCCTCACAGACCTCACCCGGCAGTTTCCCTGCCTCCCCTAGTTATAGCCTCACTTGTTCTCCTGAGACCTTCCCACTAAACCTTAAAAATACTCATTTGTTCCATCTTACAAAAACAAAACAACACCTCTCTGAGCACCCATGACTTTCTCTAATTGCAAACCTAGAACTTTCTTTCCTTCGTGGTCCAACGCCTGTTTCCATTTCTTCATCTCCTTTTCACTCATGCAACCTGTTGCATGTTTACAATTTTTGGTGATGGTATATTGAAATAAAATTGACAGACAAGTAGGTGATATTGAAGCAAAGAAAGGGAAAGACATTCTAGGCAAAGAGAATCAATAGCGAGTACAAAGGCCTAGAGTTGGAACCACAGGTAGTTCAGTTTCTCTGGGCTGTAAACAGCAAGGCGAGGAGCACGTAGAGACGTGGCTGGTGAGGGAAGCAGAGTCCAGATGGTGAAGGGCCTTGTGATGTGGGTGGACCTACGTCCTGAGTTCAGTGGCAAGTCAAGGGGGTTGGAAAAGGGAAGTTGCCTGGTTAAACGTGACTTTTACAGAGATCCCTCAGCACGTAGTGTGAAGGTGTGAAAGATAGCTTAGAAGGAGCAAGACTGATGCGGGGGTAAGGAGATAAAAGACTGTTACCGTGATCCACCAGAGAGATGATTTTTTTTTCTGAATTGGAGTCATGGCAGTGGAGACGAAGGGAAGTGCACATATTTGAGAGACACATGGAAGGTACACCTACCAAGATTTGGTGACTGATCAGAGCGGGGAAAGGTGCAAGTGAGAGTGGGTGGAGGAAAGGATGGTACAGGGTTATGAAATGGGTGACTGAGTGGGTCGTGGTGCCTTCTTCAGCACATTAGGCTAAGTATGAAGGATGTGTGAAGTTCCTGTTTGGGTAGGACCCATCTGAAGAGTCTCTCGGAAATCTATATGGTGATATTGAGTAGACAGCTGTGTACATCAATCTGGTCCTTCAGAAGACAGCTATAAGCTAGGCTGATATGTCGGAAGTCTGAGCATGAGAGTGGGTGACAGCACCAAGAAAGAATGTCAAGTGAAGAGAAAAGAGTACCTAGTTCTGGGGAACACGTATTTGAAAGACAAAGAAAGCAAGTGTTTGCAAAGGTCACTGGCAAGGAGCAGCCAAAAATGTAGAAAGAAAACAAAATTTCTGAGGGAAGAAAATGTTGTTATTAGCATGAAATGATTCAGAGTCGTACAATAACAAAAGAACTGGAATGTGTCTGTTTGCTCTAACCAAAAGAAAGTTTTTGGTGCTTGTAATGAGAGTGGTTTCCGGGGTCTACTCCCATAGCTGGTTAGTTGCAGATCTGAGATTTGAAGCCAGATCTTTGTAACTTTAAAACCCTCATATACAGTGCGTGAGAGGGAACATCTCATTGTACTTGACTTTCAAATTCAATCAGCAAATGTCATCAGACCTCTAAGAGACTTTTAATAAAAGTAATATTCTTTAATATTGAGATAAAAATAGTTTCCAAACGAGTAAATGTCATTATGTCTGGAAATAAAATCTTTATTGATGTATAAGGATGAGTAATGCTACAATTTGTTTCAGAATCCATGTCATGGAGCCATCTTTTTTTATATATTTAAATTTTTTTTTCTTTTTTATGTATTTATATTTTTTGCTAGTTGATTCGGCAGGTGAGTTGTTATACACTCCTTAGTAGATTCCAACTTCCATGGCCACCGTTCTGCTGATGGAGCCATGTTAATGCTGAGTCTATCACGCAAGAATTTCTTTTTGTCATTTCAAACTCAGAGGTCCAAAGCTGATTCATGCAATAGTGTGATGCATCAGGGAAAAGGATAGAGAGTGAGGGAGGACTGTGTTGCCAGAAGAGAGGATATTTGAGCAGAGACCTCAGTGCAGTGAAGAACAAATCCATGCACACATTCAGGGTAAGACATTTCTGCAGAGGGAACAGAAAGTGCAAAGGCCCTAAAATGGAAAAGGGTTTATCACTTGGAATGCAAAGCAAGAAAAAGCCTTAGAGCCTTAGGCTTCATTCTTTAGTGAAACCATTCAAAAGTCTCAAAGGATGCAATTTCTAGCCTGTCTTTTTTTTTCTTTTTCTAATTTTAAAAATTTATTTTGTAAAAGAAATCTCACACAGAGTATGTGTAAGTACAGTACAATAATGTTTTTTTCTTTGAACCATTTGAGAGTAAGCTGCTGACATGGCCTATCACCCCCGGTTTTTTAGTATGTATTTTCTACAAATAAAGATGAGTCCTAGGGACAACAACGTTTGGGGAAAACTGTTTAGTATTTTCTCAAGAGTTTCATCATTAAATACATCCAAGAATAATAATAATGTTTATTGTATTTACAATAGTCTATATGGATAAATAAATACAATCAAGCATATGTTAATACCAGTGAAAAGTTGGGAGTACAACATATGTTATACTGTTTTATAGATACTGAATAAATATTTGTTGAATGAATGAATTAAATACATTTATTTCCTCAGAGAGATTTTATACCATCGCATTTTGAGTTCAGGCAATTTAATCTGGATGCAATGCTCTCTCACTTTTTTTTATTTGCCATAGTTAGTTCCCATGGATGCAATGTCTCTGATGTCCTAGTTGTAATATCACATAATTCAGCATTATTACATTTTAATTATTTTTATAAAGAAATATATGTTAGAATAATGGTGTATTGTCTTAGTGGATTTTAATAGTAATAAAATATTTGTTTTTATAATTTTATCAGTTTATGTAGTCACTAGCATGAACAAGATAGCAAATGCTAAAATACTATGTTGATGAAGCTTTAAGTCTACAAACTTATTAAAAATAAGAATAGCTTAAATGTAATTTTCATTAGCTTGTTATGTGCCATTGACAAAGGTGTTATTTGAAGATGTGGTTAAATGTTCTGCTTATCTTCAAGTGTCCTAATGTTGCTTCTAGATGACTAAATGTGTTTTTATAATTTATTTTCCATTTGCAGCTTTAATTCAATTCTTAATTTTGTATTTTTCCTCTACAAAAATAAATCAATATTAATGAAATATTTATAGTTCTAATATGGAAAATAGGATTTTTAGTTACAGCTATATAATTGTCTGGGTGAACTACTAAGTAATTGAATAGATTAGAAATGATGCATTTCATGTGATTATCTCACTAACTATAACATCAAAGCTGTATCTTACAAGGCAAGCAATTCCTTTCATTTATTATCTTGGTTGCTAACATGAACATTTGTATTACTGGTCTCAGTGAGAATGATAACGACAGCTGTGACATTCCCTGTTGCTGAAAGAGTTGAGTTTTATTTATTTAATAATATCTATAATTTTGATGCTCTATTAGGCTCAAAGCAGGTTTTCAAGTCATGATCCCCTAGAGTGGCTTCTTGAACTACTCTCCATAATTTTGGTTGCTTCTACCAAGTGAATACCAATGTATGGTAGAACTCAGCAATCCAGGCATGTCCAGGTACCTCAACTGGGGATGCTTGGCTTAGATAATGTGCCTGTCTTGCAAACTGTATATCATTACCTCATATGTTGATGCAATGAAGAGAAGGAAGGAAGATTGTACAAATAGGAAATGGTGACTTAAGTCAAAAAACAAAGAAAACAATTACCTAGTAATAGATCTCTAATCTGTTCTTCACTGATTACAGCTCCTCACATCATCCGAAGGAGTTTTTGTGCTGGCCATGGATATAGGCATTATTCTTAAGAGGTGAATAACATTGAAAGAGCAATGACATTTCTTCAAAATGCCTCCAGGGCCTTCATGATTGTTGTGACATTAGTTCAATGTTGTCTTGTTGAGATACTTGATGTTGAGTCATTTCTTCTATTGACTACCTCTTTGTAGCTGCCACACAATGAAGGGTATGTTTAACTCCCCCTTAACTATAACTTAGAAGTACCCACCATTGTAGTATTTACCATGTTTCTAAGGGATTTGATTTGTCCACACAAATGTATAATTTTTTTCCAGGTGGCTTTTAATGGATTCCTATTTGGTAATTGTGGAAGTCTTCCTCTAGTGATGATGCAGGTATTGTACTCATCTTGATGACTTCAGTTTGTGCTGGTCTAGGTTAATCTGCCCACTCTTCCAGGTTAATGTTTGCCATAACTTAACCCACTGGATTGGCATCATTTCCCTCACTTGTGTGCAATGATTCTTGAATATTCTGTAACTTCAAGGTATCTCCTTAGTAGAGTTTTATAAAAATGACTTGGGGTAGATAGTGGGGGGTTGCTTGGTGGGTACCATGTGCATTGCTCCAGTGATGGATGCACTGAAAGCCCTGATGTCATCATAATTTAATGCACCATTGTAGCCAAATAGCACTTGTACCCCATGGATACATATAAATTTTTTTAAAAAGATGAAAATGACTTAAACCCCTTAGGCAATAGCATGGTGTTTAATAGCATGGATTCTGGAGTTGTAAATCCCTGGCTTTGAATCCTACTCCACCACCTGATGGCTGTATGATTGGGGGCAAGTTGCCCATTCTCTCTGTGTCTTAGTGTCTTCATCTGTAAAATGGTGAAAATGATAACAGTAGCCTACCACCTAAGTCTGCTGTGAAGTTTAAATGATGAATGCATTAAGGACTTTGGACAATTCCTGGCATGTAGTAAGTACCAAATAAAGAAGGTCTAAGTATTATTGACTAAATAAGTACTAAGTATTATTTGTGTTGAGTTCACTGGTACCAAGCAAAATACTTTCCAGCTCTGTGCACTTTCAGCTGGGATTGAGGCTATGCAATTAACCTTTCCCTGTCTTCTCCACTTGTTTCTACTTTATGTCCCAATTTATGTGGGATGTTTCAAACTGTATTTGAAGGCAGTCTTATGAATAAGCCATATTCATGTCTGACCCTCACCAGCATCAATGTAACAGATTAGTGTAAACGAACATGGAACTCTCTATCTTGACCTCACAGCAACTCTTGCAGTGTCTCCTAATGTTAGCAAGCTGACATAAACCCTGAAAGTAACACTTGGTGCTACTCCTAATAGTTGGCTCTGTAACCCTCCCTCATATATTCAGGTTTCTAATTCCGAAGGCTTAAAGAAAGATGAATATTTTAAAATACAAAGGCTTTGAATGCAGCCAGTAAGAATTTATTTATTATCATCACAGAGCATTTAAACATTGTGGTAGTAAACTGAATAATATTAATGAAATGGACTAGGTCTATCTCTGGGTGTAATAGTTACTAATCTACTTGTAAGTACAGTAACTTTTGTTGTGTTTTGTGTCAAGGGATGCTATTGTCCCATGTTTATTTTAGAAATTTAAAGCTAGAAAATAAAAGAAATTTAAAGGTAAATCCAAATTCATTTAGTTTTAAGAATTTTATGATACCCTTTGGGGTTATTGATGATAGCTGACCTAGGTATCATAAAATGCGCCTTGGGAATCACTGGCCCATTTGCAACTCATCATTCATGTTTGTCAAAAAAGCCCCCAAAATTGACGAACTATACTATCATCCATAGATTTCATTCACTTGTAGACCCAGCCAGATACATTACATAGCAACTTGAAATAAAAAGAGCATACTTCTATGTTATAAGGCAAAGAATGAGCATAAAAGTAATACAGAGAAAAAGCACGAGTTTAAACATTGATACTTTTTATAGTCAAACTCAGTATCATCACAAGTCATGAGAATTCCTGCATAGAGTGTAGTTGAAAGAACTTATCTCATAGGCTCTTAGAGACTGAGTGCATGGAGAGAGGGGGCTGAAGAGGGGAATTTGGTGGCTGGAAAAAAGAAGAGTGGGACTAGAATGACTGACCTGGTTCTAAAACCCTTCAGTCCAAAGGATGAACAAAAACATTTCTTTTCCTGTATTCATAAATCACGTCTGACCTGTTCAAGCCTGATTCTCCGACTAGGGCAGAGCAGAGGTCAGCCTGACATAAACCCACAAACAGGAGGCCCCTGCAGATTTATTTAAGGTTGGAAAGATTCTGGCTTTTGTTCCTTCTTTCCTTCTCTTTTTCCAAACTCCCATTGGAATGCCACAGGGAGTCTTGAATATGGCCCAAGAGCCAGCAGGGTACAACTAAGCTTAATATGGTGAAATCAAATCCAGGCTTATTAGCTAATGATCTGAATTTACAGTAGAATTTTGAAACTCTCCTGTTTTTTATGTGGATTGAACACATGTAATTTGTATATTTGTTCTTCCATTCCACAGCACTAACCAAATGATAGGCCCACTTTTCTTGTTAAATTTCCAGCTAAGGTGAAATCACATTTAGAACTTGAATAGTATATCAGTCTCATTCATTAATGTTATGGATACTCACTGAGTGATACTCTGCTAGTGACAGAGAGAGAGAGAGTGAGAGAGAACTAACCATCACAGGCTGATGCCCTTAAATATTCTCCACTTTAGGATAGCTGGAGCTTTACCCTAGCAACTCTTAACATAGGCTTAGATACTATAAAATTTTAGTTGGACCAACAAGACATATAGTAGAAGGAGAATATTATTGCATTCAACTTAGAGAAGGCTTTAAATGCCATGGCACAGAGGCAATGAAGTTCAGATGTTTAGGGGAAATAGTTCATTTATTCATTCAATAAATATTTATAAAGGAACTGATACATGACAAACACTCCAAACACCATTCTAGACCCTGGAGATCCAGCACCAAAAAAGGTAAAATCTTTGCTGTCATAAGGCTTACATTCTGAGAGGTGAGGGATAGATGGTAAACAAATCAATTAAATCATTTCAGATAGTGACAAGTTTTATGAAGAAAACAAAGCAGGGTAATATGATAGAGCATGAGGGGGGTGGACAATATTAGGTAGGGTAGTCAGGGAGGAGTTTGGAGAGATTGGAGAGTCAGGTCTTGAGTAGGATTATGGAATAGAAAACTAGAAAAGTCTGTATTGGGGAGGCTGTAAAACATCTTGGATGTCAGACCTGATTAGTTCTTTTGGGACATGACTAGAAAATGCTAAGTGCTTTGATTCTCAAAGAAGTGAGACTCTGGTACTAACTTTCCTGACCAATGGTCTTTTCCAGAACCACCTCTATAAGGTGCACCTGCATCCATGCTTGACAGGTAAGTGGAGATGGGCACTGTCACATCTTGTCATTTAACTTGATCCTGTTTCAAAATGCCTAAGAAGCTAATCTTGAAAAGCTCATCCAGGAAGTCTTTAGGAATCTTTTCTTAGTTGCTCATGAAGTTTCTCAAATCACATTTAACTTCACTTTATTATTCCTATTTCATTAGAGTTTCCTTTCATTGAAGTCTATCCACACAGAAATCTACAAGCTTCAACCATTTTTCAGCCATTATTGTAAAAATGACCAAATACAATTTTGAGAAAATAAATGTCATTTTTTTTACTTTTATATCTCAATCCCCCCCCAAATCTCTGTGATATTATATCTATGTACATATGTATGTGTATATATATGTTTTTGTCCATGGTTCCTGGCTTATAACTCCCTTAGCCCTTGTTACAGTCTTTTGTTATAATGTTGGAGTGTTTTAGGCCTCAGAAGCAGACTTCAGGAAACAGAAGCTCTCTCTCTGACCTTCTTCCTTCCTTTTACCTGCCCAAGGCTGGACTCTGATTCTAGGTCATAAGATCCTTGTTCCAGAGAGGGTCTTTCCCCATACCCTAGAAGAAGGAATGCTACACAGAGAGGCTAGAAAGAATCTAAACAGACAGGCCTTGCTGGGTTTAGATCAGACCCTTTTTGTCTAATCCCATTTTGACACGGTTGTTCATGCTTCAATCATGGAAAACCAATGAAGTCTCCATAAAAGGCTCAAAGGACAGGGTTTGGGGAACTTCCAGATGCTGAGCATGTGGAGGTTCCTGAGGGGTGGTACACCAGAGAGGGCATGGAAAGTCTGCACCTCTTCTCCTGTACCATGCCATATGCATCTCTTCATCTGTATCCTTTGACATATCCTTTATAATAAACCAATCATTATGTTTCCCTGAGTTCTGTGAGCTGCTCTAGGAAATTAATCAGACCCAAAGAGGGGGTTGTGGGAGACTCAACTTGAAGTTGGTTGGTCAGAAATTCTGGAGGCCTGGAATTGTGACTAGTACCTCCAGGTAGACGGTGTCAGAATTCAGTTACAGTACACCCAGCTGGTGTCCGCTGCAGAATTGATTGCTTGTTTGTTGATGGGGAGAAATCTTCCACTTTGGTTACTGAAGCCTTCTGTCTGTGTTGATTGTTGTTGTGTTGGTGTGAGAGAAAAGGAAAAACATGGCTTGAATTTTTTCTTGAACAACCCCCAACCCAGACAAATGGATTTATTTCAAATATTCCAGTAATAAAATTTTTCATTCAGTGCCAGTATGGAATATGTGAGCTCATGAAGGCGATTTTTAAAAAAATTTTATTTTACTTTATTTTTTAAAAATTTTATTTTTAATTATTATGGATACACAATAATTGTATATATTTATGGGATACATGTGATGTTTTGATACAGGCATATGATGTGAATTATTCAAATCAGGGTAACAGGAATATCCATCACTTCAGGCACTTATCATTTCTTTGTGTTAGGAACATTCCAATTCCATTCTTTATTTTAATTAATTAATTAATTAAAATTTTTTAAATGGGTGGGGGGCTGTGAGGAGGGGTGTTCAGTTGCCTTGTTTGTTTTTGTTAAGACAGTCTCACTCTGTCGCCCTGGGTAGAGTGCCATGGTATCATTGTAGCTCACTGCCACCTCAAACTCCTGGGCTCTAAGCAATCCTTCTACCTCAGCCTCCCAGGTAGCTGGGACTACAGGTGTGTGCCACCACACCTGGCTAATTTTTCTTATTTTTTGTAGAGATGGGGTCTTTCTCTTGTTCAAGCTAGTCTCAAACTCCTGGGCTCAAGTGATCCTCCTGCCTTGGCCTCCCAAAGTGCTAGGATTACAGGTGTGAGCCACTGCACCCGGCCTATATTCCAGTTATTAATACCTTGTCTGTTGGTTGTTTGCAAATATTTTCTTCCATTTTGTGGGTTGTCTCTTCCTTTTGTTGATTGTTTCCTTTGCTACCCAGATGCTTTTTAGCGTCATATGATCCCAATTGTCCAATTTTGCCTTGTTTGCTTGTGCTTTGGGGGTATTACTAAGAAGTCCTTGCCTAGACCAATGCCCTAAAGTGTTTTCCCAATGTTTTCTTTTAGTAGTTTCATAATTTCAGTTCTTAGATATAGGTCATTAATCATTTTGATTTGATTTTTGTATATGGCAAGAGATAAGGGTCAAGTTTCATCCTTCTGCATATAGATATCCAGTGTTCCCAGCAACATTTATTTTTTTATTTGTTATTTTTTAAAATTTCAGAATATTACAGAGGTACCAACACTTTGGTTATATATATTGCCTTTGCACTGCCTGAGTCAGAGCTACAAGCGTGCCCATCCCTAAGACACTGCACACTGCACTCATTAAGTGTGAATTTATTCATCCTCTCCTCCTCCCTTCCATCTGCCCGACACCCGATGAATGTTATTACTGTCTGTGCACTGAAGTGTTGATCAATTCAACCAATTTTATGGTGAGTACATGTGGTGCTTGTTTTTCCATTCTTGGGATACTTCACTTAGTAGAATGGGTTCCAGTTCCATCCAGGATAATATCAGAGATGCTAGATCACCATTCTGCACTGGCTGTGCAGAAGCTTTTTAATTTGATCAGGTCCCATTTATTTACTTTTGTTGTTGCTGTGATTGCTTTTGGGGTTTTCTCCATAAATTCTATGCCTAGCTTCTGCACAGCCAAGGAAACTATCATAAGAGCAAACAGACAACCTACAGAATGGGAGAAAATATTCACATGTTACACATCTGATAAAGGGCTGATAACTAGAATCTATATAGAACTCAGGAAAATCAGCAAGAAAAAATCAAACAACCCTATCAAAAGTGGGCAAAGGACATGAACAGAAACTTTTCAAAAGAAGACAGATTAATGGCCAACAGACATGAAAAAATGCTCAACATCTCTAGCATCATGGAAAGGCAAATCAAAACCACAATGAGATATCACTTAACTCCAGTGAGATTGGCTTTTAGCAAAATGTCTGAAAAAAACAAATGCTTGTGGGGATGCAGAGAGATAGGAACATTCATACACTGTTGGTGGGACTGCAAACTAGTGCAACCTCTGTGGAAAGCAATATTAGATACCTCAAAGAGATACAAGTAGAACTACCATTTGATCTAGCTATCCCATTGCTGGGCATCTACCCAAAAGAGCAAAAGGCATTCTATAAAAAAGACATCTGCACTAAAATGTTTATAACAGCACAATTCACAATTGCAAAGATGTGGAAACAACCCAGTGCCCATCAATACATGAGTGGATTAATAAAATGTGGTATATGTATACCAAGGAGTACCACTCAGCCACAAAAAACAATGGTGATCTAGCACCTCTGGTATTATCCTGGATGGAACTGGAACCCATTCTATTAAGTGAAGTATACCAAGAATGGAAAAACAAGCACCGCATGTACTCATCATCAAATTGGTTTTAAATGACCAACACTTAAGTGCACATATAGTAATAACATTCATTGGGTGTTGGGCAGATGGGAGAGGGGAGGAGGGCATGGGTATATACACACCTAATGGGTGCGGTGCACACTGTCTGGGGGATGGACATGCTTGAAGCTCTGACTTGGGGTGGGGCAAGGGAAATATACATAATCTAAACATTTGTACCCCCATAATATGCTGAAATTAAAAAAAAAAGTTTTTCCAACTTTTTTTTCTAGAATTTTTATGGTTTCATGCCTTAGGTTTAAGTCTGTTATCCATCAGTAGTTGATTTTTCTGAGAGGTGAGAGGTGCAGATCCTGTTTTAGTCTTCTACATGTGGCTATCCAATTTTCCCAGCATAATTTTCTCAGCGTAAATTTCCCAGCACAATTATTTTCCCCAGTGTATGTTTTTGTCTGCTTTGTCAAAGATCAGATGGCAATATGAAGATGGTTTTATATCTGTGTTCTCAGTCCTGTTCCATTGGTCTATGTCTCTGTTCTTGTGCCAGTACTATGCTGTTTTGGTTACTAGAGCCTTATAGTGTTGCTTGAAGTCTGGTAGACTGATGCCTCCCAATTTGTTATTTTTACTTAAGGTTGCTTTTGATATATGGGGTCTTCTCTGCTTCCAAACAAAGCATAGAATTGTTTTTTCTAGATATGTGGAAAATTATATTAGTATTTTAGTAGGGATTGCATTGATATGTAGATCACTTTGGGCAGTATAGACATTTTAACAATATTAATTCTGCTGATCCATCAGCACGGTATAGTTTTCTGTATGTGTACATCCTCTCCAATTTCTTTTCTCAGTGTTTCGTAGTTCTCCCTATATAGGTTTCTCACCTCCTTAGTTAAATATAGTCCTAAATATTTTATTTTATTGAATTACCCACTAAAGAGATATAGGCTGGCTCAATGGATAAAGAACAAATATCTGGAAACACATCTAACCCACAAGGACTCATTCAGACTTAGGGTGAAGGGATGGAAAACAATATTCCAGGCAAATGAAAACCAAAAGAAAGCTGGTGTAGCCATTCTTATATCAGATAACATAAACTTTAAAGCAACAAAAGTAAAGAAAGACAAAGACCATCAGTATATAGTGGTGGAGGGAAAATTTCAATAAGAAAACTTAACAATTCTAAATATTTATACAACCAACACAGGTGCACCCAGATATATAAAGCAAATCCTGATTGATCTAAAAAAAATGATACCAAAGCCAGGAAAGGACACAATGAAAAAGAAAACTGCAGATCAATATCCCTTGTGAACACAGATGCAAAAATTCTCAATAAAATCTTAGCAAACCAAATTCAACTGCACATAAAAAAATAACTCATCATGACCAGGTGGGCTTTATCCCAGAGATGTAAGGATGGTTCAACATATGCAAATCTATAAATGTAATTCACCATATAAATAAAAGCAAAAACAAAGACCATATGATTCTCTCAATAGATGCAGAAAATGCATTTGACAAAATTCAGCATGCTTTTATGATAAGAACTCTTAACAATATAGGCATAGATGAAAGATACCTCAAAATTATTAAAGCGACATATGACAAAACTACAGCCAACATCATACTGGATGCAGAAAAATTGAAAGCATGCCTTGCTTAGAACTGGAACCAGAAAACATTCATTGCCCACTATCTCCACTTCTATTTAACATAGTGCTGGAAGTCCTAGCCAGAGCAATCTGACAAGAGAAGGAAATCCAGGTATCCAAATGGGGGCAGAAGAGGTCAAACTATTGCTTTTTGGTGATGATATGATATTATATCTAGAAAACCTCAAAGAGTCAACCACGAAACTCCTGGAATTGATAAATGACTACAGCAAAGTCTCAGTATACAAAGTCAATCCACACAGATCAGTAGCTTTCATATACTCCAATAAGAGTCAAGCCGAGAATCAAACTGAAGATACAATACCTCTCATGATAGCACCAGCACCATTTATTGAAGAGACTGTCCTTTCCTCACTGTATGTTCTTGGCACCTTTGTTGAAGGTAAGTTCACTATAGCTGTGTGGATTCATTTCTGGATTTTCTATTTTGTCCCATTGGTCTATGTGTCTGTTTTTATGCCAGTACCATGATGTTTTGATTACTACAGCTCTGTAGTATAATTTGAAGTCAGGTAATGTGATTCCTCCAGTTTGGTTATTTTTGCTCAGGATGGCTTTGGCTATTCTGGGACTTTTGTGGTTCCATATAAATTTTAGGATTATTTTTTCTATTTCTGTGAAGAATGTCATTGGTAATTTGATGGGGATTGTGTTAAATCTGTAGATTGCTTTGGGTAGTATGGACATTTTAATAATATTGATTCTTCCAATCCATAAGCATGGAATATACAAGGAGATTTTTTTTTTTTTTTTTTTTATGAAAGGTGGCAGAGTGAGGAGGGGGGTTCAATTTCCTTTTTTTTTTTTTTTTTTTTTTTTTGAGACAGAGTCTCACTCTGTCCCCCTGGGTAGAATACAGTAGTGTCATTGTAGCTCATTGCAGCCTCCAATTCGTGGGCTCAAGGGATCCTCCAGCCTCAGCCTCCTGAGTAGCTGGGACTACAGATGTGCACCTCAATACTCAACTAACTTTTCTATTTTTAGTAGATACGGGGTGTCACTCTTGCTTAGGCTGGTCTTGAACTCCTGAACTCAAGCAGTCATCCTGCTTCGGACTCCCAGAGTGCTAGGATTACAAGTGTGAGCCACCACACCTGGCCACAAGGAGAATTTTTAAAGAAAGTTTTAAGCATGTGAGCTGTAGTGGAAACTCTTATCTTAATGATTTTTTTCTTGACATAAAAACTATTCATTGAACACTATTAGTTTTATCACAGTCCTAAACATGTATACTTTCCTCAGATGATCTCGCAGTTCATAAGGCTTGTAAGATAGCTATCAGGAGCATGTATTGTGAAAAGAAAACAGTTTTCACAAATTAAGCTGAATGACAGCAAAGAAACAGGCAATATTGAGGTCATTTACTGACAACATGTTAGAAAGGAAAGGCCTGAGAATGGGGAGATGGGCCTGGGTAGTGGATCATATTAAAAATTAGAAAAAAGAGAAAAACATGAAAACAAAGGAAATAGGGTAGGTGTGGGGTTGTTTCAAAGTTCAATAAGGATCTCCCTCCATCCCATGAAGTCAAGTCACAGTAGTATACTTATTCCCTGGTTCCTAATAATTTTATCAGTTTTATAGAAACATCACATATAAAATTGGGCACTAAAGTTTGAGAAGGAAAAATGTTATCATTCCTTTTTATAAAATTATAGAGGGCACTCAAAAAAGCAATAGACAAGATGATTTTAAGATTCAGGTGTAGGTTGAATGTAGCCCTGAGTCATTACTCTCTTTAATTTCATTCAGTTTATGGAATATTTTTTCAAAGTTTTTGTGACTGGTAGGTTGATTGGTAGGTGGCTGGTGGAAGATGTAGCACAGCCATGTTTGTGGTGACCAAAGCACTGGGGATGACAACTAGGCAAGTATAGAGTCAGATAAAAAGAGAAAACAGAATTTATATATGTATTAGTCAGCTCAGGTCACTGTAATAAAATACCATAGGCTGGTGGCTTAAACAATGGAAATTTATTTTCCCGCAGTTCTGGAGGCTGGAAGTCCAAGATCAAGGTGCTAACAGATTTGGTGTCTAGTGGAGAGGGCCCTCCTTCTGGCTTGTAGATAGCCACTGCCTTGCTCTGTGCTCACATGGACTTTCTTAGGGCTGTGCGTGTGTGTTGGGGGATGGGGAGTTGGAGGGAGCTATCTAGTATCTCTTTTTATAAGGACTGTAATCCTGTTGGATCAGGGTCTCACCTTTATGACCTCATTTAACCTTAATTATTTCCTTGGAGGCTCCTGTCTCCAAATATAGCTACTTTGGGGGTTAGGGCTTCAACATATAATTTTGGGGGGACACAAACATTCAGTCCATAACAATTTAGAAAAAAAGATGGGGCTTCTAACTGCAGAAAGTAGGAAAGTTTACACCTGAACAAGAAATTTGGCTCTGAGCTTCCTGGCAGATGGGGCAAAACAGAAAATATACTAGGCAGTGTGAATTTAAGTCAATGGGTAATTTATTTAATATCTTCAACGTCATTCTCTTTTATTGTGTGTTGCCTATTTGTTAAAGTAGTTTTAGACATTGACTAGTACTGTGTGAGAGAGTGTGTATGTGTGTGTCGGAGGGCATGCATTTTGGGGCTAGAAAGTCTGTCCCACTCTGTATTTTTTTTTCTTACACAGAAGTGTGAGTTTTAAACACTGATTTTATCCCTCGGAACCCAGGTAGAAGATATCAGAAAGTATAAGATTTGGATCCAATCTGGGTTTATTGCCACTAGAATGAAAGATTGAACTCTGAGCTGTCAATGCATATGCAAGAATAAAAGAAAAGAAGTGAAAAGTCACAAACCCTGCAAGCAGACTTAAATCTGAGTGGGATTTGCACACCATATTGCTGGTTCAAGTTAATAACATACTTTTTACCAAAAGCACTAAAGAAGATTATGTTAATTTTTTTGTATTCAAGTGTATTTAAAATGATTTTATTCAGAAAATTACCAGTATCTATGGATTAACTGGAGACAGGCCTATTGGTCAAAAACTAAGGTTGGCATTTTTATTTTAGATGCTCTGGGTTGGTCAATATAATGCACACAGCATAGAGGGTCACAAAATCATTTGAATCATGACTGTATAAATAAATTAGTATTTAATTCTTAAATGGTTCATGTCATTCTTCAATTCCTTTTAGCTTGTCTTAACTTTCTCTAAGTTTAATTTGGTTCTTAAATCTACTTTGTTTTCTCAAAAGGGTAGAAAGAGGAAAAAATAATTCATCAAGAGTCTTTTGAAAAGGCAAGTTCAAGAATACCTGTGTTTAAAGGTATAACCAGAAAAATAAATAAGTGTAATATAATGTAAAGATTTTATTCATTCATCCTTTTGTTCATCCATAATTTGACCAATTTTTACTGAGTATCTTCTGCTTACCAGGATATTTGTTAGGCTCTGGATAAAATGGTGGTCTCTTGGAACTTCCATGCTAGTGGCAAATACAGGCAAATGAAGAGCTGATTAGAATACAGCCCTGTGGGATAGCTGCCCTCCTGGTTACTAGAACACTTATGCAGATTGCCTTTCCCAGATAAGACTATTCAGGTTGGTTTCTAGAGAATGTGGCATATGAACTGAAGACAAATAAAAGAAAGCCAGGGACGGGGAAGGGAGTCCCAGAGCATGGGAGCAGCTGGCTCAAAGGCAGAGAGGAGCAACTGAATGATAACTTAGCAACTTGCGGTGCAGTGAGCTGGAATACAGAGAGCAGAAGGAGGCGAGAGGTAAGGCCAGGACAGAACTCTGCATGCCATGCTAATTTGGCATTTTGTCCTAAAACTCTCCTAAAACCTTTGAAGGATTTTGACCAGTGGGCTGGCACAATCATATCTGTGTTTTGAATGATAGTGCCAGTAGAAGTGTGGCAAATGGATCAAGGGTGGGGTGTGAGAGCGTGGTTTGGGATCAAATTAGAAACTACTGCAGTAATCCAGGCAAATAGTGATGAGGTCTTGAACGAGACTATTAACTATTTCCCAAAGACATAAAAACAAATGTCTTACACAATCCTGGGCCAGATGCTTTTAAACAGTTATCTAGGAGAATGCAGATAATATCCCCTTGCAGGCAGGGCTAGTTAATTTTTTTCTTTCTCATTAAAAAAAAAACCCTGTCAATATAATTTCAAAGCCATATGATATTTTAGAACTCCCCAAGAAAAAACAACAGATAAGCAGACATTAGCTCATCCATACTTATAAATGGTCTACTCTTTTTTCAGGCAACACCATGTAAGTTAATCAGGACCAAACCTATAAATCTTAATTGTAGCATATGTTCCATTATCTGCCAATGTATGTTCAAGTCTGTGCAGGTATGGCCCTATGCCACGATGGACGAATGAACTGGAAAGATCAAAGTTATTTGATCTGGTTCTGTGATTTACAATTCCCAAATCAACACGAAGAGAAAATAGCAGGCATCAAACATCCTCCTATGCTTGTACCAGGTCATACACTGTAATTCTATCCAAGTACAAGTTTCCATGGTAAACAGGGCAAGACTTGCCAATATTTCACAGGTTTCCAAAAAGCAGCTATGTCCCTCTTGGGGGAACTTTGTAACTGGAAAAGAAAATCTTTATGGATGAAATCTCCAGAAAAATAAAGTTGCAGACTGTATTTCTGCAGTAGGCCTTTTGCCAAATGTCTCATCAACAAGTGTGGCGCTGGCAGTGGCCCATCCTATGGTAGAGCTGGTAAAATGCTCCTGCCAGAACTTGTTTTCATTTGCTCACAACTTCCTAGAAAAAAAAATATCTTACTTTGAGTTGAAATTTTCCATGTTTCATCCTAGTCCAAAGGTGACAAAAATTTTTTTTTGGAAAGTTGAATTAAATTCAAGTGAAATTTGTAAAGTTTAGTCATTTGGGGAGCTATGTGTACACAAAGATCTCACTGGGTAACACCAAAAAATTACATTTTCCTTTTCCTTGTGACTGTTGGAAGACTAACTCCTTTTGGCTGTTCCCTCTGAAAGGATTTAATACTGTTAGGGTCAGGAAACCAACTATTTTTTCAATTTATTCAAACAGATTTTTGCTTATGAAGAACTAATAAAGCAAGGCTTTATATATTAAATTCATTAGTAGGGTTTTTTTAAAAAAATTATAATGCCCTTACATATATTTGATAGAAAAAAAATCTTTAAAAATAACAAGATTAATTTAATTAAGTTTAACAAATCTACTAAGTACCAGGCACTGAGTGCTTGGTGTTTGGGGTACATGTAGCTGAAAAAGGCAGTTACTATTCTCATGTGATTTGGTGGTAGAGCTAAGAATAACAAGAAAGACAATAATACGAAGCAGAACATCATACATGTTAAAGCAGAGGTTTAAGCAGACTGATGTGGGACTGCAGAAGTGGGAGAAATTAATGTTGACTAGAGGATAGGAATAGTTTGTTCTGGGTTTTGAAGGATTGTGAGGGGCAAATATCATTGAGTTGGGGTGGACATTTCAGACTAGTGTGAGCACAGCCATAGGGGTTAGAAATAGGAACCACCAAGGTGGCTGGAGTTTTGCATGTAAGAGAGGAAAGAGTAGGAAAGAAAGTTGAAAATTTAGGCTCAGAGTTTCTTCATGGTGTGCTGTTGATATTTTGGGTGTGATTTCAAGAGTGTATAGCCCTGGTCCCAGCCTTCTAAAAGCCAGTAGTGCTCCCTTGTCATTGAGACAACTGGAAAGAATCCCCCTCAACATTTTAAAACACCCCCTGGGGGGAGGTGGTATCACCCCATAGAAAATGAGTGAGGGGCGCTAGATACCAAGTTTTGGGGCAGGACTCAGTTCTGTAGGTGATGAGAGACTACTTGCTAAATGGTTCTGACCAGAGCAAGGGCAGGACCAGGCTCGAGAGTCACAGCGTTCAATCTGGAGACTGACTCCGAGGAGGGAAAAATCGGGAAGCAGGATAATCAATTCAGTCTACTGCAACCGTCTAGGCAAGAGTCAGTGTGCACTTGAACTAAACAATTTCATCACTTTCATGCCTGAAAATGTTAATAGACTTTTTAAAAAACCTATTCCTTTTGCCTCTGAAACTCCATAGTACTGCATTGCAGAACTCTTTGTGCTGTAGCTGCTTTCCTGTTTTTTTCTTTCCCTAAATTAATATCATATGGTAAATTTGGTATTACAAAAACAAGATTTTTAGAGGGTGATCATAACACCCTTTCTACAATGCACTTTCTAATTATAGAATAAACATGTGGGGGATGGAAAGCTCTGTTTAAAAAGCAAGACAAAAAGAAAGCTGTTTGTTTCCTTTTAGATAGTGTTTGGATTCTTTCCCTACTTGACTATTTTTTTCTTCTTTTAAAGGAGGACTCTGTTGACAGTAGAGTGAATGCTTTTCAATCTTAGATGTCAATGCAGTGGAAACTCAAAGTGGACAGGCAGATGGCATCTGTCGGAAGCACCACCAGTGGCCAGAACAGAAGACGGTGCCTGAGGCAAGGGAGGCGAGGAGATAGAACCACGAATGGGATGTGTGCAGGAAATCCACCAGACTGGTGGTGAAGGCCAAAGGCCACCCTGACATGGCACCAGTCTGCATGTATCATAAGAGTGTCCTGACTCGACACAGCAACTGTGATCACATCTTGCAATGTGTCCCCTCCCAACTGCTGAAATATTACTGCCTTCTGGTTTTCTGGAGGAACTTTGGAGGGGACTACACTGACAGAAGATAAGCCACAGATATGTTATGCTCAGATCTTCCCTAAAAATAAAAAATCCTCTGAAGGAAACTTACAGGTGGTTTTTTGTTCAAAACAAAATGAAATTTCAGCACATTAAGCAGCTGAAAACCTGTAGCACATTTATGCAGCGGTGCAAGGACTTAAGATCCCAAGTTCGAATCTGATCCTATTCATTAGCAAGACTCCTACTCTCCAAACCTCATCCTCTGGCCAGGTTCTTGTTAAGAGTTTCCAAAACTGGCTCGAGTGCTCACCAAGATTTTCTGGGGCTATGTTCCCATTAGGGTTCCTTGTGAAAAATTGTTAATTTTACCCTTCATTGAGGAATATGTTGAAAAGAATGATAATGTTTTCAATTTCTCTGGTACTTTATAATTTTCGTATACATTGGCTCATTAAATCCTCTGAAACTCAGAAAGTTTAAGGACCTTATCCAAGGTCACAGAATAGAAAATCCAGAACTCAAGTCCAGGTCTTCTGACTCCAAACTCATGGTATTCCTCTCCAGTTTGCTATTCAAGGACCAGTGCTTTGATCCCCTGAGTTGATGGTGAAGAGGGCCAGAGACTTCTGAGCAGAAAAATTCCCCTGGTCCATCCTGGGGTCTGCTGCTTTGAAAAACGAGGATTTGTTCCACTGGCAGTTTCCAGCAGCGTCTTTTAGAAATTTCTACTGATGGCACAAACTTTCCTGGATCACAGCTCTCAGAAACTGAGGATGCCAGTGGCCCCAGCTCCTGGTGCCCATTCCTTTCTATATTGTTGATCCAGTGATCCCAGCAGCATTCTCTGCTGCTGTGATAACTCCCAGTTACTCCTGTCAACAGCTCTTGAAAGGTCCTCTGGGCCATTTTAGTCGCTGGCTTCCTGGAATGTCTGCTTAGCAGGCAGACACAATCTCAGCACCACCTCTAAGGGGAGATCACAGCTTTGATGCTCTCTGGCTCTTATTGGGACTACTACAAATTGGCCCCCAAGGTAACTTGGGGAACCAAGCCTGTGTAGGGGCTTATAACTTCATACTGCTAACTTAGAGGTTTTTCTGAATTCTGAGAGAGATTTGGATCCACTGAATCTCTATTGGTTCAGAGTGAGTACCTTGATTCTTCTTTCACAAGTCATATGTGTTGCCCATACAATTTGTCTCTATATGCCCACTTTTCTTCTTATTGTGCATTTATGTGAAACCAGTCCCAGAAACTGCCTTAAGTATCTCCAAATTCACAAAATCTCATGATTTTCTAACAATGACCCTTTGTTATGTAGAAGCTCAAAATTGGAATCTATAACTACTTAGCATTAATAATAAAGTAAGATTTATTTAGGGTTTGTCACATGCCATGACGTGTTGTAAATGCTTTCTATTAACTTAAAAAAATCCTTATGGCACAACCCTGAGGAAAGTCCTATTACAAGCCTCTTTTTTTTTTTTTTTCCACAAATGAGGAAAAGAAGGCTTACAAAGTTAAAAAACTTGTCAAGGAGGTAATGAAGGGGAGATCTGCCTTCCAGTAGTTTCTGAATTCTAGAAGTTCCTAGTGGATAAGACACCTATATCTCATTAAAAACGTTGAGTGCACCTTTATCACCCTTGCAGAATGCTGCATTATGCCTGAGGGCAGACTTCTGAAGTCTCATGTGGTTGGGGCAGAGCTAAGACTTCTGTGGCAGACATTTCCTTTCTTACCCAACAGCCATTCCTGTTCTTCTTGCTGGAGTCCCTGATTTTGCTCCGGTGGCAGTGTGCTGCTGAGCTCCAAGGGACAGGATCCTTGTTGGCCTCTCTCAACCATAGCAATCCCATTCTCCTTTGCATATTTGGTATGGGGCAAAGGACCCAAACATGTGACTCAGTTTGGGATGAATTGAGGGATATTTGGAAAGCTTCTAGATGACATATTCCTCTCTGAGTGAAGATAGAACCACATAAGGAAAAAGCCCTTTTGCCCTCCTCCTTCCCTTCCTGCTTTGGATAGTGTTGAAAGAGGAGCTGGTATCTGAAGCTCTGGAAGCTTGTGGCCATGAGATTACCAGCTTGGACAGAAATCAACATCCTGGAGATGGCAAAGTGGGCTACTAAAAAAATGTCTGGATATTTGTTAATTACATTGAGTCCCCAGATTAATCCTGGAACCACTTCTGGATTTCTCATGAAGTAAAAAATAATTGTGCTTATATGTAAGCCAATACTATTCAGAATGTGAGTAGTACATGCCAGTCCACAAACTGTTTGTTACTGATCTGCGAAGAGATAAGAAATAAAGTGATAATAAGGATTTAGATATTTTTATAGCAATTTGACATTGTTACAAAATGCAAGCCAGTAACCAGTGGATTTGTCTCGTTGAATAGGGTACTGACCAGTGCAAGATGAATTAGAAATTAAAACAACAATCACAACAACAACTGGTCCTTCACCATAGTTTAGTAGGATTTTTCTGTACTATCAGCTAAGACTATGTATTCTTTATTTACAAATCTCTTAAGAAAAGAAGGCTATGCCCATGTGAGTGATATACTCTCAAATTTGAACAGATTTTTTATGTCAAATGGTAAAGACCTAAACACAATAAACCTGCTTAGAGGCTACCTTAATAAATGGCCTAAAGTGTGTCTTTCCATTGGACTCATTCTTCTGTGGTTGTCACACTTGGAGAGAAACCCAAGTCACTTGAGGAAAGCAGGCTGGCACACAGTAGTCACTTATTAAATACAGCAACAGTGTGATGCTGGCCACATCCAGCCCAGTGCTGCCTCACGCAGTCCTTCAGAAATCCCATCCGGTTGGCCTGCGATTCCTCCGCACCTCTCCCCTCCTTTTGTTTTTGGTCTCAACCTGACACTGATTAATCTTGAAGACATTTTTAGCACACAGGTTTGCATCAAGCCATTTAAGACTTTGGGGCTTTAAGGAAAATCACTAACCTCTTTCTCAGTTTCCTTGTTTTTAAAGTGAGGATACTGTGACATTCATTATAGAAAAAATAATAACAGCAACAACAACAATAATAAAAGGTAATGTTTATTATGTGCTTACTGTGTGCTAGGTACAATTTTAAGCCCTTTATAAACATTACCAATTTAATCCTCTAACTTTATGATGTATGTGCTGTAATTTTATCTCCATTATGTGAATGAGGACTGTGACCCACAGTTACACAGCCAGTGAAAAAGCTGTGATTTGAACCCTAATTGGACCATTAAAGCCCTCTTGCTTGACCACTATGTGTCAGCTCCTTATTGTAAATATAAGACATTATGGATATTATATGGCGAAAAAGCATTGGATCAAAAATGGCTGATCTAGGGATTTTGTCTGTGAACCACCCATTCATATCATTATATATCAACATGCTTACATGTGCAGTAATGAGCTGTTTCAGAGCACCAAAAAAGAAAAAAAAAATGAATCAGTTGGAACATTCTGCTTGGTTTCCCATTCAGGAGTTTCCTGAAGTAACCTAAATTATTGTGCTGATATTAGAAGATTAGGACATGAGAATAGCTGGGAATATATTGCCAATTGGACCAACCCTTTTCAGGTTGCTCACCGAGCAGCCAGAGGTGCTAGGAAGACCTACTTCATTCCTTGGTAACCAGCCTGTTTGACGGAAGGCAGGGCTGAGTCCAGGAGATAAATCCGAGGAGCTGGCATTTTGGGCTGGCTTTTTACCACCTGGCCAAGCGATACTGGGCTAGTCACTTAACCCTTCCAAGTGTCAGCTTTCTTTGTGGGGAGGATCAAATAAAATAACAGAAGTGTATATTGCTTGTAGACTGTAAAGCCTTGTGAAAATAATTTTTATTATTTTATATTTATGTTAGTGCCTATATATAAAAATACATATTTATATTAGTGATATTGACACTGTAGAATATTTGGACGATGCAGCATGCTTTAGTAAAAATTCTACTGTCTCAGAGACAAGCTATCTGGGTTCTAGTCTTACTGCATCTCCAGCTTGCTGTGACAATGTTCTCTTACATGAAAAATGAGGGCTGTGTGTGGGGGGTGGGGGGAGGATTTCTAAATGATCTCAAGGACCCTGTGCCATTTGATTATCAAAAATACGGAGATACTGCACTTTCTTCAGTTATTAATGAACAGACATTGCTACTGTCACATTTCCACAAAGCTGAAGCACATTTTCAAAAGATGTCAGAAACCTGCTCTTCTGGACCATTAAAGCAGATTGCACAGACACCACGCTTGGATGCAACACAGAGGTTGTCTGCCAGGGGAAGGAGCTTGTGCATGTGTTTAGAGAGCACCCAGAGTACCTTACTGGAGTGGACACTGCGTAGGCAGTGTTGTGAAAGGATTTTCAAATCCAGGATGCACTATCAGCCTGGCTTAGAATGTCAGAGTTATAAAAGTCAGTGTGGAGAATGAGGAAACCAGGCTCAGAAAGCACAGAAGAATTGCCTGAAGTCACCCAGATAGACAGCAGTAAGCAGGGCTGTAACCCAGGCTCTTTCTATTGTCCTGTGCAACCTGACTTAAAAGATGACATTATTAAAATTATCCTGGGGAATTGTTCAAAGAAATCATCATAAGATACCTGATGAACACAAACCTCTGAGATACTCAGATGATGTATATATTTTTCACTCATCTAAGACATGAAGATAGTTTAGCCATTTTTTAACCGATATATAACATTCATGTATAATTTAGTAGCATTTTATGCATTATTTCTGAGAGTTATATATAACTATACAGATAATATTGTTATATCAAGTTGATGAAACTTTATATTGGAAAGATTACTCTTGTTGATCTTTGTTTCATAGGCATCTGAGGCAGGTCTCTCTTTGAAGGAAGTCTTTTATTTTTTGTGGAACATAATCTAAGCACTTACCCTAGATCAACCACAAGGAAATACATAGTGGCAAAAAAATAATTATAAGGGGAATGGCATGCTAAACATAGCAAGACCTGAGGGTCATGGTGGACCACTAGTCAAATATGAGTCTACAATGGTTTATTGTAAAAGCAATTATATTTGGACATTTCAAATTGAGTAAGCTGTTATAGGCAGAATTATAGTAATTTTCCCATTATTCTTAGTGTTTGTCAGTCCTTCAGTTTAGCATAGAATCCACTTTTGTACTTCTCTTCAAGTAAATTGGATAAATGGCAAAGGGACAGTGGAAAAAAAGAAACTTAGTTAATAAACATAAAAAAGAAAACCTTTCAATTATGTGTTAGATTATTATAGAAGATGTTATTAGTTGCTAGAAGAGGAGGGAAGATCAGATTAGATAAAAAGAATATCTAATTACAATGTTCATTGAGAATTAGATGGCAAATTAATAGCTGACATTTACTGGGAACTTATACGTCAGGCATGGCACTAAGTACTATTCATAAATGATCCCATTTATTGCTCACAAAAACCTATATGATAGGTACTACTATTACCTGACTTTAATAAATAAGGAAACTGAGGTTGAGAGATGTTCAGTAACCTCTCTGAGATCACACAGCTAGAAAGCTGAGAAGATACTGCTGGTCACCTGCCCAGTGGATATTCCCTCCTTTGTTTTGCAAAGAGAACTGCAATATTTTCATTACTGGAGTGGGGGTGGGGAGAGGCAGGTTCCCTCCACAGCTACAGGGGATGACTTTCAGTTGGTCTAATTCAATCGTGATGTCCTTCCCTTTGCCAAGTCATCGTCTCAAGCATAAGAATGAAACACAATCTTAGCTAATGAGACATGACGAGAAATCTACTCTGGGGCTTCTGGGAAGCTTATTCTTGTTTTTCAAATGGCACTTTACCCTTTCCTTGCCTCTGGATGTTGTGGTGTGAGGTTGTGGTGTGTGAGGCGCTTGAAGGCAGCAGACTGCTGTAGTAGTTTTCAGCTACTTGTTGCTGAATGCAGCTTCACTGATAAAGTGAACATGCTAGGATTTAGAGCCAGGTCTGTAATAGTAGACACCAGAGTCTGTGTTCTTAACCACTGTAGAAAACTGAGCTAGACAAATTAAAATTGTGTCTACGAAAGCAAAGAGAAAACTAGGGGAAATTGACAGACTAAGTCAAGCAGAATAATTAAACCTAATTGTGTTGCTAGAGAAAAGAATGATATTTAAAATAAGTTAGGGAGAAAAGTGGTTTTTAAGATGGTTTGAGGGTGGTTTAGGATTATGGGAAGTGGAAAAAGAGTTGTAATTTCATGTTAATAGTATGCATTTTTTTTCATTCAATGGCCAATGATTCAACTTTCCACTTGTCCAGGCTTATGCAAATGCAACATGTGAGACATTCTTCCAAAAATAAGTGATACTGGTAGGGACAGTATGCAAACTGAACTACAGATGGTTGGGGCCATTTCGATTGTATTAAATATATGAATACTCCTCAAACTCCTATCTCAGGTTGACGATGCTGGGGTTAGATTAGGGTGTAGTGTCTCCAGGCCTAAACTTTGCTGGCTCAGTGGCTGCAATTTATTCTAGGTCAGAGATTCTCAAAGTGTGGTTTCTGAACCTCGGTTGGTCCTTGAGTGTCTTTCAGGGTCTCCATGAAGTCAAAACAATTGTCAGGATAATATTGGTACTTGCCTTTATTGAGTCTCAATGTCTGGTGAGTGAATAGTGGAGTTTTTCATCCTTACATGAAGTGTAGTATTACAGAAGATTGAAAGCAGATATGAAAATCCAGCTGTCTTCTATGAAGCCAGATATTAAAAAATTTGCAACTATGTAAAACAATGCTACTCTTTTCACTATTTTTTTTTGTTTTGGAAAATACATATTTTTATTATAAAAATATGCTATTTATGTTAACATGAAATGAATTTATTGTCATTTAAAAATCAATAAACAAATAAACAAATATTTTAAAATTCTCAGTTTTCATTTCCAATATGAAAAATTTAATAGTGAAAAATTTCCAATATGAAAAGTTTGATAATGAAAAATTTCCTTGGGATCCTTAATAATTTTTAACAGTGTAAAAGGATCCTGAGGCCAAAAAGTTTGAGAACTTCTGCCCTAGGCTTTGATGCTTCATACTAATGGAGAAGAGCCCATTATAAGAGACAGATATTAACATGGAGAGAAATGGAAATTGAAAATCAGGCTCAAACTTATTTTTGAAATTCCAGGGTCTGGCTAAAGAGGAAAAACCCAGGAAAAGAAATTACAGGGCAGGCACTAAGAAAAACAGAGAAAAGCAGAGATTCTAAGTTGACTAATGGGGGATGGGGGTGGTAGAGAAATAAAAGGTGGGATGAAGGAATTTATTTATTTATACACAATATTTTTACCTATTTATGGGATACATGTGGTATTTTGTTATATGCATGGAATGTATAATGATCAAGTCAGGGTATTTGGGGGTACCTATCACCTTGAGTATTCATGATTTCTATATGTTGGGAACATTTCAAGTCCTCTCTTCTAGCTATTGTGAAATGGACAATATACTGTTGTTAAGGAGTTTTTTTGTTTTCATTTTTTTCCAGTTTTATTGAGGTATAATCTTGTTGGACAAATAAAAATTTCTTATTTCTCCCAATTCCCCAAGCCTCTCTACATGTAAGTGAGATCATATGGTATTTGTCTTTCTGTGTATGGCTTATTTACTTAGCATAATGTCCTCAAGGTTCATCCATGTTGTCACAAATGACAACATTTTCTTCTCTTTTAAAAAATGAATAATATTCTGTTATGTGTTTATATGTGTGTGTGTGTGTGTGTGTGTGTGTTTCCAGTGTATTCTTTATCTATACATCCACAGACAGACACTTAGCTTTATTCCGTATCTTGGCTACTGTGAATAATGCTGCAACAAATGTGGGATTGCAGATATCTCTTCAACATGCCAATTTCATTTTATCTGGATATATGAGGGCTGTATGGAAAGTATCCAGTCATTGTTAATGTAATCAGGTGGGTTTGTGTGACATCCATGTAAACTGGCAGCCAAAGAGAGTGGACTGGAATGCACATGTGTGAACAATGGCACCCTCACTATACTAGTCATTGGGGCGCTAGATGCTGTTGAGTGAGCGTCTGTACTATGTGGCCATCTCATTCAAAATGGCTGAGGGAGTAGAGCAACCAATCTGCATCAAATTTTATGTTAAGCTAGAGCATTCCTCCAAGGAAACTATTCCGATGATTCAGAAGGCTTTTGGGAATGATGCAATGAGTGCAGCACAAATAAAAGTGTGGCATAAATGCTTCAAAGATGGTGGAGAATCTGTTGAAAGTGATCTATGTTCTAGAAGGCCTGCAACAAGCAGAACACCTGAGAATGTTGAATGTGTACGGGCTAGGTTAAGAGATTCTGGGAGAACTGTATGAGGTCCCAAGGTGCCTACTTTGAAGGGGACTGAGGCATTATTGTCCTATGTACAATGTTTCTTGTATTTTGTATCTTCTTCAATAAATGTTTCTATTTTTCATAGTACATGGCTGGATACTTTCCAGATAGCCCTCCTACACCCAGAAGTGGGATTACTAGATCATATGGTAGTTCTATATTTCATGTTTTGAGGAAACTTCATTTGAGGAAACTTCATACTTTTTTTTTTTTTTTCTGATTTACATTCCCACCAATGGTACACAAGGGTTCCCTTTCCTCCATATCCTTGCCAACCCTTGTGGTGTTTTTGATAATAGCAATTGTAACAGGTATGAAGTGATGTCTCATTGTGATTTTAACTTGCATTCCTATGATGCTGAGAACTTTTTCATATATCTATCGGCCATTTGTATGTCTTCATCTAAGAAATGTCTATTCAGATGCTTTCCTCATTTTTTAATTGGGTTATTTGTTTTCTTGCTATTGAGTTGTTTAAGTTCCTTAAATATTGTGGATACTAACTCCTTATCAGATATCTGATTTGCAAATATTTTCTCCCATTCCATAGGTTTTCTCTTCATTTTTTTAATTCATATTTTTTTTCATTTTCAAAATGCATCACTTTATTTTCCTTACAAGGCATCTATACATTAAGCATGTGACTATCACATGATTTCTTTAGTAAGCTCCAGGGCTTCTGTGAGCATTCCTACAGCTCATAGCCAGAGGAGTCCTGAGGTTTTAGATATTAAATCTTTCCCCATAGCCACAAGTTCCTTTGATGTTTGGGTTATTGAACACAAACTCATTGGATACTTTGTCTTCAACATAGTCCATTTCTGTTCCTAAAAATGGTAGCTGTGCTTTCTTTTCAATTAACACTCTGATTCCATCTTGAACAATTTCTTCATCAGAATCTCCTTTTGTCTTTGTATATTCTGGAGTATCAGAAAGGCCATTATGGCCTCTGGTTCGGATACCAAATTTTACACCTATATGCACAGGTTTATCTTTAAGAAATTATTTTATCTTGTTTACTGCTGAAGGTGTCCAGGTGAATGTGGCCCTGGTGGGCTGCAGCTTCCTCTTACTCACAGCCCAGGTGGTGGTCTATACTAAGGAAGCTGACATCTTTGCCATCCTGGCTCCCTGGTGACTTGGGCTGGAGCTCAGAAACATAAGCTTCTCTCCATGGACTCAACAGGCACTGTGCATAAGATTTTTAGTTTGATGCAATCACATTTGTCTGCTGTGCTTTTGGGGATATATCCGAAAAATCATTCTCAGACCAATGTTGTGAAGCTTTTCCCTTATGTTTTCTTTGAATAATTTTTCAGTTCCAGGTTTTATGTTTAAGTATCTAATCCACTTTGAGTTGATTTTTGTAAATGGTGTGAGATAAGGGTCTAATTTTATTGTTCTACATGTAGATATTCACTTGTCTCAACACCATTTATTAAAGAGACTGTCCTTTCCCCATTGTCTGTTCTTGGCATCTTTATTGAAAATCAACTGACTATATATGCATGGGTTTATTTCTGGGTTCTTTATTTTGTTCCATGGCTCTATGTATCTATTTTTGTTTGTTTGTTTGTTTTTTGAGACAGATTGTCACTCTGTTGCCCTGGCTAGAGTGTGGTGGTGTCATCATAACTCACCACAATCTCAAACTCCTGGGTTCAAGAGATCCTCTTGCCTCAGCCTTCCAAGTAGCTCAGATGATGGGCATGCCCCTAATTTTTCTATTTTTTGTAGAGATGAAGGTCTTGCTCTTGCTTAGGCTGGTATGTATCTGTTTTAATGCCAGTTTCATGCTGTTTTGTTTATTATTGCTTTGTAGTATAATCTGAAATTAGACAATGGGATGCCTTCAACTTTGTTCTTGCTCAAGATTGCTTTGGCTATTTAGGGTCTTATGTGGTTCCATACAAACTTTAGAATTTTTTTATATTTTTGTAAAAAATGTCATTGGCATTTTGACAGGAATTACATTGAATCTGTAGATCACTTTTGGTGTACTGGTATTTTAATTATATTAATTCTTTCAATCCATGAATATGGGACATCTTTCCATTTATTTTTGTTTTCTTCATCAAGGTATCATGGCTTCCAGTGTACAGTTCTTTTACCTCCTTAGTTACATTTATTCCTGGTTATTTTTTTTTTTTTGTGGCTATTGTAAATGAGACTGTTTCACTGATTTCTTTTTCAGATAGTTCATTGTTATTGTATAGAAATGCTACTGATTTTTGAATGTTCGTTTTGTATCCTGCAGCCTTATTAGATTTTTTTATTAGTTCTAACAGTTTTTTTTTGGTGACATATTTAGAGTTTTCTGTGTATAAGATCACATCATCTGCAAACAGGAAAAATTTAACTTCTTCCATTCCAATTTGGATGCCTTTTATTTTTTCTCTTGCTTAATTGCTCTGTTTAGAACTTCTAGTATATGTTGAATAGAAGTGGCAAGAGCAGGCATTCTTGTCTTATTTCAGATCTTAGAAATAAAGCTTTCAACTCTTCATTATTGAGTATGATGTTAGCTGTGGGTTTGTCATATATGGCCTTTATTGTTTTGAGGTACATTTCTTCTCTACCAAATTTGCTGAGAACTTTTATCATGAAAAAATGTTGAATTTTGTCAAATGCTTAGTTTTTGCATCTATTGAGAGGATTACATGGTTTTTGTTCTTCATTCTATTAATGTAATATATCACATTTACAGATTTGTGTATGTTGAACCATCCTTGCATCCCCGGATAAATCCCACTTAATCATTGTGAGTGATCGATCTTGGGTTTTTTTTTGGTTTTTTTTTTTATAGAAATGTACCATTTTATTACAAAGAGTCTCACAAAAATGAAAATAGTATCTCAAAAAGGAAACTAGACTACCAACCTCCACCTGCAGAACTGGGGGAAGACAGAGGGAAGGCAGTGTGAGTTGCTTGGCTCACCTGAGGCCAGTGGGAAGGTATGAGAACAGAACCAATCTAAACATGGCTGATGTTACCTTAGGAGCTAGAAAAGAACAGGGGATCCTTGAAGACCCAGCCACCCCTTCTAGAATGCTCAATGAGGGCACATTTCCAAAACTACTAAGCAAGCACTTGGCATTTCAGGATTTTTGTCTTACAGCTGCATAGAAGTATCCCTTCTGCCCAGACCTGGTACTCTTTATGGTTTGAAATTAAGACTGGGGAGGGATGGGTAGCAAGGCAGCTCCTAGAAGAGTTCACCCAGCACAGCTGCCCTGGACTCAGGGCCCTTGTTTCTTTGTTTCTGTCTAGCCCTGGGGATATTTATATTTAATAAGTATAAATACAAAGAGAATTAGAAAATATAAAATCTAAGGGGGTAGAGGAGAAAGGTGGGGTACGTGGCGAGAAGCCAGAGCTGGAAAGATCTGCTCAGGCCTACTTGACCTCCTCCTTGACCCCTTTGGCTTCTGGCTTCTCCTCCTTGGTTTTCTCTCTTCTGTGACTTCTTTCTTCTCTTCTGGATCTTTCTCTTTTTCATCCTCTGTTTTGACTCTCTTGGCTTTTTTGAAGTTGGCAGAGTTCTTGAGGCCGCCCCCTCCTTCCTCATCAGAGTCAGAGAACTCTTCCTCACAGGCAATTTGTTTGTCCGAGGAACAGATTGAGATGCGCTTGTCAGGGTCTTCTTCATCTTCATCGCCACTTTCCTCTGGGATGGCATCCTTGAGAATCACCTGCATTTGGACCCCAGGAGCGTGGGGCAGCATCCTCAGGTTCTCAAACAGTCGCTGTTTGATTTTCTCCAAGTACTCATTAGTGTTCTGGTTAGTCATATTGGAAGGACTGATGTGAAGCTTGAAATCTGGACCAAAGTATTCGAAGTAGTCATTGTATGGAAGCTCATTAGGGATCTCCATGTCCAGGGCCACAGCTGTTTCATATGTCCAGTGCCGGACAACGTTACGAATGGTGTAACCACCTCCTCCCAACATCAACATAGGCAGGTTGAAGCTCTTGACAAATTCCACACACTTGGCATGCCCTTTGATGGTCAGGTTGAAGCAACCTAACCAATCCCCAGACAGGGAATCTGAGCCACACTGCAAGACCACCGCACTAGGCTGGAACATCTCCATTACTTTAGACATGACCAGTTTGAAAATGGCCTCATAGGACTTGTCATCAATCCCATCTCGGAGCGGGTAGTTAACAGGATAATACTTATCTTTTCCAGCCCCATTATCCCGTAGGTCCCCAGTTCCTGAGAAATACTCTCCATATTTATGAAAGGACACAGTCATGACCTGGTCTGTGGTATAGAAGGCCTCTTCCACACCATCGCCATGGTGAATATCAATGTCAATATACAGCACCCTCTGGTGATACTTTAGCAGTTCCAGGATGGCCAAGACGATATCATTGACGTAACAGAAGCCAGATGCCTTGGACTTCTTTGCACGGTGCAGGCTCCCAGTCCAATTCACAGCGATGTCCATCTGCTGCTTATTAAGTTTCACAGCACTTGCCACAGAGCCACCAGTAGACAATTGACAGAACTCAAACAGGCCATCAAATACTGGACAGTCCTCACCAACATTGAGTCTCTGCACCTGCTTGCTGTATTTGGACATGTTATCTGGATAGATGGAGCGCAAGAATTTAATGTAGTCATCACTGTGGTACTTGGTCATCTCCTCAGCATTGGCTTTGTGAAGGCGATAGATTTCCATTTTTCAGTAGAGACCATAGTTAAGCAGCAAATTGTGAGTCATGTGGATTCAGCAAGGCTTCATTGGGTGGCCTTGTCCATAATAGTAATTTCCAACATCCCCATCATAGTAGTAACAGACTTTCCTCCTGGTGCCCTGCATCTGTGCCATCTTGCTCACCTCCCATCCCTTCCATCAGTCGGTCCAACCTCCCGCCCACGGCTCTGCTCAGCGTCCTACCCAGGGGGGAGAGGCTAGTGATCTTGTTAATATACTGTTGGATTTGATTTGCCAGCATTTTATTGAGGATTTTTGCATCAAATTCATAAGGAATATTGGACTTCAATTTTCTATTCTTGTAATGTCACTGTCTGGTTTTGGTTTCAGGGTAGTGTTGGTCTTTTAAAATGAGTTTGGAAGAATTTCCTCTTCTTCAGTTCTTTTTGAAGAATTTGAAATAGATTGGTATTAGTTATTTAAATGTTTAGGTAGAATTCAGCAGTGAAACCATCCAATCCTTAGCCTTTCTTTGATGGGATACTTTTCATTACTGATTCAATCATTTTATTTGTTATTGGTTTGTTCCGATTTTCTATTTCTTCATAATTTAGTCTTGGTAGGTTGTATGTATCTAGAAATTTACCAATTTCTTCTAAGTTATCTAATTTGTTGGCATATAATTGTTCATAATAATCCTTATGAGCCTTTGTATTTTGGTGGTATCAGTTGTATTGTCTCCTCTTTCATTGGGGATGATTATTTTGAGTTATTTGTCAGGCAATTCACAAACTTCCATTTCTTTCAGAATGATTACCAGGGATTTATTTTCTGTTTTTGATTGTGTTGTATGTTTTTGATTATTGATGTTCCTTGCACGTTTGCTTTTATGTCTGAGAATTTGAATAAGCAGCTACTTCTCCCAGTCTTTATGGGATTTGATTTTGAATGAGAGAGGCTATCTTAGTTGTTTTCTGTTGCTTATAGCAGAATGTCTAAAACTAGGTAATTTATAAAGAAAAGGAATTTATTTCTTATAATCACGGAGGCTGAGAAGTCCAAGGTAAAAAGGCTGCATCTGGTAAGAACCTTCTTGATGATAAAGACTCTTACAGAGTCCCAAGGGGGCACAGGGAATCACATGGTGAGGGGGCTGAGTGTACTAACATGCTAGTTGGGGTCTCTCTTCCTCTTTTCATAAACTCACCAGTTTCACCCTCATGATAATACATTAATCCATTCACCCATTAATCCATTAATCCATCAATGGATTAATCCACTAACAAGGGCAGAGTCCTTATGATCCAATCACCTCTTAAAGGTCCCACCACTTAATACTGCCACAGTGGGGATTAAGTTTCAACATGAGTTTCGAAGGGGGTATTCAAACCATAGCAGAGACTTTCACTGGTCAGCAGTGCTTGATATGAGGTAAGACAGAGACTGATCTCTTGGGGAGCATACAGTAAGGCTGAGGGCAAGACCCTCTCACATCCTTCCCTCCTTCCTGAAGGAAATGCCTCAGCTCTGTGCTTTTCTCCATTCACATGGAGCAGGGCCAGCTGTTAGGGGATGCTCTGCCCTTTCCTTTGTTCCTAGCTTTCCCAGAGGACTAGGCTTTGCAGATTGCTTAGTGCTCAGTACTATGTGGGTGAGAAATTAGCTTCACTGAGATGCTGGAAATAATGCTGCCTTTGCTTCCTTCCCTTCGTTGTGGAAGAAAAAACTTCAGTTCTGCACTTATTCCCAATCTTGAGGAGTAGTGCCAGCCATCAAGGGCTTGCCTTCCATTTTCCTTTGTTCCCAGCTGGCTCAGGGAATCAGGCTCTACAGGCTGTCCAGTGGTTGATATGCAGAAAGATAGAAATCAGCCCCACAGAGGGTCCTTGAGAGGTCAGGAGTCCAGGCGGCAAGGCAGATGCTCCAATTTTACTTTCACTCCTGCAGGAGAAATCACAGGCCTAGGTGATCTTAGTGCTGAGCTGAGCCTGTGTGGGGCAAGGACTGATGTGAGTAAAGTGAAATTGCTCTTCGTACCCCATGCAAATGTGACTGCTCCAAGTTTGTGCTCCTCTAGGGTGCTTCTGCTTAGCTGGATTCTGAATTTATCTTGAAGGCATTTTTGTACCTTTTTGTTTTGTATTTCTATGGAAGAATGAAAGGTAGGGATTTCCACTCTGTCATTTTGCTCACAGAAGTTTTTTTTTTTTTTTTTTTTTTTTTAAAGGAAACTTGTGGCCTCTAAATGGATGAGGGGGGCTGTCAAGCAGTTAAGCACACTGAGTTGGCATGAACAAGAACTCTGGATTAAATATTGCAAATTAAATCTGCCCAGAGGGAAAAATACATGATTATTGGAGTCATAAGTATTACCCAGAATATATCATGGATATA